>NC_080173.1:78347094-78947094 GCF_950295315.1 Erinaceus europaeus | reverse complement strand
ATAATTTCTGGAACCATCCATTCCACCCCGGTTCCATGGCTGCCAGTTCTTAGCAACATCGCCCCGCCAGATATTCGTCGGGATGTGGCATCATCTAAGTTCATTTCCCACGTCTACGCTCTACCGGACCTGCCAATATACACGGATATGTTCGCCCACCCTGTCCAACGCTTGACGTCTCATCACCCAATCTGGTCCCCTATGCCTACACTGAACTTCTCTGTTCCAGTCTCTTGGAAACAGAGTTGGCAGTCAGCTGAGGTAAAGAACAAACACCTCATCACAGACCCCTGCAAGCATCAACCTGGCTTTGACCTAGCACGTCATGACTGGGCCCTCCTCAATTGCTATCGAACAGGCCATGGCCAATGCGCCGCTATGTTCCACCGCTGGGGAGCCAGAGACGACCCGAACTGCCCCTGCGGCTACAGACAGACTATGACCCACATAGTCAATGACTGCCACCTCTCCAGATTCAAAGGAAGTCTCGAAACTTTACATCAGGCTCAACCTGACGCTGTTGACTGGCTACGGAAGAAGGGCAAACGCTAGAAGAAGTTTATCTATCTCCTCATTTAGCTCCCTCATATCTTTATTGATTTTCTGCCTGGATGATCTGTCATGTTGAGAGAGTGTAGTGTTGAAGTCCCCTACTATGACTGTGTTGCTGTTAATATATTGCTGTAGCTCTTTCAGCAGATGTTTGACGTATTTAGATAGCTTCTCATTGGGTGCAGAGATGTTAATAATTGTTAAGTCCTCTTGATTGACTAATCCACTAGCACTAAATAATGTTCATCCTTATCTTTTTTAATTTTATTGATTTTAAAGTCTATTGTGTCAGATATGAGAACAGCTGTTCCTGTCCTTTTTTTGTGGGCCATTGGCTTGTATGATAGTTTTCTATCCTTTCACTTTGAGTCTGTGTTTGTCTTGTTGATTTAGGTGGGTTTTCTATAGATAGCATATTGTTGGGTTGTGTTTTCTGCTCCATCTTCCTACTCTGTGCCTTTTAATAGGTGAATTCAGGCCATTGACATTTATTGGTATCAAAGATTGAGGAAATTTTAACACTATTCTTATAGATTTTTTAGAGTGTTCTAATATATGGCCTATTTATGGTGATCTGACTGTTTATAGGAGACCTTTCAGAACTTCTCTCAGGGCAGGCTTGGTGATAGTTGATTCTTTCAACTGTTGCTTGTCTGAGAAGGTTTTTATGCCTCCATCTAGTCTGAATGACAATCTAGCAGGATACAGTAGTCTTGGTTGAAAGCCTTTCTCATTAAGCACTCGATAGATATCTTGCCATTCTCTTCTGGCCTGTAGTGTTTGTGTGGAGAAGTCTGCTGCTAATCTTATGGGTTTTCCTCTGTAGGTGACTCTTTGTTTTTCTCTTGCAGCCATCAGGATCCTTTCTTTATCCTTATTCCTTTCCATTCTAAATATGATGTGTCTTTCCATTGGTGAAACAGACTAGAGGTGGCATCTCTGCTGGTAAACTGTCGAACTGTTACCAGCCACTTAATCTCACCCTAGGCTCCTCTCTGTCCATGCACCACATGTGTTTGCACTCTCCAGTGATTTGGTGGGTTCCTGAAGTCGTTCTATTCGTGTCTTGTTGTGGTCCCAAGTGGTCTCCTTTGGCTTTCCTAGTTGATTAGGGAGAGGAGAGGAGAGAAACACAGCTGCTGCTGCTCCATAGCCCCGCTTCCAGAAGTCTCATTATTTTATTTTATTAAGAATGTATTTATTCATGAGAAAGATAGGATGAGAGAGAGAAAGAATCAGACAGTACTCTGGTACATGTACTGCTGTGCATTGAACTCAGGACCTCATGGTTGAGAATCCAATGCTTTATCTGCTACACTACCTCCCAGACCACAACATTGTTCATTTTATAACGCTTAACAGATATTCAATAAAATCTCTGTTAACATACAACAGTACCTGCAACTCCAACACCTTGGAGAAACTAACAGAAAATGTAACAGTAAAAAGTCCCACATATAGGAAAGAGATCCCAAAGACAAGGAATAGAGAATGGGCATTGTGCACTGTCATATTAAATCAGCTAACAGTATGCTTGTATTACAGAAGTCATGAAACATGCAGACACCATGTCTTAATGTCTCTGTAGAATTCACCATGCATTGAAGTAATGTTTATATTTCAGGAGAAACACGGAGAGCAAACATTCACATTTCTCTCTGTCCTATACAACAACAGCTATGACAACAATAACAATAACTACAACAAGTGCAATAACAAGGGCATCAAAATGGGAGAAATGGCCTCCAGGAGCAGTGGATTCGTAGTGCAGGCACCAAGCCCCACCAAGATGAATTATAGAAGTGCACAAATGATCCACTGGGTACAGGATTTCACCAATACAAAATAATTATAATTTTGGCAAGCAACTTCCTTTCTGGCATCTGCTTACTAGATAAATCAATGTTAGAATTTAATCTTAGTAGGGAACCAAAGTAAAAACCCTAGGGTGAGGGTGGCTATATGGCTTCCAGGGGCGGGGGGTGGGTAGTAGGGGGTGGGGGTGGGAGGGTAGAATGGGACACAGTCTTTTGGTGGTGGGAATGGTGTTTATGTACACTCCTACCAATTTGTAGTCATATAAATCACTAATTAATAAGAGAGGGGAAAATTTGATTGTATGTCTCAAACTTTTTAAAGCACAGACTGAGTCTTTTTAATACATAGGCTGAGTCTTCGATATGTTGACTCTCGCAAAAGCCTAGACCAGGGAGAACAGAAGTAACTGGTGGCACAGCTATATACAAATAATGTCAAAGGAATAAATAAATTATGGTGATGTTGTGTATGATACCGCAAATCCTAACAAAGGGATTTTTCAAAGTTAACCCAATTACCAAACAATGTGATTATAACAGTAACTCTTGTCTTCTTGAACCCTAAGACAGCAGGAACCTTATATTTCTACTATAGAACCTATACTTCCCCCAGTCCTGGAACCTTAGGGTAGGGCTCACTTTCCTGCATGCCTCTCTCAATTCATACCAAATAATACTGCATCCGCTGATCCCAACCTAATCAACGCAAGAAGTACCACCTCAGCATGCTTCACTTCAGATTGTGTCCAGAGACTTCAGGCGTGAAATGTCAACCCTTCAGCTTCATTACTTGGGTAAGACCTTTTCTTTCATAGTATTCTCTAATTCTATTCCAGGTGGTTCACTTCCTAACAAAGTCCCAAAAACCTAGATATAGACTAGGTCCCATAAGATAGAGCATATGTTCACATGTATCCATAAACTAGGGCAAAATATATACCTGAAAGCAAAAGTACACAATAGTCTGCAGTGAGTACCCCCCAACACTTCATCTGCACTATTCCAACCTTTAGGTCCATGATTGGTCAACAATTTGTTTGGCTTTGTACATTAAGTCTCTTTTCAGCCACCAGGTTCCAGATGCCAGCATGATGCCAACCAGACTTCCCTGGACAGACAACCCCACCAATGTGTCCTGGAGCTCGGCTTCCCCAGAGCCGCACCCTACTATGGAAAGAAAGAGGCAGGCTGGGAGTATGGATAGACCAGTCAACAACGCCCATGTTCATGGGGAAGCAATTACAGAAGCCAGACCTTCCACCTTCTGTATCTCAAAATGACCTTGGGTCCATACTCCCAGGGGGATAAAGAACAGGAAAGCTATCAGGGGAGGGGATGGGATACGGAGATCTGGTGGTGGGAATTGTGTGGAGCTGTACCCCTTATCCTATGGTTTTGTTAATGTCTCCTTTTTTAAATAAATTTTTAAATTTTTTTTTAAAAAAGAATTTAATCTTAATAAAAAACCAATAGTGTGGTCTGGGAGGTAGCACAGTGCATAAATCACTGGACTCTCAAGTATGAGGTCCCAAATTCAATCCCCAGCAGCACATGTACCAGAGTGATGTCTGGTTCTTTCTTTCTCTCCTCCTATCTTTCTCATGAATAAATAAAATCTTTAAAAAATATAGTATCAGGCTGGGAGTCGGGTGGTAGCGCAGCAGGTTAAGCAGACGCGTGGCGCAAAGCGCAAGGACCAGCTTACGGATCCCGGTTCAGGCCCTGCTCCCCACCTACAGGGGAGTCGCTTCACAGGCGGTGAAGCAGGTCTGCAGGTGTCTATCTTTCTCTCCCCTTCTCTTTCTTCCCCTCCTCTCTCCAATTCTCTCTATATCCAACAACAACAACAACAGTAATAATAACCACAACAATGATAAAACAAGAAGAGCAACAAAATGGAAAAAATAGCCGCCAGGAGCAGTGGATTCGTGGTGTAGCCACCAAGCCCCAGCAATAAGCCTGGAGGCAAAAAAAAATCATATTCTCACCCCCATTCTTTTTAAGGGCGATCTCACTCCCTGTATCAGAAGCGATGTCCAGTATAAGGGTCCAAGTAGCTATTCCCAATATTATTACCTTTAAAAGTGAGCTCAGTAAACAGGAGTCGGCGGTAGCTCAGCGGGTTAAGCAGGTGACTTAAAGCACAAGGACCTGCGTAAGGATCCTGCTTCGAGCCCGCGGCTCCCCATCTGCAGGGGAGTCGCTTCGCTGGCGGTGAAGCGGGTCTGCAGGTGTCTATCTTTCTCTCCCCCTCTCTGTCTTCCCCTCCTCTCTCCATTTCTCTCCTATCCAACAATGATGACTACAACAATAAAACAACAAGGGCAACAAAAGGGAATAAATAAATATTTTAAAAGTGAATATTACTTTAAAAAAAAAAATCAGTAAACTTGAAAAGGGAATGCAGTCCACTAATCAAGACCATGCCGGTAGGGAGCCCTCCTGGGAATATTCTCCAACCTAATCCCAACCAATCCACCGCAGGAATTCTCCATCACTGCAGTACAGTAGTGTGTGCCCTCTACATGGTCTGCCGCCACCTGTGGCCCCCTTTGAAGTATAGTCAAGGGTCCTTTTTATATCTATTCTGCCATCCACTTCAGAAATTCCAAGTCACGTGCAAGGGGCTGGACTAAAAAAGCGAGAACAGACGGGCAGCTGGCCAGTGAGAATGGACAGCTTCTCTCTCTCTTCTCTGAGGTTGGAACCCACGAGGCAACTCCACAGCCACCAAAATGAGGTTGAAAGCCATGAGGCCCCTTGCTCTAAGCACATCCTTCCTTCCTTTCTTTTTTTTTTTTTTTTTGCCTCCAGGGTTATTGCTGGGGGCAATTGGCACCTGCACTACAAGTCCACTGCTTCTGGAGGCTATTTTTTCCCTTCTGTTTGCCCTTATTGTTATTGCTGTTGTTGTTGTTGGATAGGACAGAGAGAAATAGAGTGGAGGGGAAGACAGAGAGGAGGAGAGAAAGACAGACACCTGCAGACCTGCTTCACCGCCTGTGAAGCGACTCCCCTGCAGGTGGGGAGCCGGGGGCTCGAACCAAGATCCTTCCACCGTTCCTTGTGCTTAACTCGCTGAGCTACCGCCCGGCCCCCTAGCACAGCCTTTCAGGGGGCACAGCTCCTTTGCCCAAATTCACCAGGAAACCCCATCCACCAAAGACAACCAACGTCTCGAATGGGTCTCCCTAGGGGGGCAGGCGGTGGCACACATGGTTAAGTGCACACATCACAGTGCACACGACCCGAGTTCAAGCCCCTGGTCCCCACCTGCAGAGGGAAGCTTCACAAACGGTGAAGCAGTTCCGCAGGTGTCTGTTTCTCTCCTCCATCTCTTCCTCCCCTCTCACTTTCTATCTCTATCCAATAATAAATAAATAATTTTTTTAAAGAAATGGGTCTTCCCTCTAAGGCCCCTTTCCATCACTACCTTCTCCTCCTCCTTCTCCCAAACCTCCTCTGTCGTCTCTACTCCTCCCCCCCGCACACACACACACCTCTTGGCCCAAAGGCCAAGTCCCGCGTCCCACCAAGACCCCGAGTCCCACCGCTCCAGGTGCCCCGTCCTCCGCGCATCTCCACCTGCTCGATGGCAAGCTGCACTTCAGGCGTGAGCTGCAGCACGGCTTCCAGTTCCTCCACGAACTCCAGCTCCTCCTCCTCCATCATACCGCCACCCCCGGCGACGTCCGCCCGGGCCTGAAGTCAGGTTTACAGTAGACACCGCAAGCCCAGCGTTAAAGCGCGCAGCCAGATCTCGGCGCTGTCAGCTCGCGACCACTTCCGGAAACCCAGGCACTTCCGGGCCCCGGGGCACTCTGGGATAGACGGGAGCCGGCTCTGGTGTCCAGCAGGAGGTGCTTCCCGGGGCCGCTCTGTGCTGCGGCCGTCCCCGCCTACCTCGGCGTCTCCGGAACCCCACTGGGGGTCTAGCCGGAACCCCAGTTAGGGAGAGCGGCAACTAAAGCCACGATCCTTCTACTAGGAGCCTAGGGTCAAAGTCAGGAGGTGACCCCCCTGCCATCGCCCCCAGCTGGTTAAGTGGCGATGTTGCCCTGGACGAGTTGTAGGGTGGAACAAGGTCCAGTGCCCCGTGTGCCGTGTGCCCCGTGTACCGTGTACCCCGTGTACCCCATGTACCAAGCCAAAGGCAGCTGCGGGGAGGGAGGACGGGGGCCGGGGCGTGCAGTTTCCTTTTTAATGGCGGTAGGGAGGGGAAGGGAGGATTAGGCAGTGCATCGCCACCAGCAAAATGTTTTGCTTTCTGTAATTTATTACAGTATCTGGAGTCTTGAGTCCTTTTTCCACAACTGCTAAGGTGTGTCATGTGCACGAACCAGGTTCAAGCCCAGCCCCCACTACAGTAGGAGAAGCTTCTGTTTGTCATGTTTTTCTCCCTCTCCCCTCTGCTCGCTCTCTCTCTCCCTCTCTCCCTGTCTCTCTTCTTTGAATCTAAAAAAGTCAACCTGGAGCAGTGAATGCTCTAAGTAAATAAACAGTGTGTCATCTTGAACAAATTATTCTTTTTAAGAGTTTTTACTTATTAGAAAGGTTAAGAGGAGAGAGAGAAAGAACCAGACATCATTTTGGTACGTGTGCTGCCGGGGATCGAACTCAGGACCTCATACTCGAGAGTCTAATGCTTTATTCACTGCTCCACTCCCCGGACAACTTGAACAAATTATTCCATCCGCTCTGCTTACGCTGAACGGATGTGCTGAAGACTAAAAGTGTCTTGTGAGGCAGGAAGACTAAAAGTGTCTTGTGTGCTGACACCTGTCACTGAGAGATTAAAAACTACAGATGAGGGATGGGGTGGTGGCGCACCTGGTTGAGCGCACATATTACAGTAGCAAGGACCCACGATCAAGCCCTGGGTCCCACCTGCAGTGGGAAAACTTTGCAAGTGGTGAAGCAGTCTCTCTCCCTCTCTATATCCCCTTTCCTCACAATTTCTGGCTATCTCTATCTAATAAATAAAGATTAAAATTTAAAAAACTACATGTGACGGTTGTCTTATAAATTTTTGTTTCTTCCAATAAAGTGATTTCCTCCCCCAAAAAGGTTCTGTGGAGAGATATCATAGTGGTTATGCAAAATACTTTCATGCTTGGACTCTGGAATCCCAGGTTCAGTCCCCAGCACCACCACAAGCCAGAGCTGAGCAGTACACTGGAGTGTCACTCACACTCACTCTCTCTCCTTTCTGCAACTCTCTCATTAAATAAATCATTTTTAAAAAGTAATTCAGGAGGGCCAGACGATGGCACACCTGTTTAAGCACACACATTACAGTGTAAAAGGACCAGGTTCAAGCCCCTGGTCCCCACCTGCAAGGAGAAAGCTTCTCCTGCAAGGAGAAAGCTTCACAAGTGGTGAAACAGGACTGCAGGTGTCTCTATCTCTTTCACTTTCTACCTTCCACCCTCTTAATTTCTGTCTCTATCCCGTAATAATTAAGTAAGTAATATATATTCTTTAAAAAGTAATTCTGGATGGTGTCACATCTGGCTAAGCACATGTGTTACCATACATAGGAACCAGGGTTTGAGCCCCCACCTCTTAACTGCAGGGGGGAGAGCTTCACTGAGTATTGAAGCCACTACTGAAGGTGTCTCTGCCTCTCTCCCTATCTCCCCCTCCCTTCTCAATTTCTCTCTGTCCTATCATATTAATGTTAAAAAAAGAATAAATTATCAAAAAGTGATTCAGGGAGCCAGGTGGTAGTTAAGCGCATATGGCGCTAAGCACACCAACCGGCGTAAGGATCCTGGTTCTGGCTCAAGACACACATCCACCACTACACCCTGCTCCCCACCTGCAGAGGGGTCACTTCACAAGCAGTGAAGCAGGTCTACAGGTGTCTGTCTACCTTTTGGTCCCCCTCTCTATTTTCCCCTCCTCTCTCGATTTCTCTCTGCTCTATTCTACAACAACAACAATAGTAACAAGGGTAACAAAATGGAAAGAATGGCCTCCAGGAGCAGTGTAATCCTAGTGCACGCACCAAGCCCCAGCGATAACCCTGGAGATTAAAAAAAAAAAAAATTAAAAGTGATTCAAATATTAGAGTGCCCAGCCCTTGTCCACCATAAAGGAAAGGAAAAGTAAACCAGATCACCCTCCAAACACTTAACACAC
Source organism: Erinaceus europaeus (assembly GCF_950295315.1). Lineage (NCBI taxonomy): Eukaryota > Metazoa > Chordata > Mammalia > Eulipotyphla > Erinaceidae > Erinaceus > Erinaceus europaeus. The sequence continues at coordinate 78,938,581 of NC_080173.1, read as the reverse complement.
TGAGAATTCCAGTCAAAAGAGTGTTTTTTCTCAGTTAAATATTGTGAGTCCATGTTAGAAGAGTCCCTGACCCCACTGAGCTTTTCTTATGTTTTTACTTATTTATTGTTGAATAGAGGCACAAAAATGAAGAGGGAAGAAGGAAATAGGGAGAGAAAGACTTCTGCAGCACTGTTTTACCACTTGTGAAGCATCCCCCCTGCAAGTGGGGACTGGGGACTTGAACCTGGATCCTTGCTGTAATGTGTGCACTCAACCAGGTATGCCACCACCTGGCCCCTCATTTCAATTTTATCAAAGTTGTTTGTTGTAATGAATGAGTGAGAACAATATAATTTGTGCCTAAAATTTATAAGTATATAAGCTGGAAATACAACATAATTTTAAAACAGCCTTTGCTACAGACATGCACTACTAAATGCATGCACTAGATTTCATGTGCTCTTGTCAGTTTAGTGTTTCTAACTCTTCAAGGCAGTCTTCAGAGTCTGTTATATTTGTAACCAGTTTCATTGCTTTTGTTTTGTGATTTGTTTACTTGTCCGTTTTTCATCAGAGCACTGCTCAGCTCTGGCTTATGGTAATACTGAAGATTGCACCTTCAACCCCAGAGTCTCAGGTATGAATATTGTTTTGCATAGTCATTATGCTACCTCTCCCATCATGGTTTTGGTTTTATATTTACTTATTTATTTGTAATAATGAGAGAGAGAGGAAAGGGAGGAGGAGATGAGAGGAGAGAGAGAGAGGGAGGAGAAGAAGAGAGAGAGGTCAGGGGCCAAGCAGTGCACCCAGTTAAGCACACACATTACAGTGGGCAAGGACCCAGGTTCAAGCCCCTGGCCCTCACCGGCAAGAGGAAAGCTTCATAAGTGGTGAAGCCAGACTGGAGGTGTCTCTCTGTCTCCCCCTCCCTCCTCAATTTCTCTGTCTCTATCCAATAATAAATAAATAAAAATATTCAAAAAGAGAAATCAGAACTAGCATATGTGATGCCAGGGATCAAACTCAACCTCATGCTTGTAAGTCGAGTACTTTAGCCATTGCACCAACTCCCAAGGCTGCAAGTGTCACAGTGGTTGAAGTAGCTGTATTATAATACCTTGAGCAGACATTGTGTAGAACATGCTATTTTAGCAGGCCAGGTGGTGGCGATCAAGTTAATCGAACATAGTGAGAAGCTCAAAGACCAGCATAAGGATCCTGGTTCCAACACCTGGCTCCCCACCTGCGGGGGTGGGAGGGGTCCTTTCCCAGCCAGTGAAGTAGGTCTGTAAGTGTCTTTCTCTCCCCCTTTCTTCCTCTCCTCTCTCTATTTCTCTGTGTCCTATCCAACAACAAAATAGGAAAATGATCTCCAGGAGCAGTGCAGGCACCAAGCCCCAGCACTGATCCTAGAAAAGTTATTTTATAAGTTCGACATAATGTTTCTATTCTATGTAAGGTTTCTTCATAATGCCCTCTCATTCATAGCTAGACTTTTACTGGAACTTCTTGTAAAAAAAAAAAATTTTAAAGGGGGGTCGGGCGGTGGCGCAGTGGGTTAAGCGCACGTGGCGCAAAGCGCAAGGACTGGCGTTAGGATCCCGGTTTGAGCCCCCGGCTCCCCACCTGCAGGGGAGTCGCTTCACAGGCAGTGAAGCAGGTCTGCAGGTGTCTGTCTTTCTCTCCCCCTCTCTGTCTTCCCCTCCTCTCTCCATTTCTCTGTCCTATCCAACAACGAACAACATCAACAATGGCAATAATGATAACCACAACGAGGCTACAACAACAAGGGCAACAAAAGGGGGGAAAAATGGCCTCCAGGAGCGGTGGATTCATGGTGCAGGCACCGAGCCCAGCAATAACCCTGGAGGGAAAAAAAAATTTAAAAGATTGTAAGATGTTGAGTCTGGCAATGGTGCACCTGTTTGAGTACACACATTACCGTGCACAAGGACCTGGGTTCAAGTCCCCTGGTCCCCAGCTGCAGGGTGGGGGGCATTTCATGAGCAGTGAAGCTGGGCTACAGGTGTCTCTCTTTCTCTCTCCCTCTCTATCTTCCCCCTTCCCCTCTCAATTTCTCTTTTTGTCCTATCAAGTAAAACCAACAAACAAACAAAGAAAAAAAAAAAGAAATTGCAGGATGTCCTATCCATTGTCCATAATATGCCAGTAGCATAGCCTTGGAACCCCCAACATTGTGACAACCCTAGTACCCCCCCAAAAACATCTAACATGCTTCCTTAGGGTGCTAAAGCACACTCAGACTTAGATCATGTTGTCTCTATGGGTGGCAAAAGCTCCCAAGCCAACTTGTAAGAGAGGAAATAGCTTTGTTTCTACATGCAATTTTATTCCAAATGTTTTCTCTATTCTCCCTTCTGAACCATTTTTAGCATGCAGGTTTTTGTTTTGTTTTGTTTTTGATTACAGGTCCTCTTTCTTTTGTTCATTCAAGAATTTTCTAAACATCCTGAACACAGACTTTCTCATTTGACAATCAGATGGTTCTCACTGCTCCCATTTCCTGTACACCCAGTTTTGTTATGATTGGTGCTCCGGTTCTCTGGGCATGCCCATTCTTGCTAAATGAATCATAATCTCCAGGTCGCTTTGGTAGCTCTCTGTTCCCACGGTTGTGGCTCAGGCTTCCAGTCATGCACGTATTCTGGCTTGCAAGTTGTTTAACATCTTAGCCCTTCCCCAGCAACAACACTGGGTTCAAACTCAGTAATTCTGTCACTCACTCAACAAAGTCATAATTTAATACACAAAAATGGAAAGACGCTTTTGTGCAGGTCTTACCCATTACAAGTATAAAATTACTTTGTTCAAGAGAAAGTGAGTGAGTTCTGGGAGATTGTCCATCCTGAAAGGTACACATCTTACCCAGTGCAAACCTTGGGTCTGAGCTCCCAGAATGACACGGGAGCACTATGGACAACACTAGGGGAAGTCCATGGATAATAGAATGGTGTCTCTTTCTCCTCTCCCTCCTTTTTCCTTTCCCTCTCTCTAAAACAAAGAATGAAAAAAAAAATGACACAGGGAGATCAGCCACCCAGCAGTGGTATTATGTATGCAGGAGGTTTTCTGATGGGATCACTTTCCAGAGCTACAAAGCAAAAAATTTATTAAATTGATATTAACTTAAATAGTACAGCCATGATAACAGTAACTCCCTTTAATTCACTGTCTAGTACCTGAAGTATTTCTACTGTTGCTGCCCTTCCAGCCTGTTTCCTTGTTTCTTTGGCTCCACCTCTTCAAGCTAAGACCTGTTGCCTTTGTCAGAGTCTTAAACTGCTACTATTTTCTCTGATCTACACAGGTAGCTCTTAGTCTTTTTGGGTTCTGGGCCCTTTGGAAGAGATGAAGAACTCTTTCCCCAGAAAAATAGACACCTGCACATTTTGCATGCAATTTGAAGGCCGTTGGGACTCCACTGACCTTCCTGTTACCCCATGCCTCCTCCCCCTAAATGAAGCTCCTCCCACTTCCTTGTCCCCATTTCCCTCCCTCTCCATCTTCTTCTCATACCAGAACCCTACTCAGCTCTGGCTTATGGTGGTGCGGGAGATTGAACCTGGGGCCTTTGGTGCCTCTTGAAAGTCTTTTTGCATAACTATTATACTATCTCACTTGCCCTGAATGAAGATTCTTAAGAGCAATCCTCCCACAAAGGTGTGATTCTTACTCTTCCTATTTTGCAATAACTGATAAGCAGTTCTTGCTCTACCTGTCAAGAATATTTTGCTGAACTAGACTATTTTAGATCTCCATCAGAAAACCAGAAATGTGGCGTGGATGCTACTCAGTGGTAGAGCACTCAGTTGGGGCTCTAGATTTCACATCTGGCAACACACACTAAAACATTTTATTTCCAAAACATAATATTGCTCAATATCCTTATAGCTTCCACACCCTAATCTGCCCACCATTGAGAATCATTGCTTTGAGAAACTATACTCACAGTCATGACTAGTCTCCAACTCTTTCATATACACACTTGGGTCTGTACATTTTTTCAACTGCCTGTGAAAAATCTTCATTTTGCTTATTCTTATCTTCTCTCCTTCATTTTATTTTATTTTATATAGAGACAGAGAGATGTTAAGAGGGAGAAGTAGATAGGAAGAGAGAGAGAGAGAGATGCAGTACTTCACCACTTGTGAAGTCTCCTTGCTGTAGGTAAGGCAGTGGGGGGGGACTGGATCTGGGGCCTTGAGCACCATAATGTGTGCACTCAACCAGGTTCACCACTGCCTGGCCCTTCTTACATTCTTTCTCTCTGCATGTGTGGCATGTGGACCTCGTATATGTGTGATACCAGTGTTCCCATCCAACTTCTTCATTTTTTTCTATTCTAAAGAAAGAGAACAGAGAAAGAGAACAAGGGACACCATAGCACTGCTCCATTATCCATAGAGTTTCCTCCAGAACTGTGATTCACCCAGGCAGTGATGGGGATCAGCTGTGAGCATAGGAAGGTGTGTATTCTTAAGGCCAGGGTTTGAGTTCACATAATGCACATTCCTAATGTCCCAGAGATCCCAGATTCAATCCCCAGCAGCACCAAAAGTTGAGCTTAGTGGGGGTCTGGTCTCAGAGAATAAAGTGTTTGCACAGGGAGTAAAGTGTTAGACTCTCAAACATGGGGTCCTGAGTTCAATTTCTAGTAATGAATATGCTAGATTGATGCTCTGGTTCTTTCTTCCTTTCTCTTTCTCTCTAAAATATATAAAACCCAGGAGTATAGTGGTAGAGTATAGGACTTGCAAGCAAGAGGTTACTGAGCTTAGCCCCCCAATGCCACTATGCTAGACTGATGCTCTGATTCTCTCTGTGCATCAGTAAATAAGTATTTTTAGGGGGCTAGGTGGTGGCGCAGTGGGTTAAGTGCACATGGCTGTAAAGCACAAGGACCAGCATAAGGATTCCCGGTTCGAGCCCCCAGCTCCCCACCTACAGGGGAGTCGCTTCACAGGTGGTGAAGCAGGTCTGCAGGTGTCTATCTTTCTCTCCCCTTCTTTGTCTTCTCCTCCTCTCTCCATTTCTCTCTCTCCTACCCAACAATGGGGGGAAAAGATGGCTGCCAGGAGCACTGGATTCATAGTGCAGGCACTGAGTCCCAAATGATAACCCTGAAGAAAGGACTAGAGCATCACTCTGGGACATGTGATGCTGGTGACCAAACTTGAGACCTCATATTTGAGGGGTCAATATTCTATCCACTGTGCCACTTCCCAGGCCACAGTCATTTTTTTTTTTTTTTGTAAATGTATTATCTTTTATGTGCTTTCTCTTTCTCTCTCTCATTATGTAATACCTTGGTTAAACTAAGGCCTGCACAGGCACAATACTACTAAGTGACAACCCAGGCCCAAATTTTCTTCATTCTTTTCATTTTGAGAGAGAGAAGGTGAGAATCTCAACATGGCTCCACCATCCATGGAGTTCTGCCAGTGTTGTCCATGGTGATTCAGGGCCTAAGGCCAGGACCACTCACACAACAGCATGTGCTCTACCAGGTGAACTCTCTCCTGGCTTTTCTCCCCCCCCCCATCAGGGTTAACTCTGAGACTAGGTGCTGACACTAAGAATTCACTGCTCCTGGCAGCCATTTTTCCCTTTTTCTTTCTATTTTATTCGATGGGACAGAAAGAAATTGAGAAGGGAGGGGAAGACACAGGGAGAAAGACACCTGGGGGCCGGGCAGTGCACACGCAGTTAAGTGCACATAGTACTAAGTGCAAGGACCCATGCAAGGATCTGGGTTCAAGCCTCTGGCACGTGGGATGCTTCACAAGCAGTGAAACAGGTCTGCAGGTGTCTGTCTTTCTCTCTCCCTCTCTATCTCCCTCTCCCCTCTCAATTTCTCTCTGTCTTATTGAATTAAAAAAGGAGGGGGAGTGGCCACCAGGATTCATAGTATTAGACCAAGCCCCAGCAGTAAACCTGGAGGCAAAAAAAAAAAAAAAAAAAGGAAAAAGGAAAGATAGACACTGAACAGAGGTAGATAGCATAATGATTATGCAAAGAGACTCTTGTGCCTGAGGCTGGCTCCAAAGTCCCAGGTTCAAACCCCCCCCCACACATACACACACACCACCATAAACTAGAGCTGAACAGTGCTCTGGTTTAAAAAAGAAAATAGATAGACGCCTACAGACCTACTTTACCACTCTTGACGCTTCACTGCTGCAGGTGGGGAATGCGGGCTCAAACCTGAGTCCTTGTGTGATTCCTTGAGCATAGGAATATCTGCACTTAACTGGGTGTGCCAATGCTCAGCCCCCCTCCTGGTATTTTTCAAGACAGTCGGCTTTTCTTGCTTCATCAGATTTCTATGCCTTATAATTTCTATAATTTATAATTTCTTTTTTTTTTCCTCCAGGGTGATTGCTGGGCTCGGTGCCTGCACCATGAATCCACCGCTCCTGGAGGTCATTTTTCCCCCTTTTGTTGCCCTTGTTGTTGTAGCCTCGTTGTGGTTATTATTGTTGTCATTGTTGATGTTGTTCGTTGTTGGATAGGACAGAGAGAAATGGAGAGAGGAGGGGAAGACAGAGAGGGGGAGAGAAAGATAGACACCTGCAGACCTGCTCCACCGCCCGTGAAGCGACTCCCCTTCAGGTGGGGAGCCAGGGGCTCGAACTGGGATCCTTATGCCGGTTCCTGTGCCTTGCGCCACATGTGCTTAACCCACTACGCCACCGTCTGACCCCCAATGTATAATTTCTATCACTTAGTGTGCTGCTTTGTCATTTGTGAAACCCAGATTTCAGTCTGGTTCCCACCACATTGAAGGAAGCTTTGATACTGTGGTCTCTGCCTCTCTATCTCTGTCAAAAAAAAAAAAAAAAGGAAGAAGATGATGATGGAGGAAGGAAGGAAAAAAGAAAGAAAGAAAGGAAGAAAAATACTTGGACTGAGTCGTGTTTCACAGAGAACCAAGTAGATTCAACAATTAGAACTATTATTTTTTTCTAATTTAATTTTATTTATTTTAATAGGAGAGATAGATGATAGAAAGATAGATATGGGTCTGGCGGTAGCGCAGCGAGTTAAGTACACGTGGTGCGAAGCACAAGGATCCCGGTTCGAGCCCCCGCTCCCTGCTGGGGAGTCGCTTCACAGGCGGTGAAGCAGGTCTGCAGGTGTCTATCTTTCTCTCCCCCATCTGTCTTCCCCTCCTCTCTCCATTTCTCTCTGTACTATCCAACAATGACAACATCAATAACAACAACAATAAAAACTACAACAACAATAAAAAACAAGGGTGGGAGTCGGGTGGTAGCACAGTGGGCTAAGCGCAGTTGGCGCAAAGGACCACATAAAGATCCGGTTTGAGCCCCTGGCTCCCCACCTGCAGCGGAGTCACTTCACAAACAGTGAAGCAGGTCTGCAGGTGTCTATCTTTCTCTCCCCCTCTATGTCTTCCCCTTCTCTCTCCATTTCTCTCTATCCTATCCAACAACAATAACATCAATAACAACAATAATAACTACAACAATAAAACAAGAGGGAAACAAAAGGGAATAAATAAATTATTTAAAATATATGTTAAGAAAAACAAGGGTAACAAAAGGGAAAATAAATAAATAAATGTTTAAAAAGTGACATTCATTTAAAAAAAAAAAAAACCATGGATATATAGATACCAGAATGCTGCTTAGCTCTGGCTTATGGTGGTACAGGGTATATTGAATCTGGGACTTCAGAGCCTCAAATACAAAAGTCTTTTGCAATCATTATGTAATCTTTTGTAATCATTATGTAATCTCTCCCCCCTCCTTTTAAAACATTTTATTTATTTACTCATTTATCTGAGACAGAGAGAATTTGAGATGGAAGGAAGAGATAGAGATGGGGAGAGAAAGAAATAGACACCTGCAGACCTGCTTCACCATTTATGAAGCTTCCTCCCTATGGGTAGAATTGGGGGGCTTGAACAGGAATTTTTGTACATGACAACATATGCACCCAACCAAGTGTGCCACTACCCATCCCTCACCCCCCACTGTATTTTTGCAGCCAGAGTTGATCCTGGGACCTTGGAGCCTCAGGCAGGAGAGTGTCTGGATAGCCATTATGTTGTCTCCACTGCCCTCCCCCACATCTGAAATCTCGGGTCCAGGACCATTTCCCCATAGCACAAGTGGAGATGCACTCTTTGAACTGATGGAATTCCCTCGTTTCCATGGGCACCACAGAAAAGAATTGCTTAAAAAGCAAAACAAACAAACAAACAAAAACAGGACCTCTTTTCCCCACTGGCCATAACACTTACCTATCCTGGGGTCTCAGGCTTTTAAGATTCCTGGACTCTAAGAATCCCCCTGACTTCCCTTGGCCTGCCTTATCAAGAACATTGACAAATTAGATATTAAAAATTCATTAAGGGAGTCGGGCTGTAGCACAGCGGGTTAAGCACAGGTGGCGCTAAGCTCAAGGACCGGCATCAGGATCCCGGTTCGAGCCCCCGGCTCCCCACCTGCAGGCAGGTCCCTTCACAGGCGGTGAAGCAGGTCTGCATGTCTGTCTTTCTCTCCCCCTCTCTGTCTTCCCCTCCTCTCTCCATTTCTCTCTGTCCTATCCAACAACAACGACGTCAATAATAACTACAACAATAAAACAACAAGGACAACAAAAGGGAATAAATAAATAAAATAAAATTTTAAAAAAATCATTAAAACTAAAAAGCTCTCAACTTTTCAACTAGTGGCATGGCTTCAATAGAAATTGAACAGTGATGGGGGGGTAGACAGCATAATCATTATGCAGAGAGATTCTCATGCCTGAGGCTCCAAAGTCCCAGGTTCAATCCTCCACACTACCATAAGCCAGAGCTGAGCAGTGCTGGGGTGTGTGTGTGTGTGGCTAAACAATGATGATCATTGGCCAGAATTTCACACATTTAATTTCCAAATTATTGATGACCTTAGCAATTACACAAACTGGAATGAGAAATGGTCAGGGTTCCTTATATCTAAGTTTTCTATACTCTCTGAAATCGTCCTTCCCTTTCTCACTCTTGTATGTTTTTTGATACCTTCCTCACTGATGCCCCCAGAAAACGCTGATCTTTGCAGATCCTGCTTAACTCATTCTTATCAACGTATCTTTTCTTCCTCTTCTAAATCTGGCCTCCTTTTAATGAGTCTTAAGCCAAGGTTTGAGAAAGTTTCTGTTCCCTTCCCCTCCTGTATTTACACTGGTCTGAGAACTTTTATGGCCTGAAATATTCTATATGAACTGGTGCTTTTGAAAATATCCAGGAGTTTTAGTTCTTACTGAAGTTTCTAATGAAAATTAAAACTATTTTGTTGGGTGTAATTCAAGCTGTTCTATCAAAGATATGTATGCTTTTTTTAAATAAAGTATTTTATTTGTTTTGTTTTTTTAGAGGTAGAGATAGAGATACACTGAGAAAGACACAGAAAGACCAGAGCACTGCTTAGCTCTGGCTTATGATGGTACTGGGGAATTGAACTGGGAACCTTGGAGCCTTAGGCATGAAAGTCTTGTTTAAGCACACATGAGCGAAGCGCAAGGACCTGCACAAGGATCCCAGTTTGAGCCTCAGGCTCCCCACCTGCAGGGCTGTCACTTCACAAGCGGTGAAGCAGGTCTGCAGGTGTCTATCTTTCTCTCCCCCTCTCTATCTACCCTCCTCTCTCCATTTCTCTCTGTTCTATCCAACAACATCAATGGCAACAATAACAATAATGACAACAACAAGGGCAACAAAATGGGAAAAATGGCCTCCAGGAGCAGTGGATTCGTAGTGCAGGCACCAGCCCCAGCAATAACCCTGGAGAAAAAAAAAAAAGTCTTTTGCATAACCATTATGCTGTCTCCCTAGTCTAAGATCTGTATGTTATGAAAAGAAAAAGTTAATATGCAAACATTCTGTATTGTAACATATACACTCAATCTGGTGGATGTTGGTTGGCCCTGGCATTGTGTACTGTAAGAAAATCTTTAACTGTGGTTATAGAGTTTTGCTATGTTCTTGTATGCTGAAAAACATTCATATGTGTGGTCCAGGAGGTGACTCAGTGGACAAAGCACTAGACTCTCAACATGAGGTCCTGAGTTCAATTCCCCACAGGACATGTGCCAAACCAATGTCTGGCTCTTTCTCTCCTGTTTTTCTCATTAATACATAAATAAAAGTTTTTAAAAACTTTAATATGTTTAAATTTCATGGGAAAGGACCTTAACAAGTATCCTACAATAGAGCTTTATTTTAAAAAATTTTTATTTATTTATTCCCTTTTGTTGCCCTTCTTGTTTTATTGTTGTAATTATTATTGTTATCGTCATTGTTGGATAGGACAGAGAGAAATGGAGAGAGGAGGGGAAGACAGAGAGGGGGAGAGAAAGATAGACACCTGCAGACCTGCTTCATCACTTGTGAAGCGACTCCCCTGCAGGTGGGGAGCCGGGGGCTCGAACTGGGATCCCTAAGCTGGTCTTTGCGCTTTGCACCACCTGCGCTTAACCCGCTGTGCTACTGACAGACTCCCTAGCTTTATTTTTATATATTATATTTATTATGATGATGATTTGGCCTCCAGGGTTATCGCTGGGGCTCAGTGCCCGCACTACAAACCCACTGCTCCTGGGGGCCGTTCTCTTCCATTGTCGCTGTTGCTGCTGTTGCTGAATAGGACAGAGAAATTGAGAGAGGAGGGAAAGATAGAGTGGGGGAGAGAAAGACAGACACCTGCAGATGGACTTCACCACTTCTGAAGTGACTCCTCTGCACTTGGGGAGCCGGGGGGCTGGAACTGGGATTCTTGGGCCAGTCCTTGAACTTCACACTATATGTGCTTAACTTGAACTTCACACTATACGTGCTGAACTTCACACTATATGTGCTTAACTTGAACTTCACACTATATGTGCTGAACTTCACACTATATGTGCTTAACTTGAACTTCACACTATATGTGCTGAACTTCACACTATATGTGCTTAACTTGAACTTCACACTATATGTGCTGAACTTCACACTATATGTGCTTAACTTGAACTTCACACTATATGTGCTGAACTTCACACTATATGTGCTTAACTTGAACTTCACACTATATGTGCTGAACTTCACACTATATGTGCTTAACTTGAACTTCACACTATATGTGCTTAACTTGAACTTCACACTATATGTGCTTAACTTGAACTTCACACTATATGTGCTGAACTTCACACTATATGTGCTTAACTTGAACTTCACACTATACGTGCTGAACTTCACACTATATGTGCTTAACTTGAACTTCACACTATACGTGCTGAACTTCACACTATATGTGCTTAACTTGAACTTCACACTATATGTGCTGAACTTCACACTATATGTGCTTAACTTGAACTTCACACTATATGTGCTTAACTTGAACTTCACACTATATGTGCTTAACTTGAACTTCACACTATATGTGCTGAACTTCACACTATATGTGCTTAACTTGAACTTCACACTATACGTGCTGAACTTCACACTATATGTGCTGAACTAGCCCAGCCCCTATTTTTTTCATTCTTTATTGCCATCAGAGTTATTGCTAGGGCTCAGTGCCTGCGCTACGAATCCACTGCTCTTGGCAGCCAGTTTTTCCCCTTCTATTTTATTTTATTTTATTTTATTTTATTTTACTTTATGCCTCCAGGGTTATTGCTGGGGCTCAGTGCCTGCACTACAAACCCACTGCTCCTGGAGGCCATTTTTCCCCATTTTGTTGCCCTAGTTGTAGTTGTTATTACTATCATTGTTATAACTGTTGTTGTTGTTGGATAGGACAGAGAGAAATTGAGAGGGGAAGGAAAGAGAAAGGTAGACACCTTTAGACCTGCTTCACTGCTCATGAAGCGAACCCCCTGCAGAAAGGGAGCAGTGATTTGAACCTGGGTCCTTACTCATGGTAAGATGCATGCTTAACTGAGTGCGCCACAGTTCAGCTCCCTACAATAGAGGGTTTATTTTTGTTGTTGTTGTTGTTTGTTTTTATTTATTTATTTATTTATTCCCATTTGTTGCCCTTGTTGTTTTATTGTTGTAGTTCTTATTGTTGTTACTGATGTCATTGTTGGATAGGACAGAGAGAAATGGAGAGAGGAGGGGAGGATAGAGAGGAGTAGAGAAAGATAGACACCTGGAGACCTGCTTCACCGCCTGTGAAGCAACTCCCCTGCAGGTGGGGAGCCGGGGGCTGGAACCCAGATCCTTATGCCGGTCCTTGCACTTTGTGCCACCTGCTCTTATCCCGTTGCGCTACCGCCCAACTCCCCTCTTTGGTTTTTCTAATTGTCTTCATATTAAATACAAATTGGTATTAAATACAAATTGATTTCTTCAAGTTCTTTTTAAAATTTATTCATAAAATAAATAGAAAAATATCCACAAAACCATAGGATAAGAGGGGTAAAATTTCACACAGTTCCCACCATCAAGGTTCCATATCCCATCCTGCCAGGAGCCATTTCTCTGCTTTATAGATGATAAGCTTTGAGACAACGGAACCCCTCAAGACAAATGTTAATTCCCCCCTGGGCAGGCCATTTCCCCTTAGGTAAACCATTTATCAGTAATCAAGTGAGTCAAAACAAGTGAGTCAACACACAGTTTGGTTCCTGCCATTTGTTGCAAGGAACATTCCTCTTTGAAGATTGCTCCCCCTCCTCCTCCTCCAGCACTTTCCCCCTCCTTCCCCAAAGCCTTATAATGTCTGTGCACACAATAAAATTTTAGAGCTTGATCAGAAACTTGACTTGCTCTCGTTCTTCGCGTCTCTTGTCCCTATCATTTCAGGTCTCATTGGGTTCCTAGCCCCTGCTCACCGCCCTGCTGGCCGGGGCATTCTGGCGCCCGAGCGTGGGGCAAAGAAGCCTTCTGGACCTAGAAACTCCGCTGATCGAGGGGGTAGGCCTACCCGAATTCACAGAGTCACCGCAGCCCGAGGGGGGTAACGCAAAGACTCGCAGAGATCGCCACGGAAATACCCGCCCGTGAGTCGCATCTGGGGAAGAGTGTCACAGCGGCTGAGGTAAGCAAAACCATGGGACATGAATTCAGCAAACTATTTATTCATTAAAGGACTCAAGGAGTCACTCAAGACATGAAGAAATAGGGTTAAAAAAAAAAAGAAAGAATTAAAGAAGTTTTTAGATTATATTGGAAATATTTGCCCCTGGTTCCCCCAGGAAGGCACTATAGATGAGAAGCGTTGGAGGAGAATTGTTGATTGTCTTAATGATTACTATCAGTCTTTTGGTCCTGAACGTGTACCTGTTTCTGCCTTTTGTTACTGGAATTTAATTAATGATATCTTAAAAATCTATAATAATCACCCTGATATTAAAAACCTTATTACAGAGGGTGAAAAGGTCCTCCGGCAACTTTCTTGTCCGCCGTCCAGGACAAAGACCCCATCTCCATGCCCTTCTGTGGTTATTGATCTTGATCCCCCGGTACCCAGTCAAAATAAAAGCCTCCCAGCACCTGATGAAAGTAAAAGCCCTATTCCCCTCCCTACAGGTCCCACTGCACTTACTAAAGTTCCCTCCATTGACTCTCCTATTGCTAATTCACATGAGAGTGAAACCTAGCATTCTTCCCCCCCCCCCTCTACCCAGTTTTACAAAACCTCCCACAAACCCCCCCCCTCTCCTGAAGCACTCCCCGTGGAGGATGAGGCTTTGCTAGAAAAAGAGGCTGCCAAATACCACAATCCTGATTGGTGTCCTCCTCCCTTTAATCCCCCTCCCTATATCCATGCTCCCACTCTCCAGCCTGACCCTCTCCTTGACAACCCCTCCGTCAGGAGGGCACGCTCAGGAGCCCTTACAGGAATTTCCACCCTCCGCAAGGTCCTTGCTGACCGGAGAGAGCAGCTTCAATTAATGAAAGAAATAGCTGCAGTTACAGAAGAGCTTACATTTTTAGCCTCACCAAAAAACCTAAGCCCAATCCCTAAAACTAAAACTAAAGCATCCAAATCAAACCCGGTTTTGGCTTTCCCTGTTACTCGGAGCCAGGCTCAAACTGGTTAACCCTAACCCCTAGGCTCTTCCTTGTCCAGACTGCCTCCCTACACCACCGCCCTTCCGTTTTGTGCTCCGGTCCTTGACTTGGCCAATAATACTGATTAGACCACTTTCTTTAAAACTGTAAAATGTACCTTAGCCCAGAAAAAAAAAATTTTCAAAAATTTTTCTCTGCGCGGCGGCTGTAAACTAAGCCCGCCTGTTCCGCCCGCACAGCCAATCACGGCACAGAGCCCCTGCTCCACAGATTGGCAAATTCAGTCAGTCAATCATTCCCCTAAGCCACAAAGGCCCCTCCTTGGGGGGGGCGGGGGGGGGGGGGTAGTGAGTCTGTGAGTTAAGAATCCAAAAACCAAAAGCGGTTTTTCAAAGGGAAAATTTTCCTTTCACCAAGAATGTATGTTTTAAGTCTGTGCTAACCTTGTTTTCATTAATGTGTGTTAACCCCTAAGTAAAGTTTTTTTTTAAGTTTTAAATAAGATTTAGTTAAGCTAAATGTGGTTTTAAAGATCCAGACTCATAGAGTTGGCACACCTTTACCAGAGTAAAATATAGGACAGTTTCGTCCTTCTGATAGCTAATATCAGCATCAATTCATTAGTTAAAAAGATTTTCTGAGATATCTAGGCATGGTAAAATGCCTCTGTAGTCTCTCTCACTCTTGTGAAAATTGTAGATATTACCAGCACCTCAATATCAACTGCCACTGTTTGTTAATTTAATTCCATCCTTGAACTGACTTTCTAATAACCCAGTCAGTGTAGAGCAGTGGCCTTGCCAGGAAATAAAGGGTTAAACGTGCTATTCCTGGCCTGATAAATTTTTATTCAACAGATGTGATTCAACAAAATTATTTAGTGTAAAATGGTCATCTAAAAGAAATGTTAACAGTAAAAATTTATTTTAACATTTCAGCTTTAAGGTTTATCTTAGCTTTTTAAGTTACCTATCTAAATCAAAGTGAAAGATCAATTAAGTTGTGTACCCATCCTTGTTCATAGCTGCCCTAAGGGTGTGATAGCTTTGTGATAAACAAAGATCCTAACAAACAAAGTTTAACATTTTACTTAAAATCGTTTAAGTGATTTCAAAAAAAAAAACAAAGCTTTTAAAATACTTTCTCAACTAAACAGGCAAAACTGGCTTGGGTTAGTAAAAGATAACACAATAGTTATGTGAATTATTTACATGCCAGAGGCTCTTGCGCTGGTTTTCCTCTTTATATCTTTCTGCTTTTAAAAATTATCTGGTTTGTTTTAAGACACTGCCAGAGGTTTATTCTTGATAAATTAAGGTAATACATTGTGTTTTTGGTCTGATAGAAGATTTGTTTTGGCAAATCCTGATTTAACAAAATTAATATTTTGAATATTTAAACTATGAGGTTTTATTTTAGCCTTTTAAGTTGCCATATTAGAGTTCTAAGGAACAAAATCTATTAAGAGTTTTATATCTATGCTTACTCATGATAGCCTTGTGATGAGTAAAGATCTTATAAACTAAAGGTATAATAGTGTGCTTAAACTGTCTAATCAGTTTAAAATAATGCTAAAAAATGGTAAATATTTTATCATGTCAACACATTAGGTATTGACTTTCTATAACATATTGGTATATTCTAATAAAGAGCCTTCTAAAATCACAGAAAAAACCTCAAGTCAATTCTAACCATTAGATCATCAATTAACTTGGTACAAGTTCTCTCCCTAAGTAAATAATTATAGGTACATCTGCACATGAAGAACTGACTGCTCATATGGTAAGATTTAAAACTAAACATTTTAAATTATTTATGGGTGTGTGATGACTCCTAAAGTCACTCATATCCTAAAATTTTTCTCATTTTTTTTACAAGCCTCTTAAAAATTTTAATGCTAGACCTGCCATAGTGAGAGCACTTTACTGGCTCCTGCATTGTTTAATTAAGATCTTGCTATTCAGACTTTTAAGATTAATCTCCATTGATAAAAGCCAATGCTCTCTGACAGATTGATGTAATTCACCTGCCCATGTTTAGTAAACAAAAAAAACTTTTTCTCTCAGTTGATATTTTTTCTAAATTTATGTGGGCTACAGCTCAAACAAGAAAAACTAAAACCCTTAAGCTTAATTAATAATAAAAAAAAGAAGGGTAATGCACCCTCCAGTATTCAGTTAGCTAAAGTGTCAATGAAGTAACATACTAAATCTTTTTAATATTTACAAAAATTCAAATTGTCCATTTATTATATCTCATTGACAAAGCCACACACTTTTCCAGTCATAGAGACATATTCTTTTTCTCTTTTTTCAACACTGGATGTCCATGTTTGTTTTCCTTTTATTATGGTGGATGACATTGCTCTTGCAAAATCCACAGAGTCCCTGTTGGCAAGTCCTTACCACAAAGGACGCCATGGCAGTATATACTCCAGCTAACCTCACCAGCTTATCCAAGTCTTCTCTTTCTGCTGACCTACCACTGCTGACTTCATCTTTGCATGCTTATTGACTGCTCACTTTTCTCAAAATATTCCTCAATGTTCAAGGAACCTCACCTTGACTTCTAATGTGTATGCACCTCCTCTGTGTTTTGGTAAACACCATCCTATATTTTCATGTTAATTCTTCTCTACCTGGTCCTTGCCTCCTAGTTTTGCTTGTTCCACAGCTGACCCTCTATGAAGAAGAATTTCATCAGCTGGCGCTGACCCACCAGAAGACCAGACGTGCTGTTTCTTCCCCTGGACATCACATCCACTGACTGCTTCCCTTAGACTTGCTGGTGGCATGCTAGGACACTCTATATATTCCTCCCATAAATTTTTTGACAAATTACAACAGGTTATAGACTCCACCACAAATAGTCTTGAGTCACTACAGAGCCCCTTATGAGACCCTTATTAGTCTTTTGTTAATGATTACCTTAAGGCCCTTTATTTTTAATAAGATTACTGATTTTATAAAACAGCAGATTGACTCCTTGGCATCAAAACCTTTGCAAATACATTATCACAGACTTGATTTGGCTGACAGAGGCCTGGCTGAACCTGAAGATGACAGACCCCCTTTTCGGTTGGCATAAAACTCAGAATTATGCATCGAGACATCCAACCTTGGCAGGGCAAGGACACCAGTAAGGGGTGCAAGGCAAAGCACTGCAGGGGGAGGACCCTATTGTCCGCCTCTGAGTCCCCCGTGAAGCAAACCTGATTTGCATGGAGGTTGGTGTCAGCAACAAAAATTGTTTCCCTAGAAACTGTGGCTCTGCCTCCCCTCCCCAAAAAGACACCAAGAGCCTTATAAGATGCGGGAAGGTTGGTTTTGCACCCACCCCGCGGGAGGATTCAGGTCAATACTTCCCTCCTCTGGTTAAGCCCACCAAACCTGCTGTTAGGGTCTCTGCTCCTCACCCACAATGCCTGCCTCAATTTTAAAATTATAACAAAGGGAGGATATGCCAGGAGCCATTTCTCTGCTTTATAGATGATAAGCTTTGAGACAACGGAACCCCTCAAGACAAATGTTAATTCCCCCCTGGGCAGGCCATTTCCCCTTAGGTAAACCATTTATCAGTAATCAAGTGAGTCAAAACAAGTGAGTCAACACACAGTTTGGTTCCTGCCATTTGTTGCAAGGAACATTCCTCTTTGAAGATTGCTCCCCCTCCTCCTCCTCCAGCACTTCCCCCCTCCTTCCCCAAAGCCTTATAATGTCTGTGCACACAATAAAATTTTAGAGCTTGATCAGAAACTTGACTTGCTCTCGTTCTTCGTGTCTCTTGTCCCTATCATTTCAGGTCTCATTGGGTTCCTAGCCCCTGCTCACCGCCCTGCTGGCCGGGGCACCATCCCCTCCACTGGAAGCTTTCCTAGTCTTTATCCCTCTGGGAGTATGGACCCAGGATCATTATGGGATGCAGAAAGTGGAAGGTCTGGTTTCTATAATTGCTTTTCCACTGGACATGGGCGTTGGCAGGTTGACCCATACTCCCAGTTTCTATCTTTCCCTAGCGAGCAGGGCTCCAGTACTTCAAGTTCTTAGACTGCCTAAATTTTAGTACTGAGCACAAATTCTTTCTCTCTCTCTTTTTTAACTGATAGTCAATTCTGCTATTTTTCTTTTTTAAATTTTTATTATCTTTATTTATTTATTGGATATAGATAGCCAGAAATTGAGAGGAAAGGGGATGATAGAGGAGAGAGATATAGATACACCTGCAGCACTGCTTCACCACTCACAAAGCTTTCCCCCCGCAGGTGGGGACCAGGGGCTTGAACCTGGTTCCTTGTGCATTGTAACATGTGTACTCAACCAGGTGTTCCACCACCCGGCCCCCTGAGCACAAATTATTAAAGATAAAATTTAAGAGCTTTAGTAAGTGCCCTGAAGATTTGTTTTTAAATAATCATTGTCTGAGTAGTATGTATTTGATAGGTATAATCTCCGCTGGTTGTAGTCACCCAATGGTATGACAATATATTAAACAAGCTATATAACTAACTCAAAATTGTTGTTTGGTTCTGAGGTAAAGCAACTGAAGCATTGTGAAACCAGAAAATAGAACAGGTAAATGGAATATTCTGTGCCGCGCAAGCTTCGCCAGAGAGAGAGACTAGGAACTCGTGGTGGAGCAAGAACGCAATGCAATACCTTTATTGATCAGAGACCCTTTATATCTTTTGAAATGGAAGTGGCAAGTGGGAAAAGGAAATGGCTAGGAAAGGGGGTGGAGAAAAGAGCGTGAAAGCTTCCATAGCAGCTGTTGCAAAGGTTCTACCAGTGGGATTAAACCAATACCCAGAAGGCAGGGCAGGTCTCAGGCAAAACAATGATTATGTAAATAGACCACAGCATCAAGCACTGCAGAGGACCTGGCATAATGACCAACAATTCTTGTCTGCTGATTTGGCAAAAGTAAAGGGCAAATAAATAGTAGAAAACATGTATGGTGGTCCAGGAGGTGGCACAGTGGATAAAGCACTTGACTCTCAAGTGTAAGGTCCTGAGTTCAAGCCCCAGCAGCACATGTACCAGAGTGATGTCTGGTTCTTTCTCTCTCTCTTTGTATCTTTCTCATCAATAAATAAATAAAATCTTTCTTAAAAAAGAAAGAAAGAAACATGCATGATGGGGGCCAGGCGGTGGTGCACCTGGTTAATTGCTCACATTACAGTGCACAAGGACCCAGGTTCAAGCGCCCAGGCCCCCCACCTGTCTCTCTGTCTCTCTTCCCTCTCCATCTTCTCCTTCCCCTCTCAATTTCTCTCTGTCTTTGTCTGATAATAAATAAATAGTAAACATATATGATCGGAAACAGAAGCCACTGGAGAGATGTGCATTGGTGGAGCAAGTGGCTGAGGCTGCAATCCTTGAAGGAAACCTCTGAGTCAAAAGTCAGAAACTGGTCTGGATCTGTGAAGAGACCACCTAACCCAGCCTTCTAATTCTGAAGGAGCAGGAGAACACAGTGACCTGAGAAGTAATTATCATAAGCCATCAAGATGTACAGAAGACTACAGTACCCAGGATAGGTTAGGAGAGTAAATAGAAAAAGGTTTTCCAGGAGCCAGGTGGTGGACACCAAGTAGAGCACACATATGGCAATGGACAAGGATCTTGGTTCAAGCCTACAGTCCCCACCTGCAGTGGAAAGTTTCACAAGCGAAGAAGTACTGCAGGTTTTTCTTTTACTTTACTTTTTTTTTTTTTTTTTGCCCTATCCCTACACCCTTCTCGATTTCTGTCTCTATCCAATAAACAAGTGAAAAAAAAAGGTTTTCCAAACATTAACTCAGAAAAATCTAATCTTCTCAAAAGTGATTTAACCTCTTTAAATGTCTTACAACTTTTGTAGATCTCTGCATCCCCCCAAAAAAAACTAATGTCTTCTGATCACTCCTAATTACTATTCTAAAGTATTATGTATGGGGGAAAAGTTTAGTAACTTCCCTATCAATTGTATCTGACAAATTTTCTTGTTAGAAAGCTCTCTGGGAGCTGGGAAGACAGCATAATGGTCACACAAAAGACTTTCATGCCTAAGGTGCTGAGGTCCCAGGTTCAATCCCCATCACCACCATAAACCAGAGCTGAGCAGTGCTCTGGTCCTTCTGTGTCTTTCTATATGTCTCTCACTAAAATAAAATAAATTTATATTTTAAATATTTTAAAATAAAAATATAGGTCTTTTGTTTTCCGAGCCTTTTGTCATCTACATAAATTATTACTTGAGGGGGCCAGATGGTGGCTCACCTGGTTGAGCGTACATGCTACAGTGGACAAGGACCCGGGTTTGAGCTCCCGGTTCCCACCTGCAGGGGGGAAAGCTTTGTGAATGGTGAAGCAGGCCTGCAGGTGTCTCTCTGTCTCTTTCCCTCTCTAGCTTCCCTCCTCTCAATTTCTGGCTGTCTCTATCCAATAAATAAAAATGATAAAAAATTTTTAAAAAGAAATTATTACTTGAGGTTCAAAATTAATCCACTAAATTAAACACTTAGACTGTCTTCTCTCAGTCCATGCAACCTGCAAAAGTGAATATGTTATAAGCTTCAAAAAAAACACCAGATACTGCATCTAAACAAATATAGATGAAGGCTGTTCTTCTAAATGTCTGACAGTTCTGGAAGATCCCACAACCTAGAGGAACTTGTCATCAGAAGATGCTTCAACATTGATGTCTGATGAACACTGACACTTTGCTGCCTCCATAACTTCTGATGAAACGTCAGTTTATGGGAGTTGGGTGGTAGCACAGCAGGTTAAGCACACATGGCGCAAAGCACAAGACCGGCCCGGTTCGAGCCCCCGGCTCCC
Source organism: Erinaceus europaeus (assembly GCF_950295315.1). Taxonomy (NCBI): domain Eukaryota; kingdom Metazoa; phylum Chordata; class Mammalia; order Eulipotyphla; family Erinaceidae; genus Erinaceus; species Erinaceus europaeus. The sequence goes on along the minus strand of NC_080173.1, from coordinate 78,917,746 downwards.
CACCTGCAGGGGAGTCGCTTCACAGGCGGTGAAGCAGGTCTGCAGGTGTCTATCTTTCTCTCCCCCTCTCTGTCTTCCCCTCCTTTCTCCATTTCTCTGTCCTATCCAACAACAATGACATCAATTATAACTACAACAATAAAACAACAAGGGCAACAAAAGGGAATAAATAAATAAATATTTTAAAAAGTAATAAAAAAATAGAATGGAACATCACTATCTGAAATTTGGTGGTTGTGTGTGGACAGCAGGAGCAAGAGGGGAGGGAGAAAGGACTCAAGCAAGAGCACAGCAGTACAAAGTGGGTGGGCACCGTATTTACACTGCTTCAGAGCCACGGGGCAGATTTGATGGGTCCGTTTAAAGACTTTAAAACAGAAGCTGAACTCCAAGAGGGAGAGAAATGTTAGGGTAAGATGATCAGAGGGCTCAGAACTCCAATTCCATCAGGACCCAGCAAAGGAAGAGGGAAAAAGGATGGACATTTGGACATTCAAAAGTAGTAGTAGATGTGGGTGTAACATAAGAAGAGGGCAGCACCATAGAGAAAATGAGCACACCCGCGGGGGAGCAGTGATGGGATGAAGATACGGGGACTCTGCACTCCAGCTGCATCAGCACCCAGAGAGAGAGAAGGAGAAGGAGAGGGGCGTATGGAGGTAGATACGATGCTATGAGTGGTTTAGAGGGAAACAGAGGATTGAATCAGGAAAATAAGGGGCAACTATGTATGAATGTGGACAGATAGTTGTAGAGAAGATGGTTGGCCCATGTCTACAACTTTAGGGGAACTGTGGTGGATTGCAGTGGGGAGAGTGAAGATTCAGAACTCTGGTGGTGGGAATGGTGTGGATTCAAACCCCTGTCGACATGTAATTCTGTAATATAAAGATAAAAAAGTTTAAGGAAAAAGAAAAAGAAAAAATGAGCACAGATAGTTATAGAGTTAATAGTCAACCCATATATGTGACCTTGGAAGAACTACGACAGTTTCTATTGGAGGGAATGGGGGTGCAGAACTCTAGTGGTGGGAACTGTGAAATTATACCTCTGAAATCTCATAATTTTGTAAATTAATATTAAATCACCAATAAAATTTAAAAAAGAAAGAAAGAAAGAAACCAGGAATTAAGGGGGCCAAGTGGTAGCATATTGGGTTACGCACACATGGCACGAAGTGCAAGGACCAGTGTAAGATCCCTGTTTGAGCCCCCAGCTCCCCACCTGTAAGGGGGGTCACTTCTATATTTCTCTCCCTCTCTGTGACTTCTCCTCCTCTCTCGAATTCTCTCTGTCCTATCAAACAACAACAGCGATGGCAACAAAAACAGTAACAACAGCAGCAAGGGCAACAAAATGGGAAAAAATGGCCTCCAGGAGCAGTGGATTCATAGTGTAGGCACCAAGCCCCAGCGACAACCCTGGAAGCCAAAAGAAAAAAAGTTAAAAAAAAAATGAAGCCCCAGTCTGCCATTTAGAGCTACAGAAGCCACAGGTGCTAAGCAAATTCCAGGGAATTGTTTCATTTCATTTTATTTTAAATTTCTTTATTGGGGAATTAATGTTTTACATTCAACAGTAAATAGAATAGTTTGTACATGCATAACATTTCTCAGTTTTCCATATACTAATATAACCCCCACTAGGTCCTCTGTCTTCCTTCTTGGACCTGTATTCTCCCCACCCTCCCACCCCAGAGTCTTTTACTTTGGTGCAATACGCCAATTCCAGTTCAGGTTCTACTTGTGTTTTCTCTTCTGATCTTGTTTTTCAACTTCTGCCTGAGAGTGAGATCATCCCATATTCATCCTTCTGACTTATTTCACTTAACATGAATTTTTCAAGGTCCATCCAAGAGCGGCTGAAAACGGTGAAGTCACCATTTTTAATAGCTGAGTAGTATAGTATTCCATTGTGTATATATGCCACAATTTGCTCATCCACTCATCTGTTGTTGGACACCTGGGTTGCTTCCAGGTTTTGGCTATTACAAATTGTGCTGCCAAGAACATATGTGTACACAGATCTTTTTGGATGGGTGTGTTGGGTTCCTTAGGATATATCCCCAGGAGAGGAATTGCAGGATCATAGGATAGGTCCATTTCTAGCCTTCTGAGAGTTCTCCAGACTGTTCTCCACAGAGGTTAGACCAATTGACATTCCCACCAGCAGTGTAAGAGGGTTCCTTTGACCCCACACCCTCTCCAGCATTTGCTGCTGTTACCTTTTCTGATGTGTGACATTCTCACAGGAGTGAAGTGTTGTCTTTATTTGCATTTCTCTGGCTTGAAGCAGAGACTTGAAGCATTTTTTTCATGTGTTTCTCGGCCTTTTGGATCTCTTCTGTGGTGAATATTCTGTCCATGTCCTCCCCCCATTTTTGGATGGGTTCTTTGTTGTCTTGTTGTTGAGTTTGGCAAGCTCTTTATATATGTTGGTTATTAAACTCTTGTCTGATGTATGGCATGTAAAGATCTTCTCCCATTATGTGAGGGGTCTCTTGGTTTGGGTAGTGGTTTCTTTTGCTGTGCAGAAGCTTTTTAATTGGATGTAGTCCCATAGGTTTATACTTGCCTTAGTCTTCTTTGTAATTGGATTTGTTTCGTTGAAGATGTCTTTAAAATTTATGTGGAAAAGAGTTCTGCCAATATTTTCCTCTAAGTATCTGATAGTTTCTGATCTAACATCCAAGTCCTTGATCCACTTGGAATTTACTTTTGTATTTGGTGAAATATAGTGGTTCAGTTTCATTCTTCTGCATGTTTCAACCCATTGTTTCCAACACCATTTGTTGAAGAGACTCTGCTTTCCCCATTTAATAGTCTGGGCACCTTTGTCAAAGATTAGATGTCCATACGTGTGGGGCCTCATTTCTGGGCTCTCAATTCTATTCCACTGGTCAGTGTGTCTATTCATGTTCCAGTACCAAGCAGTTTTGATGACAATGGCCCTATAATATAATTTGAGATCTGGGAGTGTGGTGCCTCCAGTTCTGTTCTTTTTTCTCAAGATTATTTTGGCAATTCTAGGTCTCTTCTGGTTAATTCCAGGGAATTGTTAAGAGGAACCAGAGAACAGAACCCTGTGTGGCATCAGGAAGTCTACCAAACTCTGAGATGTCCAAGCTTCCATAAAGACCCATAGTGATTGGGGTCAGACTGTCCTGCAGACAAGTGACTGACCTCACAGCAGATGTCCTACTTTCAAGAATCAGTCTGTGAAGAGAAGAAAATCTGGGATCTCTCCCCAGCTCCCAGACTAAGTCTTTGTTTAAGGAACATCAGGCACTAGTTCAAAGCTCATCCTTTACTACCACAACTCACATACAAAGCAGAACCCAGCACCATCTGGATTCAACAGAAAACGAAACAGATGGGTAGAACTAGGAAAGCACTGGTTCTGGGAAAAAAAATGAAGGTCAGTAAACTCAGAAGAACTATCAGAGAAAGACTTTAGACAATGCATCGTCAGGAAATTTGAAGAAATACAAAGCTCTCAATTTAATAGGGAGAAATGGAGTAAGAAAGAAATCCATCACTTAAAAGATTCACTTAATAGGAAAATGGAAAATTTGAAAACATAGTTACAGGGTATGAATGGCACTTTGAATGTATTCCTGTCTCAAATATCAAGTCTAGGAAGTAGACTTATGCAGGAGAGAGGACATCAGAAGTAGATGACAAATTGGCCATAGTCTTTGACTTCAAAGGAGAAGGAGAAGAATGATTTCGGAAAAATGAAGCAACTCTTTGAGAGATTGAAGACTGTCAAAATTATTAGGGCCTCAGAAGGAGAGGAGAGAAGAGAACAGAAACCATATTCAAAAACATAATAACAAAGTTTTCCAAATCGAGGATTTTGTCAGGATGTAGATTTTCAGGAAGCAGAGTGAACTCTGGAATCCCTAAACCCAAATAGGCCTACAGCAAGACACAACATCGTGAAATTATCAAAAGTCAAAGTCAAGGAAAAAGAAAAATTTTATAAGATGCCAAAGAAAAAAAGAAAGTGACTTTTTTTTTTGCCTCCAGGGTTATTGCTGGGGCTCGATGCCTGCACCATGAATCCACTGCTCCTGGAGACCATTTTTCCCCCTTTTTGTTGCCCTTGTTGTTGTAGCCTTGTTGTGGTTATTATTGTTATTGTTGATGTCGTTTGTTGTTGGATAGGACAGAGAGAAATGGAGAGAGGAGGGGAAGACAGAGACGGGGAAAGAAAGACAGACACCTGCAGACCTGCTCCACCACCTGTGAAGTGACTCCCCTGCAGGTGAGTGGCCGGGGGGCTCGAACCAGGATCCCTACGCCGGTCCCTGCACCTTGCACCACGTTCACTTAACCCACTGCGCTACCGCCCAACCCCCAGAAGAAAGTGACTTATAATGGCAGCATAGTCAGACTTACATCAAATTTTTCTGCAGGAACCATGAAGGCCAGGAGAGAGTGGAGTATATTCAAGGTTTTGTTTTGTTTTTTGCTGTTGTTTCATTTGTTTTTACCTCCAGGATTATTGCTGGGACTTGGGGGCTGTACTATGAATCCACTACTCCTGTGGTCATCTTTTTCCCATTGTTGTTGTTATTGTTGTTGAATAGGACAGAGAGAAACTGAGAGAGGAGGGGAAGACAGAGAGGGGAGAAAAAGACACCTGCTTCACTGCTTGCAAAGCCACCCCCTTATAGATGGGAAGCCCAGGGCTGGAACCAAGATCCTTGTGCTTCGTACTATGTGTGCTTAACCTGGTGTGCTACTGCTTGGCTCCCATAGTCAAGGTTTTAAAAGACAATAACTGCCAGCTATGCATACTTTGCCCTGTAAGACTATCACTCAAATATGAAAGAGCAATCAAAACAGTACCAGACATACAAAAACTAAGGAGTTTGCCATTATCAGACCTGCCTTCCAAGAGTTACTGAAAGGATTGCCACAGAGAAAGAAACAAGGAACATTTAACTTTCATAAGGTGATATACTTTTAGTTAGGTGTGACTATTTGAAAACAAGCACATATTTGCAACAAAATAAATGTGTATATGGAAGAGCTTTGCAAAACACCAAGCAGTATATAGGCAAAGTTATAATCAGTTCTTTAAAAAATTGTTTTCCTTTTATTAATTTTTATTATCATTTACTATTATTTATTGGATAGAGACAGTCAGAAACTGAGAGGGATGGAGAGAGAGAGAACTATCAGAGGGGCACCTGCAGTCTTGCTTTACCACTCGTGAAGTTATCCCCCTGCAGGTGGGGACCAGGGGCTTGAACCCAGGTCCTTGTGCACTACATTATGTGCACTCAACCAGATGTGCTACTGCCTAGCCCCTTATATAATCAGTTCTTTGTGTGAGTTTTTCTTTTTATTGACAGGGATCACTATCTTTGTGTACAAAAGCCAGACTTACCTGTGGTGTGCAGCTGTGACCACTGTTTATGCTCTGGGTGTGACTATGCTTACATATAGTTTGCTTTTGCAAACAGCACAAAGTAAATAGAAGGAGCTACAGTTTGGAAGCTGGTGGAAGCCAGGCCCAGAGTATCTTCAAGGCAATAGGTGTTTATTGATAAGCTTAACAGCAAAGAACTGGGATGAGGGGCTAACAAGATACAGAACAACACCCTTTGCCTGTGCCCAGGCAGTGGGATTTTTTGTTTGTGTGTTTTTATTGCTACTGGAGTTATCACTGGGGCTCAGTATCTGCATGGCAAATCTACCACTCCCGTAGCCATTTTTTCTTTCTTTTTTTCTTTCCTTCCTTCCTTCCTTCCTTCCTTCCTTCCTTCCTTCCTTCCTTCCTTTTCTTTCCTCCTCTTCTTCGTTTTTGTTATAGGAGAGAAATTAATTGGGGGGGTAATATAGTTGTTTTGCTTTTACCACTCATTAATCTCCCACCCCTCAGTCCCCCCCCTTCACAGGTGGGATCTGGGGACTTGACCCTGAGTCCATTAGCATGCACTCAATCAAGTGCACCACCCACCGGACCCTGTGTCTTTTTTTTTTTTTTTTGCCTCCAGGGTTATTGCTGCAACATGAATCCACTGCTCCTGGATGCCATTTTTCCCATTTTGTTGTCCTTGCTACTCTTGTTGTTGTCATTATTACTGTTGTCATTGCTGTTGGCTAGGACAGAGAAATTGAGAGTAGGGGAAGACAGAGATGGGGAGAGAAAGACACCTGCAGACCTGCTTCACCACTTGGGAAGTGACCCTCCTACAGGTGAGGGGGGGATCTTTATTTCGGTCCTTTGCGCTTTTTTTTTCTTTTTTTAAAATATTTATTTTATTTATTTATTCCCTTTTGTTGCCCTTGTTGTTTTATTGTTGTAGTTATTGTCGTTGTCGTTGTTGGATAGGACAGAGAGAAATGAAGAGAGGAGGAGGAAGACAGAGAGGGGGAGAGACAGACACCTGCAGACCTGCTTCACCACTTGTGAAGCGACTCCCCTGCAGGTGGGGAGCCGGGGGGGCTTGAACCAGGATCCTTATGCCCGTCCTTGCGCTGTGTGCCACCTGCGCTTACCCCACTGGCTACAGCCGGACTCCCAGTCCTTCTCCCGGTCCTTGAGCTTTGTGCCATGTGCGCTCAACCTGCTCTACCGCACGCCCCCGCCCCATGTCTTTTTAAAGACATCTCATCTGGACTGCTCACTTGGATATTGTGCTGCTTTGCCATGTGCTGTACAACCCAGGTATGAGCCTGGCCTCCACTGAACAGAAGAAAGTTTTGATGCTATGCCTCTGCCTCTTTTGTCTTCTCTATCTCTAGCTAAAAATAAATAAATTAAATAAATAAATAAATAAATGATTAAAAAAATAAAAACATCTCATCTAATTCTTCCAACCACCATGTGCGGTAGGTGGAGAAACTTCCCTCCACTTCTTCCAATATCCCAGTCCCCTCTACCCCACAGACATATCCTGCCATTTTTGTTTGTTTTTGCCTCCAGGCTTATCGCTGGGGCTCGGTGCCTGCGATATGAATCCACTGCTCCTGGTAGCCATTTATTACTATTATTATTATTATTATTAGATAGGGAGGAAAGAAATTGAGAGGGGAGGTGAAAGTAGGGAGAGAGAAAGATAGACACTTGCAGACCTGCTTCACCACCTATGAAGCGACAAAAACCCCCAAGGTGGGGAGCCGGGGCTCAAACGGGGATTCTTCCACTTTGACTATGTGTACTAAACCTGCTGTGGTACTGCCCAGCCCCCCATCCTACCATTTTGTGGAGAAATTATCTGCATGTCACACAGTTTGAGTAGCAGAGTCAGGGCTGAAGTGGGGCCCGCTACTTCTAACCCCAGTGCTACATGCCACAGCTGCCTGCCACACTAACAGGTGCTCCCGTCCTCAGTGGCATGCAGTCTAAAGGGATCCGTTCATACGCAGGTAACAGAGCAAAACTTCACTGATGTTCTTACAGAGCCCATCAAGTGTAGGAGAGAAAAGAAGGGGATGCTTAAGTTCCTGCTAGCCACACTCAGTCTTCAGAACAAGTTGCTTCCTTATTTGAGCCATAGAATTTCAAATGCAGCCTGGTTTTAGTAGGTGCCAACCTGAAGGAAATAATATTTCAGTTTCTCTTTGGAAGTCTTGTTTTATCTTTCTCTGTGTCTGATAACCCTTTTTCTCTTACTCAGTTCCTGTGCATCCCAATCTCTGCACCTGCATGTCTATTTTTCTGAGTCTCAGGATGTACTTTGGCCTTTCATTCCCTATAACTGTATCTCAGTATTCCAATGCATCTCCTTCCTGCACTGTATCTTTCTTTCCATGTCTCTTCCCATCTGCTTTTGTGTGTGTGTGTGTGTGTGTGTGTGTGTGTGTGTTGTTTGTTTTGTTTTCCTTCCTTCTAGCTCTGCTTATGGTGTTCCTAATTCCAAAAAGAAATGCAATTCTAAAAATAACTTTTATCTCAGACTGTTTCTTTTTTCTCTTATGATTTCTCTAAGTAGAGGAGTGGATACTTCCAAGTTCTTTTTCAATTTTGGAACTGTGTGAAGATATTTCATATTGAATCTGGATCACTTTTCACACAGACGTATTTTTCTAGATAGGAACCAATGTCCTTGGATACAGAGTAGCAGTCTACACATCACAAATCTTCATGAAACTCATTTAAGTACTAGAAATGTACTTTACAAGTAAAACTTTTTTTTTTTTTTTTTTTTTTTACAGTTTAAGACTGCAGGGGATGGAGATAGATAGCTAACCAGGTATGGTGTGTGCAGCTCAGTTCAGTCCCTTGATGAGGGGGCTCTGGGGCTGGGGCAAGCCCTGGTGTTATACTGTCTCTCCTTTCTATCTATTTGGATGAAGAGTTGGCACAGAAGTAGTGAAATAGTGCATGTGTAAGACCCTGGGCCTACAAGGAAAAGAGAAGCATAGAAACTAAGGATCAGATGTGAGGAGAATCTTGTATCCTACGTGCCAATAGGATCCAGATGGAGGTTGAAAGCAATAAGAAATGGGGACCAAAAAAAAAGCAGAGTCATACATCCCAGTGGCTGCAGAAATCACAGAGAAATTCCACTTAAGCCCTTCTAAACACAGCATTGTATCAACTGGCATTCAAGGGGTAAGAGTGATTTGGTAAATGAGTCTTATCTTAATATTTAGTAACTCACATTTCAATTTTGGAACTCACACAAGAAGCATAATTAAAACTCTAAATCCCATGCCTACAGCAAAAAGTACTTGGAATTACCCTGGAGCATAAATCAGGAGCCCTGGCTTATCACCTGAGCCTTGTTGCTTTATAGATTGCAGGTCAATTTACCTTTCTGCAACTATGTTTTTCATCTATAAAGTGAAAATAATATGTTCAAGCACTGGGTTATTTTGAGAACTAAATGAGATGATGTATGTGAAAGTGAAATATTATAGTTAGATAAAAAGACAAAATGGTGTTAATAATAGTATCTTCAAAGCTCATAAACTCTACCCTAGGTATTTATATTTGTGAGTAAACAATTAGAACAGTGGTTATTAACCAGAAACTGTCTTGTGAGAAATAGTCTCCTCGTTTACCAAGTTTGAAGGCACTACATTCATTATGTACACTGACCTTAAAAATAGAAAATATTGAATTTAAATTCCAAACTGTGCTACCAGCTGTGCAACCTTAGTCAATTCAAATTATTTGGAGTCTTATTTTGCTCACTTATATTGGGGGTAAATTTTTTTTGGTAGGTCCAGGAAGATAGCATGGAGGTTATGCAAAAGAGTCTCATGTCTGAGGCTTCAAGGTCCAATCCTTACCACAGAATTGAGCAGTGCTCTAGTTAAAAACATTGCTTTGTAAGCAGAACCTGAACTGGAGTTGGTGTTTTGCACCAAAGTAAAAGACTCTGGGGTGGTTGGGGGGAAGAGTACAGGTCCTGGAAAAGGATGACAGAGGACCTAGTGGGGGTTGTACTGTTATGTGGAAAAGTGAGAAATGGTATGCATGTACAAACTATTGTATTTACTGTCGAATGTAAAACATTAGTCTCCTAATAAAAAAACAATTCTGTGTGCCCAGGCCCGTGCCTGTGTGTGAGATAAGCCAATGCATGCAAAACGTTTGATACAGTGTCCAGTACACAGTAGATACTCAGTAAACTTTAGTTTTTTCAAAGTATCAAACATGGGGTTAGTGGTGCCACACCTCCTAGAGAGCGAGCACACATTACATTCTCAAGAACCAAGCTCCTGGCCCTCCCCATCTGCAGAGGGTAAGTTTCAGTGAAGCAGTGCTATAGGAGCCTCTTTTTCTCTCTTCCTTTCTATCTCCCCCTCCCCTTTTGACTTATCTGTTTCTATACAATAAATGAATATTAAAAAAAAATTTAACATTCATTTATTTATTCCCTTTTTGTTGTAGTTATTGATGTCGTTGTTGTTGGCTAGGACAGAGAGAAATGGAGAGAGGAGGGGAAGACAGAGGGGGAGAGAAAGAGAGACACCTGCAGACCTGCTTCACCACTTGCTTGTGAAGCGACTCCCCTGCAGGTGGGAAGCCAGGGGCTCGAACCAGGATCCTTACACCTGTCCTTGTGTTTTGCAGCTACCCACTGCACTACCGCCTGACTCCCATAGATATATTTCAAGTTTAAAATTTCTGGGACACTTGCAATATAATATGCCAGGCCTAAAATTGGCAAATAAAATGAAAAGACCTGGTCTTGTTTCAAAGAGCTAATCATTTGGTAAGTAAACATGTCCTTACTACTCAGATGCAAAGGTAGTTTAGAAAAAGAACTTAGAGATCTTCTTGGAAGAAACAAATGGTAGAAGGCTTCTCGGAAGAGGAAATGTTTTACTCTAAACTTTTCTTTTTTTCTTTTTCTGCCTCCAGGGTTGTTGTTGGGGCTTGGTGCCTGCACTACTAATCCACTGCTCCAGTGGCCACTTTTTTTTTACGTTTTTTTTTTAAATTTTTTTAGACAGGACAGAGAGAAATTGAGCAAGGAGGGGTGGGAGGAGATAGCATAATGGTTATGCAAAGAGATTCTCCAGCCTGAGGCTCCAAAGTCCCAGGTTCAATCCCCCATACCACCATGAGCCAGAGCTGCGCAGTGCTCTGGTACTAAGAGAGAGAGAGAGAAAGAGAGAGAGAGAGAGAGAGAGAGAAAGGAGGGGAAGACAGAAAGGGAGAGAAAGACAACTGCAGACCTGCTTGACCTCATGAGGCAATACCCCCACCCCAGGAAGGTGGGGTGCGTGAACTCAAACCAGGATCCTCGCGTGAGTCCTTGTGGTTTGTACTATGTGCGCTTAACCTGGTGCACCACCGCCCGGACCCCCACTCCAAACTTTTGAAGGGTAAATAGAAGTTTGTGTATAAAAGATCCATTGTTTTCTTTCTTTTATTTTTTTTCCTCTAGGGTTACCACTTGGGTTCAGTGCCTGCACTACAAATCCACTGCTCCTGGGGGCCATTTCTCCCTACCCCATCCCATTGGACAGGACAGAGAGAAATTGAGAGGGGAAGATAGAGAGGGGTAGAGAAAACTAGACACCTGCAGACCTGCTTCACCACTTGTGAAGAGACTCTCCTGCAGGTGGGGAGCCAGGGGGCTCAAACTGGGATCCTTGAGCAGGTCTTTGTGCTTCATACTATGTGCGCTTAACCTGGTGCGCCACTGCCTGCCCCCAAGACCCAGTGTTTTCTATTCCACTTTATTATCTGCCCACAGGGGACTGATGGCTTGAAAAACTCAGGCTCATGTTTATTTTTATTGGTTTTCTAGTGGTTCAATCCAAACACCTGATACATTCATGAAGGTGATGTTAGGAACTAATTTTAGCTGCTATTTTCTGTATAGGAAACACTGTTTTGCTTTCATTGTACTACCTCAAGAGTTTTACAACTTCTTGTGTAAGATACAGACTAGTGCCCATCTTAGTGATCATTCCCATCCTTTACAAGTGTTGGGAGTTGGGCAGGAGCACATCAGGTTAAGCACATGTGGGGCAAAGTTCAAGGACTGGTGTAAGGATCCCAGTTCGAGCCCCCGGCTCCCCACCTGCAGGGGAGTCACTTCACAAGCAGTGAAGCAGGTCTGCAGGTGTCTGTCTTTCTCCCCCCCCCTCTGTCTTCCCCTCCTCTCTCCATTACTCTCTGTCCTATCCAACAATGACGACATAAATAATAACTACAACAATAAAAAACAAGGGCAACAAAAGGGAATAAATATTTAAAAAGTGTTAATATCCTTGCTGTATGTTGTTGATCTAAGAAGGAAAATCAAAGAGGAGTTGTAACCTCTTGTCCCTCTTCGGAAAAGCTAGATAGAGCTGGAGGTGATTGAGATAAATGGACAGGGAACAGTAAGTGAGATGTACAACGATTTTTTTTTTACAGTTATCCTTATCTACAAACAAATGTATAAAATACAAATAGCACTCCACCCCCGACCCCCCAGCAGTACTCAGTCTGGCTTATGGTAGTGCTGAGGATTGATCTTGGGACCTTTGGTGCCTCAGAAATGAAAATCTTTTTGCATAAGGATTATGCAAAACCCCCCCATATAAAGATAGCCTTGTATTTGCCAGATATATTGGGACCAATCTGAAGAGTCCTCTTTAATTAATTAATTTATTATTCCAAGCTTGTTAAAAGTGGATTTAGAAAGAAAGATCTTGGGAGTTGGGCAGTAGCACAGCGGGTTAAGTGCATGTGGTGCAAAGTGCAAGCCCCAGGCTCCCCACCTGCGGGGGGGGGGGGCACTTCACAGGCGGTGAAGCAGGTCTGTAAGTGTCTATCTTTCTCTCCCCCTCTCTTCCCCTCCTCTCTCCATTTCTCTCTGTCCTACTTAACAATGACGACATCAGGGAGTAGGGCTGTAGCACAGCAGGTTAAGCGCAGGTGGCGCAAAGCACAAGGACCGGCATGAGGATCCTGGTTCAAGCCCTGCAGGGGAGTCGCTTCACAGGCGGTGAAGCAGGTCTGCAGGTGTCTATCTTTCTCTCCCCCTGTCTCCCCCACCTCTCTCCATTTCTCTCTGTCCTATCTAACAACTACGACAACAATAATAACTACAACAATAAAACAACAGGGGCAACAAGAGGGAATAAATAAATAAAATAAATATTTTAAAAAATTTTAAAAAACAACAACAATGACGACATCAATAACAATAATAACTACAACAATAAAACAACAAGGGCAACAAAAGGGAGAATAAATACATATTTAAAAAAGAAAAGAGAGAAAATCTTTAAAAAGAAAGAAAGAAAGATCTTGGCCTAAGTGGAAGAAAGTTCAGATTTTCTTTCTTTTTTTTTTTTTGAGGGGGGGAGGCTTTCTGCTGCCTTACTGTCCAAATGCAAAATCTTGCAACAACTGGGAAGATGTTGAAAGTTGTGTTCGTTTTGTGTCTAAACTGGTGATTGCTATTTCACAGCAATTTAATTGGCACCTAACAGCAATCATCAGCTACTTTATAAAACTCAAAGAATCATTAAGGATTTGGAGCCGGAAGAGCCTAAAGAGTTTATAAGCCTGCCTCCTCCTCATTTCACAAAGAAATAGCCCAGAGAGACTTGAGCCTCGCTCATTCAGAGTTCTCTGAGAGGAGTTTTTGTCATCTTTTTTTTTTTTTTTGCATCATGGTAATGTGAAGAGACACATGACACTTTTCTTTTTTAAGATTTTTATTTATTTATTAATGAGAAAGACAGGAGGAGAGATAGAGAAAGAACCAGACATCATTCTGGTATATGTGCTGCCGGGAATTGAATTCAGGATCTCATGCTTGAGTCTAGTTCCTTAGCCACTGCACCACCTCCCGGACCACGACACATGGCACCTTTCAAATGCTGTAGACAGACACAAATTTGATCCTCTCTCTCACACACCCACCCACATTTGTTAGCTGAGGAAGATACAGGCCACAGCCAAGGAAAACGTTGGATGCCCTAAGAGGTCCAGAAACAGCAATATTGAAGTTATTGTGTCAGCCCTTGTAATGGGTGTTAGGCAAAACAAGATCGATCCTGATTCTTTCAAGGTTTGGGGACCTGGCTAGAGAGCTTTTAAATAAGAACTCGTTGCCAGTAACAACAAAACAGTCACCAAGACTCTGGATAGTATCTTGACCTCCAAGCCAAGAGGTGGAGTCAGTCTGCAGATTTGCTGTTCTGCCTCAACCTATAGATGGAATCACATAGCAGGATTAACTTTTTCTTCTCTTTTCTTTTCTTTCTTTTTTTCTTCCTTTTCTTTTTCTTTTTCTTTTGGCTCCCCCTCCCTGGAGACATTGCAGCACTGGGGAAGGACGTGAAAAAGCCATCTTTGGCCCAAAGAACGACCATTTCCTTAAGATTCCTATTCGGAAGCCAGAGTACTTAGCGGTAGATAAACGAGGCTGGCAGCAGGCCCCAGTGCTCCCGCCCTTTCCTTCCTCCCCCCCCCCCAAGATGCCCAACGCGCTACCAGCAGCGGGCAGTGCCCCTGTCCAAGGGCTCACCTTCGGCGTGAGGGGCAGGTCTCTCCCGAGTGCATTTTCCTACCTGGCTTTCTCCGCACCTTCCACCCCACCCCCGCCCCAGCACACAAGCACACAGGCTCCACGGCCTTCTCCCCGGGCTGAGAAAGGGGTGGTGGTGGGTGGGGGCTGTGGGCAGGTGCGGGGCCCTGGGTCTGCCAGGCCAGCGGGAGAGGGAGCAGGAGGCGTCCTCGGAGACTGAACAGAAGCCGAGTCCCTCCGCCTTCCCGCCACATGCAGGTGCGCTGGGAGCCCGCAAGGCGGCACGGCGCGGGCGGCTGTGTGCACCGCAGCTCCCCCGCAGGGGAACCCCGGGAGAGCTCCCGGGCCCTCGGCGGCGGCCGCCAGACCCCGCCCCTCCCGGCCTGCCCGCGCCTATCGCGGCGGCCCGCCTGGTCACGCGGGAGCGGCGCTGCGGGCGCCAGGCCAGAGTCCCGCGGCTGGCGGAGTCGCTGCAGGCCAGCGGGGGTGGAGGGCGAGGGCTGGAAGCCGGGCGGGCAGCGCCAGCCGGGGAGCCGCGCCGAGCACTGGAGTCACGCCGAGCGGCGCCGCCGAGGCGTACGGTCCCGCGCACCCATGCTGCTGACACTGGCCTGGAGCGCGCTCTTCTTCCCCGGGCTCTTCGCGCTCTGCACCTGGGGGCTGCGGCGCGCCAGGCCCGCGTGGAGCGATTGGCTGTGCGCGATGGTCGGCACCAGGTACGGGCGAGGCCGGCCGCCCCACCCCGCCCCGCGGCTCGCAGGCTGCTCCGCGGCGGCCAGGCTGCGCCCTGCTCGGGGCGGAAGGGGGGGGCGACAGGAAGCGAGGGGGCTGCGTCCCGGCTCCTCGCGGGTCTGCGCTCCGAGGACCCCGCGCGCTCTGCTCCGGGGGAGCGAGGAGGCGGCTGCGGGCTCCCCGCGCCACTCGGCAGGAGGCTGAGCGCCCGCTACCGACTGAAACCAGCTGCTTTGAGGGTTGGGGGAACTGGCACTCCCCACCCATTTTCCTCACCCCGCTGGCCACCCAGAAGTGGGGTGCGGGTAGGGGGAAGCCGGGTTCCTGAGTTGAGGCTTTAGGCTGTCCGCAGGACAGAACTCAAGGCGTTTTTGTTTGCTTCCCGTTTCTCACTCTCCCCATTTTCTCCCGTGCCCACAACAGGCTGGTTTCTTCAGTGCATGCTGTGTTGGCCACAGGATCGGGAATCATCGTTATCTGCTCTTGTGAAAACGTGATGTACGGCAGGTAACATCCAGGGCCAGGTGGAAGGAGCCCAAAGAGCAGCGTTGAACATTTTCTAAGTTTACAACTTTTATTGGAGTATAGGCCCAAGTTCTTTATCAGAGCCCAGAGCCCATGCTGTGCAGTAGTTGGCTAATGGGCAAAATTTGAGCACCTCCTTCCTTAGATCTGTTGGCATCGCTAGATGCTAACAAAGTGGACGCAGCAAATACTAGAGAAGACAGCGCCTACATGTGACTGAGGTGGCATGTGAGAGAAGAAGATATCATGATCCACTCACTGAGCCCCATTTCTTTATGAAACAGATCCATGCGAGCATTATTCAAAGGTGGGAGTGTGGCTTTTGATTCACTCATTGATCTCTCTGGCAAACTCTATAGTTCCTTAACTAAGCTGTGTCCATAGCTTAGTCAGAAGCATAGCCCTTCAGTGAAGAGGAGGAAATCCACTACCTCTTTCCTGTCAGATGCTTCTTGCCTCTACTATGGGCAATGACGAGGTGTTTTCAGAAAATAGACTTGCATGTGTATTAGAGCTCACTCCACACCAGGCCAGAATATGCTTCTGAAACATCCAGTAAAATCAGTTTGCACAGTATTTAGACCTGAGCAATGGTGGCGTTTTGTTTTTATCTTGTATTCCTAAAACCATTCTCACTTTCTTCCAGTTAAGTTGCAGAGAAATAGTGACAGTCCAACAGCACAGGGACAGTCTAATGCCCTTTTCTGGGCTTTTGGTCATGCAGATGCTACAAAGTGACTGCTTTCAGAGAGAGGGAGATAAAGCACACATGCACCACTGGCATATGCAATGCCAGGGACAGACCTAGGGACTTCATGCTTTTGAGTCGAATACTTTATCAGCTGAGACACCTTCTGGACTTCAGTGACCTGCTTTTCACCGGTTGAGACTGGAGTAGGAGGGGAAGCTGAGTGGTTTATACATTTAATGCCTGGATCTGACTTGGGATTAATCCTGGCATGATTTTCATGCATTTCTTCTTATGATTCTTTTTGGACAAAAATAGTTATTGGCTATGTATTGTAGATGCTGAGAGAAGATGAGATAGAGATGAGATAGATGAGAGAAGGTAAGTCAGGTGATCTCAGCTGTATGTACCAAAAAGCTAACAAGCAGCTGCCTTCTCTTATTATTTTTTTCTTATTTTTTGATGCCAGTGATTGAAACTAAGGGTCTTCTGCATGTGAAGCATATACTCTGCCACTGAACTGTGTCCCTGACCTCTGACTTTATTTATTTGTCATTACGGGATTTACTGCTCCAGGTCAACTTTTTCATATAGAAGGGCAAAGATAGACAGATGGATACTGTGGCACCAAAGCTTCCTTCAGGCCATGTACAAGACGAAACAAGTACACTGATTAAGTGAGGTCTCTTGTTGGTCCCTGATTTTTATTTTAATTGGGCATTTTCTGATCACATAGCAAGCTCCTTCATTCCCCCCCTCTGCCCTAAATTGTTCAGATACAACACGAAACCATCGTCCTTTGCAAAAATTAGGAAAGACGTGGTGCTATTGCACTAGTAGCTCAAACTGGCATGGGGACAAGCAAGAGGCAAGCACTGTACATTTCAGAAACAGACTTTCCCTACGATTAACTTTCAGTTCTATAGCACCATTGTTGTATTTTTCCCTCCGAAACTATGTGTCTTAGTTGTTGAGCATGGTGGTAAGCCTGAGTTTGGTTTTTAGGTTCTTCCTTTTGTGTATCTTTATGCCTTAGTTCTGTTTTGTTTTGTTTTTGGAAGTGTAGACACCACATCCCTGTGCCCTCTGTGAATGCAAACAATGCTGTAAAGGCACCTAGGTCACAAATGTCTTTTGGGGCTCAGGGTGTCACGCAAATCTTTTTCTATTCTATGCCATTTCATTTTATGCTTGCATATAGAGTGTCTATAGATGGGGGGGGATCTACGAAGTCCTCCAAATTAAATGCAGATTATTATTTGGAGCCAAGGACTTCATAGGCGAGTGTGTATGTGTGTGTATCTGGATCCTCAGGCACGTGCAATTTCACTGCTCCAGGCAATTATCTATTTGTTTATTTATTTTTGCCTCCAGGGTTATTGCTGGGGCTCAGTGCCTGCACTACAGATCCACTGCTCCTAGAGGCTGTTTTTTTTTTTCCCTTTTGTTGCCCTTGTTGTTATTATTAGTATCGTCATTATTGTTGTTGGATAGGACAGAGAGAAATGGAGAGAGGAGAGGAAGACAGAGAGGGGGAGAGAAAGATAGACACCTGCAGACCTGCTTCACCACTTGTGAAGCGACTCCCCTGAAGTGGGAAGCTAGGGGCTCAAACTGAGATCCTTACGCCAGTCATTGCGCTTTGTGCCAAGTGCACTTAACCTGCTGTGCTACCATCAGGGCCCCCCAATTTTTTTAAGAGGGAGACACCACAGGACCAGAGCTTCATTTAGTGCCATTATACCTCTCATGTGGTGCCAGGGCTTGCAGGGCTTGAACTTGGTTTGCCCATGTGGCAGTGCAGGCACCCAACCTGGTGAACTATCTCTCTAGCCCTCATCATATTATTTTAGGATTTATTCATATCTCTTTTTAAATAATTTTTTTAGTATTTATTTATTTATTTACTTTTTCTTGTCCTTGTTATTGATGTCGTTGTTGCATAGGACAGAGAGGAATGAGAGGAGGGGAAGATGGGGGGGAGAGAAAGATAGACACCTGCTGACCTGCTTCACCACTTGTGAAGCGACTCCCCTGCAGGTGGGGAGTCAGGCTGGAACTGGGTTCCTCATGCTGGTCCTTGCACTTTGCACGTGTGCTTAACATGCTGCGTTAACTGCCCAACTCCCAATTTATCCATATCTTAATGAGAAAAAGAGAGAGAATCAGAACATTACTCTGGTATATGCAGTGCAAAGGACTGAACTCAAGAGTTCATGCTTTTATATTGGCTGCTCTACTCACTGCACCACCTCCCAGGCTGCCCTCATCAGATTCTTAAAAGACTTATAATACCCACAAGAAGATCATAGTTCTGAGCACTCTTCTCAGTGTGTGCACATTTATTTGCATAATGCTTTTTAAGGAGAGATTTCTTTATTAACATGAGAGAGAACCAGAGTATCACTCAGGCATATGCAATACCAGGAATTGAACTTGGGGCCTCATGCTTGCAAGTCTGGCATTCTACTCACTGAGCACCATCCTAGGCTATACACAGTACTTTTTACATATAAAGTGACTTTCAGACTTTTAGTTTTCTCTATAATGAGAGAGAGCATATGCTTGCATATGAGGGGGCACAAAGCACCGCTTTGTCTAGTGCCTGGGTGGGGCCCAGGGCCTTCATGTACTCTACTGCAGAGCCACCTCTCCAGCCCCACACTTAAAGTTCTCTAATCTTTATAATAACTTTGGGAATTAAGATAAGGGTTATTATCTTCACTTTACAAAGAAGCTAAACCCCAGGGTAGTGGCAGTTAAAATTACAATCCTAGATTGCTTGTTAACAAGCCTTCAGAGATTTCTACCTACGAGCCACAGTTTTATTTCTTACGGAGTTGGTACTGTGTGCAAAATAGTAAGACCCTTGACTTAACACAAAGGGAGAGATGAGTTATATTTCAACTGAGATTTTTACTACTTTCCCAGCTAGAGTTCTGGCATGTTGTGTGGTGCTAGGGATTGAACCTGGCACCTCAGAGCCTCAGGCAAGAAAAGAAATTCTTTTGTATAACTACTATGTATCTTTCCAGTCCTTTGGTAAGCTTGCAATAGTTCTTCTATTTAGTTTTGTTTTATGAAAGCAGGGGCTGGGCAGTGCACTGCAATAAATATCACACTTTTTTTTGTGGCCTAAATGGATTCTAGCTAATAAATTCATATGTATATGTTATATATTTGCTACTACTTACTTATTTGTTTTTTAGAATTGGGACTTTGATTTCCAGGCCACTTTTCCATTTGGATAGTGATACATAGAGGGAGGTAGAGACACCACAGCACCAAAGCTTTCTCCCTTGCTGTAGCACCTCCCAGGTGATTCTGGGTAGTGCGTGGCAATGCAGGCATCCTGTCCAGAGAGGTGTCTCCCTGGCCCTCCCCACTTCATTGCTGATTCATTATTCACATTTTGATGAACATGTAATCATTTAGGGACAGAAATGGCTTTCATCCTCCACAGAGTATATTCTTAGTGCTGCAGTTCAGCAGTTTATCACTGGAGTCAAAAAGTCAAAAATTTCTATATTAAAAGAAAAAGAGTCAAAAATTGGGGGCCGGGTGGTAGCACAGAGGGTTAAGCGCACGTGGCACGAAGCACAAAGACTGGCGTAAGGATCCCAGTTGGAGCCCTGGGTTCTCCACCTGCAGAGGGATCGCTTCACAAGCGGTGAAGCAGGTCTGCAGGTGTCTATCTTTCTCTTTCCCTCTCTGTCTTCCCCTCCTCTCTCCATTTCTCTCTGTCTTATCCAACAACAGCATCAATGGCAATAATAACAAGGGCAACAAAATGGAAAAAAAGGCCTCCAGGAGCAGTGGATTTGTAGTGTAGGCACTGAACCCCAGCAATAACCCTGGAGGCAAAAAAAATTTTTTTTGAATATTTATTTATTCCCTTTTGTCACCCTTGTTTTATTGTAGTTGTTATTATTGTTATTGTTGTTGTCGTTGCTGGATAGGATAGAGAGAAATGGAGAGAGACGGGGAAGACAGGGGGAGAGAAAGATAGACACCTGCAGACCTGCTTCACCGCCTGTGAAGCGACTCCCCTGCAGGTGGGGAGCCAGGGGCTCGAACTGGTATCCTTATGCCAGTCCTTGTGCTTTGTGCCATATGCGCTTAACCTGCTGCGCTACCGCCCGACTCCCAAAGAAATAGTTTTTTAAAAGTCAGAAATTCAGACTAGAGGGTCAGGTAGATAGCAGAAAGACAACAGACTTTCATGCTTAAGACTTGACAGTTCTGAATCTAATCCCTGGTACCATCATAAGGTAGAACTGAGCCGTGTTCTGGTATCTGTCTCTGAGTAGAACAGATAGATTTTTGAAAAAAAAAATTGGACTTGAGAATCCTGAACATACCATTTAGAATCTTGGGGTGGGTGGGGGGATATAGCCCTTAGTAAGCACAACAGGTGGTTAAGATCCTTAGATAATTGTAAGACTGAGTGTTTCTTGTACCTAAATATGGGTACTCATAATAGGAATTTGCTGTCTGAGCAATGCTAATCATTCTCAGCATAGTACATTATTTCAATTTAGAAGTTATTATCATTTGGGGCAAAATAGTATAGAGACCTTTAATAGGCAGTAAGAAAATGATAAACTAACTGCTATCAGTTTTTTCCCCCCACATTTTTCTCAATAAGTGGAGCTAGGATTGAATTGAAAAGAAAGTGGTTGGAGTTGTGTTCCAGAAACTCCCTCCAGTAGGGTTGGATGCTGATGGAAGAGGAGACTCCCAACTGTTGAGTAACTGAATGGAGTTAAACTGGAAATATCGGACGTGGGGTTTGAGACATGTTCCAAACCAGCTTCTTGGTGGGGCTGTTGTCATCTGTAGACATACCTGTGTTAAATCAACCAGTAGCATAAAATGCCAGAAAATCTATTATAAGTGAGCAGCTAAAGCAGGCAAATAGTGATAGCAAGTCCTTTTTTTTTTTTTCATTGCCACCAGGATTATTGCTGGGGTTTGGTGCCTGTGTACCAAGTCCACCATTGTGGGCATTTGTCTTTTCTTTCTCTTTTTTTTTTTCCTCCTCCAGGGTTATTGCTGGGCTCGGTGCCTGCACCATGAATCCACCGCTCCTGGAGGCCATTTTTTTCCCCCTTTTGTTGCCCTTGTTGTAGCTTCGTTGTGGTTATTATTATTGCCCTTGTTGACGCAATTCGTTGTTGGATAGGACAGAGAGAAATGGAGAGAGGAGGGGAAGACAGAGAAGGGGAGACAGACAGACACCTTTCGATAGACACCTGCAGACCAGCTTCACCGCCTGTGAAGCGACTCCCCTGCAGGTGGGGAGCCGGGGGCTCGAACCGGGATCCTTACGCCGGTCCCTGCGCTTTGCGCCACATGCGCTTAACCCACTGCGCCACCGCCCGACCCCCTCTCTCTCTCTTTTTATTATATAGTGAGGGCAGAGGGAAATTGAGAGAGGAAGGGGAAATGGAGAGAAAGAGAAAAAGACACCCGCAGGTCTGCTTCACAGCTCAAGAAGCTTCCTTATGAATTTCCCCTGTAATTTAAAGAAAACTATTTACTTAAGTTTCTAGGGGAGGTGGCTCAACAGTAAAGCTTCTGCCTCAAGTTAAATAAATAGAAAAATCATATTGAAGCATCTTCACTGCAAAATATTTTATATAAAAATGGCTGGCAGTGGTCCTGGGCAGTGGTGCACCTGGTAGAGTGCACATGTTACTATAAATGAGGAACCATGTTCAAGCTCCTGGTCCTCACCTGCAGGGGAAAGCTTCATGAGTGGGGGAGCAGTGCTGCTGGTGTCTCTCCTCTCTTTCTCTTCCTTCACCCTCAAACCTTATCAATTGGAAAAAAAAAAAGTGGCCACTGGGAGTGGTAGGTACCAAACCCTCAGGGTAACCCTGATGGCAAAACAAACACAAGCAAGCTGGTTGCAGTCAGAGAAATAGCTCAGCCGTTGGAGCATCAGACTTGGACTAAGGTTCCTGGTTTGACGCCCAGCACTGCATGTGTCAACGGGATGCTCTGGCTTGTCTCTCTTTTTTTTTTTTTTTAATTTTTTTATGTTTATTTATATTTATTTTTCCCTTTTTGTTGCCCTAGTTTTTTATTGTTGTAGTTATTATTATTGTTGTTGATGTCGTTGTTGGATAGGACAGAGAGAAATGGAGAGAGGAGGGGAAGACAGAGGGGGAGAGAAAGATAGACACCTGCAGACCTGCTTCACCGCCTGTGAAGGGACTCCCCTGCAGGTGGGGAGCCGGGGCTGGAACCGGGATCCTTACCCGGTCCTTGCGCTTTGCGCCATGTGTGCTTAACCCGCTGCGCTACCACTGACTCCCTGGTTTGTCTCTTTTACTCTTTCTCTGTCTCATGTGAAACCTTCTCATTATGTAGTAAATAAGTATTTTTTAAAAACTGGCTCAGTAGAAAGTTGAAAGGAATTTGTTTGGGTTTGAGTCTTCCTAACGTAATTACGGATCATTCATATGTTTTCTTTCAGCCACTGGCTTGCCCGAGAATATGTTTGGTTTTTGGTTCCATACATGGTCTATGACACCTATGCCATGTACCTCTGTGAATGGTACCGAATCAGCGATCAGAGCCACAGGCACTTCCTCACCGTTTTTCAAAATTTCCTAAGTAAAAACCGCCTCATGATCACGCACCATGGAGTCATTTTGTTTATCCTTGTGCCAGTCACACAGGTATGACCTCCCGGGAAAGTCACCAACATTATTTTTGTTGAACAGGGCATCTTGACTATAATGTAGGAGCCAGGATTGCCCCTTTGCTCTCTCCTTCCCTATCATACCCACTCCTTGTACCAGCTGCTTCTGTAGCTAAACCCTCTAGGCAAGTCCTGTAGAAAAGAATTAAATCAGGGGCCAGGTGTTAGAATTGTTATGTTGGCTAGAAATAATTAGACATTAGCCCTATACCTTAGATGAAGAAACTGGAAGTCTATTAAGAGTTTTCTTAGCTCAGTGATGCTAAGAGATTGCTTTGTGGCACATAACTGTCATTCAAAGATAAAAAGAGAGGTAGAAGGCATTTTCTTTTAAGAAAACTCTTTTGGGTTGCTTTGGGACCCCAACATCTAGCATTGGGCCTGGTAAATACTTAGAAAAAAAATTTGTTTTTATCTTTATTTACTGAATAGAGTCAGCCAGAAATCAAGGGGGAAGGGGGTGATAGAGAGAGACACCTACAACACTACTTCACCACTGGCAAAGCTTTCCCTCTGCAGGTGGGGACTAGGGGCTTGAATTTGGGTCCTTGCACATTGCAACATGGTGCTCAGCCAGGTGTGTCACTGCCCAGCCCCCCCCCCAAACAAATACTTTATTGAATTAAATTTTCTTCTTTTTAAAAATATTTTCCCTTTTGTTGTCCTTGTTATCGTTGTTGTTATTATTGTTATTGATGTTGTTGGATAGGACAGAGAGAAATCAAGAGAGGAGGGAAGACACAGAGGGGGGGAGAGGACAGACACCTGCAGACCTGCTTCACCGCTTGTGAGGCAACCCCCCTGCAGGTAGGGAGCCAGGGACTTGAACCGGGATCCTTACGCTGGCCCTTGCGCTTTGTGCCATGTGCGTTTAACCCTCTGTGCTACCGCCTGACCCCCTGAACTATTTTCTAACTGCTGTTGGCTTGACTAAATCAGATACCCAAAAGTTGGCTAGAGTTCCTTCTCACTGATATTGAAATCCAGGTAAATTCTGGTGTGTGGTGTAGTCAGCTGATTTGAAACTGCCTCTGGATCCTAGGGATTCACCCACCCAAGTGTCCATGCTTTGCAAAATGACAGAAATGACTGACTGGCTCTATATTTACTGCTTTAGTGTTTCACTCTCCCTCCCTGGTCTCACACTTGAACCCTTCTCAGTAGTCATTAGGATTTCCCTTCTGATTGTTTTTTTTTTTTTTTTCATTCTTTTCCACACCTTCCACTCCCTACTCCCGCTGCTGTGTGTGTGTGTGTGTGATTAAAAGATTATAGGGTTTAGTTTCATACCTCACCACTCACCACCAAAGTTGTCACAAGGTCTTTGAGACAGTTTGATTAACCTTATTTTCTTTCTTCTTCCCATTTGCAGGGAATTAGGGGAGACCTTGGGGACTTCTTTGTTGGCTGCATCTTCATAGCAGAACTGAGCACTCCATTCGTGTCACTGGGCAAAGTCCTGATTCAGGCATGTATGAATGAAATGGTGGTAGTGTGGCAGAGTGCCTTCCTCTTTTCCTTGGCAGACTGTGTTAGAGTTTGGAGAAATTTGTTGAGAGATAGCTGTTTACATAGGAGGTGTGCCTTTGCCATATATATAACCTTGGCATCACATGGGAGTGCCATGACACTGGAAAAAGCCCTAGGTGTCGGCTGATCATCCTCATCAGTGAAGACAAAACCGTACATTTAAAAATCCTGATTTCATGACTGCAGCAAACTGTCTCAACTGGCTGGGCTCGCACACCTGAGGTTCCCAGTTCAATCCACAGCACCTGGTGTACCGCCGTGCTCTGGTTTCCTTCTCTCTGTCTCGTGTGAAACACTTCACCATCCATGAAACAAGTCATGAGTAACAAGGCCAGGTGGTGGTGTGCCTGGTTGAGTGCATATTACCGTGCGCTCGGACGCTGGTTTGAGTCCCTGGCTCCAACGTGCAGGATGGAAGCTTCATGGATGGTGAAGCAGGTTTCTGTCTCCCTTTCTCTTCCCTCTCAATCTCTGGCTGTCTCTCCCCACTAAATAAAGATAATTTAATAAATTGTGGGGGCCAGCTGGTGTTGCACCTAGTTAGGCATATACATTACAATTCATAAATGGACCAGAGTTCAAGCCCACATCTCTTCCTCTCTGCCTTTCTCTTTTCAACTTCTCTTGGTCTTATTAAAAAGAAAAAAATCTTAAAGTGTGATTTATTTCATAAGCAAGAGAGAGAGGATAGAGCACCACTGTGGCATGTGCAAATGTCAGGAACAAAACCCAGGGCCTCATTTAGCTAGTCATGTGCTCAAGCCACTAAGCCACCCTCCGTTCTCCTTCCTTCCTTTACAGTTAAAGCAGCAGCACACCCTTCTGTACAAGGTGAATGGAATCCTCACGCTGACCACCTTCTTCTTCTGTCGGATCCTTCTTTTCCCCTTCATGTACTGGTCCTTTGGCCAAGAGAAGGGACTAAGCTTCTTCCAAGTGCCACTCCACATCCCCTTCGCCTGCAATGTGGCCAACGCCTTCCTCATCGCTCCCCAGCTCTACTGGTTCTCTCTGCTGTGCAAGAAGGCAGTCCGGCTCTTTGACACTCCTGCAGCCAAAAAAGGATGATTCACTGCTCCCGATTTGTCAGCCAATGAGGTTGCCTTCACACACTAGCTGCCTCCTTCATTCAGTGTTCCGTGGACCAGACTGTGCCCTGGGTGGCCTCAGTCTTTTGAATATTGGTAAGCAGATGAGTTCAAGTTTTTCTAAACAATATTCACATCCCCTTCCTCTTCTAATTGTCCACTTTTGTAAAAGCACTTTTTCCCCTTAGTAATAATTGTTGGACCTTGTCAAACCTCCATTGTCAGCACTGTGGTTTTAAGACAAACCCAAGGGATTTCTCCTTGAGCCTTATCTAGAGGGATCTGGGAGGAGGGAGAAGCATGGGGCATGTAGAGATAGGTGGACCAGGGTTATAAATGTCTGCACGCCCATCTGGCCCTGATATCAGCGGCCATCCACCTTTCCCACCACTCGGGGCAGTGCCCACACATACTGGGCCAGAAGAAACAAGCAGTGACTTGGTTCTTGAAACAACTGTTATGCTGGCTTGTGAAAATTGTGATTTTTTTTCTGCAGCCAGGGTTAACACTGGGGCTTGGTTGCCTGTGCAATCCACTGATCCTAGTGGCCGTTTTTCCCTCATTTGTGGTGTCGACCAAAATAGAGGGGGTGGAGGAAGAGGGAGACACCTGTAGCAGTGCTTTGCTGTTCATGAAGTTTCTCCCTGCAGGTGGACACTGGCGGCTTAAACCTGGGTCCTCACCCATGGTAACAGATGCCACTGCCTCCCCTCCCATAGTTTTACATTGTTTACTAGACCATCAATTGGTCCTTTGCATCATCCTGTTGTGCCAATGTTGAATTCTCATGTCTGTTGACATCCAGCCTCACTGGTAGGAGTGGGAGCCTGAAGTACTTGAGTAGGTGGGGAGGCCAACAGGTCAGCGGCATTCTTGCAAGCTGACTTTGCTGCCCCTTCTAAGCTTTTACGAAATGGCACTTGAGAGAGGGCTTCAGTGCAAAAGAACACATACATGCACCGTACCTTTCCCATCTGCCTAGTTTCACCTTTGTGGGTTTGTTTGTGAAATTCTAGGATGAAGCTGTCATTAACTTCTCCCAGACTGATTTAAGACTCCAGCTGAACCCAATTTCAAAGTGTCTTTATGCCTAGATTATTGCCAAGAAACCCAAGAAAGGCAAGTGGGAGCTCAGTCAAATGAGTGATCTTATTACAAACACTGTTCCCTTTCTAACATGCCCCCTCCAGCTCAGATTTTCCCATACCCACACACAGGGTATTCACTTGGGAGTGCAAGACAGCCCTGGCCAAAGTATGTCCTGTGGACTGACTTCTCCATTTGCTAATAGAAGCCTCTGGTGCCAACACTAATTGTTGTCCCTGATCAACCTGGTTGGGCTTTAGAAAGCTGTGCTGCTAATGGTAGTGAAAAAGTAGACTTTAAAAAGTGCCTTTCTAATCCATTGTTTTCCATGAATTTAAAGAGTACTGAATATGTCGTGTCTCGAATATATTGACTATTTCTGTGATGGGTGCCAATGACAAATGCTGCATTTTTTTTTACCATGATATATATATATATCCCCTTTGGTGATTAAACTACACTAATATTAACAGCTTATTATTATTTGTGAACTACATCAAATCCAACTTCCTGTAGAGTCCCCATCATGGGGCCTGGCTCAACCAGTTACTGAGGTGAACAGGGTACATTACTATTTCCAGCCTCCTGGAGGGTCTAGCTCAGGCCTTCTGCTATCATGTTCCATGGTTCTAAAATACATTGCAAGCTAAGAGAGTTCACTCTATGGTCAAATCACTTTAGGCCTTTTTCTTTCTAAACCGGGAGGGTGGGAACCCAAATACAGTCCACAGAGCCTGACCACTTTAAGTGGGGGGGATGGGACCTGAGCATCAGTGCTTCTTTCTGAGTGAGGGAAGGTGTGGCTATGAAGGTGAGGAGGCAGGCACTTTCCTTCCTCCTTACCCAAACTAAATACCTGGCCCAGCCATTCTATAGCTTGTACTGTAGCCTGAATGCCTTCATTTCACTTTCATCCTGCTGCACATACCACTTCTCGCTCCCATTCACTCTTTAAAACCATGACAACTCACCCTGAACAGAAGATAATTACACCCATACTCGGATCACACCTCTGCTTTGTTTACCAGACTATGTTTTAGCAGATTCCTGGGTCTGCTGCATGGGGTTCAGACTGTATGGCAAAAGACTTTAATTTAGAAGACACCCATCCTCTGGAGGCCATTAATCTATCCTCAGGCACTTACCGTTCTTGATCCAACTTTTCTTTTATAGTGGTGTAGTCTTCTCAGGAATACAACTCACTTGGCCAGTTGGTGGCAGAACAGTTTCCCTACTTGCTGCTCCTTCTGAGACACTGCAAAAATGACACTTAAGGGTTTCAGTGTAAAAAAGAAAACACGCACACGCATGGTAATTTTACCACTTGGCTGGATTAATCTTTGGTATACTTGTGAAATTCTAGGATGAAATTGTCATATACTTTCTCCAGGCTGATTTATTAACTTTTAAGACTCTCGTTGAACCCAATTTCAAAGTGTATCTATGCCTAGATTATTGTTAAGAAACTCAAGAGAGCCATGTGGAAACTCAAGATAATTTTATTATACTTTGTATGTTATAAAAATCATAAGAAACTATTTTCTTTATACTGCTCTTGCTGTGTATTTTCCAGCTTACATACACCTTCACATGACCGAAATGCTCATGTTTCTCAAATTAAGCTCCCTCAGACCCCAAGTTGAGGCCCAGCTGCTTTCTGATCTCCAGAGGTCAGAAGTTGTTGATCTTCTGCAACAGGGTTTGGCGCCGTTCCTCAGGGCTAATGTTCTCGGCAATGGACTTCAAGAAGCGCTGTTCATTTACCTTCTGGAACAAGGAGCTGGTAGACAGGTTGCTCTTACTCAGAGTTTCATAACAGGTGAGGATTTCTAAGGCCAAAACATAGAGCGGTTCACATACCTCTTGGTGGAGCATAGCCATGATGTGCAGAACGTGACAGAATACCTGGGTATAGAAAAACAGGCTTTCCTGGGTCAGGTCGTGGTCGTGTTCTTGAGCCCAGGGGCCAACTGACTGTATCAACCTGACTGAGTCCAGGAGGTTGGTCAGACTACTACACAGAAGTTTGACCACGTGGCTCCAGCCATCCATAGGAAGCCAATTCCGACAACTCTGGCTGCACAAAAACTGGAAAGCTCTTAGGAACAGCACAGAGAGTTGAAGCTCCTGGGCAAATGGCTTCAGATTGAGCAGAGGAACAAACTGAATGTATTCTAGGCTATATGGGACATGCAGGAGCTGTTTGTCCAGTAGTCTCCTGGTCAGCTGGTGAAGGTACTGCCACTCCTGGGGGCTGCACCAAGGCATGACTTGCACCAGAGCCACCAGGAAGCCCTTGCTGAACAATCTGACTTCCTCAGGGTTGCTCACATCGACCACCAAGAGGGAGAGCATCTGCTCATAGAGGCCACTGGAGATGGAGCAGCACTCCATCCACGCAAGGAGCCCTGTGCCTGGCCCGTACCCGGGGTGGGCCTGGGAGGTCCACTCGTCCTCAGAAAGCTTACAGATCTCAAAGAGTGTGGCTGGCACCTCACACTTGAAGTGGCCCTCAAAGAAGTTCTTCAGTCTCAGGCCCACTGTCCAGTCTAGCTGCTCCAACTTCCGGTGGAGCCAGGACAGGGATTTGATCCAGGTGTCTGGGGAGAAGGTCTCAATGTTCGCTAGTACAGTCTCACAAAGGAGTTCCAGGATGTGGATGACTAGATCCTTCCCATCCAAAGAGAGGTACCTCTTCTCCTTGGGGAGCTGCCAGTATTTGCCAAAGCAATCCAGCAGCTGGCACAAGCTGAAGATGAGGGGGAACGGGGAGCAGGTCTGCAGCCAGTACTCCTCCAGGCATGCGTTCGCTTCCAGGGTCTGGATGAAGATCTTCAGGCTCAGGTCCACCTCTTCGACATCGAGCATCAGGAATGGCAGGACAAACTCCTTGAGCACCTCATCTGGCTCGATGAGAGCAGCGACAGGGATGCCCTGGGGTTTCAGAGGGCTTATCAGGCAGCTTAGGAGCTCCAGAAACTGCTTCTCTTCCTTGGGTGTGGAGAACTTCCCCCAGACGGTTTCTTTGAGGCACGACACCACGAAAGTGGTGGAAGGACTGGGACCCTGCTCTTCTGTGAACCTAAGAGCAGGGAAGGCGGTAAGAATCTGAGCCAGGAACTTGTGGGTGCCAAGATTCGTCACAGCCATGCTGCACATCTTCTTCACTGTGATCTCCGGGTACAGGAGCACCAGGCGGGCCACAGAAGCCACGGCTTTAGTCAAGCCCTGCTCGGAGGTACTCTGTGCAAGCTGGTTAAAAGTCATATTGAGGTCTTCCTGAAACCCTTCCAAGTAACACAGCAGCTTCTCAGAGAGGCCCTTTCGTCCCCAGGAGAGCAGGATGCCTGAGAGGACTTTGTTTTTATCAGGTAGCGAGAGGTCTGCATAACAATCCAGGGTCAAGTTGATCACCTGTTTGACCTGAGATTCGGGGACGGCTCTGTCCATCGTACTGACTTCGGTCACTGTCTCCAGCAGCTTCATCACCAAGCCTGGCTCTCGGAAGAGAGTCTGGTTATTAGCCAGGCAAGCCAGCCACTCATCTGAGAAGGCCCACTTCTTCTCAGAAGCAAAAATGTAGCACATTTCCATGTGCCGGTCCATCTTCTGCTCGATAATGGCCATGGCAATGGAGGCAGTGATGTCCTTCTCAAAGCCCTTATTCTTTAGCACCCTGTTTGTTTTACTCAGGAAATCCCCAACGCACTCTGCCAGCTCGGAAGCCACCTGCCTCTCCTCCTTGGACAGGCTGGTGGTATCCAGGTAGAGCTTTAAGTTCTGGCTGAAGGAAGTCAGACTGTCACAGAGCCGGTAGCTGTCGTAATTTGTCCCCTGCTTGCTATGGAGCATAGCCTGCAGCTCATGCCCCCATTCCTGCAGCAGGCTCCGCATGAACTCGAACCCCATGAATATCGTCTCGCTTGGCAGCTTGGCCAGTGAGGTCAGGCTGACATCCCGTTCTGCTTCCTTTACCTTCTCTACCAGGGCCTGTTGGTGATATGGGTTCTGGGTGTCCGAATCCCAGACTGAGATCACTGTGGCCAGTTTGTCTAGATACACAGTTGCAGACACTTCCTGGGGGTCGTCCTCGACCAGTGCAAACACAGTCAACATGTCAGCCAGGTTGGCTAGCGCACAGCATTTCATCCCAGGGCATAAGATTCTGTTTTGGATTTGCTTCAGCCCAGTGAGCAGCATGGCCAACAGGGGCATGGTAGGACACACATCTGGGTCTGACTTAAACCTCTTCGGAGGATGGGAGAACTCATCTGTAGAGGACACATACTGATGGGCCATCATCCTGAACTGGGAGAGCAGGGGGTCCTGCTGATTGCCCTTATGCTTTATCATCTCCCACCAGACACTGAGGAAAAAGGATACGTCCTTTGAAGAAGTGTCAACAGCCAAATGCTCCAAAAAGCGTTCTAGCTCTGTGCGGCAGATGGTGGTGGGCAGGGCCATTAGGAGCTGGATAAAGAGGCCTGAAGCTTCCAAGGACTTGAGTATCTCAAAAAGGACTGTGTGATTGATGGCAGGGATCATGTTGCCTACGGAAAAGAAGACATCTTCCTGCCATCGAGTTTCGGTGTCAGAAGGTGTGATGGGGTAGGGCTGAAGAACCTTGGCCCAGATGGCGACGAGAGCTTTCTTTCTCCAGGCAATGGGCTGAGAGGGCGCCGTGACTGAGGAGATCTCCTTCAGGGCCTCCACAATGGGCCGTCCAACCCGCTCCCAGTCAGACTTTGTCAGGTCTGCCAGTGCTTTGGGGCGGAGCAACTGCTCAGCCAGCAAGAAGCCTCCATGTAGAATAGTCATTTCTTCACAGATATTCAAGGGTCCTGCACAGAGAGAGGCTGGTTAAGAATGTGGATGAGGGGGTCGGGCGGTGGCGCAGTGGGTTAAGCGCATGTGGCGCAAAGCGCAGGGACCGGCGTAAGGATCCTGGTTCGAGCCCCTGGCTCCCCACCTGCAGGGGAGTCACTTCACAGGCGGTGAAGCAGGTCTGCAGGTGTCTATCTTTCTCTCCCCTCTCTCTCTGTCTTCCCCTCCTCTCTCCATTTCTCTCTTTCCTATCCAACAACGAATTGTGTCAACAAGGGCAATAATAATAACCACAACGAAGCTACAACAAGGGCAACAAAAAAGGGGAAAAATGGCCTCCAGGAGCGGTGGATTCATGGTGCAGGCACCGAGCCCAGCAATAACCCTGGAGGAGGAGAAGAAAAAAAAAAAAAAAAAGAATGTGGATGAGAAGGACTGGAGAGCTGGAGCCAAGAGGATTTACATAAGTAATAAATGATGACTCTCTAGCTCTCTAGCCCGGGACTGGGAAGACAGTGACCACTATCAGAAACAGACAACGGAGAACTGAGCCAGGTGTGGAGGGAACTCGGGTTTGGTATCTGAGGTTTGAAGTACAGCATCAGTGTCTCTAGCAATAGCTCCTTTGAAATTCAAGGGGAAACTCAGTTCTAAACTACAAACTGATAAATCAGGGAAGTATTGGCCTACAGGGGGATCACCAGCTAATTGAATGTGATCCTACAATGCTGGGCAGCCAAGGTAAGGCCCTCAAGACAAGGGTGGGAAAGGAGGGCCAGGCGGTGGTGTACCTGGTTAAGCGTACAATACAGTGCAGAGGATCTGGGTTCAAGCCCCTGCTCCCCACCTGTAAGGGGAAAGCTTCACAACTGGTGAAGTAGTGCTGCAGGTATCTCTGTCTCTCTCCCTATTTCCCCCTCCCCTCAATTTCTCTCTGTCTCTACCCAACAACAAAGAAAAGGGGGGCTGGGCGGTGGCACAGTGGGTTAAGTGCACATAGTTTGAAGTGCAAGGCCCTGCACAAGGATCCCTATTCAAGCCCCTGGCTCCCCACCTGTAGGGGGGGTTGCTTCACACGTGGTGAAGCAGGTCTGCAGGTGTCTTTCTTCCCCACTCTATTTCTCCCCCACCCCTCTCAGTTTTTCTCTGTCCTATCCAATTGTAATAATAATAGTAATATTAAAAGGCCACCAGGACAGTGGATTTGTAGTACAGGCACCGAACACCAGCAATAACCCTGGAGGCAAAAACAAAACGAAAAGCACCGCACTTGAGGAGCAAGTAAAGCTTTAGCAGAGACGACACAAAGACAGCACAAAACCGCTGCAACCACCAAGCACATATTGCAGGACTTGACAGCTGAGCTAAGTAGTGATACAAACTGGGGGGGGGGACCCCATTACTGTGAGCACTAGGAATCAGAAAAGTCCTACTTTTCCTTTTTCTCATTTTTATTTGTTCCTGTTAGGGTGCCACCACTCAGGGCCAACTTTTTCCGTCAGACAAAGATAACACAGAACTGGCTTCCTCCGGTGAGGTGGAGGCCGTGCTCAAAGCTGGGCCAAGCACATGCCAGAGCAGCCGCACTATCCAGGGGGCAGATAACTCACTACCACCCCCTTGCCTTTTATAGCCTTGCTTTACAAACAGGCTTCTTTTTTTCTTTTTCTTTCAAGTTTTATTTTATTTCTCACATAAGATAGAGAGAAGCCAGAATACCACTCCAATACATGCAGTGCAGGGATCGAACGGGGAGCCTCAGCCATACTGACTCCAGCCTTTATCAGCGAGCCATTTCCCATTTCCACAGCCACCCTTCCAAACAGGTTTCAAGCATTCGGCCTTTAAAGGAAATAGGCCAGCCCATTGTTGATTCCAGTGAAGGAGAACAAGCTACTAACGGTTCTAGATCTCTGGTAGAAACCAAGAGGTAGATAACAAAAAGCATACCACTAAATAAAGAAAAGTCCTTCTTCCAGTGAGTTGCAAAAGGAGGCACCTTGGGACGTTAAGTCAGATGAGTTTGAAGTCTACCTCAGCCATTTAAAAGCAGTGTAGGCTGCTCTCCCTCCCTCCCCTCCCCACAACCTCCCTGTAATCCAGGTGTGCTGTGTAAATTCTAAGCTAAGTAGTAAACCTGGAAAAAAAAAGTTTTGATATATTGATATGGTCTTGGCTGAGTTACTTCACCTAGTAGAGTGCACACTTTTTTTTTTGCCCCCAGGGTTATCCCTGGGGTTTGGTGCCAGCACTATGAATCCACTGCTCCTGGAGGCTATGTTTCCATTTTATTAGATGGGATAAAGATAAATTGAGAGGGGAGAGGAAAGATAGACACCTATAGACCTGCTCCATCACTCTTGAAATATCCTCCCTGGCAGGTGTTAAGCCAGGGGCTTGAACCTCGGATCCGTGCGCAGGTCCTTTACACTTACTACTATATGTACAGTATACACTCTGCTATGATGGAAGCCCTGGGTTCTCATCTCAGTGCCATATGGATGCATCATGGACAGCACTGAGGGCAACTCCTTGGTGGAGCAGTGCTCTCTCCTCTCTGTCGCTTCACTTCAAAGAAATAAAAGGATTAAAAACTGGGATCATGGGGGTCTGGTGCAGCGGGTTAACTGCACGTGGCGTGAAGCACAAGGACTGGCATAAGGATCCCGGTTTGAGCCCCCGCTCCCCACGTGCAGGGGAGTCGCTTCACAGGCGGTGAAGCAGGTCTGCAGGTATCTTTCTCTCCCCTTCTGTCTCTCCATTTCTCTCTGCCCTATTCAACAATGACGACAAAAATGACAATAATAATAATAATAATAATAGCAGTGCTGAACAAGGGCAACAAAAGGGAAAAAATTGCCCCACGAGCAGTGGATTCGTAGTGTAGGCACTGAGCCCCAGCAATAACCCTGGAGACAAAAAAACCAAAAAAACTGGGGGAGTCGGGCGGTAGCGCAGCAGGTTAAGCACACGTGGCGCAAAGCCAAGGACAGTCGTAAGGACTCGGTTCAAGTCCCGGCTCCCCACCTGCAGGGGAGTCGCTTCATAGGCGGTGAAGCAGGTCTGCAGGTGTCTTTCTCTCCCCCCCCCTTTCCCTTCTCTCTCCATTTCTTTCTGTCCTATCCAACAACAACACCATCATCAATAACGATAGTAACTACAATAAAACAAGGGCAACAAAAAAAGAGTAAATATTAAAAAAAAAAAAATTGGGGCCACAGAGAGCACTCAGTGCTGGCATTTTGCATGTACAAGCCCATGGGTACATTCCCTGACAGAGTCTTAAAAAACAATAATGAAGGAGTTGGGCGGTAGCACAGCGGGTTAAACGCAGGTGGGGCAAAGTGCAAGGACCGGCGTAAGGATCCCAGTTAGAGCCCCCGGCTTCCCACCTGCAGGGGAGTTGCTTCACAGGCAGTGAAGCAGGTCTGTAAGTGTCTATCTTTCTCTCCCCCTCTCTATCTTCCCCATCTCTCTCCATTTTTCTCTGTCCTATCCAACAACAATAATAACAAAAATCAGAAAAATGGCTCTAAGAGCAGTGGATTCCTAGTGCAGGCACCAACCCCAAGTGATAACCCTGGAGGCAAAACAAACAAAAAGACAATGAGGGGCTGGGTGATAGTACATCCTCAAAAATGCACAAAGACCGAGGTTCAAGACTCCAGGTCCCATCTGCAGGGGGGAGCTTCTTAAGCAGTGAAGCAGTGTTACTAGTGTATATGTGTGTTTCTGTCTATCTCCCCACCCCCTCTCAATTTCTCTATCAAACAATATATATTTTTAAATGATGATGTAGGTCAGCAAAATAGCTCACTTGGATAGTGTGCTGCTTTGCTATGTACATGATCCTGGTTTGAGTCCAGCTCCCATTACATTGGAGGAAGCTTCAATGCTGTGATCTCATTTCATTCTCTACCTCTGTCTCTATCTAAAATGAGACAACCAACCAAAAACAATAATGATGTGATCATGGACAGAGTGGTCGAGTTTCACACGCAGGAGGAACTGGCATCTCTTTTATATAGATCAGTAAGCATCAGACGAAAAGAGGCCTAAGTGTGCAATAAATATTGTTTTCCTCAACCCTGTGCTATCTTTCCACTGACAGGACCAAAATCTTACTATTCTTGCCACCTCCAACTCTGAATCAGGAAAGGTCTTTCTCTGGTATGTTTTCTTTGGGCCAATAACTAAATCAGAGTTCAAACACTGCTCATTAGTCCTGACTCCTTTTCCGTTTCAGGACTCAAGAGATGCCCCGCTTTCTTCAGCCCTTTTTGTCTCCCAAAGTACAACTCCTCCATTTTCACAATTAAGGACCCAGCAAAGAAGCCCAAATCCAGGAAGGATTTGCCATTTTGGTCATTTATGGGAGCAGACAATGGCCAAGAAATCAGGAGTTCTGTGCAACTCACTTGTGATGGAATTCTGCCTGCTTCCCACGGTGCATTTGATTATTGAAGGAACCCTCCTGGGGGTTATAACCCTTCTTTCAGACTCAGGCTGTTCTCCCACAGATAAAGTATGGTGCAGATATCCTAGGATCAGTTAATACCTAGGAAAGTCCCAAATGTCTTACCATTACTAGTTAACTGATACTTTAGCAGTGCCCGCCCATCCCCTGTGTATATCAAGTGATTATTACTCTGTCAGTCTCTGCACTAGACATAGAAAATATCTCTTTTTACGCTTTAACTTTTTAGGGTTCAGCCTTAGAGCATAGGACTTGCATAGTTGAGGACCTAGAGGTCCCAGGTTCCACCGTAAGTCAGGGCTGGTCAATGCTCTCTCATTTTGAAGACTGTTATTTCTGTTTGGAAACTCAGAAAGTGTCCTGTTGTTAACTACAAAGCGGTAGGTAGCGTGGGGACAGAAGGCTGCATGGCCCTAAACGCTTCCAACAGACTAACTGGGAAGAGGATCAGCCTGCCCATCGTAAGGAAGCCTCACCCAGATCTCCCAGGAGAACCTCCTGGTTCATCAGGCACAAGCACGTCCAGCGGGGAAGGAGGCCGGCCTTGTCCCCTGGGCTCCTGGCCACCGTACCCGCCGCTAGACTCCTGCGCTCTCGGGGCGCCCCAAACTCTCTGGAATGGACACATCATCAGCCCCCGTTTCACAGGGGCTTTACAAGCTCAAGCGTGTTGGCAGAGAGTAAATGGGAAATCTCTGGGGTCAACGGGGCTCCCCGGGAATCCCCCCAGCGCGCACAGCCCGCAACCAGCGCACTTTGAGGAAATCTAACTCCACATGGCCTTTCACGTGGGGCGCACACGGGGCGGCGCGCCCCGGCCTTGCGCCCCTGCGGCCTCGGAGGACACCCTTACAACCTCAAGGCCCCCCAACCCCGACCCGGAGGATGCCCTTAGCCCGGGTCGGGGGAGCCGGGACACCCACCTAGGTCCATGGCGGCGGCGCTGGCGGGGCGCGGGCCGCCCCTCCTCCGCGAGAACGTTGGCGCTGCGCAGGCGCCACGGCACAATGGGCGGGGCCCGGGGTGGGACAATAGGCCGCGCCGCAGCCCCCGCCCCGCAGTCCCAGCCCGGCCTTGCACGCGCGCGCACGCGCGGCCCCCCTAGCCCGCCGCCCGGCCCTAGGCGCCCCCTACCTGCGGACAGGTAAACGCCGCTCCCTCCCTCCGCCCCATCTCGGTCCCCGCCTCTCCAGACTCCAGCCCGGCTTCCGGGAACCCAGTGGGGCCTACTCAACCTTGTATTCCACGCCCACACGCACAACCCAGCAACCCTAGGCACACCTGGCATAGTTCGTCCGCTTCTCCCCAGGCAGCTCACAGGGAGGCTTCCGCGCTCTGACCAGCCCAGTCCTACTGCACAGCCGACCCCAGCGCTCTGGCTTCAGACCGCCACAGAGAATGCTCTGTGCGAGCCAGAGCTGTGGGGAAAATGCAGTCCAATGGGCATCAGTTTGCAATCTGTATTTTTATTTATTTATTTATTTTTTGGAGAGAGGAGGGGAAGACAGAGAGGGGGAGAAGAGACACCTGCAGACCTGCTTCACCGCTTGTGAAGCGACTCCCCTGCAGGTGGGGAGCCGGGGGCTCGAACTGGGATCCTTACGCCGGTCCTTGTGATTTGCGCCACGTGCGCTTACCCTGCTGAGCTACCACTCGACTCCCCAATCTTTATTTTTATATACACACACATTGGATTTCTTTCTTTCATTCTTTTTTTTTCTAATGAGATCTCAAGTTGACTGTCATATCTTTTTAAAAATATATATATTTATTCATTTATTTTTGGATACAAAAAGAAATTGAGAGGGGAGAGGGAGAAAAGATAGGGAGAGAGACACCTGCAGCCCTGTTTTCCTCAGCTGTGAAGCTTTCCCCCTGCAGGTAGGAACCAGGGGTTTGAACCTGGGTCCCTGAGCACTGTAATGTGAGTGCTTAGCCAGGTGCATCACCACCTGACTCCCACACAGGATTTCTCACTAAGAAAACATACATGAGACTGAAAAACAGAATAGTGGTTATGCAGACACACTTTCATGCCTGAGGCACATAAGTCCCAGGTTCAATCTTCCACACTGCCATAATAAGCCAGAGCTGTGCAGCAGTCCAGTAAAAACAGTAGTGTGTGGTATATTGCACCAGAGTAAAAGACTGGGCTGGGTGGCGGGGGAAGAGTACAGGTCCTGGAAAAGGATGACAGAGGACCTAGTGGGGGTTGTATTGTTATGTGGAAAAGTGAGAAATGTTATACATGTACAAACTACTGTATTTACTGTCGACTGTAAAACATTAATTCCCCAATAAAGAAATTAAAAAAATAAACAACCACAAAACTGTAGTGGTGGTGGTAGGGCTGCTCAGCTGGTAGGACACAGGACTTTTTCAGGCTGGATCCTAGGTACCATGTGTACCAGAGTGGTGATATTCTCTCTCATATGAAATAAGTATCCCTACCTTTTATTTTTCTTTTTAAGAAAATACAAATATTGTTACCCTTTACCTCTCTCTCCCTTCTTTCCAAAGTCACCAGCTTCGTGTTTCTGATTCTCCTCCTTCAGCTTCTAGCACCAGATAGAAAGAACAGGTTTCTGCTTCAATTACTCCCATGTGCCAAGTGGAGTTTGAGCTGGCCTGCGCTGCTATCAAACAGTTGAAGGGGCCGGTGAGTGATGAGGAGAAACTAGTGGTGTACAGTTTCTACAAACAGGCCACCCAGGGTGACTGCAACATCCCCTGCCCACCCACCGCAGAAATAAGAGCTAAAGCCAAATGGGAGGCATGGAACCAAAACAAAGGGATGTCCAAGATGGATGCCATGAGGGTTTACATCGCCAAAGTGGAAGAACTGAAGAAAAAAGATACTGGCTGAGGGGAACAGCATGTCAAACAGACCGAAGTAACAAGGCTTCTTTGGTAGGGAAAAGGCTTCTTGAAAGACCTGGATGAAACAGAAGCAGCCATAGCTGGGACTTCAATAAATCAATCACTTACTGCAGTAGGCGTGATTATTGTTGAAAAAATTATAGATTCAAAGTGACCTTAGAGTTCCTGGGAGGTAGCAGTACCCCAAGCGTGTAAAAGGTTATCTCTTGGGGGCCAAGGGGTAGCGCACCGGGTTAAGTGTACGTGGCGTGAAGCGTAAGAACCGGCATAAGGATCCTGGTTCAAGCCCCTGGCTCCCCACCTGCAGAGGTGTTGCTTCACAGGTGGTGAAGCAGGTCTGCAGGTGTCTTGTCTTCCCCCTCTTCTGTCGATTTCTCTCTCTCCTATAACAACAATGATAACAAGGGCAACAAAATGGGAAAAATGGCCTCAAAGTGCAGGCACTGAGCCCCAGCAATAACCCTGGAGCAAACAAACAAAAAACCCTTAACCTATTTACTAGCAGTAGTTCATCAAAACTGACTTTCTGTATGGTTGTTGAGTTCCCAGATTTCCTGTTCCTCTGAAAATGCCCAATGCCCACTATTTGAGGCCAGTGAACATTCTGTAGAGACTGTTTTTGGAGTG
The DNA here is from genome assembly GCF_950295315.1 of Erinaceus europaeus. Taxonomy (NCBI): domain Eukaryota; kingdom Metazoa; phylum Chordata; class Mammalia; order Eulipotyphla; family Erinaceidae; genus Erinaceus; species Erinaceus europaeus. The sequence continues at coordinate 78,878,626 of NC_080173.1, read as the reverse complement.
AAGGGAGAAGAAAAGATAGGAAGGGGTGGGGGGTAGGTAGCATAATGGTTATACAAAGAGACTGCCATAGCATAATGGTTATGCAAGCAGACTCTCATGTTTAAGGCTCTGAAGTCCCAGATTCAATCCCCTGAACCACCAAAAGCCAGGGCTGATCAGCGCTCTGGTAAAAATAATTAGTTCAAAGAGAATGCCATGCCCTAGGCACCAAAGTCCCACGTTCAATCCTCCACACAACCATAAGCCAGGGCTGATCAGCGCTCTGGTAAAAATAATTAATTCAAAGAGAATGCCATGCCCTAGGCACCAAAGTCCCACGTTCAATCCTCCACACAACCATAAGCCAGGGCTGATCAGCGCTCTGGTAAAAATAATTCAACGAGAATGCCATGCCCTAGGCACCAAAGTCCCACGTTCAATCCTCCACACAACCATAAACCAGGGCTGAGCAGCGCTCTAGTTAAAAAAAAAAAGAAAGCCAAGATCCCTATTTCATCATGGATTGTTAATTCACTATACAGTAGAGCCTGTAAAGGGACTCTTTAATGGGACTTTGTTTTGTCTCCACCTGCAAGGGATTGGGAATCTTCACAAGCAGTGAAGCTACGGGTCTCGGTCTTCTCTCTCTCTCCCCTCCTTCCGTCTCAATTCCTTTCTATCTATAAAAGAAAAAAGAAAAAAAATTGTCACCAGGAGCAGTGGTGGATTTGTTGGTCAGGCAATAACCCTGGTTATAAACGAACAACAAAAAAAGTCTAGTCTTGGTCCAATTAAAGCCAAAAGGAAAAAGAAGGGATGTGAAATTGCAAAACAGTTTTACAGTATAGATTTCTCAAGATAAAGGCAAGAAATCTTAAGATTGAAACTTCCCACTACCAAACTGTGGTCTTGTTGAGAACTCTGCTAATGTACAATGACTGTGACAAATAGGCAGTTATGAAGTCACAGTAAAGAGCAGTGAATGCCCTGGGGTTGCTAATCCCAGCAAAATGTCAGGCAGATGGTAGATTTTATACTTTTCAGACTGACCTAGAACTTTGGAAACACAGTTCAAAGATATCCTAAATCTTTTTGGACTTAAATTCAAGGAATATCTGGGCTTGATAGGCTAGGACTCTATAACACCTCACATACAAAAACAAAATGACTACTCTGGACATGACAACTCTAGATTAATTTAAGAGTTCTATAGTTTGGGAGCTGGGCAGTGGTGCACTGGGTTGAGCGCACATGTTACCACTGCCAAGGACTTGAGTTCATGTCCCTGGTCCCCACCTTTAGGGGGTATGCTTTCGTGAACAGTGAAGCAGGGCTGCAGATATCTCTCTCCTCCTTAATCTTCCATGTCCCTCTCAAAAAGGAAAGGAAAGGAAGGAATGAAAGAAAAAAGGAAGGAAGGAAAGGAAAGGAAAGGAAAGGAAAGGAAAGGAAAGGAAAGGAAAAGAAAGGAAAGAAAAAATGACCACAAAGATTGATGGATTCTCATGCAGGCACCAAGCCCTAGCAATAACCCTGATGGTAAAAAAGAAAAAAGAAAGAAAAAAAGAAAAGAAAGATTGTTTCAGGCTGAAGAAATCACACTTTTTTTTTGGGGGGGGGCATCTCTGGGACCTGTGCATGCATGATTTCACTCCTCTAGGCCAAGTGTTTTCAGATAGTAATTCAAAACGAGATAAAGAGGGAAAGCCAACACAGCTCTCAGGCTTCCTCTGCTGTCACAGTATACCTACCATATGGTGGCAGGTCCTGAACCCTTGGATGCACATATGGAAAGGCAGGTGCCTTAACAGGTGAGCTATCCTGCTAGCCCTCATCTAATCATCATATTCTAATCAATGCTACGGGCCGAACTTGGGACCTCATGCTCCAAGTACAACACTAGCGACTTTGTCACCTCCTAGCTGCTCATCTAATCCCCTTTTTAAAAAGATTCATTACTATTTATTTGATAGAGAAGGAAATTGAGAGGGAAAGGGGAGATAGGGAGAACTAGAGCCCTCCAAAACACTGCTATACCATTTGTGAAGCTTTCCCCTTGCAAGTGGGAATTGGGGGCTTGAATTTCTGGAACCATCCGTTCCACCCGGGTTCCATGGCTGCCAGTTCTTAGCAACATCGCCCCGCCAGATATTCGTCGGGATGCGGCATCATCTAAGTTCATTTCCCACGTCTACGCTGGACCGGACCTGCCAATATACGCGGATATCTTCGCCCACCCTGTCCAACGCTTGACGTCTCATCACCCAATCTGGTCCCCTACGCCTACACTGAACTTCTCTGTTCCAGACTCTTGGAAACAGAGTTGGCAGTCAGCTGAGGTAAAGAACAAACACCTCATCCCAGACCCCAGCAAGCGTCAACCCGGCTTTGACCTAGCACGTTATGATTGGGCCCTCCTCAATCGCTATCGAACAGGCCATGGCCGGTGCGCCGCTATGTTCCACCGCTGGGGAGCCAGAGACGACCCGAACTGCCCCTGCAGCTACAGACAGACTATGACCCACATAGTCAACGACTGCCACCTCTCCAGATTCAAAGGAGGTCTCGAAACTTTACATCAGGCTCAACCTGACGCCGTTGACTGGCTACGGAAGAAGGGCAAACGCTAGAAGAAGGGGGCTTGAACCTGGGTCCTTGTGCACTGCAATGTGCACACTTAACCAGCTACAACATTATGCTCTCTCTCCAGCCCCAAGATTTATTTATTTTTAATTGACTTAACAACATTGTTCAACTCTGGTTAATGGTGGTGCCTGGGTTTGAACTTGATATTCTATATATTTTGAAAGATTTTTTTTTCTTTTGTTTTATGAGAGAGCAGACCATCACTATGCAGATCCAGGCATCAAATCTGGGGCATCACACATGCAAGTCCTGCACTGAGCAACTGGGTTGCTCAAAAAATTAAGAAAAAAAAGTGTTTCTGGGGAACAAACTCGGGATTGCACTGAGTGACAGCCCTGAGCTTTCTCCCCAGCCCAATTTTCTGTATTTGGATGGCCGGGATATCAGAGTACCACTTAAATACCATGGAGCCCCACCCATCTCCATCCTTGCTGCTATCCACATCGATCCTATGTGTGCAGGTGATGGAACCCCAATCACTAAGTCCCAGGTTTGGAAGGCACAGGGTCTACAGCTGAGCCACCACCTGTGTCCTCAAAATTTCAAAGTACAGAATATGGGAGTGTTAATCACTTCTCTTGACTGAAAGAAGAAAATTATTAAATGCCAAGTTTTTACCAGACTAAAACACTAGAACATTAGTGCTAGTGGTATTCCTGTTATAAGCAATTGATTTTGTTATAGTTGAACAGTTGTCAAAAAATCGATATGTCTATCTAAACTCTGGAATCTTCAACCAATGAAAACATGCCATTTGGCTGTGCCATAGTGAAAAATAATTTGTAATAGGGGCAGTGTAGACTATGACAAAAATTCTCTAATTGGACTGGTAACAACATGGTTTTATTTCTGATCTATAGCAGAGTCTACAGAGACTAAATATACAGTCACTACCCCAGTTTCCTTGCCTGTAAAGAAAACAACCAAGTTTGAGAGTTTTTTTGTTCCCATGAATGGATACATCTGGCTTCCTGGGTGCTAGGCAGGGATGCATGTTCCACAGGATGTCTCCTGTTAACCTGAAGCTTTTACTTTATTTTGTTTTGCAAACCATTCATCACTTTTATCTGCTGCCATTGCCTAAAAAGAAACACAATTGGAATATGTAATCCCACAAAACAACTGATTGCATTGTCAACAATCAAGAAATTAACACTGAAAGAGGGTTGTTCATTCAGTTTAATTACTTTGGCAAAAGGTGCTCATGAATATTGATTAATAGCTTGCAAATTCTCACTTTGCAAAGTAAAGGGCAGGGACCAGGCAGTGGCACACCTGGTTAAGCGCACATATTACCAAGCACAAGGACCCGGGTTTGAGCTCCTGCTCTCCATCTACAGGGGGTCTGTTTCATGAATGGTGAAGCAGGTCTGCAGGTGTCTAGTGTCTTTTTCCCCCCTCTATCTTCACATCCTTCCTAAATTTCTCTGTCCTATCTAATTTAAAAAGAAAAAAGAGGGAGTTGGGCTGTAGCGCAGAGGGTTAAGTGCAGGTGGTGCAAAGCGCAAGGACTGGCGTAAGGATCCCAGTTCGAGCCCTGGCTCCCCACCTGCAGGGCAGTCACTTCACAAGCTGTGAAGCAGGTTTGCAGGTGTCTATCTTTCTCTCCTTTCTGTCTTCCCCCTCCTCTCTTCATTTATCTCTGTCCTATCCAACAGCAATGACAACAATAATAACTACAACAATAAAACAAAGGCAACAAAAGGGAATAAATAAATAAAATAAAAAATAAATATTAAAAAGAAAAAAGAATGTGGTCCAGGAGGTGGCGCAGTGGATAAAGCATTGGACTCTCAGTCAAGAGGTCCTGAGTTCAATCCCTGGCAGCACATGTACCAGAGTCATGTCTGGTTCTTTCTCCTCTTAGCTTTCTCATGAATAAATAAATTCTTTTTAAAAAAAAAGGGACAAATGGTCATCAGCAGTGGGTTTGTAGTGTTGGTACTGAACCCCAGCGATAACCCTGGTGGCAAAACAAAATAACAAAGGGCAGAGCCTGCAGCAGTGGCAGGAGAGATAGTATCACAGTTCTACAAAGAGTCTTTCATGCCTGAGGTTCTAAGGTCCCAGGTTCAATCCCTTACACTAGTATAAGCCAGAGCTGAGAAGTGCTCTGGCAAAAAACAAAAATCAAAAAACCAAGCAAACAGTGGTCTGGGAGGTGGTACAGTGGGTAAAGTACTGGTTTCTCAACCATAAGGTCCTGAGTTCAATCCCCAGCAGCACATGTACCAGAGTGATGTCTGGTTCTCTCTTTCCTATCCTTCTCATGAATGAATAAATTCTAAAAAAAAAAAAAGACAAAAACAACCAACCAAACAAAAACTTACTGCAGAAAGTGTGGCTGGATGACTGGCTAGAAAGCCAGGACCCAGCAATACTAGACTGTGTGTCTTTGAGTTACTGGAGCTGGTTTATACGCTGACCAGAATTCATTAGAAGAAAGAATGGGAGAAAAAATAAGAATGGGAAAAGGGAAAAAAAAAACAAAACAAGGTAACTAAAGAGTTAAGGAAGTAAGAGGGGACAGTATCCTGGTGTTCCCCTTCACTGAGCAGAATGATGTACCTAGCACCACCGTGCCTAAGGCAGCCTCATGTTAGGGGAAAACACGGTGCTTCATCCAGACACTGGTCATATAGGTGGCAAGGAAGATATAAGTCCCCGGCTCCTAAGTTACCTGACAGCAAAAGGACGTGGTTCTCAGAGTATTGACTCCTATTGCTTTGGCTCCTCCCCACACATGATTAACGTCACTTTCTGCCCTTGGGCCTACTGGGACAGAAACCCAGGAGTGTGACTCACATTATCCAACAATTTGCTTCCATCTGGATCGATCTTAGAGAGTTCTCGAAATGCTTCATCTCCTACAAAGCAAATTTCGTGTCCATCCTGTAGCAATAAAAAGCAAAGAAATTTAGGGGGGGAAATGCCTTAGAAGAAAGGCTGAGGCAGTCCATCCCTTCCTGAGTAATACTCACAGGGTCACTCAGGATAACCACTTGTACTGTTGCTTTCCCTGGAGTATCCAAACTCACCAGGGGAGTCAGAATCTTCTGGTTCTCCCTTTTCATTAAGCTTTCTAATTCTGGCAACTTGAAAACAAAAAGGCAAAATGAACAAGGGGTCGTGTAGTACTCTTATGTGTGGCATTTGTTAAGTCTAGAAGAATATCAGATCAACCAGAAAGAACCCAGGCGCCACATGTTTGATTTTATTATCTCAGCTGCTCTTGAGACAATAGCTGAGCTTGATAGTGCAGGCATAATCAGAATGAACCTAGCAAGGGAATCCAAGGTTCTTAGCTGGCTGAGCTAGCTAATCACAGAGGTTAAACAAATGATCTGATATCAAACATTACCTCTTTCTGAGGGCAAGAGAAGGCAATTCTGCCAAAAGCTGTTGCATGATCAACTGCACCCTCGATACCTTGTAGTTCCAGCTTACACTGAAAAGCAATAAGATAGTAGGTTTAGCAGCCTGAGAGGTGGTCCAGTAAAGAATAAAGCAATGGACTTTCAAGTATGAGATCCTGAGTTCAATCACCCATGCCAGAATGATGCGCTGGTTTGCTCTCTAGCCTCCCCTCTCTCATAAATAAATAAATAAATCTTTAATAATTTATTTTTTAATATTTATTTCCTTTTGCTGCCCTTGTTGTTTTAGTGTTGTGGTTATTATTGTTGTTATTGATGTCGTCATTGGCTAGGACAGAAAGAAATGGAGAGAGGAGGGGAAGACAGAGAGGGGGAGAGAAAGATAGATACCTACAGACCTGCTTCACCGCCTGTGAAGCGACTTCCCTGCAGGTGGGGAGCCCGGGGCTCGAACAGGGATTCTTATGCCAGTCCTTGTGCTTTGTGTCACCTGCACTTATCGCTGTGCTACCACCAGACTCCCTATAAAATAAATTCTAAGGAAATGAACTACTGAAAATTTCAAGGTATAAGTATTGCTCAAATGACAAAATACGATTGTCATAACAAGCTTTTTTTTTTTTGCCTCTAGGGTTATCTCTGGGGTTCGCTGCCTGCACTATGAATCTACTGCTCTTGGAGACCTTTTTCTTTTTCTTTTTTTTTTTTAACCAGAGCACTGCTCAGCTCTGGCTTATGTTGGTGCAGGGGACTGAACCTGGGACTTTGGAGCCTCAGACATGAAAGTCTGTTTGCATAACCATAATGCTATCTACCTCTGCCCATGGAGGCCATTTTTTTACATTTTGTTGCCCCTGTTGTAACCCTTGTTGGTATCATTGCTGTTGTTGTTGTTGGATACGACAGAGAGAAATTGAGAGATGAGGAAGATAGAGAGGGGGAGAGACAGACACCTACAGACCTGCTTCAGTGCTTGTGAAGCAACGCCCCTGCAGGTGGGGAGCCGGGGGCTCGAACCAGGATCCTTCTGCTGGTCCTTAGTGCTTATCGCCATGTGCACTTTAACCCGCTCACTGCACTACCGCCCAGCCCCCCATAACAACTTTAAATCTTATCTACATCTCCTTTGACCCAGCAATTCCACTTCTGAAAGAATAAACAAGTAAAAATATGGGTGGCAATCTTTACTATTTTTCTGCTTATCTGTAAACATATTCAGTCACTGGTGGCCCAGGAGGTTGCATAATGGATAAAGCACTAGACTCACAGTATGAGGTCCACAAGTTGAATCCCTGGCAACCCGTGTGCAAGAGTAATGCTCTTTAGTTCTCTGTCCCTCATAAGTAAGTAAAATCTCTAAAAATATAGGAATAGCCTTTGTGTGATCCTCATTTGTAAGACAAACTCGAAATAACAGGTTACTTCTCTCCAAAATTTACCTGATTATCAGCATAGCCCAGCAAAGCCCTTTTCTTTTCTTCATCTTTTCTATAAATTTTCATTTCTAGCAGATCAGACCAATAGTGTAAGGACTTCTGAAGATCAGACACAGCTAGAGTTACTTTTAGTATGGGATCTGTAGGGCAATGAAATAGCAGGAAGAGGTTAATGCAGCAACATCAGAAGACCACACTGGCTCACGTGTATAGAAGAATTTCCTTAGCACTAGAGAGGGGTTTTAAGGCAGTACAGTAGAGCACATTACTCAATAGATGGCAATAAGACAAATGGCCTTGTAGAGGCCAGGCAGAGAAAAGTCACAATTTCAGTGAAATGACAAAATATGCTGGTCTAGGTTATGGCACAGTGAAAGGCCAGAGTGCTAGAATACAAACATGAATTTGTGAGTTCAATCCCTCATAATGCATGTGCCAGAGTAGGATCTGGTTCTTTTTCTCTACCATCAATAAATACACAGATCTAAAAACAAACAAACAAAGCCCTGAAAATATGGGGAAGAAGATGGGGGTAGATAGCATAATGTTTTGCAAAGAAACTCTCATGCCTAAGGATCTGAAGTCCCAGGTTCAATCCCCTACACCATCATATGTGAGAGCTGAGCAGTGTTCTGGTAAAAATAAATATAAGGAAGAGAACATTATTTAAATAATTTTGGGTTGCAGAAAGACTTGAAAAAATAAAATAAAACTTAATACTACTGATAGAAAAATCATGGGGGGGGGGCAGTGGTGGCGCAATTGGTTGAGCGCACATTATACTAAGCAAGGACCCAGGTTCAAGTCCCCAGTCCCCACCTGCAAAGGGGAAAGCTTTGCAAATGGTGAAGCAGTGCGTAAGGTGTCTCTCTGCCTCTCTTCCTCTACCCCTCCCCTTTCCTCTTGCTCTGACTGTCTCTGTCCAATAGATAAATAAAGGTAATAAAAAATAAAAGAAAAATCATCAAAGGGGACCAGTAGTGGTGCACCTGGTTGAGCATACATATTATAATGCATAAGGTATCAGGTTCAAGCCCCCAGTCCCCACCTTCAGGAGGAAAGCTTCAGGAGTGGTGAAGTGATGCTGCAAGTATTTCTCTCTCTTTCTCTCTCTATCTCCCCCTTCCTCTCAATTTCTGGCTGTCTCTATCCAATAAACAAAGATAATAAAAAAAATTTAAAAAGAAAAATCATCAAAGCAGGGCCAGGCAGTGGTGTACTTGGTAAAGGCACACATTGGCATGCGCAAGGACCTGAGTTTGAGCCTTCGCTTCCCACCTGCAGGGGGGAAACTTCATGAGTGGTGCAGGTCCTCTCTCTCTCTCTCTCTCTCTCTCTCTCCCCCCTTCTCTAACTCCCACTCCCTTCTTAATTTCTTCCTGTCCTATCAAATAAAGAAAAAATATTATAAAACAAAAATAAAATTATATAATTTTCTTTTTTTTAAACGTTTTAAGTTTTATTTTATTTTTTATTTATAAAAAGGAAAAAATGACAAAAACCATAGGATAAAAGGGGTACAACTCCACATAATTCCCACCATCAGAACTCCGCATCTCATCCTCTCCCCTGATGGTTTTCCTATTTTTTATCCCTCTGGAAGTATGGACCCAGGGTCATTATGGGATGCAGAAGGTGGAAGGTCTTGCTTCTGTAAAAAAATTATATATATATAATTTTCATATATATAGTCATGAAGGAAAAAATTTTGCTAGGCTAATTACACAAAATGGAAATTCCTTGACAGCTTGTTTGGGGATTGTAGCTACTCGTATACCCTCGACCGGTCTGTCTCTAGTCAGGGAAAGTCATTCTCTTTGATCAAGCACAGTGTCAGGAGGGACACACATGGAGCAGTGAGGGAGGAAGGGGATACTGGCCTAACCAGTCAGGCCAGCTGAATCAACCCTGGTGATCAATGGGGTGACTAATGTCACAACTAGATATCCCTCACATCCCAAATGGACAAATCCTACTAGACAATAACAAAAAACAAAACAAAACAAAAATACAACCAAAATTAAATGGTAAGCAAGATAAGAAATATTTTTATAACACACAATAAAAATCTTAACTATAAGTCACCTTTAAATTTTAATAGGTAGAAGATGAACATCCTAGGAAAAATAGGCAAAAGGCAGAAAGCAGTGAAGAATTAGAATGAAAACAAAAAGTTGGCCTGGGAGCAGTTGTATCACAATGCATGAGGCCTTGGCACTGCCAAAAGAAATAAAGAAGTGATGGTGGATGTATGAAGGACTTTCATCACAAAAATATTCATGATAGTGAAATACCAGGGATAAAATAAACATCAAACAGTAGAGCACTGTTCATCTTCCTACATTGTGTTAGGATGGGATTTGAAAAAAAAAAAAAAGTGTTTTGGCATCTTGGTTCCTGGTCTCCCTAGGAATCATTTCAGTTTTCAAAGTTGTATGGTTTGAGAACTCTTCCCAGATGTGGGCCTGGAAAACTTGTTTCACCCAACAAAACAGAAAAATGGAATGAAGAGAAGGAGAGATAAAGAGAAATAGCAGCACTGCCCCATCATTCATGAAACTTCCCCCCACAGCCAAGTTGCAGATGCTGTCATGATTCCAACCTGACTTCCTTGGGCAAACAACCTCATCAGTGTGTCTTAGAACCTTACTGCTTCAGAGGTCTGCCCTACAAGGGAAAGATAGAAATAGGGTGGGGGTATGGATCAACCTGCCAATGCCCATATCCAGCAGAGAAGCAACTACAGAAGCCAGACCCTTCTGCACTCCAAAACCAATTTTGATCCACGCTGCCAGTCAAGGAGAAATGATAGGGGGAAATAACCAGATGGCTCTGAATTCCAACTCCATCAGGATCCGGAGAGTGAGGAGTAAAAAGGGAGGGGCATCTGGATGTAAGTAGTATGACTTAGAAAGGAAGAGAAGGGGAGTCAGGTGGTAGTAGTGCAGCGGGTTAAGTGCACGTGGCGCAAAGCGCAAGGACCGGCCTAAGGATCCCAGTTCGAGCCCCCGGCTCCCCACCTGCAGGGAAGTCGCTTCACAGGTGGTGAAGCAGGTCTGCAGGTGTCTATCCTTCTCTTCCCCTCTCTGTCTTCCCCTCCTCTCTCCATTTCTCTCTGTCCTATCCAACAATAATGACATCAATAACAACAACAACAATAATATAATAAGGGCAACAAAAGGGAATAAATTTTTAAAAATTATAAAAGAAACAAAAAGAAAGGAAGAGAAGATGGGACCAAAAAAGAAAAAAAAAAGGCCAAATATAAACAAACATAGACAGATGTCTGTAGAAATGATAGCTGATCCATAACTGCAACCTTGGGAGAGCTGTGGGAGCTTACAATGAGGGGATTAGGGATTCAGAACTCTGGTGGTGGGAATGGTACAAAGATGTACCCCTGTTATCTTGTAATTTTATAAATCAATATTAATTCACTAATTTAAAAATAAATAAAAATTTAAAATATGTTTAATATATATTAATTTATTTTCTTTCTTTTAAAAATATTTTATTTATTATATTCTAATGAGAGAGTTACAGAGAAATAGAAACACCAGAGCACTGCTCAGCTCTGGCCTATCGTGCTGAGGATTGAACCTAGGAATTCAGAGCCTCAGACATGAAAGTCTTTTTTTTTTTTTTTTTACATACTTTTTTTTTTTTCCCTCCAAGGTTATCCCTGGGGCTCAGTGACTGCACTATGAATCCACTGCTCCTGGAGGCCATTTTTCCCATTTTGTTGCCCTGGTTGTAGTTGTTACAGCTGTCATTGTTCTTGGATAGGACAGAGAGAAATGGAGAGAGGAGGGGAAGACAGGAGAGCTGGAGATAAAGATAGACACCTGCAGACCTGCTTCACCACTTGTGAAGCGACCTCCCCTGTAGGTGGGGAGCCGGGGGCTGGAACCAGGATCCTTACGCTGGTCCTTATGCTTTGTGCCATGTGCACTTAACCCGCTGCACTACCACTCAGCCTCCGTTTTACATATTTTTATTTATTATTGAATAGAGAGAGAAACTGAAGAAAGAGAGAGAAGGAGACAGAGAGACACCTACAGCACTACTTCACCACTTGTGAAGCTTTCCTCCTACAGGTGGGGACCAGGGGCTTGAACCTGGATCCTTGCTGTAATATGTACGTTTAACCAGGTACACAACTGCCTGGCCCCCAGGAATGTCTTTTGCATCACCATTATGCTGTTTCCCCAGTACTTCATTTATTTTCATAAAAGAGTGGAGAGGGATCAGGAGTTACCTCATCTACTACACTATGTACTTTATCAGCCTGAAGCCCTGGGCTCCAGTTCTAACACCACAGCACCAGGGGAAGCTCTACAGATGGTGGAGCAATGCTTTGCTGCCTTTTCCTCTCCCTCTATCTTTTTCTATCTAAATATTTTAAATCTTTTTATTTGTTTATAAATAAGAAGGGAGAGGGAGATAAGAGAGACACCTAAGCCCTGCTCCACCACTTGTGAAGCTTTTCCCCTGCAGGTGGGGGCCCGGGGCTTGAACCTGGGTCCTTGTGCTCTGTAATGTGAGCGCTTAACCAGGCTCAACCAGGTGTGCCGCCGCCTGGCCCTGAATCTTTCTCTATCTAAAACAAACCAGTAGCACAGAAGCAGTCTAGTTACCGCTAATATTCTAACAGGAGAATATAATTTCTCAGCGAATAGGCAACAAACACACTGACTTGAGAAGACATACTCTGTCAATAGAAAGATGCCATAAGAGGGGCCAGACCTTGGTGCATCCAATAGAGCACACATGTTACCATACGTGAGGACCTGGGTTTAAGTTCCTGACCTCTATCTGCAGGGGGTAGGCTTCACTAGTGGTGGAGCAGTGCTGCAGGTGTCCTTATTTCTGTCTCTATCAGAAAAGGAAAAGGGACAAATAAAAGGCTGCCTGGAATAGTGGAGTCTTTGTGCAGGTACAGAGCCCCAGCAATAACCCTGGTGGCAAACAAAACAAAACAAACAAACGGAGTCGGGCGGTAGTGCAGCGGGTTAAGCACACGCAGCGCAAAGCATAAGGATAGGCCTAAGGATCCCGCTTTAAGCCCTCGGCTCACCACCTACAGGGAAGTCGCTTCACAGACGATGAAGCAGGTCTGCAGGTGTCTAACTTTCTCTCCCCCTCTGTCTTCCCCTCCTCTCTCCATTTCTCTGTCCTAACGATGACGACATCAATAACAACAATAATAACTACAACAACAATAAAAAACAAGGGCCACAAAAGGGAAAATAAATAAGAAATAAAAATAAATTTTAAAACCAACCAAACAAACAAAATCCACTAAGAAATTCTATCATAGAAAAAAATATGGCTTCTCTCATCTTCTCTGAAAGATACTGCTGGACAGAGGGCTAGTATTAGTCTGCTATAGTTACCTGACTGAGGTGAACTGTGATTTTGCAAGTAGAACTTATATCCTCCTGGAGCCTCGGTTTCAAAAACACCATCTTCAACTTCAGTAATTGGCCATTTCAGCTTCCTGGCATTGCTGACAGCCTGGCTAGAAGTGAGCATAATACCCTGTGACAAATAACAGTATTACCTGAGTGTATATATACAACACATCCTTTACGACAATAAACCAAAGCAGCAAAGTCTTATTGCTATAAATTGAGTGGGAGCTGTGGCAGCAGCCTTCCTGACTTCTTCTTCCTCCTTCTCCTCCTCTTCTTCTTTTTAACTGGCGCACTGTTCAGTTCTGGTTTATGGTGGTACAGGGGATTGAACCTGGGACCTAAGAGCCTCAGACATGAGGGTCTCTGCATAACCATTATGCTATCTTCTTTGCCCTTAAAAATCTTTTGAGTTTAGCTAGAGATATAGGGATAGATACAGAGAGAGACCAGAGCACTGCTCAGTTCTGTCCTCTGGTGGTGCTGGGGATTGAATCTGAGACCTTACGGCCTCAGGCATGAATGGCTTTTGCATAACCATTATATTGCCCCTCTAACCCTGACTAACTTTCACCCTTGCATAGAGTAAATTCATTCTCCATAGAACAGACATTGTGGGCAAATTCTGGAAAGAAAGCCACTTGCCCTCAGTAAGTAGTAGATTTAGCTGGACACTGAGGTATTTATCACGAGTGCCAGCTCCTAGCAAACAGACCCAGCCCAGCCGGCCCACACAGTACTGCTAGCAAACTAGCTGTACCTTTAGAACCAGCAAGCATCTGAAGGACCTCCTATTGCACAATCAACCAGCATGCCACCCCACTACCTGCTCTACGCTATTCCCTGCCAGCCCAAGACCATGTACTATTCCACTACCTGGGCTCCAGCCTCCTTTCAGACTTGAACCATGGCCATGAAAGCCCAGCAGCTGCTGAGCCCTCAATACCTCAAAACCCTGGTTGCTGTTCAGGCTTGTCTGACCCTGATGTTAAAGGCTCTGCCCCTGGCTGCTGCCCAGGCTAACTTAAGCACAGAGCCCCATTGGCACAAGTCCTTACTGAGCACCAAATATAGTGAATGAGAAGACAGAGGAAATTATCTACACAAATGGATTAAGAAAACCTAGAAAAAAGCCCAAATTCAACAGAGCTATATAAACTTGGTAGAGACTTTTAACGTAATGGTCTTACGTTTTAACGTAATGGTCTGTCTCTATCCAAAAAAAAAACAGTATATGGGTTCACCGGCAGCAAGATATACATCAAAAGTGAAGTGATGAACTAGGGGACAGAGTAAGGGAGCCATATTTAGAAAAAGTTGGAATAGGGAGTCAGGCGGTAGCGCAGCGGGTTAAACGCACGTGGCACAAAGTGCAAGGACTAGCTTAAGGATTCCAGTTCAAGCCCCCAGCTCCCCATCTGCAGGGGTGTCACTTCACAGGCGGTGAAGCAGGTCTGTAGGTGTCCTTCTCTCCCCATTTGTCTTCCCCTCCTCTCTCCATTTTTCTCTGTCCTACCTAACAATAACGACATCAATAACAACAATAACTACAACAACAATAAAAAACAAGGGCAACAAAAGGGAAAATAAATAAATATATATATAAAAAAGAAAAAGTGGAATAAAGAAAACAGAACCAAAGGCAGGGGGAATAGCATAATGATTATGCAAACAGGCTCTCATGCCTGAGACTCCAAAGTCCCAAGCTCAGTTCCCTGCAGTAACATAATTCAGAGCTGAGGAGTGCTCCAGTAAAAAAAAAAAAAAAAAAAGTCGGGAGTTGGGAGGTAGTGCAGCGGGTTAAGCGCAGGTGGCACAAATCGCAAGGACCTGCATAAGGATCCCTGTTCGAGCCCCCGGCTCCCCACCTGTGTGGAGTCGCTTCACAAGCAGTGAAGCAGGTCTGCAGGTGTCTATCTTTCCCCGCCTTTGCCTTCCCCTCCTCTCTCCATTTCTCTCTGTCCTATCCGACAACAACAATAACTATGACAACAATAACTACAACAATAAAAAACAACAAGGGCAACAAAAGGGAAAATAAATAAATATTAAAAAATAAAAGTATGAACATCCCAATACAACGTGGCTCAACTACTTCTCCAACCAAACTGTGCCACTCAGTTCTCTGAATGAGATGCTCAGTCTCTTCTACAGGTCTGTGCACATGCCAAGGAGATTGATCTTACCCTGCCACCCAAACCCCAATCACCTGCCAGGTAGCTCTCTCTGAACTCGTCTCTCCGAGCACAGGCTTGGAGTCCCTCCTACCTTTTTCCATACCCCTGATCCTCATACTAATCTCAACATATCACACTGTATTCTGATTTTCCCTTGCCGCCCCCACCAGACAGAATCATCATTAAACTAATCACTAAGTAGCACCTGAAAGTCAGCAACTCGGCAGGCATCATACCTAGAGTTGTACCAGTGGTTTCAATACAAGGTACAGCCAAAGATATACTTGGACAAAACACTTACCATAAAATCATTGCCAAGCTTGTAGTCTCCGATGCCATAATTATACGTCAGTTCTGCAACAAAATGATTGTCCTCAGGTCCAAATCCCACCATTGTTTTACTCCACTTCCCATCATAAGGTCTAGGAAAATGAAAGAAAATGAAATTTTAATAAGCTTTAGGCTTTCCCCAAAGAACTAGTGGGCACAGAGAGGTGGTTAGTTCTTTCTGGTCCTCTAAATATCCTTAGGGGTGAGGAGACCTCAGCTGGTGCTGAGGTAGCAACAGTGGACAGTGTCTGTGGGCCCCATTAGCAAAGGTTTAAAACAACATCTGTTTGGCACTCTGTTCAGGGAAAGAGATTTGCAGTGTTTTTCTTTAAAGCAGGGGACAGAATCCTACGAAAGCAGTACTCCAATTTGACTTTAGTCTGTCTGTCTGCCTAGTTATCTAGAAGAGTTTAATTTCCATAAAGCCTTAGGATTTTTCAGCATATCATAGCTACTAAGCTTAAGAGATACTCGATAGGGCCAGGTGGTGACACACCTGGTTAAGTGCACACATTACAATGTGAAAGGACCCAGGTTTGAGCCCCTGGTCCCCACCTGCAGGAGGAAAGCTTCACGAGTGGTGAAGCAGGGCTGCAGGTGTCTCTCTGTCTCTCTCCCTCTCTATCTCCCCCATTCCTTTCAATTTCTCTGTCTCTATCCAATAATGAATACATTTTAAAAATTTATTAAAAAAAAGATATACTCGATAAAACATTGCTTCATCTAAAGCATATGCAAATTTGCATTCCTGAAGTTGTCCCCACCCTTGATTTATTGATTCCTTAATTTATTTCACTGCTTTATACTAATTTTGAGAAACTGCCTTCTATTCTCCAGAGGGTATTCAGAATCCAAAGGAGATTTTTTTTTTTTTTAGATTTTATTTATTTATGAGAAAGATAGGAAGAGAGAGAAAGAACCAGACATCACTCTGGCACATGTGCTGCCGGGGATCAAACTCGAGACCTCATGCTTGAGAGTCCAAAGCTCTATCATTGCGCCACCTCCCGGACCACACCAAAGGAGATTTTAAGAAACAAACTATCATACCCATTACAGGAAGCTTTGCAGCCTTCTTCAAATTCCTCATGCCGTAAAACCTATAAGGGAAAGCAAAATAAATTGTAAATTTTCTCTTGTAGTGCACTCATATTTATCACAAATTAAGATGTCAGAATACATATATTACTATTTGTAAGTCTTACTTGTAAAACTAACAAACAAGGGGGTCGGGCGGTAGTGCAGTGGGTTAAGCACACGTGGAGCAAAGTTCAAGGATGGGCATAAGGAATCCTGTTCCAGCCCCCTGCTCCCCACCTGCGGGGGAGTCTCTTCACAGGCAGTGAAGCAGGTCTGCAGGTGTCTGTCTTTCTCTCCCCGTCTTTCCCTCCTCTTTCGATTTCTCTTTGTCCTATCCAACAACGAACGACATCAACATCAACAACAATAACCACAACAAGGGCAACAAAAGGGGGGAAAATGGCCTCCAGGAGCAGTGGATTCATCGTGCAGGCACTGAGCCCCAGCAATAACACTGGAGGCAAAAAAAAAAAATGTTTTGTATCTTTTTTCTTTCTTCCTTCCTTTTTATTAGACTACTGCTCAGCTCTGCTATATCATGGTGCTAGGACTGAACCTGAGACATTGGAGCCTCAGGTGTGAATGTCTTTTTGCATAACTATTTTCCTATCTTCCCCACTGCTTTTTATTTTTCTGAGACTAAAAGTAAAAGGTAAGGAAGAACAGTTTAATACCAAAAGTTAGACAACCAAACAAAATTATGAAATCTATTTAGATTGGGAAGCAGTTCTGTGCAATAGAAAAAGTGTGGCCTTCAGCATCAGAGAAATCTGATTTGGAATTCTGGCTGTCAGTTGGTAGCTGTTTAACTGTGAGAAATGTGTTTAGGTTATGAGTATCCTAATAAATTTGTGAAAATAATTTACTGAAGGATCAGACACTGAACCTAGTAAACAGGAGGCTCTCAATGTGCTAGTATGATACACACACACTTTTTTTTTAACTAGAGCACTATTCAGCTCTGGCATATGGTAGTGTTGGGGACTGAACCTGGGATCTCTGGTGTCTTAGACATGAATGCCAACTGCATAAATAGCTGTGTTATTTCCCCCAGCCCTACCTCAATGTATTAGTTTTTATGTTTCTTTTTTGACTCTCACTACTACTATTCCAGCTCAAGTTTCCATTCTTTTTCTTGTAGACAGACTGTTTTGAACGTGGGTCCTTGCACATTGTAACATGTGAGCTCAACTGGGTGCACCACTGATCAGTCCCTTTATAAATTGTTGAGAAAAATCTTTATTGATGTCCTTCCTTAACAGAACCACAAAGTATGTTTCTAAGCACTGTCCTGCTGTGAAACAGCATGAGATCTCCCTTTTTACTGTGGCATTAAATACAAATCTCTTAGCACAGGATTCAAGATTTATCAGAAGCAATTCCTTGGGCCAGCCCAATCTACAGACCCTGACATCCCATCTCAATGTCAACTAAGTAATCTAAGGCTTAGTTTCAGTTAAAGGGAAATATTATCTTTACAGGCCTATAATAATTATTTCCCTTAGGAAATAGTGGAGTTGAATCTAGCTGGAGTTGAATTTCTCCTTCTGTTGTATTTTTACAATAGTACTTACATAATATACCGAATGTGTCAAACACTACACTTTTAGATATTTTTAAAATATATTTATTTATTATTTATTCCCTTTTGTTGCCCTTGTTTTATTGTTGTAGTTATGATTGGTGTCATTGTTGTTGGATAGAACAGAGAGAAATGGAGACAGGAGAGGAAGACAGAGAGGGGGAGAGAAAGATATAGACACCTGTAGACCTGCTTCACCACCTGTGAAGTGACTCCCCTACAGGTGGGGAGCCTGGGGCTCGAACCAGGATTCTTATGCTGGTCCTTGCGCTTTGCACCACATGTGCTTAACACGCTTAGCGCTACCGTCCAGCTCCCACTTTTAGATGTTTTACACAACAGCCTTCTTTCTAGCCAGTGAGGAAACAGATTAAGGGAGTTTTGTGGTTTTTTTGTATACATAGCAAATTTCAACTGCTATTACCTTTAACTATGTGCAAATTAAATGATTAAATTCCCATCTCTATTCTAAAGTAGGAGTTTTAATTTTCCTCTTTGTTCCCTAAATTCAACACAGCACCATGGGGGAGCTCAGTGGTGGAGCATCTCGTTGAGTGCACACATTACCATGTACAACGATCCAGGTTCAAGCCCACACTTCCCACATGTAGGGTGAAGGTTCACTAGTGGTGAAGCAGTTCTGCAGGTATCTATCTTCTTTTCTCCCTCTCTACTTGCCCCTCCCCTCTCAACCTCTCTCCTCCTATCAAATAAAATAGAAATTTAAAATGGGGGAGAGGTGGATTCTTAGTGCTGGCACCAAGCCACGGAGATAACCCTGGTAGAAAAAAAAACACCGCACCATAAAATAAGGAAGATATATACATCCAAGAAAAGAGTTAACTCTCAGGAGTCCGGCGGTAGCACAGCGGGTTAAGCACAAGTGGCGCAAAGCGCCAGGACCGGCGTAAGGATCCCGATTCGAGCCCCCGGCTCCCCACCTGCAGGGGAGTCACTTCACAAGCAGTGAAGCAGGTCTGCAGATGTCTATCTTCTCTCCTCCTGTCTTCCTCGCCTCTCTCCATTTCTCTCTGTCTTATCCAACAACAACATCAAATAGCAACAATAACTACAACAATAAAACAACAAGGGCAACAAATAGGAATAAATAATAAAATACTAAAAAAAAAAAAAGTTAACTCTCTTTGCATCATCCACATCTTCAGTACTGTTTATCTCATGCACCTCTATGGCCCTTGCCTTAACCAGCGCTCCCTATAGCTTCCGCTTCCACTTGGGTTTGCCACCTTCGTAATCACAGATGCTAGGGAGGGCCTGGTGAGGCACTGCTCAATAGATGGACTGTTTACCCCAGGTAAGATTTGATCTGTACTGAGGACAATCACAGCATACACCCAGAGATACTCTAAGAACCTATCAAAAAAAAAAAAAAAGTAACAAAAATCTTCAAAATAGCCGCATCAAAAGCATTGAATATGCTGAAAATCTAAACCGAAAGCAAATTTTGACAGTAGTTATACTTTCTTGTTTACTGTCTTTTCTACTAGACTACCAGCTAGTTACTCAAGGGAAGGAGTTCAATAAATACTTGTGAATGAATTTATTTATTTATTATTTTTTTATATTTTATTTTATTTATTCCCTTTTGTTGCCCTTGTTGTTTTATTGTTGTAGTTATTATTGTTGTTGTTGTCGTTGTTGGATAGGACAGAGAGAAACGGAGAGAGGAGGGGAAGACAGAGAGGGGGAAAGAAAGACACCTGCAGACCTGCTTCACCGCCTGTGAAACGACTCCCCTGCAGGTGGGGAGCCCGGGTTCGAACCAGGATCCTTATGCCGGTCCTTGTGCTTTGCGCCACCTGC
Organism: Erinaceus europaeus; assembly: GCF_950295315.1. NCBI lineage: Eukaryota > Metazoa > Chordata > Mammalia > Eulipotyphla > Erinaceidae > Erinaceus > Erinaceus europaeus. Next base: position 78,858,781 of record NC_080173.1, on the reverse strand, counting down.
GCTTAACCCGCTGCGCTATAGCCCGACTCCCAATTTATTTATTTTTTTAAAACAAATGCCAAGTCCTTTTTTAAAAAAAAAAAAATTTATTTATTCCCTTTTGTTGCCCTTGTTGTTTTATTGTTGCGATGTCGTTGTTGTTGGATAGGACAGAGAGAAATGGAGTGAAGAGGGAAAGACAGAGAGGGGGAGAGAAAGACAGACACCTGCAGACCTGCTTCACCGCCTGTGAAGCGACTCCCCTACAGGTGGGGAGCTGGGGGCTGGAACCAGGATCCTTATGCCGGTACCCGCGCTTTGCGCCACCTGCACTTAACCCGCTGAGCCACCGCCCGACTCCCTTGTGAATGAATTTAAATGAAGACCGTGTGTAAATGTTGGTATGCATGAGACCCCTTCTGTTTCATTAGGGTTAAATCCCCCCTGCTTAACACTATTCTATTTACATAACCACTTCATTCTATTTACATAACCACTGTTAACAAGCACCTCCCTCCCTCCAGGGCACTGGTGGTTCAGTGATAGGATTCTCGCCTGCTCCGCCCCCTCCTTGTCACACTCTGATTTTCACCAGTCACTTTTCCCTCCACCCTCTCTATGTCACATCCTGTTTCCACCCTACTTGGCAAGTATATATAAAGACAGCATGGTGAGTTCTAGGGTACTTGAGTTTAGTTTAGCTCGGCTTAGAAAGCCCTGCGTCCTGCATGAATAAAGAGATACTGCGTACAACCCAGCCATGAGTCCCAGGTCGTCTGTTACCCGCCTGTGAAGCCAGCCCGGCGAAAACAACATGTAAACACACATCGACTAAAATGTTAGACCCCTCTAACTCACTCAGCTCCAGGCTGAGATTTTCAGATAGAAAGAGCAAGACAGAGAGGAAGAGGGGAGAGAAACCACGAAGAAGGACCCACCAAAAAAAGGAACTTGCCTTCATGCAGTAAGGGTAGACCTCTAGCAAAGACCATCTAAGTCAACCACTGGCTGAAAACACCCGGAAGCTGAAAATCCAGAAGGGCTAAAGAGTGAATCCAAAGTCTAAGGTCTATATCTTACCCAGAAATAGATTTACGACAATCCATTTGCCCTCCCTCAGCAGGTAGAGCTCAGTCCCCCAAGCCACCCTCGCGCATCAGTCCCTCTCGGTCCCGCTCGCACCTTCATCCCCAGGATATCACGATAGAAATGCACCGTCTGGAAGCGGTTTCCCACTTTGAATACGAAGTGCAGGGCTCTACGTGAAGCCATGGTGACTGAAAAAGGCGAGAGTAACTTGCACAGCGCCGCACTGCGCACAGATGACGCGTACACATTGGTGACGTCAACTGTCGCCGCCGGCGCGCTTACGTGACGCAGCCTCAACACTGGGCAAGATGGCTGCGCTCGTAAAAGGCGTGGGGTGTGCAGTCACGCGGCCGTTGCTATCTGTAGTTCAGAGATGGGGTCTCGACGCGCGGCGTTGGGTCCGGGCGCTACGGCGGCGCCCTGTGAAAGTGCTGTTTCCATCCGGAAAAATGGAGGAACGGAAGCCTGGACCTAAGAAGCAAGCCTGGAAGGCGGCGGCTGACGCCAGTCCTGGAAAATTGCCACCGAAGCAGTCGCTTCAGATGACTCAGTCCCAGACTCCCAGCACCTGGGAAGAATCGGGACTTCGCTACGATAAAGCTTCACCCGGTGACAAAAGACTGAGGTATTGTGTTCCTGAAATTTGACCAGTATTGCCGTCTTTCTTACTACCTACCGCTTCACAGCAGGACCCTAGTCTCCTTTAGTCCCTAACACAGCACAGCCCTCTGCTTAGTATGCATGGAGGGCAGAATAAGTGTATTCCTTGAAATTCGTTTGTCTTGTCCTCTGTTAAGCACTTTGTGTCTGTTAGACGTGTGTGTCTCCGTAACAATAATGTTAGTAATTTTATCCATCTCTTGTTTCCACCCACAGCAGCGCAGTGACAATAGTTAAGTCCAGATCATTTCGAGAAAAGCAAGGAAAGATTCTCCTGGAGGGTCGCAGGCTGATAGCTGATGCGCTCAAGGCTGGTGCTGTGCCAAAAACTTTTTTCTTTAGTCGTCTGGAATACATAAAGGAGCTACCCTTTGACAAGCTGAAGGGTGTCAGCCTCATTAAAGTGAAATTTGAGGATCTCAAGAATTGGTCCGATGTAGTAAAACCACAAGGAATAATGGGTCAGTACTTAACATAGTGTCTTGCTGGACGTAGAGACGTGGGATTATATGTTTATTTGTTTACATAAGCCAAATTCAAAATATTACTGCCTAATATTTTCTTGAGTTCACAAATTTGTGTCTTGTAGTGTTTTCCGGGGCAAATGGAAGCCAATTTTCACCAACATTGGTATATTGTTTACTGTAGTTTGTAGGAATAACTGCTATTTTCAAAGTTTATATCTTTAAATTTTTTTATTATCTTTATTTATTTATTGGATAGAGACTGCCAGAAATCGAGAGGGGAGGGGGAGGGAGAGAGACACCTGCAGCCCTGCTTCACCACTCATAAAGCTTTCCTCCTGCAGGTGGGGATGGGGACTTGAACCCAGGTCCTTGCACATTGTCACATGTATTCTTAACCAGGTGCGCTACCACCACCCAGCCCCAAAGTTTGTATCTTTTAGGTCACTTTTATTCATTTATTTTTTTTTCCAGAGCACTGCTCAGCCCTGACTTATGGTGGTACAGGGGTTGAATCTGGGACTTTGAACCTCAGGCATGAGAGTCTCAGTGCATAACCATTATGCTGTCTACTCCCATCCCCCATTATGCTCTCTCTCCAGCCCTTTTTTTTATTAGTAGTTTAATATTTACAAAATTTTAAAATAACGGGTATAAGTTGCACCCTATAACATGTGGACTCAACCCAATGTGCCACCCCTTGGCTTCAATATTGTATTATTTGTCCAATTAAAGATATAAAATGATAAGCAAATGGCAAGTGAAATTATTTCTTATGCCCATATCAAGCAAATGAAATGCTTGTATTGTTTCTTCAGGGATTTTTGCCAGACCTGACCATGTTAAGATGAAATACCCAGAGGTTCAGCTTCGCCATTCATTACCCTTATTGCTGATCTGTGACAATCTCCGTGACCCTGGAAACCTTGGGACTATTCTGAGATCTGCTGCTGGGGTAGGCTGTAGCAAAGTGTTACTCACCAAAGGTAAGAGCGCCTTCTCAAAAAGTGGATACGGTAGTCTTCTCTGTCGCTCGCTCTCTCTCTCTCTCTCTCTCTCTTTTTTTTTTTGTTGCCTCCAGGGTTATTGCTGGGGCTCAGTGCCTGCACTACAAATCCACTGCTCCTGGAGGCCATTTTTCCCTTTTTTTTTTTTTTTTTGCTGTTGTTGTTGCCATTGCTGTTACTGGATAGGACAGAGTGAAATTGAGATAGGAGGGGAAAACAGAGGGGGGAGAGAAAGACCTTCAGACTTTCTTCACCGTCCATGAATCAACCCCCCTGTAGGTGGGAAGCCGGAGGCTTGAACTGGGATCCTTGCTTGACAAATCCCTGTGTTTCACACTTTGTGCGCTTAACCCAGTGCACTACCACCTGGCCCCCATTATTTTCCTTTTAAAATTAGTTTTACCTAGCTAACTTATCCTAAAGTTTGATAGATTGTTTTTCTGTGGAGCTAGGGCCCTGTGCAGATGGGATTTCGCTGTTCCAAACTTGCTTCCCCCTGACCCTTGTTTTTATTATTATTATTGTTGTTGTTATAGTTGATGTCATTGTTGGATAGGACAGAGAGAAATGGAGAGAGGAGGGGAAGACAGAGAGGAGGAGAGAAAGACACCTGCAGACCTGCTTCACCACCTGTGAAATGACTCCCCTGCAGGTGGGGAGCTGGGGGCTCGAACTGGGATCCTTACGCCGGTCCTTGCACTTTGCACCATGTGCGCTTAACCCACTGTGCTACAGCCCGACTCCCCCTCCCCCCCTTTTTTTTTCCTCCAGGGTTATCTCTGGTGCTTGATGCCAGGACTACAAATCCACTGCTCCTGGTGGCCATTTTATTGGATAGGACAGAGAAATCAAGAGAAGAGAGGGAGATAAAGAGGAGGAGAGAAAGACAGACACCTGCAGACCTGCTTCACCGCCTGTGAGGCGACCCTCCTGCAGGTGGGGAGCTGGGACTTGAACACAAGGGATCCTTGTGCTGGTCCATATGCTTCCTACTGTGTGGTTTAACACAGTGCTCTACCACCGGCCCCCTCTGTTTTTCTATGCAGAAATGTGTTAAGACTTCTGACAGCCCAATATTTAATCCTTTCCTATGATGTGAGAGGTTTGGATGGTTCTCACCATCTCCCTATATTGCTGTAATTGCCTCCTAGCTCATTCCCCTACCTCCCACATGCTAATTTAGATTCAACATTGTGGTCAAATGGGTATTTCTAAAACATAAACCCTGCTTAGAAACCATTCTATGAAATCATAGTGTCTTCAGGATAAATTCTCAAGCTCCATTGGTCATGGCACAATAGGTAAAGTGGTGAGCTCTCAAGCATGAGGTCCCAAGTTTGAACCTTGGCAGCACATGTACCAGTGATGCTCTGGTTCTCTGCCTATCTCTTCTCTTATTCTCTCATTAATAAATAAAACACTTTAAAAATAAAATAAAATCTCGGGAGTTGGGCTGTAGCGCAGCAGGTTAAGCGCAGATGGCGCAAAGCACAAGGACCGGCATAAGGATCCCAGTTCGAACCCCGGCTCCCCACCTGCAGGGGAGTCGCTTCACAGGCCATGAAGCAGGTCTGCAGGTGTCTATCTTTCTCTCCTCCTCTCTGTCTTCCCCTCCTCTCTCCATTTCTCTGTCCTATCCAACAACAACGACAACAATAATAACTACAACAATAAAACAACAAGGGCAACAAAAGGGAATAAATAAATAAAATAAATATTAAAAAAAAAAGATGAAGAAAAACAAAGTGTTGGGAGTCAGGCTGTAGTGCAGCGGGCTAAGCGCAGGTGGTGCAAAGCACAAGGACTGGCATAAGGATCCCGGTTCGAACCCCGGCTCCCCACCTGCAGGGGAGTCGCTTCACAGGCGGTGAAGCAGGTCTGCAGGTGTCTATCTTTCTCTCCTCCTCTCTGTCTTCCCCTCCTCTCTTCATTTCTCTCTGTCCTATCCAACAACGACAACAACAATAATAACTACAACAATAAAACAACAAGGGCAACAAAAGGGAATAAATAAAATAAATATTTAAATAATAATAATAATAAATAATTTTTAAAAAATAAGTAAATAAATAAATAAAATAAAATCTCAAGTTCCTCAGCTTGGCATGCCCACACTCCAGTACACTGGTGCCTGCCTGCCTCTGTGGTCTCATCTCCCTCCATAGCCCTGTGCATTTCTTGGCCTGATTACTTTCCTTAGAGTTCTTGGACTGTAACTTTTCCCTCTTCTGTACTTTTGTCAGCTGCCTGGGTCTTTCTGTGATAAGATTTTTCTGTCTTTCAATATCCATCCCATGTCATATTTTCTGGGATTTTTCTCTTTCTTGTGATTACTGCTTTGTACAAAGATGTTCTGTTAGGAGCCTGGGTGGTGGCACATCTAGTACTAAGCACAAGGACCCACACTAGGATCCAAGTTTGAGCCCCCACTCCCCATCTGCAGTGTGTAGGGGGTGTTGCTTCACAAGAGGTGAAGCAGGTCAACAGGTGTCTGTCTGTCTTTCCCATTTATCTCCCCCATCCTTCTCAGTTTCTCTGGCCTATGGAATGAAGGGGGAAAACAACAAGGATTTTCTGTTCTATCTCCCAACTCAGGATTAATATGATCTACTTCTTTTTTTTTTTTTCTTTCTAGATATTTATTGTGTCTACTTCTTTTTTTAAAAAAAATTTTTCCCTTTTGTTGCCCTTGTTGTTTTATTGTTGTACTTATTGTTGCTGTTGATGTCATTGTTGCCAGATAAGACAGAGAGAAATGGGGGGAGATAGAGAAGGGGAGAGAAAGACACCTGCAGACCTGCTTCACCGCCTGTGAAGCCACTCCCCCGCAGGTGGGAAACATGATGGTCCTTGCGCTTTGTGCCATGTGCACTTAACCTGCTACGCTACCGCCCGACTCCCAATATGATCTATTTCTAAGTCCCTTCATCTGGCTTGTAGTCTTGATGGATACTGTCTCTTACTTTTCAGGCTGTGTAGATGCCTGGGAGCCCAAAGTGCTGCGGGCAGGTATGGGTGCACATTTCCAGGTGCCCATCATCAACAATTTGGACTGGGAATCAGTGGCCACCTACCTGCCCAATGACACCCGGGTCTATGTGGCTGACAACTGTGGCCTTTACGCCCAGTCCCAGATGTCTTGTAAAGACAGTGACCATAGTCGAGGATCTGCCCGACAACGCAAGTATAAGCAAGAGGAGGGTCTACAAACTGAAGCCAGTGAAGACTGGCTTCCTGAACTTGAAGTCCAGAGCTACGACTTGGACTGGACAGAAACACCAGCAGCCGTGGTGGTAGGTGGGGAGACGCATGGAGTGAGCCTGGAGTCCCTGCAGTTGGCAGAGAGCACTGGGGGCAAGAGGCTGCTGATTCCGGTCGTGCCTGGTGTGGAGAGCCTCAACTCCGCCATGGCTGCGAGCATCCTGCTTTTCGAAGGGAAGAGACAACTGCAGGCAAGGGTGGAACACTTCAGCAGGGGTAGGACTTACCACTGAGGAAGAGGTCAAGGAAGTCAGCCCTCGGGCTTGAGCTTGTGTCCTGCTCTTCCTACCGTTGTTAGAAGGCCGGCAGTCAGTGATTGTGGTTTCCCAGACCAGAATCAGGCGGCAGGCATGTTGCCAGCAGGTTGTTATTAGAAAAATATGAACTTCTGTGAATTTCTGCTCATCCTTAAAAAAATAACAAAAGTCAGAATTCTTTCTGATCGTCCATCTTCACATATATTTGGGGTGGGTGGGGGTGACAAATAAATGATATTTATGTTTCTGTGTGCCACTTTTATGTTTCTAAACATTGTCTGCCAAGGAGCAGTTTCATTTCATATCTACAGAATTCCTGGAAGCATCGTCTTGGAAAGAGATGACCATTCCTTAACTCCGGGAATTCCTCCCAGCTGTTTACAGAACAACGGGCCAAACCACTCACCTCGGATTATGGCCAATAGAAAATAAACTCCCAGGGGTCGGGTGGTAACATAGTGGGTTAAATGCATGTGGCACAAAGTGCAAGGACCAGTGTAAGGATCCTGGTTTGAGCCCCTGGCTCCCCACCTATAGGAGGGTCACTTCACAAGCAGTGAAGCAGGTCTACAGGTATCTTTCTTTTTTATATTTATTTATTTATTCCCTTTTGTTGCCATTGTTTTTTATTGTTGTAGTTATTGTTGTTGATGGCATCGTTGTTGGGTAAGTCAGAAATGGAGAGGAGGGGAAGACAGAGAGGGAGAGAAAGACAGACACCTGCAGACCTGCTTTACCACTTGTGAAATGACTCCCCTGCAGGTGGGGAGCTGGGGGCTCGAACTGGGATCCTTATGCCAGTCCTTGCGCTTTGTGCCACCTGTGCTTAACCCGCTGCGCTACCGCCCAACTCCCAGGTGTCTCTTTCTCTCCCCCTGTCTTCCCTCCTCTTGATTTCTCTGTACTATCCAACAATTACATCAATAACAATAATAATAATAACCACAACCATGATAAAACAAGGGCAGCAAAAGGGGAAAAAAAAATGGCCTCCAGGAGCAGTGGCTTCATAGTGCAGGCACCAAGCCCCAGCAATAACCCTGGAGACAAAAACATAAAAATATTAATTAAAAAGAAAATAAAAACTCCCATGAAGTATAGAGCAGATTACATCAAGAAGTTTGATTTTGGGGGTTGGGCGGTGGTGCAGCAGGTTGGGCTCATGTGGCGCAAAGCGCAGGGATTGGAGTGAGGATCCTGGTTCAAGCCCCTGGCTCCCCACCTGTAGGGGGGGTTGCTTCACAGGCAGTGAAGCGGGTCTGCAGGTGTCTTTATCTCTCCCTCTGTCTTCCACTCCTCTCCATTTCTCTCTGCCCTATCCAACAACAAGGATGATAAGCATAACAGTGATACAATACAACATGGGCAACAAGGGGGGGACGTTTGATATTTAGTGGGTCTCCATGCCTGTTTTTCCATTTTTGGTCAATAATGTGGACATTGCTGAGAGACTAATGACTCAAGAGTTTCGAACTAGCAGTGATATCATCATTCACTACCAGGCCCTTGTTCTGGGTTGATTATATCAGTCTCTGAAATTATTCATTGAGACCTTGACTTAAATAGCCACTGTTTATATATAACAATAATTTACCTCTCCTATCTTTTCTGGTGAAATAACTGATTAGAAAAAAGGCAAGATTTGATATCAGGTGATTTTTTTTTTTATACCCTTTACCTCTGCAGATACTTGCAGAGTATCTGTTCAGAAAAGAAACTTGAGTTAAAAAAATATATGGGCCAGGCAGTGGTCAAGCACACACATTACAGTGTGCAGGGATCCGGGTTCAAGCCCCTGGTCCCCACCTGCAGGGGGAAAGTTTCATGAATGGTGAAGCAGTGCTGCTGGTGTGTCTCTGTTTCCCCTTGCTTCTCCCTCCCCTCTTGATTTCTCTCTGTCTCTGTCCAATAATAAATAAGTTAAAAATCACTTCGGGCTGAGTGGTGGTGTGCCCAATTGAGCATACACATTGCCATGCACTAGACTCCGGTTCAGGCCTCTGCAGCAGGGAGGCCTCATGCATCATGAAGCAGTGCTGCAGATGTTTCTTCCTCATTTCCTCTTAATTTCTCCTTGTCCTATCAAATAAAATTAAAACATTCAGGGGCTGGGTGGTGGTGTGCCTGGATGAGTGCCTATGTTACAGTGCACGAGGACCCAGGTTTGAGCCTCTGGTCCCCCACCTGCATGGGAAAAGCTTCATAGGTGGTGATGCAGCGCTACAGGTGTCTGTCTCTCTCCCCATCATCCTCTTCCCTCTTGATTTCTGGCTGTCTAGCCAATAAATAAAGATAATTAAATAAGAAAGGAAAAACAGTAAAAAAAACATTTCAGGACAGGGGTAGACAGCATAATGCTTATGCAAAGAGACTCTCATGCCTGAGGCTCCAGAGTCCCAGGTTCAATCCCCTGCACCACCATAAGCCAGAGCTGAACAGTGCTGTGGTAAAAAAAAAAAAAAAAAAAAAATCATAAGATACTGTGTTCGAAATGTCATGATAGGTTTTTTTGCATAAAAAACCCCGAAAATATGGGGGTCGGGCAGTAGCGCAGCGGGTTAAGCGCACGTGGCACAAAGCACAATGATTGGCAAAAGGATCCTGGTTTGAGCCCCCAGCTCCCCACCTGCAGGGGAGTCACTTTCACAGGTGGTGAAGCAAGTCTGCAGGTGTCTTTCTCCCCCCATCTCTGTCTTCCCTTCCTCTCTCCATTTCTCTGTCCTATCCTACAACAATGACATCAGTAGCAATGATAATAACCACAACAATGATAAAAACAACCAGGGTAACAAAAGGAAAAAAATGGCCTCTAGGAGCAGTGGATTAGTGGTGCAGGCACCGAGCCCCAGCAATAACCCTGGAAACAAAAACAAAACAAAACAAACAACAAAAGAAAAACACGAAAATAATCAAGCCTTTTCTGACAACAAAAAAGTTCCTATAAGAAAGACTAGAGCACAACAAGTACCCCCCTAACACTTCCTCTCCACTATTCCAAGCTTTGGGTCCATGATTGCTCAACAATTTGTTTGGCTTTGTATGTTAACTCTTTTCAGTGACCAGGTTCCAGATGCCATCAGGATGCCGGCCAGGCTTCCCTGGACTGAAGACCCCACCAATGTGTCCTGGAGCTCCGCTTCCCCAGAGACCCACCCTACTAGGGAAAGAGAGAGGCAGACTGGGAGTATGGACCGACCAATCAACGTCCATGCTCAGCGGGGAAGCAATTACAGAAGCCAGACCTTCCACTTTCTGCAACCCACAATAACCCTGGAGAGGGATAGAGAATGGGAAAGCTATCAGGGGAGGGGAAGGGATATGGAGATTGGGTGGTGGGAATTGTGTGGAGTTGTACCCCTCCTACCCTATGGATTTGTTAATTTATCCTTTCTTAAATAAAAAATAAATTAAAAAAAAAAAGACTAGAGCAGGGAGTCGGGCGGTAGCGCAGCGGGTTAAGCGCAGGCGGTGCAAAGTACAAGGACCAGCGTAAGGATGCCGGTTCGAACCCCCGGCTCCCCACCTGCAGGGGAATCACTTCACAGGCGGTAAAGCAGGTCTGCAGGTCTCTCTCTCCCTCTCTGTCTTCCTCTCCTCTCTCCATTTCTCTCTGTCCTACCCAACAACAATGACATCAATAACAACAATAAACTACAACAATAAAACAAGCACAACAAAAGGGAATAAATAAAATTAAAAAAAAAAAAAAGACTAAAGCATACTCTGGTACACGCAGCTCTGAGGATCAAGTCAGGAGCTCAGGCATACAAGTCCCACATTTTATCAGGGGAGCTATTTCCTGAGCGCCAAGAAGCTGAGTTTTAAAATCTTTAGGTGCCCTCCCCCCTTTTTCCCACTAGCTTTCTGCTAGTTTTCCCTTTTTGTGTGTGATGAGCTAGGTAGCGTGGTCTCACTGCTCTGACTGCTTTCTCATTCAAATAGATAAAACACTGGGAGTGGGCTTCCTTTGATGCCATAGATCCCCTGTGGTTCCAGGGCTCAAAGCTGAGCCATGCATATGCAGGACAAGCACCCTACCCAATGAGCTATCTCTCCAGTCTTGCTAACCCTATTTCAAATACCACTGTCAGTCCAATGTAATAATTTGAATTATTATTTGACATTCCTCCTCCCTCCTGCATACAGTGAACAGTTTAAGAAAATACAGGTGCTCTTGGAGGGCTCCTGTCAGGGGAGAGAGGCTGCAAAATTGGGGTTCTTGGGCACATTGGGAGTCTTTCCGCTGCTCATTCAAGGAAGCCCATTGAATCGCTGTAGCCCAAGAGAAACCACGGCCCTTTTCCTTCCCTCATTTTGCTGTCTTAGCTCGTTAGTAGAACTTCCTTTCAAAACATTTCAAGGGAAACTCCAGAGGTGGTGAAACAGTGCTATGGTGTCTATCTAAAATGAAAAGAATGAAAAAGTTAGCCCATGGTGCTGGGCAGTGGCACACCTGGTTGAGCACACACAGGTTGCCATGCACAAGGATGGGTTCAAATCTCTGGCCCTCCTCTGGAGGTGGAGAGTTTTATAAGTAGTGGGCAGTGCTGCAGGTGCCTCTCTCCCTATCTCCCCCATTCCCTAAAATATAAGTAAATAAAATTCTTTTTTAAAATTTAGCTCAGGAGCTGTGGAATCATGCATGTGTGAAACCCTTACACCACAAAAGAAAAAATTTAATTCTCAAAGGACTAAACATGAGATTGCTTGGCATATTTGAGGAGAAGGACCTCTGCAGGGACAATTTTCGGGCTGCCCTCCCAGGCTGCCTGCTAGAACCGCTGCTCTGGTGCCCCACCCTGGTTTGGGTCTGCCCAGGTGCCCACATGTGTTTGATGCAAGAGGCCCACAAAGTTTTCTGGTGACCCTCCTTGTGCTTTGTACTATGTGCGCTTAACCCGGTGCGACACCTCCTGGCCCCTCTCTGTTTTTTTTAAATTCCCTTTTGTTGTTTTTTATTGTTGTAATTATTATTGGTGTCACTGTTGTTGGATAGGACAGAGAGAAATGGAGAGAGGAAGGGAAGACAGAGGGGGAGAGAAAGATAGACACCTGCAGACCTGCTTCACTGCCTGTGAAGCAACTCCCCTGCAGGTGGGGAGTTGCGGGCTCAAACTGGGATCCTTAAGCAGGTCCTTGTGCTTTGCGCCACGTGCACTTAACCTGCTGCGCTACCACCAACTCCCTCTATTTGTTTTAAAACACAAACAAAATGGCAAACGCTTTACCACTGTATGGTAAGAGCAAATTTCCCTTTTAAAATTGATTATAGAGGAAGCAAATGATAGTGGAGTTGTTTGCTAAGTGATATTAGAAAGTCACTGTCAAAAAAGGACAATTACTGCCTTGAATTCTCACTTCTTTGGAGGCCAATATTTTTTCTGTCAGCGTTTTCCCAGGAAATAGGAATAGAAAGTGGACAGCACATGATTTAACTGCTAGAATGCAAGTTGCTCTGGCCACCCGGCTGCCTTTGTTTTGAGCCGTGCTGAAATGTGAGTTCTACCACAAGGTGGCAGCAACACCTTAAAACCAATCCCAAGTCTTGGAGGGTGGGAATTTCTCTCCTTGTAAGTTGTTGAAGAATGGAGTCAAAAGACACCCTGCATGATACAAGACATTTTTCAGATTACTTGTGCTTAGAGCTGCTGAAGGTAGAGTCCTCCAGAGTGCCATTCATCCTGTTGGCAGAATCTCAAGTATAAGAGGACATTAGATCCAAAGGCAAGAAGGAAATGGTCAGAAGTAGGCAGTGGCTGCTGCAGAAAACACAACTTTTCCCTTTGAAGCCCCCAGAAAGCAGGGCTGGGAAAATGCTGACGTTCCTACAGCCACCTTGCCCACTGTTTAGAGCTTCGGGGCAGGGGGATCTGAAACTACTTCCCTTCCTCCATACCACCCACCACGTGGGACTGGACCCGTTTCACAGGAGGCCTTCTGCCGCTTGCCCCAAGCTAACAGCAACAGCAGATGCCATCACTATCCAAGATCAGCTTCTTTTAGTGGCACGTGGACATTCTGCTTCAAGGAAAATCCTGGGAGCAGAAGCTCACCGTAAGGTTTTTTGGCATGGCTGAGAACCCTGTGTTGCTAGGAGCATGCTGCTTGGCTCAGCCGTCTCTGTCTTTTGCAGGAACAAGACTGACCTTTCAAAAGAGATTTATTTTTTAAAAGAAGTATTCTTGGCTTTATATGTTAACTCTTTTTGTCAGCCACCAGGTTCCAGATGCTACCATGATGCCAACCTGACTTTCTTGGGCAGACAACCCCACGAATGTGTCCTGGAGCCCGGCTTCCCCAGAGCCCTGCCCCACTAGGGAAAGAGACAGGCTGGGAGTATGGATCAACCTGCCAACACCAACATGTTCAGCAGGGAAGTAATTATAGAAGCCAGACCTCCCACCTTTTGCATCCCATAATGACCCTGGGTCCATACTCCCATTAGGTTAAAGAATAGGAAGGATATCAAGGGAGGGGATGGGATATGGAGTTCTGGTGGTGGGAATCGTGTGGAGTTGTACCCCTCTTATCCTGTTTTTGTCAGTGTTTCCTTTTTATAAATAAAAATTTAAAAAGAGGTATTCATGGAGGGGACTTTGAGGTAGCTCACCCAGGAGAGCACACATTTTGCCATGCATGAGGGATCAGGGTCAAGCCTGGGCCCACATAATGGGGAAGCTTCGTGAACAGTGGAGTGATGCTGTGATGTCTTTCCTCTGTCTATCCCTCTGCTTTTCATCTGGGGAAGGAAAAAAAAGTCTGATGGCAGCAGTCGAATCATAGGCTCAAAGCTCTAACAGAAAAACAAGACATATAGACACCTTTAAACTCCAAATTCTTATTTCCTTAAGTACACTAAAAAAAGTAAAGTAAGCTACACTAAAAAAAAAAAAAGTAAAGTAAGCTACACTAAAAAAAGTAAAGTAAGCTAAAGGCCAAATTAATGAGTGAGCTGATATCTTGCCCTGAGTTAGGTTGGCTGTTACGTTGGAGTGGCTGAGATAGCAGTGACAGGCCAAGTCCTCACCAAAAACCTCAGGAAGGTGCCCAGAGGCCAAGTGTGACTGAAAGTCTGAACACACTGCTGATGATGTCAGTTTTATCCTTAACCATATCAATTTTGTAAGGAAAAGTGACTGTTTTTTTTTCCCAAATGAAACTTCCTTATAGTTGTAGAGGTTCACCACCAAAATTACTGCTTCTTCAGAATCTGAGAAAGGAACAAAGGCTGCTGGGAAGGAGAGCTGGCTGCAGCAGGATCTCATCTCCCAGCCTCCTATGCACCTCCAATGGGGAGAGGGGTGCATATATACTGCAAGCTTGAAGAATCTCTCCATTGTTGGAGTACTTCCATATTCTCTATGGGAAACCTTTGTTTTTCAGCCCGTGTAGATGATTTCCACACAGCCCTTGTGGAAACTGAGCACCAAGGAATCTGGGCCTGCAACCTCTGCCTCCTTTGGGCTGCATGCTAGCTGACAGGCCTAGGGGCAGAGGCTTTTTTGTGTTAGGTAATTTAGTGGAAATAAAACATTATCTCAGAACCAGTCTTACCCAAATCTAATGACACATTTTCTGACCTGGGAAGTATCCCAAACACCACAGAGTTAAGATACTTATGTACTGAAAAGAAGTATTTTTACTTCTCTCCATGCCATCAGATTTAAGGTATGCTAGATCATTCTGATGCCACGTTTTCCTCAGTAGGAGAAACTGAAGCCATCAAGCAGATCCAGTATAAAATGCTCCTCCATGCAAGTCTTGTTTCCAGTAAAATATTTCACTGCATGCACCTACACCACTAGCACCAACAACAGAGGCTAGTAAAAGATAGCCATTTCTCCCCAAAGACTTTTCCTCAGCAGCCTGTTTGGAAAAAAGCAGTGGATGCTCCTGTCTCTGATGCATGAGCAAAGAGGGATGTTACTTTGTCAACACAAGAACTCCAGGTCTTCTGTTCAGTCCTCTGCTCAAACATCACCTACACAGAAGCTGCAGGGGGCGCTGATGAACCTCCTCACAATCTGTGGAGCAGAGGTGGTGGTTCAGTCCTGTAACAGGGCCAGGAACCTGCCCAGGTGCAGGGGTGTGGGGGTCCCAGAAAACAGAGCACACAAGTCCAGTGGCCCAGACAGTGGCTTGGGCCCTCCTAGCGCTGTCAGCCCAGGGGTACAGCATATCTGCATGCAGACACATGAGCTTGCTTCCTAAACTGAAGGTCAACACCTTGTCAGGCCCAGTTGTTTCTCTGCTCCAGCCTGCTGTCTGTCATTGCAGAGTTCAATTTGCTTCCTTGGAACAAGGCAGCAGCAGGAGAGACAGCTTTCTAGTGTCTTTAATTAGGCAACAGGAAAAAACAAAGTCTGGCTGAGAATTACCACTTCAAGCTTAAATGATGCCAAAAAAAAAAAAAAAAAAAAGCAGCTCATGCTCTTTATACTCAGATAATCGAGAACTACTGATCACTTACGGGCATGTGGGTAAGTGGGGGAAGGCAGCCATTTCACTCTTAGCAAAAATCATAGGTTCTCAGTGACCCTTACATTTCTAGCTGTGTGTATAAATCGCAAACACGATGCCTGTTTTCCTAAGCAGGTCTTCATTATTAGGGACAGTTGGAAACACACACACACACACACACACACACACACACACACACCATCTTTGTTGTGGAAAATGGGTGGAATCAGATCTGGAAGTGATTGTGGTGAACACAAATCTGGAAGTCCAGGGTGGCATTTTTATAGCCACCATCCTTGTCTCAACCTGTAAGGCATGTTTTCCCTCGCTGCTGGCAGAAGCCCTTGAAAATGTCGCAGCTGGTGTTTTAACCTGCTTCCAATTAGTGACAAGAATTGCAAGGTATTTTGAAGCTGCTTAGTGGAAATTAAGAAGCCACCCACTTCGTCTGCATCAATAACCTTTAAGATCCTTTATGCTCATGAGCTGAGTTTTTCTCTGGCACTGGCCGAGTGATCCTCCCGTGTCTCCCAGCTCCTCACCGTTAGTCACCACTCTGTGAACATATCTCACTTTATTGTGCTTCACAGATTCTGCGTGTGTGGGGTGGTGGTGGTGATGGTGTTGTTGGGGTGTTTCTAAGCAATTTGAAGGCCTGGAGCAGCCCTGAATCAAGCAAGTCTCTTGATGCCATTTTCCCAACAGCACACACTCATTTCAAGCCTTTGAGTCACATTTAAGTAAGTTATGTGTATCTATGTTGTGTGTGTGAGCTTTTAAAAAAAAACATAATGCACATTAAATAGACTACAATGTAGTAAAAACATAACTTATTTGTACCAGGAAACAAAAAAATATATAAAAAGTGCATGTGATTAACTTTATTGTAAAATCCGTATTATTGCAATGGTCTGGAACCAAATTTGCAATATCTCTGAAAGATGCCTATATAAACTTAAAGCACCTTCTTAGTAAACCTTTCCCCCAGTGATCTTAACTAACCCACACACCCACTCTAAAAAAAAAAAAAAAAAAAAGAATAAGGGATTATGATGTCAAAGACCCAGTAGACAATAGTGGCAAGTAGTCTAGTTAGTTAGTCCTGTACAGACCACAAAAGAATCACAGATGACCAAACCTCTTTCAGATGCAGTGACTTCCAGTGACTTTTTACTGGAATTAGAGCCTGCTGACCCAGAGTTTAAGTAATTGCTTAGAGAAACCACCTTTCTTACAAGACATTACCATATAGGGCAGACAGACATTCTGTTCACATTTTGAGCAAGATCTCACCTTGTCCCTCTATGTGCCCCACCTCCTCCTTTGGGATACTGGCAGGGTTCCCAGAGAAGTTCTGGGATAGATAGAGCTGGGCTAAAGGGGCTCCAGCTACTGCCCCAGTCTCCACAGGGCTTCCTTGTCTTTCTCAGGCTTCAGAGCACTTGCTTGCCTATAGCAAGGATGTCTGTCATCTGAGAATCTACTTGCCAAACAGGGAGAGATCGGAAACCCTGCATGGGGTCTCTGCCCCTGGCCAGGGTCTCAAGAATTCCGAAACACAGCTGCTAACTGTTGCCAATGAGAACTAAGAGTATCTTTTATGTCCCACCCCAACCCCCTTATGCGGGGAAAAAAAAAAAAGATGTGTTATTAGGTATAGGAAAAGCCCAGTGGCTGATGCTGCCAGAGATGCCTGCTTTATTTTACTGGGTGGCTGTATTTCAGGCTGGTGATACCAAGTAAGTAATGGTCTACTTAACAACTAATTTTTGTACCTCTGAACTACAAATCTACAATCCTTGTATCAACAGCTAATTAGGGGGGCTAGGTTGTCCAAATTACTGGTCTTGGTTGTCAGAGTGCTCTAAGTGTAAGGTGTAAGGCCTGGGATTGTTCAAAACAAAACCTAACACCTGATGAACAGACTAAATTCCCTTGAATCCCTAGAATCTCCATTCCAAATCCTAAGAACACAGTTGTTCTTATTTCTCCTTTTTGTGGTCAGTTCAGGCTAAATGAGATGCTGGGTTACTGGGTCCAGCAAAGCAGTTCCAAGGCCTCTTCTTACTTGAAATGTCCTCTGCCCTCACTCCCACCCCAGGGCACAGCTCTTCCTGTAGATTCTTAGGGAAAAGTGAGACTTCTCGTCATTTTTCTCTTCTTTAGTTCTGCTTTTAAAAAGAGGAGGCAATGGCAAGAGTAGCCCAAAGGGGACTCAGACACCTCAGCAGAGCTCCAGTAGCCCAGGGGTCGGAGGTGTGTGTTGGCCAGTTAGTGACCCTCTAAGAACTCAGGGCTGGCTGCATATATCACCTCGGAAAGGTCTTCAGAGGGAAAAATTTATTAGCAAAATTCCAAGATAGTAAGGGGCTGTTTCTATGACAAGAAGGCAGAAACCTGGAGGTCAAGGTCGAAGAAGGGAGAGAGATATAAAGTAGGGTGGAGAAGCTCTTATGTAGGAGCTCAATAAAAGTAAGCACTTGCTATATGGTTCATTACCGTGCCTACTCTCTCATCAAAAAGCAACATCCAGTTCCTTTGAGACCTGGAGATCGTCTGCCCACACAGCAACTGATATGAGAGGCTGAGTGGCCTAGGAAAGGCTGTTGCCAGCAGCTCTATGATGAGGTTGTTGAGGCTGTGGCTCTTTGCCTGCTTCACTGGCTTGCATGTCACCGAGCACCCTTGGGTTCTGCGTGTGTGTGCCCACACAAGGGGCAGAGCCAGAGCACCAGCGGAGCATCCCCTTATACCCACTTGGCACAAGAAGCTGGCAAACCCTTCAATGAGAGCTAGTGACCGAGAGAGTCATGTAGCCCCAGTTCTGGCCCAGTAATGCCAGCCCAGTGAATCTCCAGTAGAGCCCCCAAATGCGATAGGTCCTTCTGTTGCCGAGAGGATGTGCACCCGAGAGTGTAGGCCGAGGAGTTAATGCAGAAAACAAGGCACCACAGAGAGGTTGGACACTTGGGTTGTGTGATTCCGGACACGCTGGAAAAGTCCAGGGGTGGAGGGAAGGAAGAAGAGGAAGAGGAGACTTAGTCTTAAATAATGTCTCAAGAGGCTGGGACCCCACTAGATGGGCTCTGGTTTGAGCTTTTCTGCTAGGAAGTCATTCACAAAGGCCTCCACAATGGCAGGAGTGATCTCCTCCACGTCCATCACGTACTTGGCCCGGGCTGACATGTCCAGGATGGTGAGCAGAGGGGCAGCCTCGGGCAGGTTAGTGTAATCACGCAGGGAGTCGGTCATGTCATCCTGGAAATCACCAGAAGGGAGAGAGAGCATGTTAGTCAGTCTGCCTGCCTTCCTTTCTTAATTTAAAAAAAAAATTTTTTTTTTTTTGCTTCCAGGGTTATTGTGGGCTCGCTGCCTGCACTACGAATCCACTGCTCCTGGAGGTCCTCTTTTTTTCATTGTTGTTGTTCTTTTTACATTTTTTTACTTGTGATTATGGTGGGTTACAAGATTGTAGAATTACAGGGTATAGTTCCACACCACACCTACCACCAAAATTCTGTGTTCCCACCCCCCAATCTCCCAAAGAGTAAACACTTTAATTCCCACAAGTCTTAGAAACCAACCTTTCTCTCTTTCCTTCTCTCCCCCCCAACCCCTCTCTCTTTCAGAGAACCAGAGTATCACTCTGGCACATTAAGATACTGGCTGTAAACCCTGACTGATATAGGGCAGAGGGTAGATAGCATAATGGTTATGCAAACAGACTCTCCTGCCTGAGGCTCCAAAGTCCCAAGTTCAATCCCCCGCCCACCATAAGCCAGAGCTGAACAGTGCTCTGGTAAAAAACAACAAAATAAAACAAAACAAACAAACAAACAAACAACCCTGATATAACTTGAGACCACATGCTTGAGAGTTCAATGCTTTATCTACTGTGACACCTCCTAGTTCCAACCTATTAGTTTTAGCTTTGAAAAATTAATTCTATTTGTTTTTTATTGCCACCAGGGTTATCAGTGGAGCTTAGTACCTGCATGACAAATCCATTGCTCCCAGCAGCCATATTTTTTCTCCCTCATTTTGTTTTTTAATTTGATAGGACAGAAACTGAGAAAGGAGGAGGAGACGATAGGAAGAAAGAGATACAACAGCAGCACATTTTTCCACTCATGAAACTTCCCCTTTACAGATGGGAACCAGGTCATTGTGCACTCAGCTGGGTGTGCCACTGCATGGCCCCCAACCTATTAGCATTTGAGAAAGAGTACAGAGAATTCCCTGGGCCCAGAGTTCCCAGGGGACATGCAGTGGGAACACTCCATCATCCTGAAGGGTAGTCTACCACCCGGAAAGATGGGTTTTTGGAAGAGCAAGCCTAAAAGCCCTGCCTTGGGGAAAGGAAGGCTGTGTCAAAAAGTTCTCTCTTGCTCTCTTTTGTTAATCCCGGGGATTGAATCCCTCAGGCTTGAGAGTCTAACACTTCAGCTACTGCACCAGCTTCCAGGCTGCTATCCTGGGTTTAAATGCTGGCATGTGGCAGTGGTGCACCTGGTTGACTGCACACAATACCACATTCAAGTCCACACTCCCCACTTGTAGGGGAGAGAAGCTTCACAAGTGGTGAAGCAGATCTGCAGGTGTCTTTCTTTCTCTTCTCTAATGCTTCTCCCCTCTCAACTTCTCTGTTATATCAAATAAAATCTTGGGTTGTCATGAAAAGTCAGGACATTTTTTTTTGCATGGAAAAACACAGGAAAATATGTTATAACTTTTTTGGAAACCCAATAGAAAGAATAAATAAAAAAAGAAAAAATAGCAGAAGCAGTGGGTTCTTAGTGCCAGGAGCAATGGAATCTTAGTGCCAGCACTCAGTCCCAGTGATAACCCTGGTGGCAATAGAATAAAATAAAATAGAGAGGGCCAGGTGGTGACACACCTCGTTGAGTGCACATGTTACAATGTGCAAGGACCCAGGTTCGAGCGAGCACCTGGTCCCCACCTGCAGGGGAAAGTTTTGCAAGTGGTGAAGCAGGGCTGCAGGTGTCTCTGTCTCTTTACCTCTCTATCATCCCCATCTCTCTCAATTTCTCTCTGTCTCTACCCAATAATAAATAAAGTAAAATAAAATAAAATGCTGAAGGGGGGCAGGAGGTGGCCTAGTCGGGTAAGCACACATATTACCATGCAGAAAGACCTGGGCTCAAGCCCCTCTTCTACACCTTGGGGGCTGGGGGAGGGTGTGTGGAACACTTTAGAAGTGATGAAACTTGTCTGCAGGTGACTTTCTCCCTCTCTCTGCCTCATCCCCTTTCAATTTCTCTCTGTCCTATCACAATAAAACAGAAAAGGGGGGTGAAGGGGGGAGAAGGAAAGGAAATATAGCTGCCCAGATCAGTAGATTTACAGTGCTAGTACCAAGCTGCAACGATAACCCTAGTGGCAAATATACATTTGAGATGCATGTGATTTACAGTCTGCCACTCTGAGACATGTAATCTCCGCTTCTCCAAAGCCACATCTCCAGGCAGATTACCAGTGACTTTCTCTTCCCCATGTTGCCTACTGTCGTCCTCCAGACAGCAAGCACTTCCCAGCAACACTGGGTGACTCAGCATCTGCCCTGTCATCCAGTGCAGGCCCTGCACATAAATTAATAGACAGTCATGATAGACAGATGGGAGACATTGGGACAAATATTGTCCATCTGATTTCCATTAGGAGGTCTGGGTCAAACCCAATGCCTCCCTCCCTTCCCTCTGAGCAAACTATAGGGAGTTCAGATTTTTTTTTTTTTCTTACCAGAGCACTGTGCAGCTGTGGCTTATGGTGGTGCTGAGGATTGGAGGTCAGCTTTAAGGTCTATTAGGGCTTCAGAAAGAATGCCTTCTGCCTGCCTGAAGGGGCTGGATCAAGACTGGGGTTACTACAGTCCCGGGTGGACTGTGAAAGGGTTGAAGACCTGGGTGCGGATGCGGAGAATGCCCGATGTGCCATCCCCATGCCAGTTGCTGTGCTTATCAGCGCAAGGACAGAGAATAGGGACAACAGGTCTGCCAAGGCCAGGAGCCCTTGGGGGGAATGCACTGGAAAGGAGCAGCCAGATGGGGCGCTGAGCCAGGGATTACACAGGTTCCTGCACCCAGCAGCCTGCTGTGGACAGTCTTCCTGGGAATCCCAGTGTGGCTCCAATTGGCAGCTTCACAGATAAGAGTGAGGACAGTGTGTCAGGTCCTACAGGCTTCATGACCCCTCTTCTCTCTGCCACCTACTAAATGGCATGGTTGTGGCAAGGCATGTTCAGCCAGGCCTCGTCCCTTGTAAGATAAATTTAACAATGACTTCATGGGGCTACCTGTGGTTTGCGAGGCAGCCAGCAAGAATTAGAGCCTCACTTTCCTCACCCTGAAGTGATCTTACTTCCTCCAGGCCAGTGGGATTGTGCAGATGAAGCACTTGGCTTAGTGCTGGGAATAGAGAAAACTTGCAAGTGCTCCTTTTCGGCACATTTCTAGAGCAGTTGCTGACGTCGTCCAGCCCTCAGCCCCACCCCCAGTGCAGCTCTTTCTGCGCTGGACCCATCTTTTCTCTCAGAGAAACAGGCCAGAGTTTAATACATTCAGAACGGCCTCCATGTGTGCTTTGTGTTGAGCAGCTCCCGGAGCTCCAAGGCCGGGTCCTGTGAACCTGCTTTGTTTCTTCCACCCCGGGGGCTGAGCAGGGTGACTGTGGTCGCCTGGGAGGGGCCCAGCAGGATTTAGTGGGGGGGCAGCTATTGTGAGGAGGTGATGAATAGGTGGTTCAGGGTGTCTGGCTACCACCACTGCCTCTCGTGGGGTCCAAACATGAACATGAGGCGCTGACCAAGTGGAGGAACAGAGCGCAAGTGCAGAGGGGCTTCAAGAAGCGAGCCTGTGGCTGACCAGCTGCGCCTGGGTGGGTGGGGTAGGCGGCGGTGCATGCGTGAAGCCTGGCTCCTGGGGCGGGCCTGAGGCAGAGCGTCTGCGCAGACCAAGGCCATTTTGCAGTCCCATATCGGCAAAATGGAGGTTCCTGTATCTTGGGAGAGGCAAATGCCAGCCAGAGGAAGCTCAACTGATGGGCCCAGCTTTTGCAACCTACTCAGGCCAGTCTAGCTGTAGACCTTTAGGGGACAGGCACCGGGTGAAAGAGACCGGGAGGCCAACAATTTCCAGCCTCTGAAGGCTCCCAGAAATGGCTTTCTGTGACTGTTCACACACCTTTTCATACCACGTTTGCCTGTAAGTCTCATCCTAGACTCTGGGGCCTCTTTCAGACATCCCCAAGGGCCCATCACTGTCACCCTAAAAGTTAGCCAGATGAGCCAACACCCCGGGGCACTCACCTCCCCAGCCACAAAGAACAGGAGCGGTGCCTCTTCCTCTTTGGCTTTGTACTTAGCAATGATCTTCTCGGCTATTGGCTGGATCAGCTGCTTGGCTGCCTCAGACTCCCCATCATCCTCAGAATCTAGGGGGTGTGGTGGGTGGGTGTAGAGGGAGGAGAGAAAAAAGCACAGACACATCAGACTGAGTGACACCCCCTGAGGGTCCAGGACCTGAAACCCCTTCTGAATAGTCCCTGAACAGAGAAAGAGCTCCCCTGGGGCCTGAAACCCCATCTGGGCAGTCTCAGAAGAGAGAAAGAGCTTCCCTTGGCAGAATGCAGGCCTCCCCTCCCCTGTGTTTGTGGGTGTGTGTGCTTTCTTGCTCCATGGTCATCAGGACAACTTGTGTGTCGCTAGCAAAACTGATGCCCTGATGGCCCTTTCTACAGATTCTTCACAAACGCACTCCTGGAAGCCGAGCTTCCCCTAAGCCAGGACCTGAGGTTTCTGGTAGAGTTTTTTCAGTCACAAAATGAGATGTCATCATCTCAGGTTTACAACCTCCTAACAGAGCAGAACTGGCAGTGGGCTGAGGAAGCAGCTTTGGTGGCTGCTTGGAGGTACCAGGCTGCAAGGAGACAGGGTCCCCTGCAGCCCCACTCCAGGGCCCATGGACTTGCTCCTGCTGAAACCTTCCCCAAGTGCAGTCTCCCTGAGTGGCAAAGCAGGGGAGGGGAGAGCTGGTGTCCACAGCAGGCTTTCACCCAGAAATGTTATGCCCATTAAGTGGCCAGTGCTGTGCAGATTTCGTGGAATCCTCATCTAAGTGTGTGCCCCTGTGATAGAGGGAGCTCTGGGGACCCTGTTTCTATGCCTGCCAGTGAGGTGTGCAGCTGTCCAGAGATTCAGAATCCTGCCCTGGGGGTAGGTATGTATACCCACAGCAGGTGAAAGCTCCAAAGGGCTGTGTCCCTAGAGCCATCTCCCCAGTGAGCCTCTATCTTCTAAGCAGAAGGCCAGCCTATGAGTCAGTCTGCTTAGGAATGCCCTTGAGTCTGCATATAAGGTTCCCCGAACTAGATTACCAGAGAACGGGGGCAGAATGCAGCATACCTCACCCTGCTCCCTCAGAGAAGCGGGTATGCTAGCATCACAGCCGTGATCCTCACATCCAAAATCAGCCTGAGCCTCAACCTGGAGCAGCAAGTCCCAAGACAGAGGCTTGAGTGACCCTTGGTCACCAGCGACCCCATTTGCAGCAGGAAGCAAGTCCACCTCCCAGAGCTACAGGGAGCCTAGAGATGTTCCCGTGCTCTCTTGCTTGGTGAAGCATCACCCACTGACTCTAGAGTGGGGAGTCCCCAAGGGACACTTGGTCACAGAGGTGCCCCCCAAGGGTAGGTCAGCTCCAACAGCACAGGGACAGTCACCATCACCCAGGTAACCAGTGCAAGCAGCCTTGTGAGCCTGGGCAGGAAGGGGCCCAATTCCCACAGCTGCCGTGGTGATGCTCTGTTCCCTTCCAACAAAGAGGCTGTTCATGGGGGCCCAGGGCATCTGCGGGCCTGACCTGTTCTTCCCAGCTGGCAGTTGGGAGCAGCTAAGAAGGAAAGCAAGGCAGCTCCCAGAACACCTCCCACGGGGGCAGGAAGGCCATGAATAAATCATTGGGGTCAAAAGCAAGGCTGCTGGGAGAGACAAAGGCTTGGGCTTGGCATTGTTTTCAACAGAAAGAAGCTGCAGAGAGACACCTCCACAAGAGAGGGAGTCCTGTTCTGCCCCCCACCCCATTTTATCTGTCTCCCCCTTCCACACACACCCCAAATTTCATACCTACAAAAAGGACGAGGCAGGGACCCTCGTTGAGCTGCACGGCATTGGAGTCTGAGAGCTCCAGCACGGGCTTGGGGTGCCAGGGGAACTCCTGGCAGTCCTCGTCATTCAGCACCTCCACCCGCCCCTGCCGGGTGATCACCTCGCCCTGCGGGTCCAGCACGATGAGGGTGGGGATGCCTGCAAGAAAAGGAGAGGCCTGACACAGGGTCCCTGGGGGTGGGCTGGGGTGGGGTGTGCAGGTCCCTGAAGTATTCACAGGTCCACACAGGCTCAGATGCTGGCTCTGAAGTCATGGAGTGCAATCCAGGTTCAGCTATGGAGGAGCCACTTAACTCGTGTGTCTGCTTCTCTGTGGAAGACTGATGAAGTCACTGCATCTCTGGGCCTCATACACCACCTCACAGCACAGTGACCATGGCACATTGAAATGTTCCTCACCAAGTAAGGACCAAGGAGGTCATGCATTTAAAGAGCTTAGCATGTCATATATATTATATGTATGTAATATAATATATATTTTTAATGTATTTATAACTGGATAGAGACAGAGAAATTGAGAGAGATGGGGGAGATAGACAAACACCTGCACAGCTCTATTTCTCCACTTGTGAAGCTTTCCCCCTGCAGGTGGGGACCAGGGGTTTGAACCTGGGCCCTTGCACACTGTAGTGTGTGCACTTAACCAGCTACATCACTACTTGGCCCTGGCATTTTTTTTTTCCCCACTAGGGTTATTGCTGAGGTTTCATGCCTGCATGATGAATCCACTGCTTCTGGTAGCTTTTTCTTTCCTTTCCTTGCCTTTTTTTTTAATACTTATTTTTTATTCCCTTTTGTTGCCCTTGTTGTTTTATTGTTGCAGTTATGATTGATGTCATTGTTGTTGGATAGGACAGAGAGATAGGGAGAGAGGAGGGGAAGACAGAAGGGAAAAGAAAGATAGACACCTGAAGACCTGCTTTACCACTTGTGAAGAGACTCCCCTACAGGTGGGGAGCCAGGGGCTCGAACTGGGATCCTTAGGCCGGTCCTTGCGCTTTGTGCCACCTCCACTTAACCTGCTCCTCTACCACCTGTAGGGGAGTCTCTTCACAAGTGGTAAAGCAGGTCTTCAGGTGTCTATTTTCTTTTGGATAGAGACAGAAAGAAACTGAGAAAGAAGAAGTAGATGGAGAAAGAGAGACAAGTGCAGTCTTGTTTCACTGCTCATGAACTTCCCTTGCATGTGGGGAACAGGGGATTGAGCCCTGTCCTTGTGTGTAACAATCTTAAATTTTTTATTGTCTTTATATAATTACTGGATAGAAACAGCCAGAAATTGAGAGGCAGGGGGAGATAAGAATAGAGATAGAGAGACACCTGCAACACTGCTTCGCCACTCACAAAACTTTTCCCCTGCAGGTGGGGACTGAGGGCTCGAACCCAGGTCCTTGCACATTGTTAACATGTGTGTTCAACCAGGCGCAGCACCACGCGGCCCCTGGCATCTTACACAGTTGTACATAGTGTCATCCTAACACAATCTCAAAGCAGGAGGATATGCTTTTCCCATCTGTAGGGAGTCTAAACCCACCAGTGTGAGGTGAAAACACACTGGCTACAGACACACAGGTCAACAGGAGGGCTGCACCATGGTGGCACAGGGACCATGAAGGGTGGGAAGGAGAAGCCTGGGGCAGGAGCTGGGAGCAGGCAGGACGGCAGCTGGCCACCATTTCTGGTCCTGTTGCCTGAGGAGGCTGCCACACTCACTTGGAGGGAACTTGCTGATGGCAGTGAGGGTGAGCATGTAGAATCCCGAGTTTGAGGGAAGAAAAGCAAAAGCAACGCTCCCATGAAACACAAACACACACTATAGTCACATCTGGGTTTTCCACTTTCCTGCTCTCTGCACTCCACCTCCCTCTGCTTCTGCTCCCGCCTGGGCTACCCCCCACAGCCACAGCCCACAGAGTCAGCCCTGCTCTTGAGGTACATTAGTCTCTGCGCTGGCAGTCCCCTCCCCTCTCCACCCCACCCCACCCCACCCCACACCCTAACCAGCTGCCTCTCCTCAGGAGCTGACCAGAGCTTTCATTTTATATGGGCCAGTGAAAGCCAAGGCAATTTAATATTTATAGGTTCCAAAGCATTCAGCCAGTAATTTGGTCCACTGACATTTTACTTCTTCATGGGGGGGATGAGGGGGGGAGATGCTGAGGGACCTGAACTAGTTGGCTCTGGTGTTTTGTAACCTGCCAAGGCAGCCAGCACAGCAGGCGTGCAGTGGTGGGCCTATCTTCAAAAGGAAAAATGAATCCATTATGTTCACACATATTAGAAGACGTGGCTTGGTGTGTTAGGGAACATGTCCAGAGAGGAACGGGCTCTAGACAGCCATTCCCACCGAATCACACACAGAGTGCAAGGCCTATGTTGCTGGGACTTTCTAACATACAATCAGAGAGGTTCAGGCCTCAGGAGACTTGGGGAATTGCCCACCTGCATCCTCATAGCTGCATGTTGGCCCCCAGATGCCTAGACCCACGTGTGTCCCAGTCCCCAAAAATTAAGGATTGGGTTGGGCTTTGGTTAGCAGCCTTAGTGGAGGCTGAGGTTAGGGCCACAAGAGGCCAGCTGTCTGCCTCCCCATGGCCATAATGCCTGACAAAAATCTTTAATCAGAGATCTGGCGAGTTTCTGAAATTGGGCAATTACAAGTGCCAGGCTAACCCAGGGCCCACCCACTGCTATGATTAGACACAGCAGCAGGCCTGTTTGGAGCCTACATGTGGGGTGCTGACTTGTGCTGTGGAGGACAAGTATGCACAGAGGACAGGCGAGGCAGGAAAAGCAACATCTGATGGCAGAGATGTCTACATCTGGGCTGAGTGTTTTAGCTACTCCAAGGGGCTACTCTGAGGGGCTTTTTTGGTGACCATGGCTACAGCCCTTGGAGGCCAGAATGGTAGGGCAAGGAAGGGTATGGAGGAGTCCTCAACTGACCATCAACAACAGCTCCCTTGGGCCTCAGGTCTCCCTAGCACCTTCCCCACATCTTGGGAAACTGAAGTTCTTGCTGCGTTAGAGGCTTTGTGCACTGCAGCCCCTTTGTACGAGCTCATGATAATGAGCTTTTTATGAGCAGGCTGCATAAACAGAAAGCAACTTGGTAACATAGCCACAGTCAGACTTTGATCCAGAAAAGCCCTTTTCTGCCATGTGGACAAGATGGGGCTGAAGGGAATCTAGTACACCAGGCCAGGGACCCTTTCCATGCCCAGTCCTGAGTCAACTTGACCCTAGAGTCCCAGGCAAGGGGTTTTCCTCCAGGGATGAACCCAGCAGTGCACCTGCTCTGTTTGTTAAAATCGTTATGAGATGGGAGTTGGGTGGTAGCGCAGCAGGTTAAGCGCACATGGTACAAAGTGCAAGGAGCGGCGTGAGGATCCCGGTTCGAGCCCCTGGCTCCCCACCTGCAGGGGAGTCGTTTCACAGGCAGTGAAGCAGGTCTGCAGGTGTCTATCTTTCTCTCCCCCCTCTGTATCTTCCCCTCCTCTCTCCATTTCTCTCTGTCCTATCCAGCAACAACAACAAGAATAACCACAACAATAAAACAACAAGGGCAACAAAAGGGAATAAATATTTAAAACAATCATTATAAGATATATGCCTGTCTGTCCTCCTTTTACTTGGCCAAGTTACATTCGGTCAGTACATAGCCAAGTTGAGTTCAGAACCCAGGTTGCTTGCTGTAAGGCACGTTGCCCTTTCTATCAGGATACCTGTTGGAGGGGGACTCCCAGAGCACCTAGGATGGGGACTCGGTACCAGGACAAGGTTAGACACCTGTCTCTGCAGCCCTCCACACCAGCCATTCCCTGTGTCTCTCTTCCCAAGGTGTTGGGGAAGGAGGCTGACACTACAGTCTTCCCTCTCCACTACCCCCACCCTGCCCTCCATCCATCATGCATTCCCTGCTTTCTCCCTTGAAGGAAGTTCCCTAAAGCAGAGACTTCTAAGGGAAAAATAGGGCAAAGGCTCTAATGGGAAACTTAAAGGGAATGAAAAATTTCTAATCGATGCCTTTCTACAAAATAACTTCCATACTGGCAAGGGGGCTGCTTTGAAGGGAATGGAATGAGCGGCTCACTTCAGCCCCACCTGGATTTTCAGTCCTTTTTGCCTCCAGGGTTATTGCTGGGGCTCAGTGCCTGCACCATGAATCCACTGCTCCTGGAGGCTATTATATATATATATATTATTTATAAAAAGGAAACACTGACAAAACCATAGGATAAGAGGGGTACAACTTCACACAATTCTTACCATCAGAACTCTGTATCCCATCCCCTCCCCTGATAGCTTTCCTATTCTTTAACCCTCTGGGAGTATGGACCCAAGGTCATTGTGGGATGCAGAAGGTAGAAGGTCTGGTTTCTGCAATTGCTTCCCCGCTGAGCATGGGCTGACAGGTCGATTCATACTCCCAGCCTGTCTCTCTCTTTCCCTAGTGGGGCAGGTTCTGGGGGAAGCTATTTTTTTCCTTTTTGTTGCCCCTTTTTTTTAAAATTGTTGTGGTTGTCACTATTGTTGTTGTTATTAATGTCGTTGTTGGATAGGACAGAGAAAAATAGAGGGGGGGAGACAGAGAGGGGGAGAGAAAGACAGACACCTGCAGACCTGCTTCACCACCTGTGAAGTGACACCCTTGCAGGTGGGGAGCCAGGGGTTCGAACTGGGATCCTTGTGCTGGTCCTTGTGCTTCACGCCATGTTCATTACCGCCTGACTCCCATGGTGAGAAGTCTAAGGAAAATCAGCCACAACTTTTCAGTCTCCTTTCCATGGCTGTCAGATGGGGACAGAAAAGAGGGTTTCCTTTCTTTTCTTTCCTTTCCATTTTTTTCTCTTTTATAGGTAGAGGCAGAGAGAAAGAAGAAAGAGACAGGGAGTCTGGTGGTAGCTCAGTGGGCTAAGCTCATGTGGTGCAAAACTCAAGGACCGGCATAAGGATCCCTGTTCTAGACCCGGCTCCCCACCTGCAGGGGAGTCACTTCACAGGCGGTGAAGCAGGTCTGCAGGTGTCTGTCTTTTTCTCTCCTCCTCTCTGTCTTCCCCTCCTCTCTATTTCTCTCTGTCTTATCTAACAATGACAACAATAATAACTACAACAGTAAAAAACAAGGGCAAAAAAAGGGGAAATAAATATAATAACAAAATTAAAAAAAAAAAAGAAGAAAGAGACCAGAGAACCAAAGCTTCCTTCAGTGTGGTGGGGGCTGGCTTAGATGTGGATAGCCGTGGCAAAGCAGCACACTACCCAAGTGAGCTACTCTGCCAGCCCAGACAGTGAAAGCTTCTTACCTGCTTATTATGAGGAGTAAGATGAAAAATACAGTTGTTTTCCCCCACAGAGTAGCTGATGCACAATAAGTACTCCACAAAGATGACTGCTATAAATAAGCCCACTACGTATCTATTTTAAAGCACTCCTTTGTTGATTATCTGGCTCATGTGAAGGCAGAGGTACAGAACCCAGGTGCCTTGCTTGAATGAGATAAAGAGAAACCTCCAAGCTGAAGAAATGGAGCACAGACAATGCCACCAGCACAGTGAGAGTTCTGTAGCAGGATGGTACCTGCCAAGTGAGGGGTTGGCATTTTTTGCACCATCTCCAGTTAAGACTTTTGGGTATAGAACATGTACTCAGTGGGGGTGGGGAAAGCAGGGCAGAAAGTGGCACATGGCACACCCAGTAGAGCGCACATATTACCATGCATAAAAATCCAGGTTCAAGTCTCCAGTCCCCAAATATGGAGAGGGGCAAGGAGAGAAAGCTCCATGAGTGGGGAAGCCGTGCTGCAAGTCTCTCTCTTTGTCTCTGCTTCCCTCCTTCCCTCTCAATTTCTCTTTGTCTCTATCAAAAAAAAAAAAAAAAAGAAGATTGTCACCAGGAGTGATAGATTTGCCATGCAGGCACTGAGCCCCAGTGAAAACCCCAAAAACCCTGGTGGCCAAACAAACATGGAGAAAGGGTCTCAGGCCCCAGGCCCCTGCCTTCAATATTGCACTAAACCACAAGCAACTTAAGAATTCCCTCACCATTTCCCTAAAAACAAAGAAAGAACAAGGCCTAAAAAGCCCATTTGAAAACATTTTCTTCTGGGGCCAGCTCATTTGTGAGTATTAAAAACAACCCTAAAGCTGTACACTGAGCCTGTCCCCTGGTTTAGCTTGTTTGCTTTTATACTGTTATGGCTATAGGGAGCTCTGAAGGAGGTGGCCATGGGGGGCACCTTGGGGAAGGGCGAGGAGGTAGAAAGAGCTTTCTTCTTTCTTTTTTAGCCTTTTAAAGATTTGTGTGTGTGTGTGTGTGTGTCAGAGAGAGGAAGAGGGAGAGGGAGAGAAACATCAGAACAACAACCTGGCTCATGTAATGCTGGGGATCAAACTTGGAATCTCAATTAAAAAAATCATTAATGGGGGTTGGGCAGTAGTACAGTGGGTTAAGTGCATATGGCGCGAAGCATAAGGACTGGCGTAAGGATCCCAGTTCGAGCCCCCAGCTCCCCACCTGCAGGGGAGTCACTTCACAGGCGGTGAAGCAGGTCTGCAGGTGTCGATCTTTCTCTCCCCCTCTGTCTTCCCCTCCTCTCTCCATTTTTTCTGTCCTAACAATGACGAATAACAACAATAACTACAACAATAAAAAAACAACAAGGGCAACAAAAAAGGGGGAGGGGAGTCTCCAGGAGTTCGGATTTGTGGTGTAGGAGAAAAATATATATATTAACACTAGAGACAGGAGAGAGAGAACCAGAGCATTACTCCAACACATTTTGATTCCAGGGAGCCAACCTAGGACCTCCTGTCTTTTAAGTCTAACTAGCTAGCCACTGTTCTGCCTTCTGGGCCACGTGTGTGTGTGTGTGTGTGTGTTAGTGTGTGTGTGTGTGTGTGTGTGTGTTTGTGTCTGGGACACTCGTGTGTGTATGTGTGTGTGTGTGTGTTTGTGTCTGGGCCACTCGTGTGTGTATGCGTGTGTGTGTGTGTCTGGGCCACTCGTGTGTGTGTGTGTGTGTGTGTGTGTGTGTGTGTTTGTGTCTGGGCCACTCGTGTGTGTGTGTGTGTGTGTGTGTGTGTGTGGTGTGTACGTATTTTTTTTTTTTTTTGCCTTCAGGGTTATTTCTGGGGCTTGGTGCCTGCACCACAAATCCACTGCTCCTGGAGGCTATTTTTTCCCTATTGTTGCCCTTGTTGTTTTATCATTGTTGTGGTTATTATTATTATTACTGTTATTGCTGTCATTGTTATTGGACAGGACAGAGAGAAATCGAGAGAGATGGGGAAGACAGGGGGGAGAGAAAGACAGACACCTGCAGACCACCTTCACTCCTCCTGAAGCGACTCCCTTCCAGGTGGGAAGCTGAGGGCTCGAACCAGGATCCTTACACTGGTCCTTGTGCTTCCTGCCATATGCACTTAACCTGCTGTGCTACCGCCCGACCCCCTTGTGTGAGTGTGTGTGTGTGTATGTTTTTAATTTTATTTATTTTATTTTTGAGACAGATGCAGAGAGATAGACACACACAGAGAAACACCAGAGCACTGCTCAGCTCTGGCTTATGGTGGTGCAGGGGATTGAACCTGGGACTTAGGAGCCTCAGGCATGAGAGTCTGTTTGCGTAACCATTATGCTGTCTCCTCTGCCATTCTTGTACATTTTTAAGACTAGTGCCCACCTCCAGGGCTGCAGAACTGGGGATTTTCTTTCTCTGCATCTAGATGGCAATATGATCTCAGGGCAATGGGAAAAATTATTCAGGCTGCTCTGAGCTGGGAAGAGAAATGGTAGAAAAACAGACCAGAGGACAGGAAGAGCAGGCGGGGGCACATCAGCAGGGAAAGATATTACAGCATGAGAAAACGGTCATGTGCACGATGGAGCAAGATGGAAAATGTCTGTGATGTAAAATAGAAAATGCATAATACGAAGTGCTATGTGTAGGATTACAGCTTTGTCTAAGCGCGCACTCATATGGACGGAGACCAAACAGACTCAGAAAACCGGCAACAGCTGTGCGACAGCAGTCAGACAGGAAAGAGGTCAGAATGGATATGTAGTTGAGCTTCTTTTTTTTTTTCCTCCAGTTTTTAAAAATTTACTTACTTATGAAAAGAGAAAGAGAACCAGAATGTCATTGTGGGGTATGTGGTGACAACTCAGTACCTCATCCTTGAAGGCCCAGTGCTTTAATCATTGTGCCACTTCCCAGATCATATATCTAAGCTATCCCTTTCTCCTCTCTCTCTCTTCTTCCTTACAGAGAGAGGTTGAGAGGGAATGGATATATATATATATATATATATAGAGAGAGAGAGAGAGAGAGAGGGAGAGAGAAAGGGCTGGGCAGTGGCACACTTGATTAAGTGCATGTTACTATCAGCAAGGAACCAGGTTTGAGCCTCTTCTCCCATCCACGACTGGTGAAGCAAGTACTGCAGGTGTCTGTCTTTCTCCCTCTCTATCTTCCCTCCCCTCTAGATTCTCTCTGTTCAATCAAAGAGAGAGGGGGTGGGAATCGCCACCAGGCGCAGTAGATTTGCCTTAAGGAAAAACAACAAGGGCAAAAAAAGGGAAAATAAAAAAAATAGATTTGCCTTAAGGCACAGAGCCCCAGTGGCAATTGAGAGAAACAGAGAGGGGGAGAGGGACAGGGACAGGGAAAAGAGCTGTGGGAGGGAAAGGAAGAAGGCAGCTTGTCTGGGTGATGAAGCTCAGAGAGACCCAAGGGAACTCCAAGGGATGGTTATGGGCCTACTTGAACTTGACCAGCAGGTCTGAAATCTGTTTGGCACTTGTCTGTGTCAGGCTACCGGCATGGATACATTTATGGCAACATTCTTGTAATACAGAAATGCCAGAAGTAACCAAGGCTCTAACAACAGCTGAACAGATAAATATACTGTTATCTGTCATATAATGAAATACTTTTCAGCACTGAAAAGAAATAAGCCAGATATGAGTATCACCGGGAAACTATCTTTTCTTTCTCTTTTAAAGAAAAAAGTCTGATCTCTGTTCTGTTATTATTTTTTTTTAATTATCTTTATTTGTTTACTGATAGAGACAGACAGAAATTGAGAAGGATGGGGCTTGAATCTTGGTCCTTATGCATTGTAACCTGTGCGTTCAACCAGGTGCACCTCTACCTGGCCCCTGGGGAACTGTCTTGAGAACATGATATTACATGAGAAAAGCCAGCTGTGGAATGGTCCTACGGCATGTCAGCATGAAAATGTGCATCTAAAAGCATGCCTCCACCACTATGTGTTATTTATGGATTTGTATACATGTAGTGCAAATATGAAAACAGATTATGAAGATAACACAGGAGATGAATAGCTGGCTCCCCTGGGGAAGAAGGAAGGAGAAGGCACTGCAGAGTAGTCAAGGGAACTCACTTTTGTCTGTATTAATGCTCCCATTTAAAAAAATATTTATTTTCCCTTGTTCTTTATTGTTATTATTGTTGTTATTGATGTCGTTGTTTTTAGATAGGACAGAGAGAAATGGAGAGAGGAGGGGAAGACAGAGAGGGGGAAAGAAAGACCGACACCTGCAGACCTGCTTCACCGCCTGTGAAGCGACTCCCCTGTAGGTGGGGAGCCGGGGGCTCGAACCAGGATTCTCATGCTGGTCCTTGCACTTCGCACCACAGGCACTTGCTACGCTACTGCCTGACTCCCATTGCTCCCATTAAAATTTTTTTTTATTTATTAAAATTTTAAAATATTTTATTTATTTATTAGTGAGAAAGATAGGAGGAGAGAGAGAAAGAACCAGCCATCACTCTGGTACATGTGCTGCCAGAGATTGAACTCAGGACCTCATACTTCAGAGTCCAATGCTTTATCCACTGTGCCACCTCCTGGACCACTTTATTAAATCAAAAAAATTTTTTTATTATCTTTATTTATTGATTGGATAGAGACAGTCAGAAATTGAGAGGAAAGGCAGGGATAGAGAGGATGAGAGACAGAGAGACACCTGCAGCACTGCTTCACCACTTGTGAAGCTTTCTCCCTACAGGTGGGGACTGGGAGCTCAAACCCAGGTCATTGCACATTGTAACATATATGCTCAACCAGGTGTGCCACCAACTGGCCCCTTAAATTTTTTACTATCTTTATTTATTTATTGGATAGAGACAGCCAGAAATCGAGAGGGAAGGGGGTAATAGAGAGGGAGAGATATACAGAGACACCTGCAACATTGCTTCACCACTTGCAAAAGCTTTTCCCCTGCAAGTGGGGACCAGGGGCTTGAACCTGGGTCCTTGTACATTATAACATGTGTGCTCAACCAGGTACACCATCACCCAGCCCCCCATTTGTTGTTTATCCCCCATTTCTCTCCAACCCCCTCTTTCCTGTGCCCTCATCCCCTCCCCCCCTTTTCCTTCTTTGTATACCAGAGCACTGCCCAGCTCTGGCTTATGTTGGTGTGGGGGATTGAACTGTAGAGCCTCAGGCACTGAAGTCTTTTTGTATAACCATTATGTTATGCCTCTTGCCACGACCCAATTCACCCCCCCCCCACCATTTTTCTAAAATGTTATATTCTTGGAGAGAATAAGAGAGAAGGGAAGACATCTAAACAGTGCTCCACCACCTGTGAAGTCCTACTGTGTCTCTCTTTGGTGCTCTCGTGTGGTGCCAGGCGTCAAACCCAGGGCCTTATGGATACAAGGAATGCACTTGCTCTGCTAAATTACCTCCTGGGCCCCTCATTTCTTTTTTTTTCCCTCCTCCAGGGTTTTTGCTGGGCTCGGTGCCTGCACCATGAATCCACTGCTCCTGGAGGCCATTTTCCCCCCTTTTTGTTGCCCTACTTGTTGCAGCCTCATTGTGGTTATTATTGCCATTGTTGATGTTGCTTTGTTGTTGGATAGGACAGAGAGAAATGGAGAGAGGAGGGGAAGACAGAGAGAGAGGGGAGAGAAAGATAGACACCTGCAGACCTGCTTCACCGCCCGTGAAGCAACTCCCCTGCAGGTGGGGAACTGGGATCCTTACGCCGGTCCCTGCGCTTTGCGCCACGTGCGCTTAACCCACTGCGCCACCGCCCAACTCCCGGTTTTTAATCACTGAAGCAAAAATGTTCACTCTAAGTAGTGGCCACATGAATGTTTATTAGATCATCCTCTTTGCACATTCCTTTCTCTCTTTTTCATGTTCTCAAAATAAGTCAAGGCAAACAAAACAGAACATTGAAGCTGCTAATAAGTCCCCTGTCTTTCTCCAAGGTCACATTCTGAGACCTGCCTCCCAACAGCACAAGCATTGGCAACTCATCTTTACTTACTGAAAAACACAATGTCCTATGGCCCAGGAGGTGGAGTCTCTGACCTGTGAGCATGAGGTTTCAGGTTCAGCCCTTGGCTTCACAAGTGTCAGAACGATGCTTTGGTTCTCTCTTTCTCATTAACAAGTAAATTTTAAAATGAAAAGTAAAAGCACAATGTTCAAATGTTTCTATACAAAGGAGGTTCTACCTCATACCTACTGTGTATTATTTCTTAAAATCAATTTCCATATATTTTCACTAGTTTTAAATTTATTTATTTATGTTCTATGAGTAAGAGAGAGAGACCAGAACATCACTCCACTCTAGCAGATGCAGTGCTAGGGACTGAACCTGGGGTCTGATGCATGCAGCTGTGTTAGCCTCTATTCTTTGAGCCACTCAATTTCATTTTTTTTAAGGGGCAGAAAAGAGGGGGAAAGGTAATGAAAATGAGAAGTGGAATGTGGGCAATGCAAGAGAAAGGAAAGAAGAGAAGAAAGAGCAGAAATTTCTTCCTTTCCTGTCTAGACCCAGCAAAATGGCTCCTGCAAACAAGGGCGCGAAAAGAAGGGCCTCTCTGCCATCAACGAGATTGTGACGCAGGAGTACGTCAGCAACATCCACAAGCTTCAAATGCTCCCCAGGCACTCAGAGAGATCCGGAAATTTGCCACGATGGAGATAGGCACTCCAGATGTGCGCACCAACACCAGGCTCAACAAAGCTGTCTGGGTCAAAGGAGTAAGGAGGGTCCCCTACCACATCCGGGTATGGTTGGTTGTCCAGAAAACGCAATGCGGATGAAGATTCACCAAGCAAACTGTATACAATGGTTACCTATGTACTTGTCACCACTTTCAAAAATCTACAGTCAATGTGGATAAGAACTAAAGAGGTGGGAGTCGGGCTGTAGTGCAGCGGGCTAAGCGCAGGTGGCGCAAAGCACAAAGACTGGCATAAGGATCCCGGTTCGAACCCCGGCTCCCCACCTGCAGGGGAGTCGCTTCACAGGCGGTGAAGCAGGTCTGCAGGTGTCTGTCTTTCTCTCCTCCTCTCTGTCTTCCCCTTCCTCTCTCCATTTCTCTCTGTCCTATCCAACAACGACAACAACAATAATAACTACAACAATAAAACAACAAGGGCAACAAAAGGGAATAAATAAATAAAATAAATATAAAAAAAAAATTAAAAAAAAAAAAAAAAGAACTAAAGAGGTGAAAGTTGTGAGCCAGGAGGTAGCACAGTAGGTAAAGCACTAGACCCTCAACTAACAGGTTCTGAGTTTGACCCTTGGCATTGCGTGTTGTAAATTTAACTTAAAAAGGGGGTTGGTGGTAGGGGCTGCTTGCCCAAGTAAAAGGATTCACAGCAAGAGCTGGGAACTGGTTTAAATAATACAAAGTTTATTAGGGTGAAACAGTTAAAAGGCAAAATAAGCACTTATCATCATGGGTTAAACATACGCTAGGTCTATAAAGTCTGAATATGGTTATCAAAGTTTAGTCCCATAAGATAGATAATTGTAAGCTCTGGTAAAGGTTGCTCATGGTTGTAGAGGAGTCTAAAAGTTTAGCGGCTAGCAGAGTCACACATGTTCAGTTCCCAGGATATTCGTCGAGATGCGGCATCATCTAAGTTCATTTCCCATGTCTACACTCGACCGGACCTGCCAATATACGCGGATATCTTCGCCCACCCTGTCCAACGCTTGACGTCTCGTCATCCAATCTGGTCTCCTACGCCTACACTGAACTTCTCTGTTCCAGACTCTTGGAAACAGAGTTGGCAGTCAGCCGAGGTAAAGAACAAACACCTCATCACAGACCCCTGCAAGCGTCAACCCAGCTTTGACCTAGCACGTTATGATCGGGCCCTCCTCAATCGCTATCAAACAGGCCATGGCCGGTGCGCCGCTATGCTCCATCGCTGGGGAGCCAGAGACGACCCGAACTGCCCCTGCGGCTCCAGACAGACTATGACCCATATAGTCAACGACTGCCACCTCTCCAGATTCAAAGGAGGTCTCGAAATTTGACATCAGGCTCAACCTGACGCTGTTGACTGGCTATGGAAGAAGGGCAAACGCTAGAAGAAGAAGAAGTTCCCAGGAGAAGCAGACATGGGGGATGGATGCCTGGAGCACCACCGCCAAGATGCTTCTGACCAGGAGAAGAAGCTGCAGGCAGAAAAAGACTCACGTGCTCAAAGTCCCTTGCTTTTATACAGTCCCTTCTCTGAAGCACCTCCCTAGGGTGAGGTCGTTTGCATGCTAATAGTCCCAAACTCCTGCTGGGGTCAGCACAATTGCGTATGCCAGAGTGATGCTCTGGTGTCCCCCTCCCCTCTCTCTCAAACAAACAAACCTATTTAAAAAAGAAAAAGCAGAAGGTTAAGGAAACAACAGAGAAACAGAAGACAAACAGTGGGAGAGTAAAGGCCCTCACACCGCTGCCTCCCTGCATTGGGCTACAGTACTGTTTGCTCTCTGGGCAGGGCTCATAACAACTCTAAGCTGTCTGCCCTTCCCTAGGGGGGGAGTGGGGGACAGGAAGAACAAAACCAGCGAGGGCCCCTTACCTGAGAAAGAAAGGGCCCAAGCCTTCCTGTAAAGAACATGCTGTTCACTGACAGACAGGATTAGTTAGGCAATTGCTAATGGGATTTGCCTCTTGCCAAGTGTGTCTAAACCCTTTCCTTAGAGAGGCATTTTTAAACAGCTTATAGGGCTGCAAATTCCCCAGTCTGCATAAAGCACTGGGTGGGGGGAGGGGGCCGTAGCACCCCAGGCAACCCAGCTACTTTCCTAAAACAAAGAAATGTATGCAGGTCAAATGCCAGGGTCGTGGTGAACACAGGTGACCCCATGAAAGGAACTTGCCTCTCCAGAATACCCAAGGGAGCCAGTGACCAGGTCACCAATGCAGCAAGACTTCTGGGGAGCCTCAAGATATCTGCTCTGCCCACCCCCAAACCCCCCACTGAAACCAACAGACAGCTTAGCAAACTGTCAGCATTTTATGCAAAGTCTCCTCTGGTAGGCTGGGTGGAGACCTGGACTCCAGTGTTACTCCAAGTCCTACTCCCAAGGTGCTCAGAGGATTCTGGGTTGTTTGTTTGTATTACCCATTTCCACCTGAAGCTGGCAGGTTAGCACAGGGACATTCACAAAGGGACTGTCTAATCAAGTGACTGACTCACTAGAAGGCAGAGAGACAGGTCAGGTGAAGGAGGATTACTGGTGCTGGGGAGAGAATGTATCTGACACTGCTCTGTGCAAGCACCCTCTCCATCTCTAAAATATTTTTTTAAATTTATTTTTGGATGGAGACAAAGAGAAATTGAGAGGAGAGAGAGAGAGACACCTGCAGCCCTGTTTCACCACTCATGAAGCTTACCTCCTGCAGGTGGGGTCCAGGGGCTTGAACCTTGGTCCATGCCCACTGTAATGTGAGCACTTAACCAGGTCTGCTACCACCTGGTCCCAAGCACTTCCTCTTAATGTTTTAGGAGGAGATGAAGTGGAATGAGAACCCAGGACACAGAGGGGAGAGTCAAACGGAGAATGAGCTCCCACCGTCAGTACTAGAGGATTTTCCAAAGGCTGCACAGCAGAACCCTCCACTGGTGATCTTTCTCTCTCTCTCTCTCTCTCTCTCTCTCTCTCGTGTGTGTGTGTGTGTGTGTGTGTGTACACAACAGGATATTATAATATAACAGGAACTAGGTTTTGGGTCTTCATCCTTGCAGTAAGTCTGTCTTTCTTTCTCTCTCTCTCTCTTTCTTTCTTTCTCTCCCTCCCTCCCTCCCTCCCTCCCTCCCTCCCTCCCTCCCTCCCTCCTTCCTTCCTTCCTTCCTTCCTTCCTTTCTTTCTTTCTTTCTTACCAGAGCACTGCTCAGCTCTGGCTTGTGGTGGTGCAGAGGATTGAACCTGGGACTTTGGAGCCTCAGGCATGAGAGTCTCTTTGCATAACCATTATGCTATCTACCCCCGCCCACCTGTCTTTCTTTTTTTTATTGTTGTAGTTATTGTTATTGATGTCATCGTTGTTGGATAGGACAGAGAGAAATGGAGAGAGAAGGGAAAGACAGAGAGGGAGAGAAAGACAGACACCTGCAGACCTGCTTCACAGCCTGTGAAAAGACTCTTTCGCAGGTAGGGAGCCGGGGGCTTGAACCAGGATCTTTACGCTGGTCCTTGCACTTCAAGCCATGTGCACGTAACCCGCCATGCTACTTCCCCGCCTGTCTTTCTATATATTGATGAGATGACTGCTGGCTGGGGGCCCCTCAAGAGCTTGGGGTAGGGGTGATGGCTGGTGGTCAAAAAGACATGATTAGAAGACTGGAGGGAGTCGGGCTGTAGCGCAGCGGGTTAAGCGCAGGTGGCGCAAAGCACAAGGACCGGCATAAGGATCCCGGTTCAAACCCCGGCTCCCCACCTGCAGGGGAGTCGCTTCACAGGCGGTGAAACAGGTCTGCAGGTGTCTATCTTTCTCTCCTCCTCTCTGTCTTCCCCTCCTCTCTCCATTTCTCTCTGTCCTATCCAACAACGACAACAACAATAATAACTACAACAATAAAACAACAAGGGCAACAAAAGGGAATAAATAAATAAAATAAATATTAAAAAAAAAAAGAAGACTGGAACATTCAGCCCCACTCCTACCCC
The DNA here is from genome assembly GCF_950295315.1 of Erinaceus europaeus. NCBI lineage: Eukaryota > Metazoa > Chordata > Mammalia > Eulipotyphla > Erinaceidae > Erinaceus > Erinaceus europaeus. Next base: position 78,818,463 of record NC_080173.1, on the reverse strand, counting down.
TAGTCTCTGGGGGAGGAAGAGGAGCAGGAGGCTGAGTGAGTCAGATATGTGCATATAGGAGAGCTCCATAAAAGTCTTCAAACTGGGGTCCAGAGTGTTTCCAGTCTGGTGAACACATGAAGTTCTAGGAGAGTAGTGAGCCTGGGAGCCCTGTGCCCTTTCCTATCCGCCTTCCCTTGTGCAGCTGTTCCATCTGGCTTGTTGTGAGTTGCATTCTTTATAATTCAGTGGTCACAGGAAGCAAACAGTTTTCCTGAGTTCTGTGGGCCATTCTAGCAAACTACGAGCCCTGAGGAGGTGTGGGGGTGTGTGTGTTTGTGTTCATAAACTTGTGATTAATATCTGGAGTGGAATGGAGGGGGGAGGAATTCTGTAGGACTGAGCCTTTGTTCTTAGGGATGTGATACAAACTCCAAGTAGACAATGTCAGTGTTTCATTGACTTAAAGGACTCCCAAGTGGTGTCAGAGAACTGACTGGTGTAGAGAACAAAACCCACATACTAGGTGTCACAAGTGTGAATAGAAACAGCTCAGACGATAGAAACACACTCATGGAGTGGCTCTGCAGATTTTTAACCACAAAGTTGCACAAAGCTCAGACATGTTCAGAATTCAATTTAACATAAGTCCCAGAGTTTTGTGCTACTGTGAAAAAATAGATAATTCTTTTTTAAGTTCAAAGGTATCTAGAGCTAGGTTGGAAGTGTTTAAATATCACAGAGGCAAATAAAGGTGGGATTTAGTCACGGGATGATGTGCAGTCTGCCTGCTTCCAAGACAAGAGACAAGAATTCAGAAAAGACATGACCTACAGAGGCTCCAAAGGTGAGACTATTCAATCTGGAGGGGAGCTGGAAATATATACGTATTATATATTTACAGTTATTTTCTTTCTTTCTTTCTTTTTTCCTCCAGGGTTATTGCTGGGCTCGGTGCCTGCACCATGAATCCACTGCTCCTGGAGGCCATTTTCCCCCTTTTTGTTGCCCTAGTTGTTGCAGCCTCGTTGCGGTTATTATTGCCATTGTTGATGTTGCTTTGTTGTTGGATAGGACAGAGAGAAATGGAGAGAGGAGGGGAAGACAGAGAGAGAGGGGAGAGAAAGATAGACACCTGCAGACCTCCTTCACTGCCCGTGAAGCGACTCCCCTGCAGGTGGGGAGCCGGGTTCGAACCGGGATCCTTATGCCGGTCCCTGCGCTTTGTGCCACGTGCGCTTAACCCACTGCACCACCGCCCGACTCCCAACAGTTATTTTCTTAATAATTAGTGGGCATTTTTGAGACCAAGGAAGATATAGAAATGTGAATAGAATTCATGGTCTTACATGTTTCTGTAGGAGAGTAACAGGCCAGTTCTGTGACTCCTACATTAAAATTTGGAGCTGAATAACTCAAGTTTGATTTTTTTTGTTTTCCTCCTCCAGGGTTATTGCTGGGCTCGGTGCCTGCACCATGAATCCACCGCTCCTGGAGGCCATTTTTTTTCCCCTCTTTTGTTGCCCTTGTTGTAGCTTCGTTGTGGTTATTATTATTGCCCTTGTTGACGCAATTCGTTGTTGGATAGGACAGAGAGAAAGTGCGCTTAACCCACATGCGCCACCGCCCGACCCCCCTCAGTTTGATTTTTGATGCTTAAGTTGCAACTCTACTAGAAGTACTGCTGCATTTAAGAGTCCTTAAGATTCACTAAGTATTTATGGGAGTTGGGCAATGGTACACCATGCAAGGACTAGGGTTAGAGGCCCCACTCCCCACCTGCAGGAAGGAAGCTTCATGAGCTATGAAGCAGGTCTGTATAAGTGTCTTTCTCCCTCTCCCCACTTCAACTTCTCTGTTCTATCAAATAAAATAGAAAAGGAGGAAATAAATAAAAGAATCACTAAATACTTATGAGTTTAATTTACTAGAGATAATAATATTGTTTTTATTGAGGGTGTTAATGCTTTATGGTGCAATCATTGACATGTGCATACAATGCCATTATATAATAGGCCCCCTGGAGTTTCCTTCCTGTCCACCGTCTCTCTCCCCCCTCAGAGTCCTTTGCTTTGGTGCAATACACCATGTTCAGTCCATGTTTCATTTTTTAGAACTCAAAAGCACTCTGTCCATCAGATATGCAATTTTAAAATTTTTTTATCATATTTATTTATTGGGTAGAGAAGGCCAGAAATCAAGAGGGAAGGGGGCTATAGAGAGGGAGAGAGACAGACATAGACATCTGTAGTACTGCTTCACTACTTGCAGAGCTTTCCCCTGCAGGTGGGGGCTGGGGGGCTCGAACCCAGGTCCTTGAGCACTGTAATGTGTGTGCTTAACCAGGTGTGCCACCACCCAGCCCCTAGATAAGCAGTTTTTTAAAGGTTTACATTTATAAGCCAGTTGAAAATGCTGATGCTCATTTTTCCTCCTCAGCTGCCTGAAGACCTGCAGCTCTTATGAGTGACACAGCTAACTGCTAGGGCCAGGAAGTTCATGAGAAACCTACGGCTTCATCAGGAACAAATGGTCCCAGACTTCCTTCATCCTAGGAAAGCAACACTATGTAGGATGGAAATTTGGGGAAAATTAGCTAAAAGGCTACTCTACCTGTCATCTTGGTATTTAAACTGAGAACTCACTTTGGTAGTGGTGTAAAGCAATTAGTTCTGGCTTGCTTTACAATTCCTTGCATTATACAAAGGAAAATGAACTCCAATGGAGACCAGCAAGACACGGCCTGTATAAGAACAAAAACAGGCAAGCACACAGCAGAAGGAAAGCAGAGACAGGCTGAGAAAATACAGTGGGTGTGCGAAGGCCAGTGTTGGTACAGGCAAGAAGGAGTCTAGAAGCTGAAGTGACTCTAGTGAGAGCACAGATTTTTCATGAAGATTAGTATGTGGAGACAATGTTTAAGGGAGTTTAATTAAGTTTGTAAGCGGGTCCAACCATTAATCACTTATTCCTTACAAGAAGAGACTAAGATCCTAGGTATACAAACTGAATCACACGATTCAAAGATCAACATTCAAAGTATTAAGATTCAGGTTTTTCAAATTTTATTTTTATTATTATTTTATTTATTTATTGGCTAGAGACAGAGAGAAAGGGAAGATAAGAGAAAAAGAGAGGCACCTACAGTACTGCCTTACCTCTTGTGAAGCTTCCCCCCCCCGCTACCCCCCTGTACAAATAGGGACCAGAAGCTTGAACCTGGGTCCTAGTGCATCGTAGCATGTGTGTTCTGTCATGAGCACCACTGCCCAGCTCCCCACAGTGTGTATTTCAAAAAGTCAAATATGACTTTAAAATCAAGTCACAGAGCAATCTTTTTAAAAAAATATTTGTTTTTTCATTCCCTTTTGTTGCCCTTATTGTTTTATTGTTGTGGTTATTGATGTCATTGTTGTTGGATAGGACAGAGAGAAATGGAGAGAGGAGAGGAAGACAGAGAGGGGGAGAGAAAGAGAGGAAGACAGAGAGGGGGAGAGAAAGACAGACACCTGCAGACCTGCTTCACCGCCTGTGAAGCGACTCCCCTGCAGGTGGGGAGCTGGAGGCTCAAACTGGGATCCTTAAGCCAGTCCTGCGCTTTGCACCATGTGAGCTTAACCCGCTGCGCTACCGCCCGACTTCCAGAATGATCTGTTTTTATTGATAAAAGCCTCCCAAGAACCTCACAAGCATATGAGATTTTCTGCATGCAGATGGTGAGTGAAGTAGAGGAAGACCAGTTCTTCCCCAGCACAGGGGAGACAAAAATTCCCATGGGGTCCCCAGAACTGGCCAACTTCCATATAGGCTTCTCAGCTTCTGCCTCAAGATCCTCCAGATTAGGAAGCCTGGAGGCACCACAGATCCCTCCCTTTATCTGACCGTGATCTTTGGGCGAAGCACCAGAGACCCAGAGAGGGAAGTGACTCGTGTGGTACCACACAGATGCTGAGGGTCAGAGCTGAGACCAGAACTGCTAGAGCACTCTTTTCCTGGCCCCACCTGTTCTCAGGGGCAGAGGCTGGGGCGGCGAGGAAGCACAGATGGGTGGAGGCATGCTCTATGGCTGAGGCAGCACAGTCAAAGGCCCTGGCCTGGGCACTCCCACCACACCCTCAATCTCCTGGGTTGTCTCTATGAGCTGCTTGAGGGCAGGTGCCAGTTATCTCTGCCTCTCAGCAACTGGCTCAGATCCAGGTACAAGGCAGACACCCAAGACATGTTTCCTGAAGAAAAGCACAAATGAACAAGAAGAATGAACAAAAGAATAAACAGAAGATAAAAGAAAGCTAGGAGGAGACAAAATCCTGGCTGAAAATCTATACACACCACTCCCTGTCCTAAAGAAGCAACCAGTCCAGGAAAAAAGAAATGGACGTGACATATATGTGTGTGTGTGTAGATCACAAGAATAAGAGTTGACTCTGGCTAGGGAGATAGCACAGTAGTTTATGCAACAGACACCCATAATGAAGACTCAGAGGTTCCAGGTTCAATCCCTGGCATCACCATAAACCATGGCTGAGCAGTAACAGGAAAAGACAGATGACTCTGAGAGAAGATACTGTAGACAGATGACTCTGAGAGAAGATACTGTTGGAAGGGTGGGGAGGCTCGCTGTGGAGGGATGGAGAGAGGGACTTTGTGAGATGGCAGAGAGGGGGAGTGCTGGGAAGCTGTGCAGTGTCTAGAGTACACAGGGGGAAGTGAGAAATGAGGCTGCATATGAGACCAGGAGGTAGAGGCCTCAGAATACCAAGCCACTGCTGCTGAGGGCTTCTTTTTTTTTCTTCTTTTTTAAATGTTTTAAATATTTATTTATTCCCTTTTGTTGCCCTTGTTGTTTATTGTTGTAGTTATTGATGTCATCATTGTTGGATAGGACAGAGAGAAATGGAGCGAGGAGGGGGAAGACAGAGGGGGGAGAGAAAGACAGACACCTGCAGACCTGCTTCACTTGTGAAGCGACTCCCCTCCCCCCCAGGTGGGGAGCCAGGGGCTCGAACCAGGATCCTTATGCTAGTCCTTGCGCTTTGTGCCACATGCGCTTAACCCGCTGTGCTACCGCCCAACTCCCTACTGAGGGCTTCTATGCAGATATGACCACCACCAGGAGGTTCTCTGGGAGGTGCTCTTCCAAACACAACACTGACACAGAAAGGGTACCTGCACAGAGAAAGGAGGCATCCCAGGTCTCATGGAATCACTGGGCCAATGAAAGGGAAGCTTTTGAAGAGATTTTTAAGGGAAAGAATGGGATATAGCTCAGAGATGGAACATATACTATGTAAGGCCTTGGATTTGATTCCAGGCATGTGCACAAGTACACACGGGGGGGGGGGGGGAGGGGGAGGGGAGGGGAGGGGGGAGGAGAAGAGAAGAGAGGAGAGGAGAGAAGAGATAGAAGTGGATAGAAGATAAATCTAAGAACCAGGAAAGCAGGGGTAAACCAGGAGGAAAAGAGATAATGTGGCAGAAGAGGACAAAGAGGAAGAGACATTAGCAACTGCCCCAAGAGTCAGAGGACAAAAGCAAAGGAATCAGAAAGAGAATAGAGTATCTGGACTTTGAATATTTCTATTAGCTCCTGTGGTGGTCTCAGTTCTGGGCTATGAAATGTAACTACAGGACAACTGATAAATAAATGTGAATCTCAAACTTCACCTCTCTCTTAATTCCAGACCACTGAATCCACATCACTACTTGAGTGTCTGATGGGCATCTTTATACCTAGCATGGTCAAAATCAAGCCACTGTTAAACTGATCCTGTCCACCTCCACTGACAATGAGCAGCCTAATCTGGCCTTAGTCGCAGAATGTCCCAAACACCTTATTTAAACCTCATATATTCTTTAAGATCCTGCTCCATAGTCACCTCCTCCAGGAAGTCCTCCCTCTTCAAACCCAGGTCACACCTATAGCAAGGCACATGCCTGCCTCAGTGAGCTATTTCTCCAGCTCCTGATTTGTCTTTTTCGCTGCTCCCCCGCCCTCAAGTAGCAAAAAGAAGAGTGATAACTCCACTATGAACAGTATCTGTCTAGGGTGCTATCTCTACAAAAGGAATGATCTTAGCTCTCCAAGACTGGCTAAGTGTAAAGCAGCTGACTGGAGGAAGGTTAGGAAGGAGGTTTTAAAAATTTAAAAATAAAATTGCAGTTTACTTCACAATTAAGCATTCTTTTTTTTTTTAAAGAGAGATTTTATTTACTTTTTAATATTTATTCCCTTTTTGTTGCCCTTGTTTTATTGTTGTAGTTATTATTTTAAAAAATTTTCAAAATTATTTATTTATTTATTCCCTTTGTTGCCCTTGTTTTTATTGTTGTAGTTATTATTGTTGTTATTGATATCATTGTTGTTGGATAGGACAGAGAGAAATGGAGAGAGGAGGGGAAGACAGAGAGGGGAAGAGAAAGACAGACACCTGCAGACCTGCTTCACCGCCTGTGAAGCGACTCCCCCTGCCTGTGGGGAGCCGGGGGAATTAAGCATTATTTCTAAGAAAATACTGATTAGTGCTTCAGGTCCCAGTTTTCAACACTTTCAGGAAATACATTTTCTGGGAGTTGGGCTATAGCACAGCGGGTTAAGTGCACATGGTGCGAAACTCAACGACTGGTGTAAGGAAATACATTTTCTAACCTAGGAGGTAGTATCCATCAGCCCACATTATTAATGCTTCAGGAACCAGGGGAAGCACCTTATGGATATTCTCCCAGTAGTTCTGTGTGGGAGAACCATGCCATTATTTATTTATTTATTCCCTTTTGTTGCCCTTGTTGTTTTATTGTTGTAGTTATTGATGTCATCATTGTTGGATAGGACAAAGAGAAATGGAGAGAGGAGGGTAAGACAGAGAGGGGGAGAGAAAGATAGATACCTGCAGACCTGCTTCACCACTTGTGAAGTGACTCCCCTGCAGATGGGGAGCCGAGGACGTGAACTGGTATCCTTACTTAACGCTGGTCCTTGCGCTTCGTGCAACGTGCACTTAACCTGCTGTACTACCACCCGAATCCCCCATGCCATTCTTGTTGAGCAGATGAAGATACCCAGGCTCAAAGAGGCTGAGTGATGGAACCAAAGATCACTTTCTTTCATTATTATCTTTTATTTATAAAATGGATAAGAGGGGTAAAATCCCACACAATTCACACCACCAGAACTCTGTATCCCATCCTCTCCCCTGAAAGCTTTCCTATTCTTTATCCTTCTGGGAGTATGGACCTAGGATCATTATGGGATGCAGAAGTTTTGGCTTCTGTAATTGGTTTTCTGCTGAACATGGGTGTTGGCCAAAGATCACTTTCAGGCCTGTCTGACAGAGGTCAAGTCATTTGAGAGTGTGTCTTTTGTGGTCCAACCATGTATGAACCCACAAGGCCATGTTTTGAGACGTAGGAGTCTTATAGAAAAAAGTTTTTTGGTGGTGGTGGGGCTTTAGTAAGGCCTAGTTTACATACCAGAAAATACTTTATACATATGATCATTAAGATGGTGAAAAAGTTGATGACTGGATAGAGAAGTTATGAGACATGGACTCTATGGAATACTACTCTGCAATTTAAAAAGATGATATTCTGTCTTTTGAGACAAGATGGATGGAAGTAGAGGTGATTATGCTTAGTAAAGTAAGAAAAGAGGAGCAAGACAATTACTGGAAGGTTTCACTCACATGTGGAATCCAGAGAATTAAAACATATGAACTTGTAAATCAAAAGCAGAAGCAACCAAACTGTTTCTCAGACTTTGTGAGAACCATGATGGTTATTGTTGGGAGGGTGGGGGGCACAGAACTTGAATGTTGGTTGTGGTGCAGAACTATATACACTGTAATTTTTTAATCTTGTAAACCACTATTAATTGCTAATAAGTATTAAGTAAATAAAATTACAACAATAACAAAAGAAATCTACATCCATGGTACTAAAGATCCTCCTTTCTCTCTAAAAAGAAAGGCAAACACACTGTGAGCTCAGACATGCAGGTTTCCCAACAGCCCCCGGGGCTGCAAAGCCTACCTTGGATTCCATAGAGCCGGTTGAGGCGTGAGCGCCGGGCCTCATCAGTGTACGGAACAGCGAGCCAGGGCATCTCACTGAAGTACTGTTTGAATGAGTCCTCTGATCTGCAGAGATTATAAACACAAAAACAAGGTACAGTTATCTCTAGACACACCATCACTGTGTCCTTCCTACCTTCTGCCAAGCTGTGCTTCGAGCTCTGAATGTCAGGGCTTCTAATCTCTGTGATCCTCAGAGACCAGGCTAGCAATACAGGAAGAGGAAAACCTACCCATTCCAATTTACACAAAGAGCAAGTGCATCTACACATCAGGCAATGACAAGCCATCTGAATAGCCTTTCACTATAACTTATGTTCCCCTGTCATTTATTTGCTTGTTTGCCTGGCAGGATACTGAATCCAAGACATCTAACCTGTTTTAAGGTTTTAAGACGTGATTACAAACCTAGGCAGGTGTTAGAATGCAGAAATTTCAAGGTTCGGAGTTTAATCCCTGATGCCATATATGCCAGAGTGATGCTCGGGTTCTTTCCCTTTCTCTCTTTCTCTCTTTTTTTTGCCTCCAGGGTTATTGCTGGGGCTCAGTGCCAGCACTACAAATCCACTGCTCCTAGAGGCCATTTTTTCCATTTTGTTGGCTAGGACAGAGAGAAACTGAGAGGGGAGGGGAAGACAGAAAGGGAGACAGATACCTGCAGACTTGTTTCACCAGTTGTCAGGTGACTTTCCTTCAGGTGGGGAGCCAGGGGCTCGAACCAGGATCCTTGCACTTCATACCATGTGTACTTAACCCAATGTGAAGTGTGCCACCACCCAAACCCTGGTTCTTTCCCTTCATTCTCTCCTGTTAATAAATAAATCTTGGGCTGGGGTAGATAGCATAATAGTTACGCAAACAGAATCTCATGCCTGAGGCGCCGTGAAGTCCCAGGTTCAATCCCCTGCGCCACCAAAAGCCAGAGCTGAGCAGTGCTCTGGTTAAAAAATAAAAATTTAAAAAAAAATTAAAAAAACAAAAAACAAAACTTGAGCTCCACTTCCCCAGAGCCCTTCCCCACTAGGGAAAGAGAGAGACAGGCTGGGAGTATGGATCGACCTGTCAACGCCCATGTTCAGCGGGGAAGCAATTACAGAAGCCAGACCTTCAACCTTCTGCAACCCCCAATGACCTTGGGTCCATATTCCCAGAGGGTTAAAGAATAGGAAAGCTATCAGGGGAGGGGATGTGATACAGAGGTCTGGTGGTGGGAATTGTGAGAAGTTGTACCCCTCTTATCCTATGGTTTAGTCAATGTTTCCTTTTTATAAATAAAAAAATTTAAAAAAGAAAATTAAAAAAACTTGAAAAAATAAAAAACTCTTCTAAAATAAATAAATAGATAAATAAATAAATAAATAAATCTTATTTAGTTCAATTTATTTTTGTGCCAAGGTCTCATGCCTACACAGATCCATAGCTCCCTGTGGACTCTTTCTAATTTCAGATAGACAGAGACAGAGACAGAGAGACAGCATAGACTGCTTCAACATGCATGAAGGTTCCCTGGTGTCATGCATATTGTGCCAGGATAACTAGCACACTGTGTATACTCAACCAAGTGGTTTTATCCAGTCTTTCAAAATTTCTCTTTGATTTTTGCTTCTTAATAAAAATCTACTTATTGGGGCTGAGTGGTGGCACACCTGGTTGAGCATACATGTTGTAATGTGTGAGGACCAGGGTTTGAGCCTTTGGTCTCCACCTATGGGGGGGGAGCTTTGTGAGTGGTCAAGCAGTGCTGCAGGTTGTCTGTCTGTCTCCCTCTTTATCACTCCATTCCCTCTCGATTTTTGGCTGTCTCTATTCAATAAATAAATAAAGATAATAAACCTAAATAAATAAATAAATAAAATTTATTTATTTCATTAACCAGAGCATTGATAGGCTCTGGTTTTTGTTTGTTCCAGGGACTTCAGAATCTCAGGCAGGAAAGCTGTTTTGCATAACTATTATACTATCTCCCCAATAAACCAATCTTTAAAAATGTTAACAAATTTTCAGTCTCAGGAGTGGTACAGTAGATAGAGAGCCAGACTTGTATACATGAAGTCCCACGTTTGATGCCTGGATTTGCATATGTCAGAGTGATGCTCCGGTTCTCTCTCTATCTCTCATTATTAAATAAATCTTTGAAAAATATTTACAAAGTAAAAATACAATTATTTCATCTGGCATGCCTTCCAGCTTGCTCCCACCCACACACACTGAGACAGGTAGCTAGGGAACAGCAGGTGGCACCAAGAGCCAACAAGACCAAGACTGGATAGTGCAGACTTCAAGGAAATGACCATGCGCAAAACACCCCCAGAGTTCACACCTCAGAGCCCTTTCTGTGAACAACTCTCTAGAGAAGCAGATGTGTCTGGTAGCTTGTCTGAACTGGGAGTTCAGTTAATGGGAGGGCAAGAAGCAGGGAAAATTGAGAATAAGGGACCTGAAACACTCCAGGAAGAATGTCTGTCTTTCTTTTTTTCTTTTTAGAGACAGGGAAGCAGGGAGGGAAGGAGAGAGGGAGGAAGGGAGGGAGAAAGGGAGAGAGAGAGAGAGAGAGAGAACCACAGCACTGAAGCTTCCTTCAATGTGGCAGGGACTAGGCTTGAACCTGGGTCGTGTACATGGTAAGCAGCACACTACCCAAGTGAACTATTTTGCCAACCCCCACTTCTGCTTTTTGTGATAGCTCCCAATCAAAGCATGTGGCAAGAGCTAGAACAAACAAATGTGTAGTCTTACAAGACAGGTTCACACTCCATCAGCATCTGGATTTTCCCTTTCCATCCATCCTCCTCCGTGCTTCTTCACCAGTCTGAAAAACTGAATCAACCAGAGAACTACATCCTAGTCTCAGGTGCAGGTGTGAACTGGCTCACTGTTTATAGTAGAAACAGATGGGGTTATTTTGTTTCTGTTTATTTTTGTTGTTTATGCTCCCCTGTGGGCTCGTAATTGCGGAGTGTAGCCACCCTCTGCAAATAATTCCAGATAATGTCTTCCCTAATCTCTACATCCTCTATCACATTCTAGAATAAAGATATGAGAAGTATAAAGAAAAAGAGAGGCATGCTAAGCACATAGAGAAGATAGATGCACACCACCACTTTCCCCAGTCTACATTACCTGTCTGCACTAACAAAGATGATCTCAAATTTCTGGCCTGCCTCCTTGATCTTCCGGTAGGATTCCACCAGGACCCGGGTGAGGCTTCGGCACGGTGGGCACTGAAAGACAAAGTGCGAACCTACAGCACAGCAGTGCCCCTTCCACATTCCATTCCCACACATTTATCACCAGAGGCCAGGTAAGCAAAACCCGAAAGAATCAGAAATAGTGGTTGGGGAGATAGCTTAGCATCTATCCCTGGCATTACGCATGTTCAGAATGGTGATCTGGTCTCTCTTTTCACATTAAACAAACAAATCTTTTTTAAAAAGGCGTGGGTAGATAGCATAATGGTTATGCAAAGAGACTCTCCTGCCTGAGGCTCCAAAGCCCCAGGTTCAATCCCCCACACCACCGTAAGCCAGAGCTGAGCAGTGCTCTGGGGGGCAGAGGGGGAGAGGTAGAAGTGCAGATGCCTCTCATAAGGGTACGTGTCCAACATGGACTCTATCCCATGGCAGCAGTCAAAAAGACATTTTCAAGGGGCTGGGGTGGTGGTGCGAACACATCACAGTGCACAAGGACCCACCTGAAGGGGGAGGCTTCACAAGCAGTGAAGCAGTGCTAGGTTTCTCTCTGTCCCCTTTCTCCCCTCTACCTCCCCCTTCTCTCTCAGTTTCTCTCTTACCTGTCTAATAAAACAGAAAGGAGAGAAAAAAAAAAAAAAAAAGGAAAAAGTGGCCACTAGGAGCAGTGGGTTCATAGTGACAGCACCGAGCCCAAATGATAATTTTAGTGGCAATTAAAAAAAAAAAGTTGACTTTTAAAGATATTACATTAAAAATGGGTCTTTGCCATTACCTTTAAAAATATTTAGAAGGGGCAGGGGCTGGGTGGTAGGGCACCTGGCTGAGTGCACACATTACCATGCAGAAGGACCCAGGTTGGAGCCCCTGCTCCCCACTGCAGGGGGTTGCTTCAGGAGCAGTGAAGCAGGACTACAGGTGTCTTTCTCTTTATCTCCTGTTCCCCTCTCAATTTCTCTCTGTCCTATCAAGTAAAATATTAAGAAAAAAGTGGCCGCCATGGATTCATACCAGTACCAAGCCACAGTGACAATCCTGGTGGCAATAAAAATAAAAGATACGGGAGTCGGGCAGTAGCACAGTGGGTTAAGTGCACATGGTGCAAAGTGCAAGGACCAGTGTGAGGATCCTGGTTCGAGCTCCCAGCTCCCCTCCTGCAGGAGAGTCCCTTCACAAGCGGTGAAGCAGGTCTGCAGGTGTCTATCTTTCTCTCCCCATCTCTGTCTTCCCCTCCTCTCTCCATTTCTCTCTGTCCTATCCATCAACGACGACAACAAGAAGAACTACAACAATAAAACAACAAGGGCAACAAAAGGGAATAAATAAATAAATATTTAAAAAATAAAAGATACATATGTATTAAAATATATTTTTTAAAGAAGATGACACATCCGTACCATGTACCTTTCATACTAACCAGCATTTATTGTATGCCAGAAATACATGAGCACAGGAAGAAACCAGAATGCCAGGAAATTTTGCTGGATTAGTAACACCTCCAGAAGTCACCCACAGCTGATGCTGGTGGCAACCTCACTGTTTCTTTCCATCTGGATTGAAGAGGGAGGGAACACTTACCCAGTGTGCAGAGAAATAGACTCCCACATGCGACCCTTCCAGGCTGCTGCTCTCCAGGGACTGCTCATTGTTTCTGAGCAAGGGCCCTGCAATGACTTCTCTGAAGGGTTTAGGTCCCCATGGGAATTCCAGACCTAAAATGGGTGACAGATGGCAGGAATGTTCATTGTAGCCTCTGACCCTAAAGACCTCAGGGTTGCAAGGCACTGACACTTTTATCATCAAACAACTTCATCCTACCCAAAGGACCTGTAGATAAAACAGCACAAAAAGGATAACTCAGGGACAGGGTGGTAGAGCACTTGCTAGAACATCCACACTACAATGTACAAGGACCCAGGTTCAAACTCCTGGTTCCCTCCTACAGAGCGGAAGCTTTACAAGTGGTGAAGTAGTACTGCAAAAGTGTCTCTTTTTCTTTCTCCATTTCTAATCCCTTTCCCTCTCAATTTCTCTGTCTCTATACAAAACAAACAAACAAACAAATAAGCAAAACAAAAATATAGGGAGTCGGGCGGTAGCGTAGTGGGTTAAGCGCACGTGGCACAAAGTGCAAGGACCGGAGTAAGGATCCCGATTCGAACCCCCGGCTTCCCACCTGCAGGGGAGTCGCTTCATAGGCGGTGAAGCAGGTCTGCAGGTGTCTATCTTTCTCTCCCCCTCTCTGTCTTCCCCTCCTCTCTCCATTTCTCTCTGTCCTATCCAACAACGATGACATCAACAATGACAATAATAACTACGACAATAAAACAAGGGCAACAAAAGGGAATAAATAAATTAAAAAATATTAAATATATATATATATGTATGTTTTTTTAAAAAGCAGAACTCATCCATAGCAGAATACATCCAACCCTCACAGTGATGGTTCTATAACCAGGGTGATTACAGTGTTTGTGGCATTTGAAAAGCACAGAAGTCCTGGTCACAACCAAATCTTGGAAGCCAGGGACAAGGCTGAAGATGGATGTTTGAAAACAAAGCAAACTCGATGCTTTCAGTGATCATGATGAGGGGCTGGGTTGAGGAATCCTTGTCATGGTTTTAACTGTGAGTTTCTTCTGTTGCAATTCCAGAATCAGCAGGTCCACCCCCAGATATTCTGCCTTAGTCTGTCTGGGTTGGGGCCCAGGGAACTCAATAAGAATCTGTCTAGTGAGAAGTAAAATTTACTAAGTCCAGATGGTCTATGCTCTGACACTTAAGCCTCAGGCAGGAAGAGCAATGATATGTTCCCAGCTAAAGGGAATAGTATTTTCTCACAGGGTGGTCCAAGGACCACTGCCTCGAAATTGCCTAGGGTGGGTGGGTGGGGAGCTGGGGAAAGCACAGACTGGTTAAAAATTGCAGGTGGCCAAGCCCACCCTGAAATAAACAGACCTCCGAATCTCTAGAGGTGGGGTGGGAGGTCTGCGTTTAACAGTCTTCAGAGGGTGTGTGTGTGTGTGTGTGTGTGTGTGTGTGTGTGTGTGTGTGTTTTACACTTGAGAAGATAAAGAGTTGGTTCCACCATGCCCTCATTTTTTCTTGAGGGAAATTTTTTGAATCTAGTGAAATCTGTCCTGGAAAAATTTGGGATCAGTGTTGGTGCTTCTAACTGGAGCAACGGGTTGCATTGGATCGACCTTCTCGTGGTGCATCCCGTGAGTACCCATTCATTGGGGAAACTGACGATCCTTCCTAGCCGACTGAATCCACATGGATCCCAGTCACTTTCAAAGCCAGCAACAAGCAGCTCCTGACAGCTTTGCTGTTGACTGGCTACGGAAGAAGGGCAAACGCTAGAAGAAGAAGAAGACTGGAGCAACAGGTGAGGGAGGGAAGGTTTTTTTTTTTTTTTTCCCCCCATACCAGAGTACTTCTTAGTTCTGGCTTATAGTGATGGTGGGGACTGAACCTTGTACTTCAGGTATAAAAGTTGTTTTGCATAACCATTATGCTATCTCCCTAACCAGGGAAAAATCTTATGACCCTTTCATGATTCCAGAATAAGGGAGAAAGAAATGGACCTTGGTAGCCCAAGAGGTGGTACAGTGGACAAAATGTTGAGTTCTCAAGCATAAGGTCCTGAGTTCAAGTCCTTACATGGCATGTGGCAGAGAGATGCTCTGGTGTCCTCTCTGTCTCGAAAGAAAGAAAGAGAGAGAGAGAAAGAAAGAAGTGCACATGGAACGAAGCCCAAGGACCAGCGTAGGGCTCCCCACCTGTAGGGGAGTCACTTCACAAGTGGTGAAGCAGGTCTGCAGGTGTCTATCTTTCTCTCCCCCTCTCTGTCTTTCCCTACTCTCTTAATTTCTCGCTGTCCTATCCAACAACAACGACATCAATAACAACAACAAAAAACACAACAACAAGGGCAACAAAAAGGGGGGGGGAAGCCTCCAGAAGCAGTGGATTTATGGTGCAGGCACTGAGCCCAGCAATAACCCTAGAGGCAAAAAAAAAAAAAAAAAAGGAAGAAAGAAAAAGGGAGGGAGGGAAGGCAGGAGGGAGGCAGGGAGGGAGGGAGGGAGGAAGGAATGAAGGAAGGAATGAAGGAAGGAATGAAGGAAGGAAGGACAGTTGCTGAGCTGTGTGGTCTGGATGGAGGTGCCTAGCTAAGCCATGGCCAGCCACCTAGTCAGGCAGCAAAACAAAGTAAGTGAGGTTTGTAGGACTGGGGTCAGAAACCAGGTGTTGTCACTGCTATGGCCAGGAAAACAACACAGAGATTGAGACTTGGCTACATGAGATTTTAAAGGGAGTGGGGGAGAAGACTCTTTAGCCTGTCTCTAATCATGAAGGTTACAGCTGCTGAGAAACTACTATAAGAAGTCAGCATCTGAGCTTTAGTTTCTTCTCAGTGACCTTCTTTGCCAGAGATGCTGAACTTCCTTATTTCAGATCCCTTTGGTTCATGAGTTAAAGTCCTTCGGAGAGACATCCTGATCTCTTTAAAAATCTTAACTGTGGGGAGTCGGGCGGTAACGCAGTGGGTTAAGCACACGTGGCGTGGCGCAAAGCACAAGGGCCAGCCGCAGTTTGAGCCCCGGCTCCCCACCTGCAGGGGAGTCGCTTCACAAGTGGTGAAGCAGGTCTGCAGGTGTCTATCTTTCTCTCCCGCTCTCTGTCTTCCCCTCCTTTCTCCATTTCTCTCTGACCTATCCAACAACAATGACATCAAATAATAACTACAACAATAAAAAAAAAACAAGTACAACAAAAGGGAATAAATAAATAAGTATTTAAAAAAATCTTAACTGTGTTTTGGAGAGTACTGAAATTTCATCAAGACAACATTCTCTAGACAAATAAAATTCACTTATAAATATTTCATTTGTGTGTACTCTAGCGATGGGGTGGAGGCCACGGCGGGGAGGGGCAGTGGGAAGGGTGAGATGGATGAGCCAAGGACTCACCTTCGGGGTCATCTCGGATCACTAGCAGTCCATTCCTGCACACAACCTTCCCAGTGGTGGCGTCTAGGAATATTAGTGATGGAATGTTGGAGATTCGATATTTGTTCCAAAGTTTAAGCTGCAAGAAAAATAGAAGGTGGTTACATCCAAATCTGCTTAACTGCAGAGTTCTTTCAAGTCCCTCCAGCCCAAAGTTGAGAGGTTAAATGGGGTAGATGGAATGGAAAACACTAAAACAGAGATAAATTATTTACTGACATAAATCAGGGCAGGTTGGGCAAGAGTGATGAGAGCAGCTCCAATCCCAATGCTCTGGTGCTTTGTGATTGCAGGAGACTCCACATCAGAATCTTACTCAGGCTCTTGTAACACAGACTGAGAGGGGACCCTACTCTTGCTCAAGGAGAGCTTTTTCATCCCATACCTCTCCCAAGGGCACTTTCTTTCTCTAAAAAGCACAAAGATGAAGAAGGGTTAGACCACGCAGCTCAGCGACTGTCCTAGGACTCCTCCATCCCTCCCTTCTTTCCTTCCCACCCTTTCTATTTCTTTCTTTCCTTCCATCCTTTCTTTTCTCTTTCCTTCTCCTTCTTCTTCTCCTCCTCCTCCTCCTCCTCATTTGCCATTAATGATAGAGATAGAGACAGAGAAAATGCCAGAGCATCTCTCTGCCACGTGCTATGTGAGGAACTGAACTCAGGACCTTATGCTTGAGAGCTCTACATTTTATCCACTGCACCACCTCTTGGGCTACAAAGGTCTATTTCTTTCCTCTTTATTCTGGAATCATGAAAGGGTCATAAGATTTTTCCCTGGTTAGGG
Source organism: Erinaceus europaeus (assembly GCF_950295315.1). Lineage (NCBI taxonomy): Eukaryota > Metazoa > Chordata > Mammalia > Eulipotyphla > Erinaceidae > Erinaceus > Erinaceus europaeus. Next base: position 78,801,432 of record NC_080173.1, on the reverse strand, counting down.
AGATAGCATAATGGTTATGCAAAACAACTTTTATAATTTTTATGCTTTTATGATTCAGTCAGGAAGGGAGATTTTTCATTGATATCTGCTCCCCTTACCAGCAGCTAAGGTCTCTATGGCTTTCCAGTCTCCAAGAAAGGACAAGGGTAGTGAATAGAAAGTCAAGCAGTTATAATCCACCCATTTCCTCATTCCCCTCTGGTTCCCACGCTTGGAATATCAGCAGTTGTTAGAGGCTAGTGCCATTCAATTTGCAAATATGGGGGGAGCAGTATCTTGAGCTAGCCCAACCTGCAGTTCTCAGTATCACTCATAACAATTCATGGGAGGCAAGTTCTCAAGGCTGACCCTGTACCCATGAGGGAACTAGGGTCTAAAGGGGGGAACGAGGCTGAGAAAAAGTGAATGTGACAGCCCAGGAGTAGGAGGCAATTATGTGCAGACTCCCTTTTCTGCCCCCTCCTGCTTTTGTGAGCACAGTTTAGGTGGGCAACTGGGTACTCTGGACCTTAACTGCCAAGCTCAGGAAGTGACATAATTACATGAAATGTTGAGCCACTAATGCAGCCATAAAGAAGAAAGACACGGGAATCGGGCAGTAGCGCAGCGGGTTAAGTGCAGGTGGCACAAAGTGCAAGGACCAGTGTAAGGATCCTGGTTCGAGCCCCCGGCTCCCCTCCTGCAGGGGAGTTACTTCACAGGTGGTGAAGCAGGTCTGCAGGTGTCTATCTTTCCCCCTTTCTGTCTTCCCCATCTCTCTCCATTTCTCTCTGTCCTATCTAACAATGATGCCATCAATAACAGCAATAATAACTACAACAATAAAACAACAAGGGCAACAAAAGGGAATAAATAAATATTAAAAAAAAAAAGACAGAAAGACACGGAGAAACCAAAGAGTAGTCCACTGGTGATTTAGCTGTAGGTCCCAGGGACCAGCTGGGAGGGCTGGCTACTTGGGCACTGGCCGAAGAGAGTACATGTGTACCAAACAGGAAAGGGCTGCAGAAGCCCAACTGCTTACAGCCAGGAGGAAGTTCTGTGTGGTTATGACTATTTTTGCTTTAATTCTGCCTTAAGTAGTGAGAGTTGGGCAGGATACCTGCCAAGAGATGTTCGGCTTTCTTTGTCAGGGGAGACCTGCATCTCTGCAGGAAGGATTGATTGGGAGACCCTACTTCAAACTGGGTGAGCTTTGTACTAGTGCTGCTGCATGTCTTGCCAGGTCTGTTTCCAACAGGCTCCCCAACTAGCCACAGGTCATCAGAATAAGAGTGAATCTGCACATACAGTATTAAACAACTGAAGAGAACTCTGATGCAGGATTCAGATTAAATACTTTTGGGAGAAGTTCAATAATACAACACAGCCATTTGCCAAAGGGGTTACCTACACAAATGTGCTGATAAAAGGATAAGAAGTAAGAAACTCCAAGATTAACCATCTTTAACTAAAAATAAATAAATTAATTAACATATACATATACATGGGCTGGGTGGCAGTGCAGCGGGTCAAGCATACATGGCATGAAGGGCAAGGACCAGAGCAAGAATCCCGATTCAAGCCCCCAGCTCCCCACCTGCAGGGAGGCTCACTTCACAAGTGGTGAATCAGGTCTGCAGGTTTCTTTCTCTCCCCCTCTGTCTTTGTCTCCTCTCTCGATTTCTTTCTGTCCTATCCAACAACAACAGTGGCAGCAATAACAATAACAGCAACACAGCAACAAAAATGGGAAAAATGGTCTCTGGGCACAGTGGATTCATAGTGCAGGCAATAATCCCCAGCAAACCCTGGAGGCAATATATATATATATTTCATTTATCTCATGAGACAGAATACATGTTGGGCAGGGGCGACTGCATAATGGGTATGCAAAATACTTGCATGCCTGAGGCTTTTAAGTCACAGGTTCAATTCCCCACACCACTGGAAGCCAGAGCTAAGCAGTGCTCTAGAGAAAGGAGGAGGCATGGGGATTGAATGAACCAGAAACCCCCAGACATACAAGTCCTGTGCTCTACCAGCTGTACTATTTCCCCGGTTTTTTAAAAAATATTTACTTATTTATTTATTTATTCATTCCCTTTTGTTGCCCTTGTTGTTTTTACTGCTCAACTCCCCTTTCCCCAGTTTTTTGTACAACTCTTCCTCTGTCGCATATACTGTTAAGAGGTCTCTACTATCACATCTTGTGATAGTACATGGCATCTTGTAACAAGATTCTCTTCCTGTGTAGCTAGACTCTTGCATAAAGTAAAATACTGTCTGTGAGCTGAAAATATGAGATGGAAGATAAATCATAATTATAATAGACCAGTTTGAATGTAAGCCCCAATATTATACTTGAAATACAGCATACAGCTGAGTCTTGGCTAGATGTTTTAGTACCTGGGAAACTAGTCCCTAAATACCTGGCCACCCAACCAGTGTCCCTGAGGCTGGCAGGGCTGGTTGGGACAGTCTGAGGACATTAGTGTAGTACTTTGGACTTCTGCCTCCCCCTCCCCCATCCAAGCAAACTAAGGAAGAAATTCCCTTTTCCTGGGTTCCTTGTATAGGTAGGACTGTAACTCCCTCCCCTACCCCAACTCAAATTACCACAGAGAGTGAGAGTTCTCTCAGGATCCTCTCTTTAGAGAGGTAAGAAACTGCAACCCTTAAAAACCTCATCTTCTCTCCCTCCTGAGAGATCCTTCCCTTTTTCTTTCCCACTGTGTCTCAGGAAGACAGGTCCTGGCTTGTGTTTTACCCACTGTTGTTGGAGCTTTTGTTTCCAAGTAAAGATCTGCTGATTTGGTGAGGGGGAAAGTATGCTTCTAGACTTAGTCCGACATTAAAAAGCTGGCCCTTTTGTAACACAGCATGGCCTAATTTTATATGCTAGGAGTCTCTTTAGGAATGCATGCCATTCATTAGCAATTTGTAGATTGCATGGACTATCTTAATTACAATGTAGTGTCAAGGTTACTCTGTTCTGAAACAGCACAGAAGGCATAGGAATAATCATTCCATTGTGCCAATTTTGATGACTGAGTCAGAAAGTGAATCTTACATTGGAAAAATCCTATAGTCACTTTAATGATGATGAATCTCTCTCTCTCTCTTTCCTGGGTCCTCAAGCATTGTAACATGTGCTTAACCAGGTGCACCACCACATGATCCCAATAAATAAAATCTTTAAAAAAATTTTTTTAGTTATCTTTCAATTTTTCTATTTTTATTAATTTTTTATTATCTTTATTTATTTATTGGATAGAGACAGTCAGAAATTGAGTGGAACGGAGAGACTGAGAGGGAAAGAGACGGAGAGACACCTGCAACCCTGCTTTACCACTTGCAAAGCTTTCCCCCTGCAGGTGGGGACTGGGGGCTTGAACCTGAGTCCTTGAGCATTGCAACACGTGCACTCCACCAGGTGCACCACCACCTGGCCCAAATAAAATCTTTATAAAAAAAAAAAAAGAAGTGATCACCAAGAGTTATTTACTTTTGTGTCTTTTCAAGTACATGTGACATCTCAAGCCCATTAAAGTTGTTTTTCTTTCTTTTTCTTTTTCTTTTTTTTCTTTTCTTTTTTTTTTTTTTGCTTCACAACCATTTTGGGTTACAGACACTGGAGGCTAGAAGCTACAGATTTTTTCTCCAGAGGAAAGTGCATATACAAAAAAAGTCTGTGGTGGTCCAGGAAGTGGCATAGTGGATAAAGCATTGGACTCTCAAGCATGAGGTCTTGAGTTTAATCCCCAGGAGCACATGTACCAGAGTCATGTCTGGTTCTTTCTTTCTTTCTCTCTCTCCTCCTATCTTTTAAAAAGTCTACGTGCAATTTCATAAAGTTCATGATAAGTCTATTGTTCCCTGCGGCCATTTTCCTTCCCCCCTCCCCCTGTCTTTTTATTTGCTAGAACAGGAATTGAGAGACAGGGAGACAGAGAAGATAAAAGAGACACCTGCAGACCTCCTTCTCTACTCATGAAAATTCTCTCTGCGGGTGGGGAGTGAGAATTTGAACCCAGGTCCTTGAATACGATAATGTGTGAACTCTGCCACAGATACCACTGCCTGGCCCTCCCAAATGATTATTTTTCCAAAAGACAGTACTGAAGGCAAAGGTAAAAAATAAAGTAAGGGCCTAGGAGATAGCACAGTGATTTGTGCAACAGACCTTCATACCTGAGGCCCCAGAGGTCCCAGATTCAATCCCTTGAATCAGCATAAGTCAGAATTGAGTAGTGCTCTGGTCTTGGTCTCATTCTCTCTCTAAAATAAAAATTACAATTTATATTTAAAAAAAAAAACTTTATTCTTCCTTTGGAGGAAACACAGTAGTGTGGAGGGTAAGTAGGCACCAGGGGCCTGGGTTTATAGCCAGGTCTAATATAATATCTCTGTAGACTTCAGCAGGTGACAGGGTACCAGGCCTCAGCAGGTCAGGCCACCTTACCTAGCATGGTAAGAGGCCCATCCCAGGATGAATAATGGACCTAAGATGCCATGATGCACACAGAGATGCTCTGAAAACTACAGAGCTACTCCAGGGGACACATCATTAATAGGTGAATCAGTTTATGCCTATTTCTCCCTTGTCTTGTCAGCAGCCCTTTCAAAAGTCATTCTCCTGTCAGCTTAATCCTAAAGTGAATCAATCCGCTGTATCGTCAATCCGCTGTACGTGAAGCTCCTCGGAAAATGAGGGTTTCCTGCTGTGGCCAGTTGTACTTTTGCCATAAGAGCATTCTGCAAAACATAGACACATTTTGGGGACCTAATGTGGCCTGACTGCCTCTGGTCCCTTTTTTTCTACCTTCTCCCCATCTGTGATTTCCAAATTTTAAAGGAACATCTGGAAAAAATTTTCACTGACAGGAATCCCTACTTTCTGGTTTAGATGACTGTAGCATGAAATACAGCACAGCCTGATACATGGTCTGGAAGAGGGAGAAGGACTGAGTCAAGCAGCGCCCAGCACAGCAGCCTCTGAACCAGGAGACTGGGTGGGTGGGGAGCAACTGAATATCTCCCAGTGGACACTGTGAAGGAAAAAGGTGAGTGGGGATTTAAACAAGCACTTGAACTGGGCTCACTGGTCGGGTACCTCTGCTGTTGGTAAAGACCAGATGACTTTAGCTGTCTCCAGTGCTCTTCCAGCAAAAAGTTCACCCAAGATTCACTTTGGTGATACCTTCAACTTGCTGAGCCACCTCCTTTCATAGCCACCCCAAGGTCAAGTGACTTCAGCTGACTATGTCCTTGCAAAACCTCAATGCCCAGACATGTTAAATGTTTGTTCACCAAGTGCAACCAAGATGAAATAGAACAGAAGAAAGAGGAGATGATGTTAGCTCAACTTGGCGAAATCAAAAAGGATGACAAAATGGGCTATTGAGTTACTTAAAAGTAACCATTCCTTGGCCTGGCGGCTGGTTCTGGTTAGTGATTCCAAGGCTGTGGTTGAAGCTATCATCCTAGGAATGCTGGCCAGAAACGCTTTCATAGTGACCCATGGAACAATGAAGCAAATATCAAGAGGGTCAGGACTGGGAACTGGCAGACTGTAAAAATGCAACCGCCAAAGCCCAGCTAATCTGAAACACTGGTGGGGTCAGTCAGCACCCACAGATGCCACAGGGAAATGCAACGTGGAGATTTCTGAGAAGTTCCAGCTCCTGAGGGTGACACAGAATCTGCCTCGCATTCTGAGGACTTGGTTTTGCACTTGACTGGGCTGAGTTTTTATTTCTCAACAGCTGCTACAAATCTGTGGGATTAAGCCAAAGCTAACACAGATGCAGGATTAACCAGGGAGCTGTTTGGCAAGGTCAGTCAGTGCGTTCTCAGGCAAACTTTACCCTGGTACCTTCCACCAAATACTAACCACAGCCAGCACACCATGCTTTCTGTGAGTAGCATGTGAAAACAGGTCCTAGAAAGTGTTCCCACCCTTCCTAACCCAAACACCACTAATGCACCCTATACATGAAGTCTGAGAGGAAAAGTTCTTGCCACACCTCCAGAGCCAGACTCTTCCACTCCAGCTACTGGCCAGTTGGTGATCTCAGGCAAGTTACCCAATTTTCTCTCCAGTTTCCTCATCTGTGAAGTGGGACTGTTGCGATTATATGAGTTAGCAAGTGTGCTCAGAACTGGGCATGGCATGAACTGGCTGCTGTTAACTGCTACAGTTATTATTGTTGCTATTATCACAGCACCATTCTAAAGCAGCTACTTGTCTCATGTTCCTGGAGTTAAGATCAAATCTTACTTCTGTGGCATGGTTTTTCCACTGTGTGATACAGCCTGCGACTGAATTCTTCATAGCCAGGTAAGGCTGTTGGTCAAGTACAGTATTTGGCACCTGTCATAGGTTCAGTAAATGGGTGAACAAATGGGAGGAGTGAATGAATGGAAAAGAGAATGGAAACACTGTCTGCAGGCCGGCTGACTGGATACCTAATTATGCAATCAAGTTCAACTGTGTAAAACTGTGTAAAAGGCTTCTTTACGGCTGAAATTCTTACGTGTCTTTGGCATTGTTGAGGGCTTTCCAAGTTCCAGAATGAAGAACCTAAGACAAGTGCCAGTAGAATTAGATCTCTTCTAACAGTACACCTTGACTATGTTTCCTATCGCTCCTTTTTCAGAACAGAAACATGGTGAACAGACCAGTCTAAGAGACCATGAGAAAGATGTGGGTGAATTGGCCAGGCTGGTGAGAACCATCACAAGCTTATGAGCAATCAAAGCTAGCAGATTTATGGTCAGGATGCTGGGTTAAGGGTTGATTTTCCCATCACTATAGATGGCTCAGAAAGAAGGCCTTTGCCCCAGAGGTTTCAAAATTGGCATGTCTATTCTGCTTCCTACAGACAAAGGCATCAGGCATAACATACACCATATGTTCTCCTCCTGTGTCCACCTCTGATACTCCATGTTGATGAGCTCAGGAGGGGAGGAAGAAGAGGGTGGAGAAGTGAAGGCAGTAGACTTTGATGCCTGAGGCTCTGAGGTTCCAGGTTCAATTACTGACTCTACCATAGACCAGAATTGAGCAGTGATCTGATAAAAATAAATAATTAAATAAATGAAAGACAGAATGGTAGAAGGAACATGAAAATTTTACTCTTCACTTCTCTAAAATCTCAGAATATTGAGTTTTCTAATCAATTTATAGCTACAATCAAAGTGCTACAGGAAAAATGAAGGGGTAAGTGTCATATTTGCCTTCACAAACTGTAAATTTTTGAAGTGGAAAATGGTTAATTAAAATGGTAAGTCTGAGGCTGGGTGGTGGTGCACCTGGTTGAGCACATGTGCTACAATGTGCAAGCACCTGGATTTGAGCCCCTGGTCCCCACCTGCAGGGGAAAAGCTTCACGAGTGGTGAAGCAGGGCTGCAGGTGTCTCTCTGTCTCTCTCCCTCTCTATCTCCCCCTTCTCTCTTGATTTCTGGCTGTCTCTATCCAATAAATAAAGAGAATTAAAAATTTTTTTAAAAGAATGTCTCAATTAAAAATGGTAAATATGTTACAAACCTATACCCACAATGTTTTAAATTTAGAATATATGTATTTTATTTATTTCACAAGAGACAGATAGATGGGGAGGGAGCCCAGATAGCACTCTGGCATATGTGGTACTGGGGACCTCATGCCTGCAATTCTCTCACTGTGCCACTTCCTAGGCTCCTCCATGACTTTTTTTTGTGTGTGTGGGGGAATCATCCCTGGGGTTTCACCACTCAGGACTGACTTTCTGATAGAGACAGAGAGGTAGGGAGGCACAGCAGAGAAACCACAGCACTGAAATCTCCTTCGATGTGGAGGAGACTGGGCTCAAATCTGAGTCTTGCACATTGTAAAGTGGCACGCTATCCAAGTGAGCTATTTTGCTGGCCCACTCCACAGTTGTTTCCCCACCCATGACTTTTACTAGTGGAGGAGCCAAGACTGCAATGTCTAGGCACCCCATGAGGCAGATCATGGTCACTGTCTAGGGAAGAGAGCTAGAAAAGTAACAAGGGAAGATTGGCTCCACCTGAGCTTAATGATTATGTCAGCAATGGTTCCTTGTGTGAAATCTAACACGCTCAAGTTTCAGAAGCCCTCCTAGTAACCACTTCCATTCCAGGTAGGAACTGCCAGAGAACCAACAGCTCATGACCGAGTGTGGATATTGTTGGCCAAATACTCAGTCAATACTTCTGTTTAGCACAGGGCTTTCTGGCACAGGAGAAATGGTTCTGGATGTGATTCTAGAGCCACAGAGCCTGGGTTCACATGTACTCTACTGACACCTGTGGAGTTGACTTTGGATAAGTTAGTTCACTTCTCAGAGTCTCAGTTTCTTCATAAAAAAATGAAGATAATAGGGAGGCGGGCGGTAGCGCAGCGGGTTAAGTGCACGTGGCGCAAAGCGCAAGGACCTGAGTAAGGATCCCGGTTCGAGTCCCCAGCTCCCCACCTGCAAGGGAGTCTCTTCACAGGCGGTGAATCAGATCTTCAGGTGTCTTTCTCTCCCCCCTCTCTGTCTTCCCCTCCTCTCTCCATTTCTCTCTGTCCTATCTAACAACGACGTCATCAATAATGACAACAATAACGACAACAACAATGAAAAACAAGGGCAACAAAAGGGAAAAATAAATAAATATAAAAAAATGAAGATAATAATACCTGCCTCCATGCTGTTGCTGTTAGAACGAAATTTATAAATATGTATACACACACACACACACACACCCCAATTAGGACACTGCCTGATACATAATAAGTGTTCAATAAATGTTAGAAGTGATACAGTGATGCCTAAAGAGCCCACTGCCATTCATTTCTCCTTGACCATGAATGAAGAATGGGATGACCCCCTTGGACGCCCACTTGACAGTCATGTCAGTGGCAGGTTCCCATCCTGGTAGAGAAGAGATGAGGGAAAGACTTCCTAAGCCTTGTATCAAATCAGGAGGCTTAATGATAAAGGACCAAGATGAAGAGACACACACACCCCTACATAGCACAAAACAGTAACTGTTAGTCTGGTGGTGTGTGTGTGTGTGTGTGTGTGTGTGTGTGTGTGTGTTTGGCTATGAAATTCTTAGGAGCTCACCTCATTTTGCTAGATACTCTTTTTAAAATAATTGTATTTATTGGTTATTGACAGAGAAATTAAGAGGGAAGGGGAAGATGCGGGGGCAGGGGGAGGGGAGAAGAGAGAGGTAGGAGGAGTGAGGGAGAGAGTGAGGGGGTGGAGGGAAGGAAGGAGAGAGAGAGAGAGAGAGAGAGAGAGAGAGAGACCGACCAAGACCTGCAAAACTGCTTCTCCATTCCTGAAGTTTTCTTCCCCCTTGCAGGTGTGGACCAGGTCTTAAACTGGGTCCTTGTGCATTGAAATGTGTACTCGAACTAGTGTGCCATCATCCCATCATCTACCCACCACCAGATACTCTTTTACAACAGAAATCATTTCACTGAGATTTATTTTTTTGGGGTGTGTGTGTCCTGATGTGCTACCTCTTTTATCTCCAAGCAATGTCTACTGCCATCAGTAGCCAGCCTGCCCCCCCACACCTCCCCAGTTGAGCAAGCTGTGCTTCCATCTTGTCCCTCCAAAGTGCCGTCAAAGACACTGCCAATCACCAGGATAAAGAACTGCGCTCTATGCTTCTGTTAGGCTGAATACAAAACATCCACTGCCACTTAATCCTTTCTTCTGAGGGGACAGCTGTGCCTGGCAGCCTCACTGTATTAGACAGGAATCAGTGCCTCTCGTGTAAGAGCACAGGCTCTGGGGGCAGATGGTTTTTGTTTCAATCCTGGCTCTGTCACCTCAGGCAAGTTACTTAGCCCCCTCAAGCCTCACGTGGCTCAATTGCAAAAGATTCCAAGTTCCCTACCTCCGAGGGTCACTGTGAGGATAGAGAATACATCTGACAAGCTTAACACACACACACACACACACACACACACACACACACACACACACACACACACACACACACAGAGAGACATGGGGAAATTTCCAATGTGTACACTTTGGTGTATTGCATCAAAGTAAACGACTCTGGGGTGGGTGGGAGAAAGGGCTCAGGTCCTGGAACATGATGGCAGAGGACCTGGGAAAAGTTATGCATGCACTCACTATTGTATTTACTGTTGACTGTAAAACATTAATTCCCCAATAAAGAAATTAAAAAAAAGCACTTAAATGCCGCATTTGCCTATGATAGTCAGAACCCCATGGTACCACCAGTCCTTGACATGGTTGTGACCCAGAATAATCCACACACACACATAAATAAATAAAGTGCTTTATGGGTTGAGCACGGGAAAGAGACAGTATCCCATATGCAACTAGGTCCAAGAGGTCAGTAAAAAGGAACAAAAACACATCCTGAGACCCAGAGGCAGCGGCCACCTCTTACTCTGCATCTCCTCTTCCATTCAGCAGCCACTCACTCACCAAGAGTTTGCCACTAAACCTCCTGTTAGAGCACTGCACCTCAAACCAAAATCAGTCAACCGCAACTTCAATGAGATAAAATGAAGTGCACCAATAAAGACAAAAATGTTATTTTAAAAATATTTTAATTTAGGGGCCAGGCGGTGGCGCACCTGGTTAAGCACATACTACAGTGCTCAAGGACCCAGGTTCAAGCCCCTGGTCCCCACCTGCAGGGGGCAAGCTTCATGAGTGGTGAAGCAGGGCTACAGGTATCTCTCTGTCTCTCTCCATCTCTACCTCCCCTTCCCCACAATTTCTCTCTGTCTCTATCTAATAAAAAATAAAGTTTTTAAAAAATTAATTTATTTATTACTGGATAGAGACAAGGAGAAACTGGGGGGGGGGGAGGAGATAGAGAGGGAGAGAGACAGAGACATCTGAAATCCTGCTTCACTTCTCATGAAGCTTTCCCCCTACAAGTGGGGAACAGGGGCTTGAACCTGGGTTCTTGCACACTGTAATGTGAGTGCTTAACCAGGTGCGCTACCACCTGGCCCCAAAATGTGATTTTTTTTTTTTGGTCATGGTAGAAGCCTCACTGCTCTGAGCTGACTTTTCTTTTTGAGGGGGGGTACAGACAACACTGCATCGAAGCTTCCCCCGCTGCCACAGTCCTACCATGTGGTGCACCAGGGGCTCAAAGCTGACCAAAGCTAAAGCACAGCAGATGCCCTCCCAGGTGAGCTACTTCTCCAGTCCCTGCCCATGTTTGTTTGTTTGTTTGTCTCTCTCACCTTTTCAAAAGTGCTGAGATGCAGATTACACCTTTTTTTTAAAACAATTAAACAGTACTTGATTTTTATTTTTTAAAGATTTTATTTATATTATTAATGAGAAAGATAGGAGGAGAGAGAGAAAGAGCCAGACATCACTCTGGTACATGTGCTGCCGGGGATTGAACTCAGGGCCTCATGCTTGAAAGTCTAATTCCTTAGCCACTGCGCCACCTCCCGGACCACTGCAGATTACATCTTAATTTTAATTTCTTCCACTGGAAGAAATTAATTTAATTAACTTAAATTAATTTAATTTCTTCCATTGGTGGCATTGGAGAGCCCTGCTCCCCAAATTATTTGGAAGCTGGTATTATTTGCAAAGACCAGTTAAAGATGTTCACTGACGATGCATATGACTTCCTGCCCCAAATGACTCAACAAGCCAGGAGATGAGCAGTTTGTTGGGAGTACAAAGCAACATATGGCTGCCAAGTTCTTTCTGGGCGACACCACAGACAGAGGGAAGGCTGCTCTGTTTCCCCATGCTGCAGCTCTCACAAGCTGACAGAGGGATTTCCTAAAGCCCCATCTGGTATAAAAAAAAAAAACTCTACTGGGCAAAGTGGTTTGGACGGTGAGGCAGTGGCTAGTAATAACAGACTAGGGTCAAAGGCTATAAAGAGAAAAGGCTAAAGAGATGGCTGGGAGTTTTCATCTGAGAGAGAACAGGGAGCCAGAATCAGTCTGGAATCTGGCTGGGAGAGACCACATCCCAGCTCCAAAGGCAAACCACTTCTGGGGAAGATTGGGTTTCTGAGGCTTGTGCCATCATGAATCCTTCCGCTGATATTAGCAGGCAAGCGTTCAAGTTGTCCTCATTCACTCTGAGCAGGGTTATTTTTACTTGAAGACTGAGGTCCTTGATTTGTCACTTGTTACTATACAAGTTCCACCCAGAAAGCTAAGTTCATACCAAAGAGCAATGCATTTCTGAGCTTGTACACACCAGATTTCTATAGGGCCCATAAGGTCAAAACCAAATAAAAAAGGAAGAACGGAAACCCAGGAATAAAGACTATGTGGTAGAATGGCAGTAGGTATAGATTTATTTTTATTTATTTATTTATTTATTTATTTATTTATTTATTTATTTTCCTCCAGGGTTATTGCTGGGCTCGGTGCCTGTACCATGAATCCACCGCTCCTGGAGGCCATTTTTCCCCCCTTTTTGTTGCCCTAGTTGTTGCAGCCTCGTTGCGGTTATTATTGCCATTGTTGACGTTGCTTTGTTGTTGTATAGAACAGAGAGTAATGGAGAGAGGAGGGGAAGACAGAGAGGGGGAGAGAAAGATAGACACCTGCAGACCTGCTTCACCACCCGTGAAGCGACTCCCCTGCAGGTGGGGAGCCAGGGGCTCGAACCGGGATCCTTACGCCGGTCCCTGTGCTTTGCGCCACGTGCGCTTAACCCACTGCGCCACCGCCCGACCACCAGTAGGTATAGATTTATGGATTCTGTGAAGGGAGTTGTCTGTCCCGGCAGCAAAACTTTCCCCTGTCCCTCCCTCTTAGCAGGAGGAGGGCAAATATCCTCAATGCATCCCACCACTGCATTCTTCTACGAAAGAAGATGTAAGGTGACATCTTAAGAGAGGAGAGAAAGGAAAGCTATCATAGTACTATTTCACTGTTTCCGGAGCTTCCCCATGGTGCAGTACATGGTGCTCCCATGTGGTGCTGGGGGCTCAAACCCAGGTCTCTGTGTATGGTCAAGCATGTGCTTTGCAGGGAGAGCAATCGCCTGGGCCCTTAGAAAGATGATGACTATGATTATGATTATTATTCAGACTGGTGCCTCACACACTGCAACTTCACCATTCCAGGCTTTTTTTAAAAAAGGCTTTTAAAAAAATGTATTCCCTTTTGTTGCTCGTCTTATTGTTGTAGTTATTATTGCTGTTGTTATTGATGTTGTTGTTGTTGGATAGGACAGAGAGAAATGGAGAGAGATGGGGAAGACAGAGAGGGGGAGAGAAAGATAGACACCTGCAGACCTGTTTCACTGCTTGTGAAGCGACTCCCCTGCAGGTGAGGAGGCGGGGGCTTGAACTGGGATCCTTATGCCGCTTCTTGTGCTTTGCGCCACCTGCGCTTAACCTGCTGCGCTACCGCCCGACTCCCCATTCCAGGCTTTTCTTCATTCAGAGACAATTCAAGGAGAGACAGAGACAGGCAGTGAAAACCACCATTCAAGGGCTTCTTCCTGTGCCACAGCACTTCCTGTGTGGTGCTGGGGCTTCTACCTGGGCTGTGTACAAGCTAAAGCATGAACCTGACCTGGTAAACTATCTCTCCAGCCAAAAGAAGGGAATTTTTTAAAATTATATTTATTTATTTACTGGATAGAGACAGCCAGAAATGGAGAGGGGGAGGTAGACAAGGAGAGAAATAGACAGACACCTGCAGCACTGCTTTACCAGTTGCAAAGCTCTCCCCCTGCAGACAGGGACCAGGGGCTTGAACCTGGGTTCTTGTGCATTGTAACATGTGCGCTCAACCAGGCCCATCACCATCAGGCCCCAGGAATTTCTTTTTTTAAATCATTTTATTGGGAGGGTTGATGGTTTACAGTATAGTTACTAACACATTGGGTTCAGTTTCTCATATCCTTGTGATAAATGTCTGCAAAACATGCCCCCCTTCCCCAAAGAAGGAAATTCTAAGATGTGAAGTGATCCACCTAGACAATAGTGAGAGGAACCCCCATCCCCTTCTAGAGACTTACTGTCATCATCCTTAGGAGACTCAAAATCCAAGCTCCTTCATCACTGGCTCCCACTCCTCTGCCTGACACACACACACACACACACACACACACACACACACACACACACACACACACACACACCTATATCTTGGGCTGCTTTTGCATCTTTAATGCTAAATATGTGATGGTACTCAAAAAATGACAATGGAGAGGTGCAGGCCAAGATAGAGTATGCTTACCAGTTGCTTATACTTGACTCTACAAATGCAGCATGACAAATAAGTAAGTCTGGTATTTGATTTTCACACATTCATCATGGTTCCTAAGCAGCTACTAAAGGAGTTGCTATCCAAAAAAGAAATCAGGCAAATAGTTTCAAAACCTTCTACAGCTTCCAGTAGATTGGGAATGTGACTGCGTAACACGGACTCACCCAAATGCTATAAATTACAAAGCAGCAGCAGCGTAAGCTTTTTCTATGTCCACTCTCGAAATGAAAATAGGAGCAGGAAGTGTGGTTTGTGAGAATTACAGAGGTCTTTGTCCTTTCAGCACTCTCCATACCTGTCTCATGGAGGAGCCATTAGCACTCAGGAGAGCACTCCCTTCAATTTCCTCTTTGATTGTTATTTCATGAGGGTTTTGGGGTATGTGTGTGTGTTTCCCCTTGGCTGCACAGAGAACTCTGCTTTCTTGGCAGAACTTTCCAAGTGCCCAGTTAAACCCCTTGTTACTACTTTCCTGCTCAGGAAGTCCCACTGAGCCCCAGCCAAATGACATGAGGAGGAAAGGAAACATTTACAATGAGAAATTCCCAGTCTGGGAAAAAAAGAAAAAAAAAAAAAAGATCAAAGAGGCTTGTTGTAAGAGAACATTCTGCATGAAGCCTGGCACATGAAGGTCCTCCACTAATAGGACTGGCATGGCCCATGATGGGAGTCACATTACCTCGTGGGGAACTTAAGACTCCACCACTCGGCTATAGATCAGCCAGGTCTGTGAAAGAATTGTATCCTATATTTAAGAAGCCGTGATCGCCATGCTCGAAGATGCCTTTATATAGAGATGGATGTGGCTTGCATTGTTCCCCACCGCCAGCTCTTGAAATGAAAGGGTTCCACAGCACAAAGAAATAAATAACAGCAGGGAGAGAGAAAGAGGGAGGTAAATTGTTTGGAAAGTAGAAGACAGGGGTGGACAAGATGAAATTCAAGACAGATGTGTGAGAGCCACAAACATATGTCCTTGAATTTATGCATCCAAGTGATTCATGTAGAATGGGGGGGGGGGGGAGAGCCACATACCCAATATAGAAATATGAGAGCAAATATAGAACAAAGTATTATATTCCCCTATTCTTACAAAGAAACATCAAGTCACATTTCTCTCTGTTAAATAAAGCTGTCATAAACCAGGGTGAGCACAGGCTCCAAGATGAAACTATTAATTAAGCAGAGGCTCTCTGTGGTCTCTGTCATTCTCAATGGGATGTCAACCACCAACAATGTATTTCTAATTACTGAGTGCAGATTTCTTATCTCCAAAAGGTACTGCAGCTGCTTACTTAATATCAGTAGGATTAGGGGGAAAAAAACAGCACTTGCCAGATTAATGCCAGATCATTAAGAAAAACTAAAGCAGGAAATTTAGATGGGCGTTTCTTCAGAAACACAAAAGTCCAAAGACATGGACCGGAAAGACATTTTTTACAATGCAGTATTAGTGTGTGTTGTTTTATTTCTAAACAGCAAACTCGAAGGGGCCGGTGCACAATTGATTCCAAATGCCTCATACTGAGAAAAAAACACAGGCAGCCTGCCTTACTGGTTAACTGCTCTCAGTATGAGACTTCAGATGGTAAGAAGAAAGAGGAACACAGCAAGAGGATTTCTGGTTGCTGGATGTGCTAGAGGAATGGGGTGAAGCAACACCCAAGGACAAAAATCAGGGGGTGGGAGAATGACTGAATTTTTGAGACGGTTCAAGTCACAGTTCAAGACACTGCTCAGCAGATAATTACGAAACATCAGTTGTGCACAATGTATGTGCCTGGTTATTTCATCATCACCAGGCATTTGTTGAGCATCGAAACCCTACTAAATATTTGTGCCACATGGTGTGGGAATACAGAGATAGAGGGTAGAGAGGGCTAGTGAAAGAGCTCAAGTTGGGTAGTGTGCTGCTTTGTCGTGTGCTCGACCTAGGCTTGAGCCTGGCCCTCAGAGCACTGAAGGAAGCTTCAGTGTTGTCATCTTTTACTATTTCTTCTCAGCTTTCTCTTTCTGAGAGAGAGGAGGGGAGTGGGCAGGAGTGGGGGGCAGGAGACACCTTTGCTTTCAGGGGAGAAAAAGAGCGTGATAGATACCTGAACCTGTTTGTGTTTTGAATGGTCCACCTGCGATGCTGTCTGGGGGCTATAACTTAGGAACACCAAGGACTGCAGCAGGTATGGACCTTTGTTCTGAGGCCAGTCACACTCCAGGGAATTTAGATACAGTTGAGGCAGAACTTCTCAACCTGTGTGCTGCAGATAAGTTAGAGGTAGGGTAACTGATCTTCTCAGCCCTCCCGGCAGCGCCCCGCCCCCCTTTAACCAGGGCGCATCTCCTGTTGGCAAGTTGTCTTGTCTCTTAACCTCAGAAGGCAGACAGTGAATCATTCTCTAAGTGTGGTAGGGATGAGAAAAGGGAGGAGACGTACTGACTGGACAATGGTGGAGGTGGGCAACCAAACTCACGTAGATGGAGGAAGAACCAACCTTGTTGGGCAGAGGACAAACAGAGGAAGACAGAACCGACAGAGAAGGGACTGTGAAGAGGCACTAGAGAAGCAGAGAACAGAAAGGCAAGAGAGACAGGGTTGAGAGAGACCTGTTTCTGAAATCCCATTCTGGCCCTGCTGTAACCCAGCTGAACTTTATTTCCTGCATCTGGATGCCCATGTAATTAACGACTGTTTTCCAAGAGCCTAACCCAATCTACTTATGCCAGCTTGAGTGAGTTTCTGTTTCTTGTAAACAACTCTAACTAAGACAGATGTGTGGATCTGTGTGCACTGAGGGCCTGTGTGCACCACAAGATCCTCACTGTGTAAAACACTAGAAGAAAGGCAAAATGATGACCTTAACCCTTTCTGATCCTTTTCTCATATATACTTTCACTGTCCCCACAGGGAGGGCTTCATCACAGCAAGGTCTGTGCTTTACCAGGGGAGAGCATGAATGCTGCAGCCCCCACTACCACAGATTATGCAGCCAAGTCTCCCACATTTGGGGAAGTTGTAGGGGTCAGCACACCCGGAGAGCAATGGATAAGCCTCGCCCTGGGAAAACCACCTCCGTGATCATGGTATCTCCCCTCTGTCTAACTATAAATTATATAAATTAAAATTATAAATTATATAAATGACATTTATAAAATTATAAATTAAATATTTTTCTATTAAAAATACTTGTACTATTGATATATAGATAAATAAAAATAGTTGTACTATTGATATATAGATAGGAATGAGGATAAGGTGACCTGCTTTAGACAACAGAGGAGAACAGCATCACGGCCTCTTTACCTTGAGACACTACTTCTTAAATGTGAGCCTAAAACACCATGTTTCAAATGTTTCAAATGTGCATAGATGTATGGAAAACCAGCCTGCTGCTTCTCTAATGTGGGTCTCCAAGGAAAGGAAGCCATGCGTGAATTGTCATAAATGTGCAGAGAAAGGCTCTGCCACTGCACTCCCTCTTTTGAGCTCAAGGAGAGGAGTGGCTGTCTTCCATGAAGACTCTGGATTCTCATGGCTCCAGGAAGAGTTATGCTGATATGAGTCAGGTGGGAACAAAGTTTTAGGTTTCTTTCTTCTTTTTTTTAAATTTTTATTTATTTATTCCCTTTAGTTGCCCTTATTTTATTGTTGTAGTTATTATTGTTGTCATTGTTGTTGGATAGGACAGAGAGAAATGGAGAGGGGAGGGGAAGACAGAGAAGGGGAGAGAAAGAGAGACACCTGCAAACCTGTTTCACCACTTGTGAAGCGACTCCCCTGCAGGTGGGGAGCCGGGGACTCGAACCGGGATCCTTAGGCCAGTCCTTGCACTTTGCACCACCTACATATAACCCACTGTGCTACCGCCCGACTCCCAGTTTTAGGTTTCTTCTACAGACAAGCTGAATGGTCGCTTTAAAGCAAAAACAACAAAGCATACCCTTTTTTTCTTTCCCTTTCTGTTTTTAAATTTAATATTTATAGAACAGAGAGAAATTGAGAAGGGCAGGAGAGATGGAGAAGGAGAAAGAGACACTGTAGCATGGCTTTATCACTTGTGAAGCTTTCCCCTTGCAGGTGGGAACTGGGGGCTTGAACCCAGGTCCTTGCACATGGCAACATGGGTGCTCAGCTGGGTGCACCACTGCCTGGTGCTCTCTTCCTTTTTTCCTTTCTCTCCCCCCCCCCCCGCCTCTCTCTAATTTCAGAGAGAGAGAGAGAGAGCAAAAACACTGAAGTTTCCCACAATACAGTAGGGTTGGGCTTCAACTTCCGTCACCCATTTAGCAAAGCAACACACTAAGTGAGTTACTTCAGCAGTCCCAAAGCATGCCATGTACATATATCCCAAGATATTCTAGGATGCCTGACACTCGGAAGCAGGCATGGGAAGTCAGTCACGCTCTGTAGACACGCTCAGGTCAAGTGCACTGACAAGTTCTTGCTGGCTGGTTCCAGGAGCCACCGGTGGTGCATGGACCTGGAATGGCTCATGTACTAACTAAACAGGCAAGAAGATGACAATTGGTCAAGTTTCTGAGGCTGCAAGTACATGGACTTTCTCTCCCAGAAAAGAAACATCCCAGTGAATCAGAAACTGAATATGCCACTAATCATGAGCTTAGGAAACTTAAACTACTTAAGTGTTCTGAACAGAAACCACACACAAATTCATTCTCCATAAGGCCCACGGCCTTTCTGGGACATGCTGACCATTTGAAAAAGCACAATAATCCTGTCAACCTTTACCAGAACCAAATTGTGAAATGTCAACAAGTTTCAAAACTAGGCTCCAGACCACCCATAGAATGCTCTATGTCCCTGGCCTGAGCTACTTGGTCAGGAACCAAGTCTAGCCTGCTCATCTGTTCTCTGCTACGCAGCAGTGAAAAAGCCAGAGTTCCCCAGGCTAAAATTCTTGCTTTGTTAGCCCAGGGTGACAGACTGGGCAAGCCCTGTGTGATCCTCTCAGAGTGGCTTCAGGCTGTGGGCAGGGCAAGATAGATGCCCACAGATGCCTAGCTCTGTGGTGTAATGGACAGTACACTGGACTTCTAGACAGATGCCCAGAGAGCAAGAGCTAGAGCAAGCAGGGACCTAAAGACCACATAGGACCATGTGGCTCAGGGCTGTGCAGTGACATACCCTGGTGAGCACCCACGTTACCATGTGTAAAGACCTGGGTTCAAGCCCCTGGTCTCCAACTGCAGGGGGAAGTTTCACCAGCTGTACAGCAGGGCTGCAAATATCTCTTTCTCTCCCTCTCTACCCCCTCTCTCATTTCAATTTTTTTTTTCTCTGTGTCCTATCAGTTAAAAAGAAAAGGAAAAAGGAATATAAAAAGAAAAAAAGACTACTGGGAGCAGTGGATTCACTGTGCAGGCACTGAGCCCTAGTGGCAAAATAAATAAATAAAAACAAACAAACAAATAAATGAAGCCATGTGGCTCACTGTGACCTCTTGCCACAGCGAAGAGCAGACTGAGAGCCAGAGTGGCAAATCTGGCTACACTATGCAAGTTACTTCACTTCTCTCAGAAAGTTATTTCCTCTGTAAATAGTGTGAAAGTGACCGCTTCTGCCTCACAGCGTCACTATGAGGCGCCAACAAGATAGAAAATCCAGATGGCTTCATCCAGTGCATGTATTTCCCAACCATGTCTCTTAGGCATTCACATCATTGAAAAATCGGTATCCTCCTTTCTTATTTACATATTTTGCTTCAAATGAACATTTAAAAAGTCATTTGAGTGGACATTTCACACCACTATTGTAGATGGAAAACCAGTGCAGCTTGCAGTAATCAAGACTATGTCAAAATAAAAACTACAGAACTCATTATGGAACGTGATCTACCTCCTGTTGCCTGCAGGAGGCTCTGAGGTCTGCTTTGTCTACCGCAAAGAGTAGCAAGTGGTTAAAGGTGGAACACATGTTCAGACCTTCTGGTATAACTGAAGACTGGAGATGGAGAATGGAAAAAGTATGATGTAGGTTAAGGAGTAACTCCAACTCCAGTCACCTCAAATTTCTTAGGTCTTGTGCCAGCGAAGGCAGTGGTGAGAGGAGACGAGAATCTGGTGGGACCAACAAGCTCTGTCTCAATTTTTCTGCCATATGGGGATATGGTGATTCATGACCATTCTGTCCCAGAAGCACCACCAGTGAGAACCCATCTGCACCCAGGCCAGTGATATCACCATCAGGAAGGTTAAAACAAACAAATAAAAGACTCTGGGGAGAGTAAGGGTAAGGGGCACTTTCAGGAACTGTGAATGATGGTGGAGAGGAACCTAGGCTGGGGGTGTGAGTGTTTGGCAGACATCTATCATGGTGAAATGAGAACTTTTACTCATGTCAACAACTGTACTTACTGTAAACCACTAACTCCCAATAACAAAAAATATGCCAGGTGAATATTTCTACCTAGCCAACCAGTGAAAAAAGCCTAAATGTCCATCATCTGATGTCTGGCTAAAGAAATTGTGGGATATAGGGGCCAGGCGGTGGTTCACCTGGTTAAACACACACATAATGGTACACAAGGACTAGGTTCAAGCCCCTGGTCCCCATCTGCAGGGAGATAGCTTCACAAGTGGTGAAGCAAGGTTGCAGGTGTCTGTTTCTCTTCCTGTCTCCCTCTCCCCTCTCAATTTCTGTCTGTCTCTATCCAATAATAAATAAATAAGTAATATTTTATACTGTTACTAATTTATAAAAAATATCAACAAGACCATAGGATAAGAGGGGTACAATTTATGCAGTGAGTACCACCTCGGTATGCTTCACTTCAGACTGTGTCCAGAGACATCAGACATGGAATGTCAACCCTTCAACCTCATTACTCGGGTGAGACCTTTCCTTTCATAGTATTCTCTAATTCCATTCCAGGAGGTTCATTTCCTAACAAAGTCCCAAAACCTAGATATAGACCAGGTCCTATAAGATAGATCATATGTTCACATGTATCCATAAATTAGGGCAAAATATATACCTGAAAGCAAAAGTACTCAATAGTCTACAGTGAGTCAGTATGAAGTTCATAATGAAATAGTGTCTACTTAGACTTAGATACCCTCCTCACCTATTTCCTATTATACTTCATTCACTCACTCCCAAGCTATCCTTATCAAAGCAAGGACTGCAAAAGCTGAATAAGGGCAAGAGACTGGCATACTTTAATGATGACTCTTTAGTCACTATCAGGCCACCCCATCAGCTAGGGCCCTAGTCGGGGAGTCCTGAGATTCCCAAACAGACATGATGGGCCTAGACCTTGAATAACCCCCTCTCTCCATTGTTACTGGTTATCTATATCAGGAACAACAAAACAGACCCCTTTGACCCCCTATAGGACCTTGCCCTCAACTTGGATCCTCTGAAGGGCGGCTGGACAACATACTCTATGCTACACCTGAGGAAGATGGGTCCTGATATTGAGGCAGCTTGGAATGTTCCCACTCATGACCACAGAATGTGAAGGTCGTATCTACAGGGATGCAGAGGTCACATAGGCTCCTGAGCTGAATATGGGCCCCAGATCAGATCAAATCAATGGGGTTTACAGACAACAATATTTATACACCTTTCCCATATTTGGGAGCTACTCTCTTCCCAGATCCAGCTTTCTGGTCCTTTTGCCAGCCATGACATCATCTCCCCAGACAATAACTAGGATCCACCTATATATCAGATTTCAGGCTCAGGAAGAAAAAAAAAACTAGTATAGCCATAGGCCCTTTGGAGTATAACTAAAATATGCCTAACAGCTATCTACAGAACGGAGACTCCCCCACCCCAACTCTTCATCTGCACTATTCCAGCCTTTAGGTTCATGATTAGTCAACAATTTGTTTGGCTTTATATGTTAACTCTCTTTTCAGCCACCAAGTTCCAGATGCTAGCATGATGCCGACCGGACTTCTCTGGACAGACAACCCTACCAATGTGTCCTGGAGCTCCGATTCCCCAGAACCCTGCCCCACTAGGGAAAGAGGGGGCGGGATGGGAGTATGGATCAACCTATCAATGCCCATGTTCAGCGGGGAAGCAATTATAGAAGCCAGACTTTCCACCTTCTGCATCCCACAATGACCTTGGGTTCATACTCCCAGAGGGTTAAAGAACAGGAAAGCTATCAAGGGAGAGGATGGGACATGGAGTTCTGGTGGTGGGAATTGTGTGGAGTTGTACCCTTCTTATCCTATGGTTTTGTCAGTGTTTCCTTTTTATAAATAAATAATAAAAAGAGGGGTACAATTTTACACAATTACCACCACCAGAGTTTTATATCTCATCCGCTCCTTTGGAAGCTTTCCTATTCTTTATCCTTCTGGGAGCATGGACCCAGGGTCATTATGAGGTGTAGAAGGTGGAAGGTCTGGCTTCTGTAGTTGCTTCTTCACTGAACATGGTCATTGGCAAGTCAATTCATACTCCCAGTCTGTCCCTATCTTTCCTAGTGTGGCAGGGCTCTAGAGAGGTGGGGGTCCAAGATACACTGGTAAGGTCCCCTGTCTGGGGAAGTCAGGTTGTCATCATGGTAATATCTACAACATGGTGGCAGAGTGCTGGAGCTGAAGGGTTGACATTTCACGCCTGGTGTCTCTGGACACAATCCAAAGTGAAATGTGTCAAGGTGATACTATTTGCATTGATTTGGTTGAGCTCAGCAGATGCAGTATCAAATGGTATGGATTGAGTGAAGCCTGCAGAAAGACAAGCCACGCCCCAGAGTCTCCAGGACTGGGAGAAATTCTGACTTTATAGAGAATGGGGGTGGTGTGATGTTCCTGCTATCTTGGTGTTTAAGAAGGCAACAGATAGTTATTATTATAACCAAGTTATTAGGGAATTTGGCTTACCTTGAAAATCCCATGGTTAGGATTTGCTGTATCATACAAGACCTTACCTCTCTGTCTCTATCCAATAATAAATAAATATATTTAAAAGAAAAAAAGAAATAATGGGATATATACTCCACTGACTACCACAAAATCAAAAAGATGATATTGTGTCTTTTGGGGACAAAATGGATGGAACTGGAGGTGATATGCTTAGTACAAAAAGAGATGAAAAACAACTACCAGATGGTTTTAGAACTGATGATTTGCAAAAAAAAAAAAAAAAAAAGCAGAAACAAATTGTTTCTAAGATCTGTGAGAATATAGTGGCTATCTTTGGGATTTGGGATAAAAGGATACAGAACTTTGGTGGTGGGTGTGGTGTGGAACTACCATGTGAGCTTTAACATTTTTTAGATTATCTTTTGCTATTTATTGGATAGACAGCCAGAAATCATGAGGGAAGGGGAAATCGAGAGGGAGAGAGACATAGAGACACCTGCAGCACTGCTTTACCACTCACAAAGTTTTCCCCCTGCAGGTGGGGTCCAGGGGGCTTGAATTCTCTGGTCCTTGAGTTTTGTAACATGTGCACTCAACCACTTGGGCCCTGCACCCTGTAATCTTAACAATCTTGTAACCCACTATTCATCACAAAACCAACCAACCAACCAACCAAACAAACAAACAAACAAAAAAACCCTCACCTTGACCAAGAAGCTGACAAGAGTTCCCTGGAGTTACATAGATGTCAGCCCTAACTGCATCACCCTTATGGAGAAGGTCTGTAGTTCTCTCTAGCAAATACTTCAAATGGGAAGGAAGTGTTTAATTCAGTATTTCCCTGGGAAGACCTGCGGTAGAGTCTCCTAGGGAGGTGCAGATGTCTGACATCTCCTCCCTTTGATGCACTGAAGCTTGGGGGGTTGGGGGGGTCACGAAACATGGAGATTTCAAGAAAGCTCTGGGAAATTCTTGTAGCCACTGAAGTTGACATTGCACGTTTCTCTGACACCTCACATTCATCTGTCCACACTGCTCTATTCTTCCTCACTTATTTCTTATTTATTTTATTATGATTTACTGCCACTAGGGTTATCACTGGGGCTTAGTGCTTACACACAAATCCACCACTCCTGGTGGCCATTTTTCTTTCTTTCTTTTCTTTTATTTTATAGAATGGTGAGAAATTGAGAGGGGAGAGAGAGACACACCTGCAGATGTGCTTCACTACTCACGAAGCTTCTCCCTGCCAGTAGAGAGTGGGGGATTTGAGCCCAAGACTTTATACATGGTAACATGTACATGCAATCTGGTGTGCCACCACCCACCATCCCGGTTGTTTCTTTTATTTATTTTTTACTTATTTTTGGATCCTTATCATTATTATTATTCACCAGAGCACTTCTCAGCTCTGGCTTATGGTGGTGTGGCATAATGAACGTGGGACCTGGAAGCCTCATGTCTTTGCATAATCATTACGCTATTTCTCCCACTACATTACTGGGTCAAGTACCACTTCTCTGCTCACCCTCAAGTTTGGCCAGGTGCCCCTTTCTAGGTTTAAGCCCTGATGCTCTTACTTTGCAGCCCTGACCACAATTTTCACCATGCATTTGTGTGATTTGTTGAGTGTCTTCTCCACTGACCCGTGAGGACAGGGCTGGTACTTGGCTCACCTGCTGAATTTCTAGCTTCCACTATGGAGTCTGGGACAGAGCAGCACACAAGAAAAAATTTTTTTGTTGGTTAAGTGAATGAACCTGGACTTGCCATGTCTAATTCTCATTCCCTGTCAGTCCTTTCTACTCTCATTAAGATCTCCAGGCCTGGAGTCCATTCTGTAGGGCCTACTGGGGAGGGGAATGCCTATTATAGAGATATTTGTCAGTTAAAGGGATTGTGATTGTTGCCTCTGTTTACCTGAGTGGAGCTTTAAAAGTTTAGAGTTATTCATAGCCTAACAGGCTGAAAGCCATACACCCCAACCTTTCTCTTTTTCCTTGGCCCTGGAGTTTCCTAGTTATCAGAGTCCCCCAAGGAACTCTAGGTCAGCCATGCCCAAAGGGAGTGATCACTTTTGACACAATCCAAAATACCTCTCTAAGGCTAGTAAAAACTTGACTCTTAACTCTAGGATAGATTTATCCTTTTAGTCCCACTCATGAATAAGTTTGTTGAAAATTTTTGTTTGAATTAGTATAATAATTGTCTGAAAATATGCCCCAGAAGGAAGCACGCCTTCCATTCTTCAGCAAGTACAGACATGGTCCCATCTGATCCACCACCAGTTCTGGCAGACACATACCCACAAATACTTAGCTCTGCCATGGGATATGTAGAATAAATTAAGTTTAGGGGACGAAATCATAAAACAAGCCTCTAAGTCTAAAGACACTGTGTACCTTGGCAGGCGGGATGCATGTGCTACAACAAATCCTGTCCAGCGTGCCAGAGAACTCAATCAAAGCCAGCAGAAAGTGATTCCTGTCATATGAGAAAGGCAATTCACCAGCAGTCCCTGAGGGAGAGATGAAGATAAGGGCTCCAATCTAGTCTTGCATCTGCCAAAATTCCTTCTCATGATGGCTAAAGAAATCCAAAGGCCTAAAATCCTGAACAAGAGGAGATGGACATTCTAAAGTCAAGGCATGTGTGAGCATAAAACAACTATTCAATCCTCCTAGGAAAGTGTTCTCATAGAGATCTTTAGCTGTGGGACTGTGAATGGACTTGGTCTGGTAGAAGAATCTTTCATCATCCTAGGGCATGCTCTAGGTTGGGAAGTACTCAGGTGTAAAGTATGGCTCCGCTTTCACAAAAACAAAAACAAACAAACAAACAAAAAACACTCCAATTTCTATGGCTGAACTTACCCTGCATTTGGATAGTTAAGTTTACCTGGACCAAAATAGGCCACAGTTAGTCTACAAGGCCCAACCACATGGTCCACAGGAAACTGAGACTTGTGAGACTACTCACTTTACAGCAAGGCAACAGAGAAAAGCAACTAGTTACAATAATAATAAATAATAATAATAAGGTTTCAATCAGTGTTTTACCCTGTTACACGTTTTAGCACTCTGTCAGAAATCCACCATAGGGAGTCAGGCAGTAGTGCAGCGGGTTAAGCGCACGTGGCACAAAGCGCAAGGACCAGCATAAGGATCCTGGTTCGAGCCCCGGGCTCCCCACCTGCAGGGGAGTTGCTTCACAAGTGGTGAAGCAGGTCTGCAGGTGTCTCTCTTTCTCTCCCCTCTCTGTCTTCCCCTCCCTCTCTCCATTTCTCTCTGTCCTAACCAACAATAACGACAACAATAATAACTACAACAATAAAACAGCAAGGGCAACAAAAGGGAATAAATAAATATTAGGAAAAAAAAAAAAAGAAATCCACCATAAACATCAGACCATCTGTGACTTTGCTAAGCCTTTGCTTCTCCCGATAGGCAGAGGTCATAGACTAAGCATATAGGAACTCAAGTCTACTTCTGAGGCTTGCTCAGATCCTACACTAATAGTTCAAGAGTCACAATGAGAAATGTTTTCCCTGAGGGAGCCATTTCAGGAGATTACAAACAGCTTTCTATTCGTACCTCTTTTCTTTGTAACTAGTTTAAGATCTGCTAAGTGATATCACGTCTGAGTGAACTAGGTACAAGCCTTTCTAGAACAACAACAAAAAGCAGGTCTTCATTTTACCATCTATGATGCAAGCTTATGATTTCTAACAGAAATCTGACTTTGATATAAGTAACTGAGGTCAGGAGGTCAAAAACACCAATTATTTTAAAGTGGTGATTTTTGGCACACGATTCCCAGTTTTTAGTTGATCTGTAAACTAAATAACTAACAATCCCATGTGGTACGCAGAGCATTCACCAAGAGTCAGTTTCAAAGCTAGGCAGTCTGTGAGAGAGTTTCCTACTTGGCCAGAGTGACTGAAAGATTTTACAGAGTTTAAACTCTTCAGTCTCTAACTATGCCATGATGAGTGGGACCTGGGAGGACTTAATCCCTCTCCCATCTATCTGTGTACTTGAGCAGATTATAATGAATTGATTTTATTTATTTTTTAATTGCCACCAGGGTTATCACTGGGGCTTGGTGCCTACATAATGAACCCACTACTACCTGGAAGCCATTTATTTCTCTCTCTCTCTCTCTCTCTCTCTCTCTCTGTGATAGGACAGAGAGAAACTGAGAGTAGAGAGGAAGATAAGAGGGAAGAGAGAAAGAGACATATGCAGTGCTGTTTCACAGTTTGTGAAGCTTCCCCTCTTCTGGGAGGAGCCAGGGGCTTGAACCTGGGACCTTATGCATGGTAACATATATGCTCAAGTAGGTGCACCACTGCATGGCCCTTTAAAATGAGTTTTAAGAGGAATTCTGGTCCTCCCACAGCAGCTTTCTTTGGTAAAGCCCTAGGTGAAAGTAAAATTACATCAAGCTTATTTTTACTGGGTTCCTTTCCTTTCATAAGAGAGTGCCAAGCTATCTCAGCATCACCTATGTTCCAGGTATACCCAGGAAACACGCTTTCTGCCACTTCAGGGCACAGAAAAAAAACTCATGAACAGAGGAATACTGAAGAGTACAATTACAAATATTCTAAAATGTAATAATGCATTAGAAGGGAGTTGAACTTCATACCAATTATTCCCAAGTTTTACTACATTTCTTCTTGATGGAATGTCACCAGAGGCTATCATTTGATTAGTCTTTTAGAAATTAAACATTTCGGGAGTCGGGCTGTAGTGCAGCGGGTTAAGCGCAGGTAGCGCAAAGCACAAGGACCGGCATAGGTATCCCGGTTCGAACCCCGACTCCCCACCTGCAGGGGAGTCGCTTCACAGGCGGTGAAGCAGGTCTGCAGGTGTCTGTCTTTCTCTCCTCCTCTCTGTCTTCCCCTCCTCTCTCCATTTCTCTCTGTCCTATCCAACAACGACAACAACAATAATAACTACAACAATAAAACAACAAGGACAACAAAAGGGAATAAATAAATAAAATAAATATTTAAATAAATAAAAAACTTTTAAAAAATAAATTAAACATTTCTAATGTTTAATACAGTGGCATAGTTTATCTTATAATAAGATACTCTTTTAAAAAATTTTAATATTTATTTATTTTCCCTTTTGTTGCCCTTGTTGTAGTTATTACTGTTGTTGTTATGGATGTTGTCGTTGTTGGATAGGACAGAGAGAAATGGAGAGAGGAGGAGAAGGCAAAGAGGGAGAGAGAAAGACAGACACCTGCAGACCTGCTTCACCACCTGTGAAGCGACTCCCCTGCAGGTGGGGAGCTGGGGGTTCAAACTGGGATCCTTACGTGGGTCCTTGCGCTTCGCACCACGTGTGCTTAACCTGCTGCGCTTACCTCCTGACTCCCAATAAGATACTCTTGAAGGCATCACTCAGCAGGTCATACAAGCTTCTTGTTATAAGAGTTCATCGAAGAAATGCTCGTGTCTTTTTAAGCAGTTAGCTTTATTTTATATTAAAGACGTTGGGAACTGTGGAACAGAAGTGGTTTCCATTTTCTCACTGGATGCTAGGGAGTTCACGCCAAATTTTATATTTCTGAATAACAGGTGAAGAAGTCACTATGATGTGCATTTTCAGGCTCACAACTAATTCTATTTTTTTTTTTCCTCCAGGGTTATCACTGGGGCTCGGTGCCTGTACTATTAATCCAATGTTCCTAGTGTTCCTCCCACCCCCCATTGTTGTTGTTTTGGGCAGGGCAGAGAGAAATTGAGAGAGGAGAGGAAGACAGAGAGAGGCAGAGAAAGATAGACACCTGCAGATCTGTTGCACCACTTGCAAAGCTACCCACTGCAGGAGGAGAGCTGGGGACTTGAACTGGGATTCTTGCACATGGCACCATGTATACTTAACCTGGTATGCTAGTGCCTGGACCCCTTGAAACTAATTCTATGTTATTTCCTTATCCTTCAGCTTTCTTATTTAATTTTATATACTCTCTATCATACTGCCTCTTAACTTTATTTTTTCCTGCCATATTTTATGCTTCCTTATAAGTCAACTTAAATGCTTGCTTTGAACATTAAAAATGATTTATTAGAATATGTTTGCATGTATTATGTTTCTGAAGGAAACTTCAGTGCCTTGATTTTTTTAAAGAGTAATTCTTTGGGTAGGCAATACAACTCGGTTGAATATTGGGCTGTTTTGCCACAGCCCAGGTTCAAGCCCAGTCCCCAGAGTCTTAGTGCTGTGGCACATATGTATGTATCTGAAAAAATTTAGCATAGAGCGGTGAAGGCCCAGAGATCACTCCCCCCCCCAATATGCATTTGATAATGACAGAAAGAGAATCTGAGCAGCACACTGACTCACATCATGCTGGGGACTGAGCTCAGGACCTCATACATCTAAGTCCATTGCTCCACCAGCTGCACTACCCCTTGGGTCACATCAGTGCCTTGATTTAAAGTAATTTTTGTAAAAATTATTAAAGTTATATATATACCTGCTGTGAAATCCCTAGCTTTGAAGGACATTTTAAAAAGTTGAGCATAAAAGTTATTTGTATCAGTGGCTACTGCCTTCCCAAACACTGTAAGACAGTCAAAACATGGCACTGAGCAATATTTCTCTAAGTGGAACTCCTCATCCATACCTTACAGAGGCCTCTCTGTCTCTCTCTTTTTCCAGGTGGCACAAGTATTCACCACTAAATATTACTGACTCAAACAGCAACCAAACATTACTTCTTTACACCTGTTCTTGTCCTTTGTAACAGTGGTATAAATCTAAATTATTATAAGTGAGAATGTTTGAAGAAAATATTGTGGTCAGGGGAAATAGCTCAGCTGGTAGAGCTCAGGGCTTACATACCTAAAGCTCCCAGTTCAGTTCTTGGCACAACATGTACCAGCTTCTCTCTCATGAAACTCTATCTCACATGAAATTAACTTTTAAAATCTTCAAGAAATTAAGTAAATGGTAGTACAAGGGGTATTCTGACATGACAAGGCCACAATGACTAGCGTACCTGAGATAAAGAGAATGTCAGTGAAAGACCCCACGTCTCCCTTTCTATCTTTTCCCAAGTCAGGAGTAGGCAGCAGCCAATACCCAGAGTTTATTTACTCTGCGCTGAGAACAATTACACGATCAGAATGAGCTTCATCTTCCAAGGGAGAACTGACAAAATGATTTAATATTGGGAGGATATGGTTCAGAGGCTATTCCACCTCCACTGTCTGGGACAATTTTGTTACAGAGAACATGCACCACTCAAGAAAAGGACTAAGTCATGCCAGGAAATACTTTCAGATCCAGTTTCCTGTCCAGTTATAGTTTTCAGATTAACTCTTCCCAGTCTGACCTCCAAACCACACTTAATGGGATCTAGTAGCTGTGATTATCCACGTACACCAAGAGCTCAAAGCTTTCATTTGGAGGTGGCATAGTCACCACCTAAACTACCGAAAAAGTTAAGACCAGAAATACTAAGAGTCCTGCTCGGGTCATTTGGAATTTAGGTGAATTTTTGGTATGAGTTTACTCCTAGTTTGAATTGCTTACAAAAACTTCTTAATGTCAAGTAAAGAACAACAAATGTGAAAAGTTAACTTCCCCTAGATGTTTATTCTAAAGAGAGAGCGAGAGTGAGAGCGAGAGAGAGAGAGAGAAAGTCCCCTGTAGCTCTTCTGCAGGAAGAGATTAAAACCAGTTAATATTGTATGAAAAGGAAAGAGAAACTTAGATTATTGAAGTACAAAACAACAGCTGCACTAAAAAAGCCAGCCAGAGAAGCAACTTATCTGCTTAATCAAAATCTGTTTCATGGATTCCAGATCTGCTGGGGGGAGGGCACACTAGAGTCAGTTCCTCTCTTGTCAAAAGCGATTAAATGGACCATCAAAACCAAACTCTGACATCTTCATTCCAGTGGAAAGGCCTGCACCTCAGCAACTCCCAGTCACCCATTAATTACCCTCCCACAGAGTGCTTTGCCTTTTGCACAGATTACTAAGCCATAGACAAGGCTAAGCAAATTAATAGGGTGAGAGGAGATAAGGAATTCTACATCTCACTGTTTCTACAAGCTTCTTTGGTCAAAACTGACTCAAAGGCCCAGCTTCTCAGACCATTCTCTGTGTGCATAAAACAGATGGGTATCGGTTACTTCTGCAATAAGAAGGCAGAAAAGATACATTAGAAACTACAGGTGGAGACTAGGGTATTTCAACCTGGGTCCTTGTGCATGGTGATAAGTGTGCTCTGCCGGGCGCACTGATGCCTGGCCCTGCCTGGCCCCTGTGGTCTTTTCCCCTTTCCTTTCCTTTCCTTTCCTTTCCTTTCCTTTCCTTTCCTTTCCTTTCCTTTCCTTTCCTTTCCTTTCCTTTCCTTTCCTTTCCTTTCCTTTCCTTCCCTTCCCTTCCCTTCCCTTCCCTTCCCTTCCCTTCCCTTCCCTTTCCTTTTCTCGTCTCTTCCCTTCCCTTCCCTTCCCTTCCCTTCCCTTCCCTTCCCTTCCCTTCCCTTCCCTTCCCTTCCCTTCCCTTCCCTTCCCTTCCCTTCCCTTCCCTTCTCTCCCCTCCCCTCCCCTCCTCTTTTCTCTTCTCTTTTCTTCTCTATTGCCTCCAGGGTTATCGCTGGGGCTTGGTGCCTGCACTATGAATCCACTGCTCCTGGAGGCCACTTTTCCCCATTTTGTTGCCTTTGTTGTAATTGTTACTGTTGTTATAGCTGTTGTTGCTGGATAGGACAGAGAGAAATGGAGAGAGATGGGGAAGACAGAGAGGGGGGAGAGAAAGATAGACACCTGCAGACCTGCTTCACTGCTTGTGAAGTGACCCCCTGCAGGTGGGGAGCTGGAGGCTTGAACTGGGATTCTTGTGTACATCCTTGCACTTTCTACTACTTGTGCTTAATGTACTCAACCCGCTATGCCACCACCCGGCCCCTTAATATGTTACAAGATTGTAAGATTACAATGTATAGTTCCACACTGAACCCACCATTAAAGTTCTGTACCTCTACCCTTCCACATCCCAAAAATAACCACCACAGTTCTCACAAGTCTTAGAAACAGTTTGCTTCTGTTCCTAAAGTGTTTTTCTTTATTTATTTTTATTATCTTTATTTATTTATTGGATAGAGACAGCGAGGGAAGGAGGTGACACAGAGGGAGAGAAACAGAGAGACACCTGCAGCCCTGCTTCCCCACTCACAAAGCTTCACCTCTGCAGGTGGGGGCCAGGGGCTTGAACCTGGGTCCTTGTGCATTGTAACATGTGCACTCAATCAGGTGTGCCACCACCCAGCCCCCTTAAAGTGTTTTTTAAAAAATTTTTATTTATAAAAAGGAAACACTGACAAAAACCATAGGATAAGAGGGGTACAACTCTACCTTTTAAGAGAGTCAACATTTCAAAGACTCAGCTTATGGTCTGTGCATTAAAAAGTTTGAGACATTCAATCAATTTTTCCCCTCATATTAATTAACTAGTGATTTATATGACTACAAGTTAATAGGAGTGTACATAAACACCTTCCCACCACCAAAAGACTGTCCCAGCTCATCCTCCCCCCCCAGTGAAGTCGAACATCCACCCTCACCCTCCACTCAGAGAATTTGGTGCCCTACTCCAAACTCAGTCAAATCCTGCTTTGAGTTTCCCTTTCTGTTTTTCTTTCTCAACTTCTGTTTATGAGTGGGATCATCCTATACTCATCTTTGTTTTTCTGACTTAACTCACTTAACATAATTCCTTCTAGCTCCATCCAAGATGGGTCAGAGAAGGTAGGTTCATTGTTTTTAATAGCTGCATAGTATTCCATTGTGTATATATACCACAGCTTTCTCAGCTATTCATCTGTTGTTGGGCACCTGGGTTGCTTCCAGGTTTTAGCTATTACAAATTGTGCTGCTATAAACATAGGTGTTAAAAGTGTTTTTTATAATGCGTGTTTAGGGGGCCTGGGAAGACAGCATAATGGTTATGCAGAAGATTTTCATGTCTGAGGCTCTGACCTCCTGGGTTCAATCCCCAGCACTACCATAAACAAGAGCTGAGCTGAGCCTTGGTCTTTATTTATTCCTTTTGTTGCCCTCGTTTTATTGTTGTAGTTATTATTGATGTCACCCTTGTTGTATAGGACAGAGAGAAATGGAAAGAGGAGGGAAAGACAGAGAGGGGGAGAGAAAGATAGACAACTAGACCTGCTTCACTGCTTGTGAACTGATGCCCCTGCAGGTGGGGAACCGGGGGCTCGAACCAGGACCCTTCCTCCAGTCCTTGCGCTTTGCGCCATGTGCGCTTAACCCACTGTGCTACCACCCAACTCCCGAGCTTTGGTCTCTTTATGTAACTTTGTTTTTGTATCTTTCTCTCTCTCACTAAAATAAAATAAACTTTTTTTTCTTTTTTTCTTTTTCTTTTCTTTCTTTTTTTTTTTTTTTTTTTTTACCAGAGCACTGCTCAGCTCTGGCTTATGGTGGTGTAGGGGATTGATTGAACCTGGGACTTTAGAGCCTCAGGCATGAGCGTCTCTTTGCATAACCATTATGCTATCTAGCCCTGCCCAAAATAAACTATTTTTTAAAAATAAATAAAATGAGTAGTAGGGTAACACAGGTCAGAGAAAACCCATGGAGAGACAATGGAGTCAAATAGTCTCAAGAGGAAGTCGGGCAATAACGCAGCGGGTTAAGTGCACGTGGCACGAAGCACAGGGATCAGCGTAATGATCCTGGTTCGAGCCCCTGGCTCCCAACTTGCAGGAGCCCTGGTCACTTTACAAATGGTGAAGCAGGTCTGCAGGTGTCTATCTTTCTCTCTCCCTCTCGGTCTTCCCCTCCTCTCTCAATTTTTCTCTGTCCTATCCAAAAACAATGACAACAACAACAACAATAATAATCACAACAACAATTAAAAAAAAACAACAACCAGGGGAACAAAAGGGAAAAAAATAGCCTCTAGGAGCAATGGATTCATGGTGCAAGCACCAAGCCCCAGCAATAACCCTGGAGGCAAAAAGAAAGTCTCAAGAATGGAGTTTGGGAGACCAGACCAAGCTGAGGGCTGATACATAGGAACAAGCCCTACCATAACATCATTCAAGGCCCCACTATACCCATCAAAACAAGATCCTGTAACTCCAGGGGTCTGCAATGATGACAGAATCCTCACCTAGGACTTTTCCTAACATTTTGACATATTCTGTATGTTCAGATGGTCTACCTATTCTTTGCTACTTAATTGACTGCTAGTACTTGTATTCAGACTTTTGGATTACCCAGGTTATCTTCCTCTTATTAATCACAATTTTTTTATTATTTTATTATTTTTTTTTAATTACCTAGAATGATGCCCAAGGTCCCATGTAGATGTAATTTTATGATGGATTGATGAGATGATGATCTATACAAAACCATGCAATCAGAACTTAGACTTTTCTGCAGTTGTGCTAAATATGGCATTTTACTAACATAATCATCATAACTTTTATTTTAATTGTTCTTTTATAATTTTAATTTATTTTATTTGATAGGACAGAGGAAAGGGGGATAGATAGGGAGTGGGAGAATCAGAGAGGCAGCTGTAGCACTGCTTCGTGAGTCATGAAGACTTCTCCCTGCAAGTTGGGACCAGGGGCTGAAACCTGGGTTCTCCTAGAAGATCAGACTTTAAGCAAACTTTGGCTCATTAGTGTCTTTTAGCCTTCAACTTTAACTCAACTTTTCCTTAAACAAAGGGAGAGAAAACTTCTGTAGGTGTGCAAGCTCTACCCTGAGTTTAATTTGAGAAACTGGAAAGAATTTCCTGAAAAACCCAAAGAACTTGCTGACCAAGCTGGCATCCATTTTCTTTCCCTTAAAATGTTCCCACTCGGACGTTCTGTCTCCAGCCTAAGGCTGGCACCAGAAAAACAGTGTTTGAATGTTAGCCTTGCCCTGACCCATGTTCAAATCATTTGTTTCACGAGACTATTTTGAGATAGCAAACTAGATTAGCTCACATGTAGCAGCTTAATCGTTGATTCAGTAAAATGTCTTTTCACGATGGATGCTGGGCTGAGATTGAGTGGCCTGAGGTTACCACAACTTTTCCTAAAAGAAGAGGTCTTTGGGAGTCGGGCTGTAGCACAGCAGGTTAAGCACAGGTTGCGCAAAGCACAAGGACCGGCATGAGGATCCCGGTTCGAGCCCTGACTCCCCACCTAAAGGGGAGTCGCTTCACAGGCAGTGAAGCAGGTCTGCAGGTGTCTATCTTTCTCTCCCCCTCTCTGTCTTCCCCTCCTCTCTCCATTTCTCTCTGTCCTATCCAACAACAAATGGCATTAGTAATAACAACAATAATAACTACAACAATAAAACAACAAGGGCAACAAAAGGGAATAAATAAATAAAATAAATATTTAAAATTATAAAATAAAATAAAATAAAAAAGAAGAGGTCTTTCTGAGGGTCAGGCAGTGGCCACCTGGTTAAGAGTACATAGTGTTACACAAAAAGACCCACATAAGGATCCCACTCCCCACCTGCAGAGGAGACACTTTGCAGGTAGTGAAAAGGTCTGCAGGTGTCTGTATTTCTCTTTCCCTCTCTGTCTTCCCCTCCCCTCTCAATTTCTCTCTGTCCTATCCAACAGCAGCAACAACAACAACAATAGCAGCAGCAACAACAATATGCCCTTGCCTTCTCCTTACTTCAGAGAGTGGGAGTTTGATGAAATCTCTCGAATGCAACCCTTCTTCCTCCAGTCAAGCAGTCCGTCTTTCTTAGTAGTTATGCCAAAGTCCTGAGGCAAAGGCCCAGATCATAGATCTAGGTAGTGCCCAGTCTGTTGATAACAACTGTATCTTTCAGGGGTCGGGCCGGTGGCGCAGTCTTTCTCCCTCTCTATCTTGCCCCCCCCCCCCACTTTTTCCCTGTCCTATCCAATAAAATGGAAAAAATGGTGGCTAGGGGCAGTGGACTGTTAGTGCAGGCCCTGAGCCCCAACAATAACCCTGGAGGGAGGGGGTAAAAGACAAGTTTGGAATATACTATTAGTAACAAAATAGAACAAAACACTTGGGAGTTGGGTGGTGGCAAATCAGGCTGAGGACACATATTATCATGCTCAAGGACCTAAGTTCAACCCCTCTGTCCCTATTTGCTGCATAGTCATGAATGGTGCTGCAGCTCTCTTCCCCTCCCTCTCTATTTCCACCTCCACTCTGTATCTCTGTCCTATCAAATGAAAGAAAGGGGGGAAAGGCTGCTAAGAGAAGTGGGTTTGATGTGCTGACACCAAGCCCCATTGATAAGCCTAGTGGTAAGAAATAATAATAATAATAGGGGTTGGGCAGTGGCACACTTGGTTGAGTGCACAGGTTACAATGCATAAGGACCCAGGTTTGAACCCCTGGTCCCTACCTGCAGGGGGAAGCTTCACAAGTGATAAAGCAGTGCTGCAGGTGTCTCTCTATCTCTCTTCTTCTCTATCCCCCTCCATTTCTGACGATCTCTACCCAATAAGTAAATAAATTTTTTTAAAAAAAGAAATAATAATAATAAAGCTTTTGGTTCAAAATGAAGCCTTGATTGCTTTCCATATAACTTTTTGCTCCAATCAGTCTTACCAACTGCCCACTCAGATGTATCAATTACCCCAGAGTTTCCCGAATTCACCCACTCCTTTGTCCTTTGCAAATGTTATTCTTTTCTATTGTAACCTCCCACATCCTATGTGTCTGATTCCTACTCCTCTAAGACTTGACAGCAGTCTCCAGGAGAACTCCTTGACTTGTCACCCTCAATCTCTTATCCAGCCAACAGACTTAAGTGTTCCCAGTGCCACCTCATCACATAGATCACAACTCCTCCCCTCTGGCATCAAGATTCCCTTGATCAAAAGCAGAAGCCATATTCCCTCTACCCTGGTTGCCCCAATACCAGATAGGCCCTGAGTCACGCTTACCATCCTGTTTGTGGAAGGAAGGAAGGAGTAAACAAAGCAATGTCCACCAAATACAAAGAGGAAGAGATGCTTTAAAAAAGGATTTAATGGGAGTTGGTGGTAGCGCAGCAGGTTAAGCGCATGTGGCACAAAGTGCAAGGACTGGCGTAAGGATCCTGGTTCAAACCCCCGGCTCCCCACCTGCAGGGAAGTCGGTGAAGCAGGTCTGCAAGTGTCTATCTTTCTCTCTCCCTCTCTGTCTCCCCCCCACCCTCCATTTCTCTCTGTCCTATCCAACAGCAACGGCATCAACAGCAACAATAACTACCACAACAAAACAACAAGGGCAACAAGAGGTAAAATAAATAATAATAAATTTTTTTTAAAAGGATTTAGTATTTAATGAGAAAGAAAAAGGAAAGACACAAAGAGAAACAGAGCATCATCCTTGCATATGCAGTGCCAGAGATCGAACTCAGGACTTCATGCTTACAAGTCCGTTGCTCCAGTTGCTGTATCACCTCCCAAATTGCTTGAGATGCTTTTCTTTTATTTCAGAAACCACTCCCCAAGTGCATACAGGAGCCCTCTTTGTTAGCTCTTTACAGGTCCAGGGCTGCAGGGCTGCTCCTATTATTCTAGAAATGTGGCAACAGCAGTACTGTGTGCTACCCGTAACACCACATGCCTGGATTTAGCCTGCTCTTCTCACAGATGTACCTCTAGACTCAGGTTTATATGTATATATTTACATATTTCCAGTTGACCCCAGGGCTCCTTTCCTGTGTTTTGTTAATTTCCCAACACAGATCTGTTTCTCTTTAAAGGGCAGGAAGTCATTACACACCCTGGGTCACATCAAAGAGGGCCTTGAGGAGGCCCTTGGAACAGACACTGATAGGTGTTCCTGTAGCTCCTCACATGGATCCGGAAACACTCCAGCTTCTTGTTCATTAGCTCATGCTTTCTGATCTGGAAGAAACACCAGCTCCCCAGGGGCTGGTGGACACACATCTGTTCTGATCCAACAAGGATGTCATACGTACATAGGTTACAAGGTGTGTGTGTGTGTGTGTGTGTGTGTGTGTGTGTGTGTGAATATCTGAAATAGTCCTGATCTGAAGAAAAGAAAAAAAAAAGATTTGGGGGCCAAGTGGTAGCACAGTGGATTAAGCACATATGGCATGAAGCAGCGCCAGGATTGGCTCAAGCATACAGGTTCAAGCCTCCAGCTCTCCACCTGCAGGGATGTTGCCTCACAAGCAGCAAAATAGGTCTGCAGGTGTCTTTCTTTTTCTCCCACTCTCTTGATTTTTCTCTGTCCTATTCAGCAATAACAAGGGAAACAAAACGGAAAAAATGGCCTTTAGCAGTGAATTCCTAGTGCAGGCTGAGCCCCAGCGATGACCCTGGAGGCAAAAAGAGAGAGAGAGAGAGAGAGAGAGAGACCTTAAGACATTTTGGTAAAAGTTTCCATCTCTGTTCATTTCCATGCCCTCTACACACTCAGTATTTTTTCTACAACACTTGAAATTAGTATTTTAGAAAGATGTTGTAAGAATAAGCTATTAGCTGGCTTTCCACCACAAATATTTTTAAAAGGCATGTTTATTAAAGGAGAGGTCAGAGCATCACTCCTACCATATATCATGTTAGAGATCAAACTCTAGTATTGAACCTATGATCTCAGTTATGTAAATCATGTACCCTAACTACTAAGCCATGACTCTGACCGCCCCACCACATATTAGATGTAGGAGAAGAATTTTGTTTGTGTGCCTTGGAAATTTCATAAGCAAGCTTTTATAGTCTTATTTTCAAAATCTGGTAAGTATGTGGAACTTCAATGGGACATCACAGAACAGGAGGGCTGCGTTGAAAGAGGAATCCAATCCCCTGTCCTTCCTTCTGAGCAAAAAGTGTAGAATTACTCATACTATCAGAGCTATCAGCTTTGATTTTCAGTATGGTAAACTTCACAGCTCTAATTCAGGAGCACTGCATACAAACACCATTAACCAAACGAGGGCACAACTCTTAGGTACTCCACAAAATGTTAAAGACCAGTGTGTCACAATCATCTCAGTAACAGAATAAACAACAAATAATCTGTTACGAGCATCACTTAAGAATTTTGTAGCAAGTTGTGGTATATATACACAATGAAATACTACTCAGCTATAAAAAATGGTGACTTCACCATTTTCAGCGGATCTTGGATGGACCTTGAAAAATTCATGTTAACTGAAATAAGTCAGAAACAGAAGGATGAATATGGGATGATCTCACTCTCAGGCAGAAGTTGAAAAACAAGATCAGAAGAGAAAACACAAGTAGAACCTGAACTGGAATTGGCGTATTACACCAAAGTAAGACTCTGGGGTAGGTGGAGGGGGGGAGAATACAGGACCAAGGAGGAGGACCTAGTGGGGGTTGTATTGTTATATGGAAAACTGGGAAATGTTATGCATGCACAAACTATTATATTTACTGTCAAATGTAAAACATTAAATCCTCAATAAAGAAATTAAAAAAAAAAAGAATTTTGTAGCACGAAGCAAAAGACTCTGGGAAAGGGAAAGAGGGGGTGGAATGGAGGAACCCCTGGGGTCTTGGTGCATGATGATGATGATGGAAAAAGACCTACGTTGGGGCTGAGAGTCTTCTGCAGACACCTATCATGGGGTGATGAGAAACCATACCCATGTGGCAGCAACTGTACTGTAAACCACTAACCCCCCAAGAAAATGATAAAAAAATTTAAAAAATAAAGAATTATGTAACCCATCTATTTTCAGATGTAAATCATAGCACATGCACTTGTTTTTATATACATATATATCACATGTGGTTCCTTGCATAGAAAAAGCAGTTGTACAGCAGCTTACTGGGAATTAAAAGTTTTACCTGTTTCTGGTCTATTTACACTGAATAACTGCTGGACTCCTAAGAATTATTCCCTTTTTGGGGTGGGGGTAGATAGCATAATGGTTATGCAAAGAGACTCTCATGCCTGAGGCTCCGAAGTCCCAGGTTCAATCCCCCACACCACCATAAACCAGAGCTGATCAGTGCTCTGTAAGAAAAGAAAAGAAAAGAAAAGAAAAAAAGAATTATCCCTTATGTGGTGTATTGCACCAAAGAAAAGGGCTAAGTGCACATGGCACAAAGTGCAAGGACTGGACTAAGGATCTCGGTTCCAGCCCCCGGCTCCCCACCTGCAGGGGAGTTGCTTCACAAGTGGTAAAGCAGGTCTGCAAGTGTCTATCTTTCTCTCCTCCTCTCTGTCTTCCCCATCTCTCTCAATTTCTCTCTGTCCTATCCAGCAACAACAACAGCAATGACAATAACAAGGCTAACAATAAGTGCAACAAAGTAGGAAAAATGGCCTCCAGGAGCAGTGAATTCGTCCCCAGCAATAACCCTGGAGGCAAAAAAAAAAATAAAGGACTTTGGGGTGGGGTGAAGTATTCAGGTTCTGGAATGAGATGGTGAACTCCTCCTAGATGAAGGGTTGGAGTGTAATGTAGAAAACAGAGAAATGTTACATATGTACCAATGACTGTAAACCATTAATCTCCTCAATAAAGAAAAATAGAATTACTCCCTAGCAGAAGGCATCTGTGGTACTATTTGTTTCATTTCTTAGAAAATGTAGGGGGGGTTGATAAAATTTGGATATGTCCACTGAACTATGCTATGCATGGAATTTCATACACCATGTATGCTACAAAAAATAAAGTCGGGGATGTGGTTCTAATATTGAAGAATAAAGTCCTGAAGTAATGCCAGCTGTAAAAGGAAGAGTCTGGGTTGTAATAGAGACTTCCAAAATCACACCCCAGTCTTACAGTCACCAGGACACTGCACCACAAAGGACCTGCGATACTGATGATTAATTTTCTGTTTCAACTTGACCACAGGGTGCCCAGATACATGACCTGTCATTATTCTGGGTATGTCTGGGAGGGTGTTTCTGAATAATTGAGAATTGGCAGACGGAGTCAAAAATTGCCCAGCCAGTGTGGACGGGCCTCTTCCAATCTACTGAAGGCCAAAGTCAAACAAAATTGTATAATACAGAATTCGCTCTGTTTTCCATCTTTAAGGTGGGAAATCAGCCTTCTCTCAACTTCAGACTCAAATAAGAAATGACACTATCAATTACTCTGGGTTTCCAACTTGTCATGCCAGAGTCTCGTTCGTTATCGGAATTAACCAGACAAATCGCTCCATCAACTAAGAATGGCCATGCACCACCACCCACGGAATCCAGAAAGAGCTATCAATCTGTCAATCCAACTTGTCAACTGCAAATCTTGGGACTTCTTTTTTTTTTTTTAATTTTTAAAACATTTTATTTATTTATTTATTTTCCCTTTTGTTGCCCTTGTTGTTTAACATTGTTGTGGTTATTGATGTCATTGTTGTTGGATAGGACAGAGAGAAATGGAGAGAGGAAGGGAAGACAGGGGGGGGAGAGAAAGATAGACACCTGCAGACCTGCTTCACCGCTTGTGAAGCGACTCCCCTGCAGGTGGGGAGCTGGGGACTGGAACCGGGATCCTTAAGCCAGTCCTTGTGCTTTGTACCACATGCACTTAACCCTCTGTGCCACTGCCCGACTCCCTCTCGGGACTTCTTAACCTCCATAATTCTATAAGCCATTTCCTTGTAAATCAGTCCCTCTTTCCTGTCCTTCTATCCCTCCCTCTCATATTCATTATATTTTTCTGTAGAATCCAGACTTAACACAAAACTCAAATCAAACACTCACTGATGCAGGCCAAAGAGAAAGTCTGCTTACTACCTTTGAAATCATACACTGGGGAACATCAAAATTTTTTACTAGAATCTTTAGCTTTTGCTTAACAAGCACCTCCTTAGCTCTTGTGTTAGAAGGTCTGGAGGAAATAAAGTTCTCAAAGCATTATTCATACTAATAATGATGCAATATCCAGTGAGTTTGTAGGAAATTATTTACCTTCATCAGAGGAAACAAAGTCTCCCACAGCTGACTGAGAAAAAATGTTTTAACCTTCATTTGAATTGCTTCCCTTGGGGAAAATCAGGGGAATTCACTTGTTACGTAGAACAACAAAAGAGGGAAGGGGAAAGTTCAAACTGTAAATTAGTGAGGACAAAAACTTTTCAGCTTCTTTTAATTCTCCAACACTCATTCCTAAAACAGAAATGTATTCTGTTCCTGCACAAGTTCTCTAGTGTCAAGCACACATGTTGTCACAGATAAAGGCAACCAGGCTTAACTACAGAGAAAATCTTGCATGAGAGAAACAGAATCTGCTCTAGATCAGTCTGCCCTAGAATAAATAAACTAGGACAAAATGACAAGAGCAAAGAATAACTCTGAAGAAACAGATCAGCAGTGTAATTAACAAATGAAACTTATGGGGCCAGGAAGTGGACACCTAGTTAAGCACACACACTGCAGTGCACAAGAACCCATGTTCAAGCCCCTGGTCCCCAACTGCAGGGGGAAAGCTTCATGAGTGCTAAAGCAGTGCTGCAGGTGTCTCTCTGTCTCTCTCTCTCTCCTCTCAATTTCTCTCTGGATCTATTCAACAATAAATAATAATAATAATGAAGCTTATTATTAAAAATAGCATTAGCTGTCATTGATCTAGGACTTACTTTTTGCCAAGCACCAGAAGTTTGGAATCATGCCTTGGGTTTGTCATTATTGCCATATGAATATTAGCTACTATATTATTCTTGCTGTTAGAGCAAATGAAAGGGAAAGGAGAAGTAACATCTGAACACCTTTTGAAGAATAAATAAATTTAGCCAGCAGGTCATGTGTAAGATGTGGTAAGGTACCTAAGACTGAGCTCAAATGTTTGTGGAGCTGCATGTTTTCCAGTAATGTGAAATGTAAAGACTTGGAGGCTGTTAAGGGAGGTGGGGAAGCAATGGGGCACACTGAGTCTGGAGCCACATGGGCTGACCTGTATAACTAACATCATTGAAATAAAATACTAAAAACAACAACAACAACAACAACAACAAAAGGGCCAGATCTAGAAAACCTGGGCTTCATGTAGTCTATGGGACATAGTGGGGGGGGGGGGGGCGTGGGTAGAGGTGGCAGAAGGAAGATACAAATGAAGAACCAACTGTGACGCAGGCAATGAAAGTCATGGACAAATATGGAGAGCCAACTGAGATGTGAAGGAATAATACTGGTTGTTGAAAAAGTCATGACAATTTTTTTCTCTTTTTTTAATAAATTTTTTCATCTTTATTTATTGGATAGAGACAGCCAGAAATCAAGAGGAAAGGGGGAGATAGAGAGGGAGAGAGACAGAGAGACACCTGCAGCCCCGCTTCACCACTTGTGAAGCTTTCTCCCTGCAGGTAGGGACTGGGGGCTTGAACCCGGGTCCTTGCGCACTGTAACATATGTGCTCAACCAAGTGCGCCACCACTTGGCCCTGACATGAAAAGGTCTCCCCTGATGCAGTAAAATCTCGGCTGCGTGAGGCCCACATTTGCAAAATGACAAAGAAACTGACCTAACTGGATTCAGAGAAGGGAGAAGATGAGCTGAGAGACAGCAAATGTTTGAAATCATTGGGGATATGAGTCAGTATGACACTGTTATCAGAGTTAGGATAACAAAGAGGGCAAAACAAGTTACAAGCACAAATATA
This sequence comes from Erinaceus europaeus, assembly GCF_950295315.1. Classification (NCBI taxonomy): domain Eukaryota; kingdom Metazoa; phylum Chordata; class Mammalia; order Eulipotyphla; family Erinaceidae; genus Erinaceus; species Erinaceus europaeus. The sequence goes on along the minus strand of NC_080173.1, from coordinate 78,757,753 downwards.
GTTGAATAAGTGAACTGATGGAAGAATAGGTGATAAGAAAGGAAGGAGAACAGAATAAAGTGGAAGAAATAGTAAAGGTAGAGAAGCAATTGGTTTTGGACCTATGGAAGCTGGAGTCTGTACAGCAACCAGGCCGGGGCATTGGTTAATGAGAAGTCTGAGGCGTGGAACTAGAAAACCTCATGGGATAGATGCCACTGGCAGGTATCTTCTTCCTCATTTGGGGAAGTTACATCTTACATATAAAACAGTTAATAGAGAAGAGTTTTCTGCAGTTGTCCTTTTGGCTTCCAACAGATCAGCAACAAAAGAAAAAAGAACTTGACTAAATATGTGTGCTTCCAGCTGAAAATCTCTAGAAGCTTCTCTCACAGGTATGGAATTCACCACAATGCCCACTGTGGTAAAGCACTGTTTTGATCCAAGGAAAAATTGACAGAATAGATGACACTGAAACCAATTCATCTTTCAAGAAGCTTCTCTAGCCATATTTGGTTTAAGAATGGAAATTCCATTTTTTTCTATTCCAAGTTAATCTTGTGATGTACCAAATTCAAGGGTAAAGAAATCAGACACACACACACAACTGTCAATGAGTTCAAAGTAATTTTTTTTCAACAAATTATTTGTGGGGGGAATATTTCCTTCATTCAGGGCATATTTCATAATCCTAGCCTCTGAAAATAACACACAGCCTTGAGTGTGTGTATTTTCATGTAAAATAAAAGTTAAATGAAATAACCTTGGATTATTACTAGGATTGAGCTTTATAAAACTGTGATATGACTACCATCTCCCCAGACAATAACCTGGGTCCACCTGCATATTAGATGTCAAGCGCAGGCAAAATTTAGGAAAATCATGGGCCCTTTGGAATAGACCTACTAGCTTTTTCCAAAATGGAGACCCCAAATCTTCATCTGAAATATTTTTGGTTTTGGGTTTATGATTAGTCAACAATTTGTTCTGCTTTATATTCTAACTCTTTTTCAGCCACTAGGTTCCAGATGCACCATGATGCCAACCTGACTTCCCAGGGCAGACAATCCCATCAACGTGTCCTGAAGTCCCACCTCCCCAGACTCATGCCCCACTAGAGAAACAAGGAGACAGGCTGGGAGTATGGATCGACCTGTCAATGCCCACATTCAGTGGGGAAGCAATTACAGTAACGAGACCTTGCACCTTCTGCACCCCATAATGACCCTGGGTCCATATTCCCAGAGGGATAAAGAATAGGAAACCTATCAAGGGAGGGGATGGGATATGGAACTCTGGTGGTGGGAACTGTGTGCAATTGTACCCCTCTTATCCTATGGTCTTGTCAATACTTCCATTAGAATTTTTTTTAATATTTCCATTTTATAAATAATTTTTTAAAAAAAATTGTGATATAGCAAGTGGGGATAGATGGCATAATGGTTATATAAAAGACTTTCGGGAGTCGGGCAGTGGTGCAGCGGGTTAAACGCAGGTGGCGCAAAGCGCGGGGACCGGCGTAAGGATCCCGGTTCGAGCCCCCGGCTTCCCACCTGCAGGGGAGTCGCTTCACAGGCGGTGAAGCAGGTCTGCAGGTGTCTGTCTTTCTCTCCCCCTCTCTGTCTTCCCCTCTTCACTCCATTTCTCTCTGTCCTATCCAACAACAACAACATCAACAATAACTACAACAATAAAACAACAAGGGCAACAAAAGGGAATAAAGACTTTCATGCCTGAAGCTCCAAAGTCCCACGTTCAATCCCCTGCACTACCATAAAGAGTTGAGCAGTGTGTGTGTATGTATATGATTAAAATTAAGTAAGTAAAAATGTTTTTTAAAAAATACTGTGATATGGATCATATAAAAGGAGTCCTAATAACTCCTTCTTTGTTGCTTGGTTGAGTTTTTCTTAGTAAGCTGGTAAGTTACATTTTTCCTGGAGAGAAAAATCTTGGAAATGACCCATTTTCTCAATAGGAGAGCATTTCCTATAATTCACATGTAATAGAATTAAAAAAAAAATTGACATAGGTCAAGGAGAAAATTCAAAGTAAGAGCCTATCTGATTAAAACCAGACAATCAGACTCAAAATACAGAGGCCACACTATTTTCCCAGTGGCAATGAGCTGGCATACCCAAATACCTCTATAGTGAAAGGGAAAAGCAGAGAGAAAATCTTTTCTCTCATCTTCAAGGGAGTAGAGCTGGAGATTATTCGCCAAATTCCTCACACAAATTTAGGAGCAGAGTATCTTGCGCTCCCTCCCACCCCTACATGAATAGGTTGACTATGAAATGCAGACATTTCCATTTGGAAGTGAAGCACTTTGGATACTACGTCTGATTCTTCTTCTTCTAGCGTTTGCCCTTCTTCCGTAGCCAGTCAACAGCATCAGGTCAAGCCTGATGTAAAGTTTCGAGACCTCCTTTGAATCTGGAGAGGTGGCAGTCATTGACTATGTGGGTCATAGTCTGTCTGTAGCCGCAGGGGCAGTTCGGGTCGTCTCTGGCTCCCCAGCGATGGAACATAGCGGCGCACCGGCCATGGCCTGTTCGATAGCGATTGAGGAGGGCCCAATCATAACGTGCTAGGTCAAAGCCGGGTTGACGCTTGCAGGGGTCTGTGATGAGGTGTTGTGATGACATCCTTGCAGGGGTCTGTGAAGACATCCTCGAGGAAACACTCACGAAAGACATGTCTCTGATACCTGATTATTGTAAAAAATGGCGACTAATCCCTAGCACTGCAAAAACGGTATCATCTGTTTTCCATCTACACCATGCCTCGGCCTCGCGTGAGCTTAATGTGCAGCTTGGCGATACGAGAATCCGGCATGAAGCCCAGCCAGTCTATCTTGGCGTTACTCTCGATCGCACTCTGTCATTTCACAAACATCTCATAAAAACTGCAGCAAAGGTGGGCGCGAGGAATAACATCATTGCAAGACTGGCCAGCTCCTCATGGGGCGCGAGTGCTTCCACACTACGATCATCCTTTTTGGCATTATGCTATTCCACTGCAGAATACTGTGCCCCAGTATGGTTCCGTAGCCCCCATGTCCACTTGGTCGATTCCAAATTATATTCCTCCATGAGGATAATTTCTGGAACCATCCGTTCCACCCCGGTTCCATGGCTGCCAGTTCTTAGCAACATCGCCCCGCCAGATATTCGTCGGGATGCGGCATCATCTAAGTTCATTTCCCACGTCTACGCTTGACCGGACCTGCCAATATACGCGGATATCTTCGCCCACCCTGTTCAACACTTGACGTCTCGTCACCCAATCTGGTCCCCTACGCCTACACTGAACTTCTCTGTTCCAGTCTCTTGGAAACAGAGCTGGCAGTCAGCTGAGGTAAAGAACAAACACCTCATCACTACGTCTGATAAAAAGTTAGAGCTATCTGAAGAGAGGCCCTCCTCCTCAAACCCCACAATTTAGGTCCAGGTTCCCAGAGAATAATCATACCAGAGCTTGAGGGTTCAAATATGTGGATATTTCTCCCTCTTTCTGTTCTCTCTAGGCTCGGGGGTATTATCCCTGGCCTCTAGAGCTCAGAGTGCAGCCCTTAAACAAAAGGCGAGTGTTCTGAACAAAGAGCAATCAGATGGGGTCTGCAGGGTTATGGAAGGACTGCCCAGGAAAAGTGAGACTGCAAACTGGTCTGAAAAGTGAAACAGAATCTTACATATGAAAGGCAGAACAATGAAGCATGTGAAAAATAACAGAAGACTAAAGAAAAAGCTTAGGACAAAACCTCAGGGTGGTTAAAATATTTCTTTTTCCTGACATAAAAGCAACAACCTTAAATGAAGGTTTACCTGACCAAACCAACTTCATCTGATGATTAACAAGTAATTCTACTTATGTAAAGATCCCAGACTGCTAAAACTAAACCAAAATTTTTAAAGAAGCACACTTAGGCCAAAAATTCTAGAGAGAGAGGAAGCAAGAACTGTTATCTAAACTGGGGTGATGATTCCCACTCAAATAGCACTTACAAAAATACATAAACCTTTACAAGTATTTTAACTTATCTGCCCACCATTAATTACAGTCTAACACAATATAGATGCTAAGGAAGAAAAATTTATTTAGTACCAGTGTCAAACAAAGTAAGACCATGAGAGACAGACTATCGTACCAAGTAGAAATTGTGCCACCTCTCTCCTCTTCCATTTCTTTTTATTTATTTTATTTTATTTTTTTTATTCCTTACAGGGTTATTGCTGGGGCTTGGTGCCTGCACCACTAATTCACTGCTCCTGGAGGCCATTTTTCCCTTTTATTGCCCTTGTTGTTACTATTGTTATTGCTGTTGTTGGATAGGACAGAGAGAAATTGAGAGAGGAGGGAAGACAGAGAAGGGGAGAGAAAGACAGACACAGACCAGCTTCACCACTTATGAAGCAACGCCCTGCAGGTGGGGTCTTGAACCAGGATCCTTAGTTAGGCTAGTCATTGTGCTTTGCAACATGTGCACTAACTTTGCTGCGCTAAGGCCCCTATCTTTTAGCTCTTATCAGACTACAACAGACTCCTTACAAATACATCTTCTGAAGCATCTAGTGTATATTTTGTGTTATCCTGGCCTTTCAAACATATGATCTTATTTAAGCCTTATAATAACCATAAAAGTGAATCATTACCAACCTCGTGTCTATCTGTGCAAAAACTGAGATTCAAAGAGACTGAGTAAGATTTTAAGTAGCCAGGACTACTGAATGGTAAAGCTAGACTAGAGAGTAGCTCTAACATCAAAAACCTACATTCATCCCATTCACTGCACTGCCTCCTGAGGAGACAAAAATGGAAAGCCTTTCTACAACTTTGAGACAACGCTTTTTGAATCACTGTTAAATAATTGTATGACCACTTTTCATAGGATGGGAAACTATTCTTGCTGAGGCTTCTCAAAAAGTAACGACAGGGAAGAGGGCAGAGTAATCTCTGCATGGCCTTGGCCATTGGCAAAACAAAGGCCCCTCGTCTCTGTTCACCCCGAGTGCCACACCTCTACCTGCTCAAAACCATCTGTGTCTGAGAGTTACAGTGAAGAACTGGGATTAATGCTTAGACTCTCCAATGAAATCAAAGCATGATCGTAATACTTAGTCTGTAGTGGTGGTGAATTAAAATGTTAAAAAGCTTGCAGTCTGTGAGACGACAGAGGGCAAAATATAGAGCTTGCATGCATGAGGTCTTAAATTCAATCCTGAGCATCACATTTGCCAGAGTGATGCTCTTTTGTCCTCCTCCCCATAAATAAATCATTTAAATATATATACACATCTTCCCCAATCTCCTAGTACTAAAAACAGCAGAAGAGAATTTTCACATGAATATCACTTTAAGGGACAGGCTGTGTTGGAGGCAATTCTAGACTCAGAAGATGCAGGCTTAAAGTCTAGAACACACTTGTGGGAAGATCTACATAAGGCTGGACTATCAGTTGACTATCTGTAACTGAGGCTATGAGGGAACAATTAGTTTGCAGCCTCCCACGGGGTGATGTAAAACAGAGAACTGTGAGGGCCGGGTGGTAGTGCAGCGGGTTAAGTGCAGGTGGCGCAAAGCACATGGACTAGCTTAAGGATCCCAGTTCAAGCCCCCGGCTCCCCACCTGCAGGGGAGGGTCACTTCACAGCTGGTGAAGTAGGTGTGCAGGTGTCTGTCTCTCTCTCCCCACCCCGTCTTCCCCTCCTCTCTCCATTTCTCTCTGTCCTATCCAACAACAACAACATCAATAACAACAACAATAATAACCACAACAATGATAAACAACAAGGGCAATAAAAGGGAAATAAATAGCCTCCAGGAGCAGTGGGTTCATGGTGCAGGCACAGAGTCCCAGCAACAACCCTGGAGGCAAAACAAACAAACAAAAAAAAACAGAGAAATGTGCTGACAGACAGTAAGGACATGGGAAACAGAGTCAAAGAACCCAAGAGAATGTGCTGAAGTGAGCTAGACTCTGCTGACCAGGACTTGGAGAAAGGTGGCAGAGAGAGGAAGGGGTGAGAAAGATCTATAAGCAATTGATCCAGTCTCTTTCCCCTCCAACTGCATCTGAGGCATTAATTCATAGAAAACTTCTCACTTTCAAAGAAAAAAAAAAAAAGGGCTGGCTTTTGTTTGTTTTGTTTTATTTTTTTAAATCTGTCTTTCCCATCCCTTCTTTCTTCAACCAACACATGCAAGAACCATGGATGTCAGACCTGGAAGTTAAGAACTAGAAGAAAAGGAAAGTTGATTTGGATAAAGAAACATTCTCTCTTATGACATCTTAGTTTCTCAAACATAAAAACACCCTCTTCAGTACTGAAGACTCTTCTCTGCTTCCTCTCAGCTCCCCCAAGCAGAAGCTGCTTGCTGGCTGTTGTAAAAGTAGTCTTTGTTCTTGGAGTTCAACCAGCATGGGCCTCAAATTTCCATTACATCCACAGCTCTGAACCCTTCCCACATCACCTTCATGACCTCAGGCTAAAGAAAGAAAAAAAGCTGATCATAAACATACTGGGCCTGAAGCCTCCTCTCAAGACAGATTACTCATGGGGAGACCCTTTGGAATCCTCTCCAGAAAAAGCAGGGGCAACCACTGGCAGAACCAAAAATTCCCATAAAGATAAGCACCAAGGAAAGTTAGCTTAGTATAGCTGTCAGAGGCAACGGTCCCAGAGAGTTCAAAGTACAGAAAGAGGACAGCATGATGACAGAAACCTGGCCCATTTGCTTAGCTGGTGCGATGTGCACATCTAAAGAAAGACTCCAGGTACTGTGGCAGTGTGGGGTGTAGTCAGTCAGCAAAGAGCAGAGAAAATCAGGAGTCATAGAAGCAAGTTCTGTTGGCACTGTCTGGGACACAGTAATCCAGTGGATGCAGAAAGATTGAGTTGGGGACAGACAGAAAGGAATATCCCTCTATCTAATACCTGCCTTTCTATATAGAAAAAAGCAGCAACAGGGAGTCGGATGGTAACACAGCAGGTTAAGCGCACATGGCGCAAAGCACAAGGCCCGGCACAAGGACCCTGGTTCGAACCCCTGGCTCCCCACCTGCAGGGGAGTCGCTTCAGGCGGTGAAGCAGGTTTGCAGGTGTCTATCTATCTCTCCCCCTCTGTCTTCCCCTCCTCTATTTCTCTCTGTCCTATCTAACAAAGCTGACATCAATAACAACAATAATAACTACAACAATAAAACAACAAGGGCAACAAAGGGAAAATAAATAAATAAATATTTTTAAAAATTTACTTAAAAAAAAAAACAGTAACAGTTCTAGTACCTAGTTTGGTTGGCTAGACAGAGGGAAATGTAGTGTTCTGGGTATGGCACATAGACATTCAGAGACCATAAAGAGGTGGATGGTCCCCTGTAGGTTAATAAACTAGCTGGAGCTAATGTCTGATCCCAAGTTCCAGCTGCCTCTGGATGTCCAGATAAAATACATTTCTAGAGCATGAACAGTATTTAAGGAGTGAATCCCAATGAGCAATTTAGAACACAGAGGACCAGAGATCAAAAACACGGTTTCCGTATTCTCACACCTGACTTAGCATCTCCTACAAAGTCACTTGGTCACCAGAAGTTCCTGGTGGAGAGGGGGCTGACTTCACCATGATAACAAGTCATAACATGGGCTTGTCAGAGCTGCCCTGCTTCCTGCATTAGGGATTTCTATAGACACAATGAAAATAAAGTATTAAACGCTGTCTGTTATCATCATTGTTGTCAACTCTGGGGTTTCTCCTTGAATATATAGTTGAGGATGGAAAAAAAAAAGACAGGTGAATTAAGGAAAAAGAACCTTACTGAGTATATCCTCTAGCAAAAGCCATCAGTCAGGGTAAAAAGGGTTATCTAGGGATGGGGGGAAGATAACATAATGGTAATGCAAAGAGGCATCCACACCTGAGGCTCACCCCACCATACCACCATTAGTCAGAGCAGCGCTCTGGTAAAACAAACAAACAACTCTAAAAGGTAGTCCTGAGACAAGTCTACTGGGTGGGATCAACTGGTACAAGGAAGAGAGTTCCAAGAAAGGAGCCTTGCCAGGATGACAGGTCCCACAGAGACTAGACAAGGCCTAGATGATGACTTTATTAATAAAGACATAATCTCAGACATGGAGGGAGGTGTTAATGAGGGTTAATGACTCTAGTCTTCTGTTTCTCTTGCTGAGTTTTTCAGCCATGAACTTCCTTTTCTTTTTGTGCATTTCTCATTTTGCAGACCAACTCTGTGTCACCTGGGGACCTCCAGTTGAGGTTCCAACTACAGCTAAAAACTCTGGCAGAGAATCACATAAGAGATAGGAAGAGGCTGGCACCCAGTGCATCCCACCTTGAGGTAAAGGTTCTGTATTTGGGACCCATCATTGTTCTCATCTTGGTGCCTGACTGAGGTGCCAAATTTCTCAATCAAACCAGTACCCGGGGACCCACCTGTAAGGCAGACTCGATTTCTGTCAGAAACGATGCAACAGTATGTTCTTGCACAGAATTTCTTCAGCGTTATTCTTGGCTCTGCTAACATTACTTTGGCTTTAAAAAATCAATAAATAACATGAGCAGAAGGCCCCCTCACATCCAGACTGGACTAAAAGGCTTTGCCCTTACAAGTCCAAAGAATGTTTAGTCCAAGGAGATACAGTCTGCCAGATACCTGACACTTTCACATGATTTCTCCTTGGAGGGCCAGCAGGGCACAGGAGGCTTTGCTACATGAGAATCATCGTTGCTAAGCTACCAGAAGCCACTATGGTGAAGGCAAAGCCAGGGGCTGAGGGGAGGGGGATGGTGTGAGGGGGAAAGGAGAGGGAAAAAAAAGCCTCATTATTTAGTGACTCTAAGGTCATGAAAACAAACAACTGGATCCTCTAAGTTTCAGTTTGAGACAGTGAATCCAAGTCCCTTCCAGTGAAGCTAAATGATAGATGACATAAAGTAGGCACAGTGTCACAACTTTACTCCTCTGAATGCTTTCAAGCCTGATCTAAATCAAAAAGGGGGTGGGGTGGATGGTGGCACAGCTGGTAAAGCACACAAGTTACCATGTATGAGGACCCACCTGCAGGGGCTCAGGGGGTGGAAGTGGGGGAGGAAGCTTCACTGTCCATGGGGCAGGCTGTGGGTGTGTCACTTTCTTCCCCTATTTCTCTCTCTATCATAATAAATAAATTAGGGCTAAGGGGATAGCATAATGGTTATGCAAAGAGGCTCTCCTGCCTGAGGTCCCAGATTAAATCCCCTGCACCACCATAAGCCAGAGCTAAGTAGTGATCAAATTAAATTCAGTTAAAAAATATATCAAAAGGGAGTAGACATGAGTGGGAGTGGTCATGATATATAGCTCAACTAGTAGAGTGCAAGACTTGCATGCCTGAGGCTCCCAGTTTGATCACTGGTGCTGTGTGTACTAGACTGGTGCTCTAGCTTCTCCATGAGTCATGGGCAACTCTACCTCATATGAAATTACACACACACACACACACACACACACACACACACACACACACACATATTTATTTATTTATTTATTTATTTATTTATTTATTTTTAATTTCTTTATTGGGGAATTCATGTTTTACATTCAACAGTAAATACAATAATTTGTACATGCATTAACACTTCCCAGTTTTCCATACAACAACACAACCCCCACTAGGTCCTCTGTCATCCTTTTTGGACCTGTATTCTTCCCCCCCCAACCCAGAGTCTTTTACTTTGGTGCAATACACCAATTCCAGCTCAGGTTCTACTTGTGTTTGGTCTTCTGATCTTGTTTTTCAACTTCCGCCTGAGAGTGAGATCATCCCATATTCATCCTTCTGTTTCTGACTTATTTCATTTAACATGATTTTTTTCAAGCTCCATCCAAGATCGGCTGAAAACGGTGCAGTCACCATTTTTAGTAGCTGAATAGTATTCCATCGACACGCTCCTTTTTAAAAAGGAAGAAAGGCTTGGATCTCATTTTATTGCATATACTAACATTTTCCCTGAGAATCTGAGTACGACAAACTTTTATCCAGTCAGGGACTCAAGTACATACTTATTAGCCATGAGGGATGGATGGGGCATGAAGAGGATGTGAACAGGGGTGGGGTCTGATTCAGCAGGGGCAGTACAGGAAGCTGTCACTCATATGCTTCTGTAACCTAAGTCAATGAGAATATCTTCTTCTATATCACAAACTTGGAAATTTTCCAAATCCCAGGCATTTTCAGTCATGTACTCCTTCTCAAATCTTACAGCACTTCTGTTCCAAGTGAAGAGGCCAAGAAAAGGGTTGGTATTGTTTGTCAGAACTAGTCATAAGGTAAACAATACAAAAAAAAAAGTGTGTGCTAGCCAGTTAAACAGAAAAGCCGGCTCCCAGCAGCTATATGATCCAGTTTTTCCATTCACTTGATGTAAATCAACCTTCATTACTGAGATGGCCTTTTTGGCTTTGGAGGGGGTGGGGGTTGAGAGAAAAAGGCTTTCCATGTTTTTCTACAACAGTTCTCTGCCTCCTTTTTCCTAAGGAAAAGCAAAATTTTACTAAACCCAATTGCTATTCAGTGGAAAGGCAGTATAATAGGAAAGAACTGGATGTCAGAGAAGCCTGGGTTTAAATTCTTGTTCTAGTTCAATCCACAAGTCATGAAGTCCAAAGCAAGTAAACTAAACCTCTCCAAACCTCAGTTCCTTCATTTATAAACCAGAAATGACTTTAATTGTGACACAGGCTGCTGAGGCCCCTCGAGAAGATAATCCATGCTCAGAAGGTACCAGGCATACAGCATGTGCTCGGTAAGCATTCCTTTCTCTTCGACTCAGGTTCATTCTGTACCTAAAGGATGAGGTACAGGCACCAGCATGGGTGCAGAAAAGAACAGAAGACTAGGCTTAAACAATTTATAGCACGGGGCTGGCGAAATAGCTCATTTAGGTAGCACAGCCTCCACCACATTGAAGGAAACTTTAGTGCCATGGTCTCTTTGACTCTCCCTCTCTGCCTGTCTTAAACAAACACACAAAAACAAAAAGAGGAAAGGAAAAACTTATAGTGCAAAAAAAAAAAAAAAAAAAAAGGAGGGTGCTGGCCAGGGTAAGTGGATAATACACATAAAAGTTCAAATAGGACTGGGGAAAGTTCAGCATAATTTAAATGGGGGAGAGGACAACAAAAAACTAGGATCTCTAAAATCTTCAGACAATAGCTAATTATCAATCATAATGAAAAAGTACAGCTGGAATATCAGAGGACTTTCTAGTTAGAATGGAATTTACACAAACATTGATTGATCCAATCATTGATTGATTCCAGACTCATTTTTTTTTTAAGAACTAGGAAGTTTGAAGTTTAGATTTCTAGGTCTTAGAGCATAAAGAGAAAGCACCATAGTCCTATGGTTAAAGGGTTAATTTTGGCCAGAAAGCAGGTTCAAATCTCAGTCTTAACATCTTTGGCTTCTTAAAAGAATTAAATGAGAATGCAAAGCACTAAGAACAGTCCTTTGCACCTGTTAAACACTTATTAAGTGATTGAGTTCCTATTGCTAGAACACACTGAAAAGGTCTGAGCCCTGACAAGTGGGGTGATTTTACCATCAGGTAAACAACACAGGGAAGGAAGGTAGAAATCAATTAGAAGAGTGGATGGGCTTGGGGTGGGGGGCTGTAAATGCAAAATGAGGGTGAAGGGCTGGTCAAATAGCTCTCACTTTGCCATGTGTACAACCCAGTTTTGAGACCCGTGCCCACCACACTGAAGGAAACTTCGGTGCTGTGCTGTTGCCCTCCCTCTCCCTCTGTCTCTCTTGAAAGAAAGAAAGAAAGAAAGAAAGAAAGAAAGAAAGAAAGAAAGAAAGAAAGAAAGAGAGAGAGAGAGAAAGAAAGAAAGAAAAGGAGAAGGAGAAGGAGAAGGGAAAAAGGAAAAAAGAGGGGTGAGCTTAGAGTTTCATGTTGAAAAGCCATTAATGCTTTAGGGCCCATGGAGTTCCTAACCCATGAATACTACTTGCACTTCACAGGGAGGACCAAAACCAAAATTCTTTGTCCCTGCCCACTCCAGACTTGCCAAACACAGCACACGCCCCATGCTCTCTAGCACCAGGCTAATGAAAAACACCTGAGACCCATGTTCCAAACTTAAGAAGACATCAAATTCAAAACAACAAAAGTCGACACCTCAAACGTAAAGGATCTTAATTAAACAGTGTCAAAAATGCAAATGTGAACTCAGAGTCTGGATCTCCTTATAATGAAATAAGCTTGATTAAGAACAAATCCCTTTTAAGAAGAGGAAATAACCCAGCAACTCTCATGTACATCAAATGCTGTTCTCAATTAGCCCTTTTCCTCTGAACTTCACAAAGTACCAGCAGGTGGGAGATAATTAAAGTTTTAATAAAACTTGTTTTACACACCTCACTTGGAACATTTTTGTTCTGTAAAGCTTTTCCTTCTCCAGTCCAAAGATGCTCCCTCAAAGGGAGTGTTTTGTTTTTCCCCCTGAAAGATCTTTCTTTCTTTCTTTCTTTCTTTCTTTCTTTCTTTCTTTCTTTCTTTTTCTGGTTACAGTTGGGGTTTTATAACTTCTGACAGATGAGAGAGGAGGAGGTAATTTATGGAAAGGGATATTTCTTTTTATCCATATTAACTTTCTGTAAGGGAGTGAGTTTGGTTTGGATATTCCCCTCCCATGCCTCTCAAGGGAATAAAGTCCTTGCTCCCATTAGACAAGATTTATGGAGCAGCCGTGAGAGGACTGTGGGTCTGATGTGCACTGCACCACTCAGCCGCATGAATGTGGGCTTGTCAGTTGCAGAAACCGCTGGCTTGTACAAAGCTTGTATTCTTCCTGTTAAGTCTTTTGTTCGGGGGCCAGGAGATGGCTCACCCAATAGATCCCAAGCTTTACCATGTTTGAGAACCTGGGTTCAAGCCCCAGCACCACAGGGAGACACTGTGCATGGCACAGGAGGAAGCTCCATGAATCATGGAGCGGTGCTGTGGTGCCTTCTCTCTGAATTTGAGAGTGAGAAGGGGAAGGGGAAATGCAGCAGGAGTACTGGAACTGCGCAGATGCAAGGACTCAATAACTAGCAGGCAAAAACTATTTAGTTAATTAAAACCTCCTGCCTTTAAAGGCTGCCATCTTGATGGCAGGGGTGGTGCAGTGAGTAAAGCAGTGAACTTAGTGCATGAGGGCCCGAGTTTGATTTCTGGCATTGCACACGCCAGAGTGATGCTCTGGTTCTTTCTCTCTCTACTTCATGTAAATAAGTATATCAACTGTCATCTTGTAGTTTGTTGTAATAAAAATTAAAGGGACTTGACTATAGTGCAGCTGTACATAGGCTTAAACAATCAATGATTTATCATGGCAGCAAGATAAGCAATTATTGGCAGGGGTAAGAATAAGCTGGGCCCCTAAGTCCATGAGTTAATTACCATTAGTTCAGCCCCACGAGATAAGCAATTATCAGCAGGGGTACAGGTTACTCATTATGGCTGTTGAGGAGAGTCTTAAGAGTCTACCAGCTAGCTGAGCTACATGTGTTCAGTTCCTAGGAGAGACAGCCATGGTGGACACCTTGAGCACGCAGGAAAGCTGGGAGCCTAGAGTGAGCAGTCTGGAATCAAGAGCAGGCAGTGTGCTGCAACAGAGAGAGCCTCTTCCACCTGGCATGTGCTTAAGTTCTATCCTAAAGTTAGCTCCTATGCAAATTACGCCCATTTGCCAGCTATATGCTAGTTACATCACACCCCCCACTTCTTAGTATAAACATGGACAAGATGCTCAGAGTCTGTAGGAGTATAAGAAAATAAACAAGTCTTCTGTGTTTTAAGGGTTTCCTCTGCAAGCCCTGACTTTGCCCCCCAAATAGGTGGTGATGGTACTGATAGGTATCAGATGAAGGTCCTTTTGGCCCCGGCTTCTTCTCTTGCTCACACACCGCCTCATGTAAATAAGTAAATCAAATGTCATCTTACAATTATTTACCACCCTAACTCAAAAACCTTGACCTCCATACCAGCCGGTGCAAGTACTATAAAATGATATTTCTTGGGCAGCTTTTAATTGATTAGGTATTTAAGAGTATGACTGGCTGCCCATAGCACAAAAGCCAGTGGTTGCACAATGCAGATATAAACTCATGAAGACACTCCAAGTTGATAAAGGAGGATGCTAACTGTCTTCTTCTGGAGAAAAGGAAACTGATACAGTGAGAAAACAAACCCCATTGCTTAGGCAAGGGACCTGAACCTCAACCTGGGCTCTTAGATCTATTGATAGAAGGATTGGAGACTGCATGTTACTTGAGAGTAACCTATGCTAACCCTATTGTGCACAAACCAATAATTACAAATTTTTGGCATTTTAATTGGACTCAGACCTCAGGATTTTATTTTAAGAGGGTGAGAGTTAAAGGAATGTGTACAGGGATTACAGTTGGAATGCTGCCTGCAAGTTACAGTTCCTTTTCTCTCCAAGACTTTCCAAATCTTCCCAGAGCCTCCTTTCTGCCACTAAACAGCTGGGCTCCACCACCCAAACACCAGGTTCCTTTCCAGCACCAGAGCCTGTCAATTCCTTGTGCCCCATACACACACACACACACACACACACACACACACACACACAGCCACAACAGGGCAAGTGCCTGTGCAGTGGGGTTTCAGTCTCAGCACTCTTCACAATGTGCTGGGGAAGGAAGGGGTATGAGTGTTGCCTTGTGCACTGGAAATGTTTGGGCAGCATCCCTGGCCTCAGCCAGCAACACTCTCCTCACTGTGATGAAAATGTCTCCAGAGGTTTTCAGGAGAAACTCTGTGATGGTAGATGTATGCCACCATGCATTTGTCAAACCACAAACAGTACAAACAGCCAGGATGCAAACTAGGTGACCAGGGACTGTGGTTAATAATAAGAAATCAATATTGGTTCATCAGTTGTCACAGACATAACATACCAACACAAGATGTTAATAATAGGGTGAGAGTGCTATACTTTCTGAATCTTCTTAATTAAATTTAAAAAGTCTCCAGGTATTGCTGCAGGTGTCTATCAGGCAAAATTGTTCTGGATGAGAATTATTGCCACAGAGGCCACTGGTGTCCCCGGCAGTGAGATGCCCTCCTGCTCTCCCAAGTCAATCAGCTTGGTATTCTTCAGAGTCCAGTTTTAGATGCAGGATGAAAAGGTGAATTTTCTGAGTATAGACAGATCGCTGAGATTCCTCTAGGAGACCTTATTAGGGGAGAAGGCGGGAAACCTTGTCTCTTAGGAAATCTAGTTAGAGGCCAAACAGAGGGAACCAGTCCTCCTAGCCTGGTCTCAAAAAAGCTAGTTCCTCTGCCAGTACTTTCAATCTCGGGTGGGAATGGCTGGCCTCCCTGTTTTTCACTTTGTCAAGAATGATCTCCACTACTCAGCAGCCCTGGATAAAGAATGAAAAGCATTCATCTTTTGGGAGCCCCAAAGTATTTATTTGACAACCCCCTCCACCAATCCAGAGGTCCTCTTAGTAACAGTGTCTGCAGCTCTGCTGAGTTTCCATTTGTCTGTGGGCTCAGGCAGGATTGTGGGGGTGGGGTGAGGAGAGTCGTGCATCTACTATCTCCTTCTTTGCACACGAGCTATTCTGACATACTTCCACCAGAATGCATAACTGCCCTGCCAGCTGACAGCACAAAGTTTAAATCCATGAGGCCGACAGGAGCCCACTTCCCCCCTTGTAGAGATTCACTGGAACCATCCGTTCCACCCTGGTTCCATGGCTGCCAGTTCTTAGCAACATTGCCCCACCAGATATTCGTCAGGATGCGGCATCATCTAAGTTCATTTCCCACGTCTACGCTCGACCGGACCTGCCAATATACGTGGATATCTTCGCCCACCTTGTCCAACGCTTGACGTCTCGTCACCCAATCTGGTCCCCTATGCCTACACTGAACTTCTCTGTTCCAGTCTCTTGGAAACAGAGTTGGCAGTCAGCTGAGGTCAAGAACAAACACCTCATCACAGACCCCTGCAAGCGTCAACCCGGCTTTGACCTAGCACATTATGATTGGGCCCTCCTCAATCGCTATTGAACAGGTCATGGCCGGTGCGCCGCTATGTTCCACCGCTGGGGAGCCAGAGACAACCCGAACTGCCCCTGCGGCTCCAGACAGACTATGACCCACATAGTCAACGACTGCCACCTCTCCAGATTCAAAGGAGGTCTCGAAACTTGACATCAGGCTCAACCTGACGCTGTTGACTGGCTACGGAAGAAGGGCAAACGCTAGAAGAAGAAGAAAAGAGATTCACTTGTATCCTGGCTCTCCCTTTGACTGGTGGCTTGATGTCCTTTCACATCTTTCTTTTAGAGTTCATGTTCTCTATGTTAGAGAGGAAGAAAAAAGGCTCCCCCAATGAAGCCATAATGATGGTAATATGTACATCAGGAGAAAGAAACACTGGAGGGGGGAGTGCTCACATGAGAAAGCTAAGCTAGGCACAGACACCAAACAGAACAAGCTACACACTGTTCTGGTGCTGCTGCCACGATACTTCCCAACTCACAAGATCTCATCTTTTTATTTTTTAATTTTTATTTGTTTATTTTCCCTTTTGTTGCCCTTAATTTTTATTGTTGTAGTAGTTATTATTATTATTTAAGATTTTATTTATTTACTTATTATTGGGATAGAGAGAGAGAGAGAGAAAGAGAAAGAGAAAGAGAAAGAGAAAGAGGACACACCTAACATCACTTTGGTACATGTGCTGCCGGGAACTGAACCTGGGACCTCATGCCTAAGACTTTATCCACTGCGTCACCTCCCAGACCACCCTCCTGATAGTTTTACTATTTTTTAAAATTTATTATCTTTATTTATTTGTTGGATAGAGATAGTCAGAAATGGAGAGGGGAGAGAGAGATAGAGAGACATCTGCAGTCCTGCTTCACCACACATGAAGCTTTCCCTCTGCAGGTGGGGACCG
Organism: Erinaceus europaeus; assembly: GCF_950295315.1. Taxonomy (NCBI): domain Eukaryota; kingdom Metazoa; phylum Chordata; class Mammalia; order Eulipotyphla; family Erinaceidae; genus Erinaceus; species Erinaceus europaeus. The sequence continues at coordinate 78,740,784 of NC_080173.1, read as the reverse complement.
GGGGACTCGAACCAGGGTCCTTGGGCACTGTAACATGTGCACTCAACCAGGTGTGCTACCACCCGGCCCCAATAGTTTTATCAGACTAGTTTTCAAGGGAAGTTTAGCTCTTTGATCTTTTATTTATTTATTTATTTATTCCCTTTTGTTGTCCTTGTTGTTTTATTGTTGTAGTTATTATTGATGTCGTTGTTGTTGGATAGGACAGAGAGAAAGGGAGAAAGGAGGGGAAGACAGAGAAGGGGAGAAAAAGACACCTGCAGACCTGCTTCACCGCCTGTGAAATGACTCCTCTGCAGGTGGGGAGATGGGGGCTCCAACCGGGATCCTTATGCTGGTCCTTGTGCTTTGCGTCACCTGAGCTTTACCCGCTGCGCTATTGCCCAACTCCCTGTAGTTACTGTTGTTGTTATTAATGTCGTTGTTGGATAGGACAGAGAAAAATGGAGAGAGTAGGGGAAGACAGAGAGGGGGAGAGAAAGATAGACACCTGCAGACCTGCTTCATTGCCTGTGAAGTGACTCCCCTGCAGGTGGGGAGTCGGGGGCTTGAATCGGAATCCTTATGCCAGTCCTTGCGCTTACAAGACCTCATCTTTTCCAACCTTAGTAATTCTTCTTTACACTGTTCATTTCTCCCAACATTGAACCTTTTAGACAAATGGGTCTGATGGCTTATTCCCAATAATACTTCACCTGGTGCCTGGCATGGAATTTATACTTACTAAATGATTTTTAGTTATTAATTTGTATTTCAACTTTACTTTCAACTAAATCCAAACATTTATTAAGTTATCCAGCACCCCCCCCCCCTTTTCTCATCTTTTCAACCTCAGTAGAGGGAAGTTTCTCTGGAACTAACACTTATTTATTTATTTATTTATTTTTTCCTCCAGGGTTATTGCTGGGCTCGGTGCCTGCACCATGAATCCACCGCTCCTGAAGGCCATTTTTCCCCCTTTTTGTTGCCCTAGTTGTTGCAGCCTCGTTGTGGTTATTATTGCCATTGTTGACGTTGCTTTGTTGTTGGATAGGACAGAGAGAAACGGAGAGAGGAAGGGAAGACAGAGAGAGAGGGGAGAGAAAGATAGACACCTGCAGACCTGCTTCACCGCCCGTGAAGCGACTCCCTGCAGGTGGGGAGCCGGGGGCTCGAACCGGGATCCTTACGCCGGTCCCTGCGCTTTGCGCCACGTGCGCTTAACCCACTGCGCCACCGCCCGACTCCCTCTAACACTTATTTTTATAGAAAGAAGTCTTCCTACTCACAAGATCTCTTCATCCAGTTGAAAACTGCCTTAAACCCTCTACCAACAAACACATCAACCTCTCCAGATCTCTGACCTAATGAAAAGGACTGAGCAGTCCTGGCTACAGAAACTGACCAAGGAATGTGTCTACTCCACAACTCACCCTCTTGGTTGCTTTATATCACAGAGAATATTCATATTTCCCCTCCCTCCTTCTCTCTCTCTCTCTCTCTCCAAACAGGTCCCTTCTTATGCTTCACTGTTTAAATTATGCTTCTCATAGGAAAAAAAATCCCTACAGCAGATAAACACAGGATCTGTAATGGAAACTCCAGCACGCCCAACAATAGTGCCACTGTCACATACGCGTGAGCTTTCATGAGAGCAAGGGATTGGCAACCCAGGGCTGCCATGCCCAGGAAAATTATTTCCTGTGGGAGAAAGAAAACAACCTTCAGCTCCTGGCAGGTCCGGGACAAGCCCAAGCCAGGTTCATTGGAGAATGTGAATGTTCCATCTCTGGGGAAGGGTGGGAGAGAGAAGGAAGCGATGTTTCCAGCCCCAAACGCCCTAGTTGGGAAAAGGCAGTGTGGAAAGAATTGACGCTGCAGCACTGAGGTCTGCCACTTTCGAGCAAAGCGGAAACAAAGCCACTAAGAGCTGCCCAGCGCTGTTTAAGGGACAGTCAATTAGCAAGGTGGATCGTGTGGTAGAGAGAATAAAAGGAAACTCGATTTCTTTCTGAAAGCACCTTCTAGGGTGGATGCATTTTTATACCATCAATCACATGTGAGAGCAATCACTTAAATTTAATAGAAGGAAGAAAATGCTGGGCTGCCTCACTGACAGCCCCTGCACAGCCTGCTTTTACTGAAAGGCAATGTAGAAATCACAGATAGCATAACCTCCTGACTTCATAATGTTCAGTACCATGGCGATTAGCACAGGCATCCTCATTTGTTAATACAATATACTCTTCAATTCACAGATTGGATTCCTAGCTTGAGATTAAGGCAGCCTGGAGGTGGTGCAGTGGATAAAGTATTGGACTCACAAGTGGGAGGCCCTGAGTTTGACCCTGGTGCTACGTAAGCAGAGTGATGCTCTGGCTATCTCACATTCATAAATAAATAGGATTTAAATAGATATTTTAAAAAATATTTTGTTTATTTATTTTCATTTTTGTTGCCCTTGTTTTTATCATTGTTGTGGTTATTATTATTATGGATGTCATTGTTGCCGGAGAGGACAGAGAGAAATGGAGAAATGAGGAGAACAGAGAGGAGGAGAGAAAGACAGACACCTGCAGACTTGCTTCCCCACTGCTTGTTAAGTGACCCCCCTGCAGATGGGGAGCTGGGGGCTTGAACCCAGATCCTTATGCCAGTCTTCAAGTTTTGCACCATATGCACTTATGCCGCTGCATGATAGCCCGACCCCCTTAGATAGACATTTTAAAAAAATAGAAGTAATTTTTTAAAAATTTCTTTTTTATATTTATTTATTTATTTTCCCTTTTGTTGCCCTTGTTTTATTGTTGTAGTTATTGATGTTGTTGTTGTTAGATAGGACAGAGAGAAATGGAGAGAGGAAGAGAAGATAGAGAGGGGGAGAGAAAGACAGACACCTGCAGACCTGCTTCACCACCTGTGAAGCGACTCCCCTGCAGTTGGGGAGCCGGGGGCTCGAACTGGGATCCTCACACCGTTTCTTGCGCTTTGCACCATGTGCGCTTAACCCTCTGCACTACCGCCCGACTCCCTGTAAATTTTAAATTAGTACAAATATTTCACTGGGTAGGGGTGAGTACCACACAGGCACTGAGCGAAATTCTGGTGCTATAGTCTCTGTCTCCTTGTCTGTCTTTTTTCTCTCTTTATCTATGTGAATGAAAATAGTCAGCCTGGAGTGGGGAAATCACGCATATGTGAGGATCCAGTGACACACACACACACACAATGTGTCAATTTTTAAGAGAGGCAGGGTGGGGAGAGTTCAGCTATGGCATCTGGTGGTGCCAGGAATCGAATGTGGGGTCACTTGGGCCTCAGACATGTAGTCCTGTGCTATCTCCCCAGCTCTCAAGTTTTCTTAGACTAAGTCCTTGGAATTCATTTCCTTGGGAGGAGGTGGAAGGGAGTGTCTACTGCATAGTAGGATGTTATGCAGCATTTAAAGTCATGGCACAAGGGGCCCGGTGGTGGTGCACCTGGTTGAGCGCACATGTTACAATGTGCAAGGACCTGGGTTCAAGCTCCTAGACCCCACCTGCAGGGGGAAAGCTTCACGAGTGGTAAAGCAGGGCTACAGGCGTCTCTCTGTCTATCTCCCTCTCTATCCCCCCATTCCTCTCAATTTCTGGCTCCTTCTATCCAATAAATAGATAATAAAAAAATTAATAAATAAATAAAGTTATGGCATATATCCCACTGAGGCAAAAGTGCCTTTGGCAGAGAACCACTGTCCTAGTCCTGTGTATTGTGCTCTTTGCAGAATAAATTTCCCATACCCTTTTGGCTGTCTGGGATATATTGGTTCTATTATTTATTGCCTAATTCCTACATTGCTGTCAGGAATAAATTCAATAGTCACCTCCTCTGGAAACCTATTCTGATCTTTCCAAACCTCTCTCCATAAAAAGGGTGAGCTGCGCTCCTTCTCACTTGCCCCGTGCATGCCTTTCTGAGAGTACATGTTACACAATCAGCAGGTCTCCTTACTTCATTTAACAAATTATTCACCCACTCATTAATTCCATAGATAGTAAGGTGCTGGGTGAAAATAAATAGCCATGAGCAGCCTGGGAGGTAGAGCAATGGGTAAAGCACCGGACTATCAAGTATGAGTTCCCAGATTCAATCCTTGGCATGGCACATGCTGGAGTGATGCTGTGGTTCGTTCTTCTCTATCATTAATAAAGTTGTATTAAGTTGGTGTATTGCACCAAAGTAAAAGACTCTGGGGTGGGTGAGGAGAGAGTACAGGTCCTGGAAAAGGATGACAGAGGACCCAGAGGGGGTTGTATTGTTATGTGGAAAACTGAGAAATGTTATGCTATGTTACAAGCTATTGTATTTACTGGTAACTGTAAAACATTAATCCCTACAATAAATTAAAAAGTTAAAAAATAAATAACAAGTTTGCATTAAAAAAAAAAAAAAAACTAAGACTCTCGGTTTGAGCCCTTGGCTCCCCACCTGCAGAAGAGTCACTTCACAGGCAGTGAAACAGGTCTGCAGGTGTCTATCTTTCCCTCCTCTCTCCATTTCTCTCTGTCCTAACAATGACAACAACAACAATAAAACAACAAGAGCAACAAAGGGGAATAAATATTTAAAAAAATTAAATTTATACAAAAACAGAAACAACCACATGAAGAGCCAGGTGGCAGTGGCTCAGTGGGTAAGTGCACATATTACCAAATGCAAGGATCTGGGTTTGAACTCCCACTCCCCACCTGCAGGGTGTCCACTTCATGAGTGGTCTGCAGTTACCTATCTTTCTCTCTCTCTCTCTCTTTTAAATATTCTTTAATCTTTATTTATTTATTGGATAAAAATAGCCAGCAATCCAAAGGGAAAGAGGTGATATAGGAAGAGAGACAGAGACCCCTGCAACACTGCTTCACCACTTGTGAAGCTTTCCCCCTGCAGGTGGGGACCAGGGGCTTGAACCTGGAACCTTGAGCATTATTACATGTGCGCTCAACCAGGTGTGCCACCACCCAGCCCCCACTATCTTTCTCTCCCTCTCTATCTCCCCATCTCTGCTCAATTTCTCTCTGTCCTATCGAATAGAAATTAGAAAGAAAAAAAAAATGGCCACCAGGAGTGGTAGATTCACAGCGCTGGCATTAAGCCCCAGCAATAACCTCGTGGGAAATAAAAATTTAAAAAATACAGAAATCATATTTGGGTTCCTGCTCGCTTATATTCTTGTATGCTAATAAGGGAGGGCAGACAATAAGCAATAAGAAGGAAGCAGCAGATAAGAGCCATAAAGAAAATACAACTGGCCCCTTGCTCCAAGGAGACTTCTCTTCCTGAGGACAAAGACTGGCTTATTTATTACTGAATCTACTGGAATAGCACTTTCTCCTTTCTCTAGACAGCTGTCATTTTCTGCTGTGTGTCATGAAGACTTAGGCTCAAAGGTTCTCCAGGGAACAGTAAGCTTCTTGAAGGGAGAATCCTGCCTAATTCATAAACTTTACAGAGAAAACTGGAAGGTTTCTGTTAAAATTATTTTCCTCGTGCTATAATTTTGTAACACTGAACTTTTATTAGAGACATAGCCAAGAGGTTTATGCGGAGAGGCAAGCAATTTATGGGAGAGGAAACTACAGCTCAGAACAGCGATGTGCAATTTGTGGCTTGCAGTCACAAAGCAACAAACTGGAGACTGGGGCAGTGGCTCAGCAGCAGAGCACTGGCCTTGCATGAGCCTGGTCCTCAACACTGCATGAGAGCAACAAAGACAAAATAGGGAGAACTTTATGGATGGTGGAGTAGTGCTCTGCTCTTCCTCATAAAATAGAATAAAACCCAAATTATGAAGCCTGTAAATCAGACCAGATGTTTGGCTCTAAACCCCAAGTTCCTCCCCTACCACATGTAGAAATAGATAAGCACAAATCAGGTATAAACAGCAGGAAAAAGGTCTCTTTCTTCACAGAAGACTGTTGGAAAACCATGGCTAGTATTTAGGTTCCTCCCTGATGGGAAGGGAGAGGTGGTGAGTTTATTTACAGGCCAAAGGGATCCACCAGCTCAAAAGGAAGACAAATGAGTAATATTGATTTTGCACTTTCTTACCATTGGGCCTGAGCTTAAACTTTAGCACTTTCTTAGCAAATCCAAAAATCACTTAAAAGTAAATGCCTACAAAGATTAGGACCAAATTTTTTTGCCTTTTTTCTTTTCAGGCAAAGAAAGGTTTGTAATATATAAAAGTTTAGGACTTTTCTGCACAGATGGTTCAAATGACCCAATCTGTTCAGATGGAAATATCTAAGGCAGAATGGTTCTGAGGATAAGTTTTATTTCATTTATCATTATTTTACTTATTCTAATTTTTTAATTTTTTAAAAGATGAATTTATTTCCCCTTTTGTTGCCCTTGTTTTGTTGTTGTATTTGATGTCATTGTTGTTGGCTAGGACAGAGAGAAATGGAGAGATGAGGGGAAGACAGAGACGGGGAGAGGAAGATAGACACTTGCACCCCTGCTTCACCGCCTATGAAGCGACCCCCCTGCAGGTGGGGAGCCAGGGGCTCAAACTGGGATCCTTAGGCCTGTCCTTGGCGCTTTGCGTCGCATATGCTTAACCCACTGTGCTACCACCTGACTCACAATTTCTCCTTAATAGTAATGAAAAAACAAGGGCAACAAAAGGGAAAATAAATATATTTTTTTGAAAAAGGAGGAATTTATGGCTAGAAGTCATAACATCTGAATTAAATGGGCTAATAGAACCCAGCACACAAGTGGACATTTATGCCACGTTAGCTCCTTTCCTTTCTGTAGTTGATGCTGGGAGGGAACTGGGGCCTGGACATAGGAAGTTCAGTCTCCACTCCCAGCTCTACCTGGACTCAATGTGATTCAAGTTCTTCAAGTGTCCTTACCTCCACTTCCTTACTGGTACCTGCCTCAGATAGCCAGAGAACTCATAAATATTTCATTTGTGGAAACCAACACAATGCCTGGAAAATTGCAGGCACCCAGTAAGTTAGCTAAACATGAATCAACTGGACTCTTCCCCACTCCTACTCCCAGCATCTGCAGTCTGAAAGGGAAACATTCCTATTTGGTAGGACATGGGAGGTCTGAGAATGATCAGAATTATTTCCCATATAAATGACTGGTAAGAGCATTCCCAGATCCAAGAAATAATCCACAAAGCTACCAAATAAGAACATCTGATGTGTACATAACAGGGAGACCTGTAGGCACCCAGTGAAAGCTCAGCTCTAACTTGTCTTAACATGGCCTGGTGCAGCTTCACCTGCCAGTGGGCCTGACCAGGCTCTGCTTGCACCAGTTGCCAGTTCCAGTCCTTCATGGGCATCTCCCCAAAAGGTCCTTGGGGTGTTGCCACAGTCGAGTGAAGATGGAACCTGAAACCAATAGAAAGTACTACTACTGTCTCTCAGCAATTTTATTATTTTTCCCAGGTGAACAAAAATCAGATATCTATAATCCATCCTTAACATGAATCAACATTAGCTCCATCATCCTTAGAAACTATAAAGGTCAGGAAGCCGGGCGGTGGTGCAGCGGGTTAAGCACACATGGTAGAAAGCGCAAGGACCGGCATAAGGATTCTGGTTTGAGCCCCCAGCTCCCCACCTGTAGGGGAGTCGCTTCACAGGCGGTGAAGCAGGTCTACAGGTGTCTGTCTTTCTCTTTCCCTCTCTGTCTTCCCAACAATGACGACGATAAACAAGGCCAACAAAAGGGAAAGGAAAAAAAAAAAAAAGAAACTATAAAGGTCTCTCTCACACATATACAAGTATATACATACATATATAATTTAACTTCCAGAATCAAACTTTGATACCCACAACAACAGAAGGCATCAGAATCATCAGAATGCCTTTTTAATATATAGTTAATTTATTGGATAGTGTCAGACAGAGAGAAATCAAGAAGGAAAGGGGAGATAGAGAGGGAAAGAGAGCGCTACCTGTAGCACTGTTTCACCACTTGTGAAGCTTCCCCTCCCCTGCAGGTGGGGACCCTAAACTTGAACCCATGTCCTTGCACATTATAACATGTGCACTCTACCAAATTCATCACTGCTTGGCCCCTAGAATGCTTTTGAACCCCTATCATGGTGAAGGTCCTAAGCACACCTACCTAGATAAAGGCAAGCACAGACTAATCAGGGAGAGAACAATGACAAAAAAGCCATCAACAAGAAAAGATGGCACCTCCACTGGACTGTCTGACTCTGCCCTGTCTCCTGTCCCCAAAGGTGAGAAGAGAAGGCTATTTAAAGTCTGGCTGTTAGGCAATCACCCTTAGGCATTTCTCCAAAGACCACTCAAACACTAATTCAAAGGGACATATGGACTCCTATGTTCACAGCTGCATTATTCACAGCAGCCAGAATGGAAGCAGCCTAACTGTCCATCAGCAAACAATTGGCTAAAGAAATTATGGGATACACACTCTATGGAATACTATTTTTCAATCAAAAAAGATGATATTGTGTCCTGTGGTACAAAATGGATGGAACTGGAGACGATGATGCTTACCAAAATAAGTGAAGAGATTAAAGACAACTACTAGATGGTTTCACTCATATCTCGAATCTAGAGAACTGATACAAATGAACTTGCAAAAACAAAACAAACAAAAAACCCAGAAGCAAGCAAACTGTTTCTAAGACTTGTGAGAACTATGATGGTTATCTTTTGGAGGTGGGAGGCTGGGGACACAGAACTTTGGGGGTGGGTGTGTATGATGTGGTGTGGTGTTGTAATCTTACAATCTTATAACATACTATCAGTAACAAATTTAAAAAAAAGAAAAACAAATGGACAAAAAAAAAAGCAAACTGTTTCTAAGAATTTTGATGGTGGAACTATACCCTACAATATCCTACAATCTTGTAGCTCACTACTAATTATAAAGAAAAAACAAAATTAATAAAATAATAATAAAGTCAGCTGTCAGACTAGTGAGATAGCTCACTGGATAAGGCATGTGCCTTGCCACTCGAATGGCTCAGGCTTGAGCCCTAGTACCACATGGAAGGTGTGGCACTGAAGGAAGCCCTGGTGCTGCCTCCCTCATCTTTATTTGAATGAAAATGCAGCCAGCCAGGAGTGTTGAAATCAGGCTTGTGTGAGGTCCTAAATAAATACAGTCAGCTGTCACTCAGTGTCAATGCCATAGGTTTCCCAGGAGTTGCTTTCCTTTCCCCAAGCCTATCTACAGAAGAGAAGTGAGAGAGGGAGTGAATTCCAACCATAGATGAGTGGCTGAGCAAGCTGTGATCTATATACACAACGGAATACTACTCAGCTACTAAAAATGATGATTTCACCATTTTCAGCCCATCTTGGATGGAGCTTGAAGAAATCATGTTAAGTGAAGCAAGTCAGAAACAGAAGGATGAATTTGGGTTGATCTCATTCATAGCTAGAGGTTGAACAACAAGATCAGAAGAAAAAACACTAAGCAGAACCTGGACTGGAGTTGGTGTATTACACCAAAGTAAGACTTTACGGTGGGTGGAGGAGGAAGTACAAGTTGTGGGAAAGGATGACAGAGGACCTAGTGGGGGTTTTATTGTTATGTGGAAAACTTAGAAATGTTATGCATGTAAAAACTATTGTATTTACTGTCAACTGTAAAGCATTAATTCCCCCAATAAATAAAAAAATCTATTGTATTTACTGTTGACTATAAAATGTTAATCCCCCAATAAAGAATAAAATAACTATTATATTTACTATCAAATATAAAACATTAATCTTCCCAATAAAGGAAAAAGAGAGAGAGAGGAGTGAAGGAAAAAGAAGCAGTGACAGCACCACTAAATGATCACAGTGACAGCAAGAAACACAGCTAAGGGTTATTAGGTATGTAAGTCTTCTGTTCAGCTACAAGCTCTATGTGTACCAGCTCATCTATGTTAGTTACCCATAACAACTCTCTGAAATATTACTGTCCCCAGCTTCCAGACAGGATACTAAGGTTTAGAGTGACTAAGGAAACTGTCGAAGTCAGCCCATGAGTAGTCAGTCCCTTGGCAGGATTTGAACCCCCATCAAGGGGGTCTGGCATCTGCCTTAAAATATCAGAATAGTTTACTCCTGGAGTTATTATTCAGAAACAGCCCACCCCCCTGCCCCCCTTTACTGGGCTTCTAATAAAATTGAAAGTTACTTCATTTGTAGGGGCCAAGTCACTAGTCTATGGACAAGGAGGAGTTAAGACAACATTTGTAGACCTAGAGCTAAGTCTTGCTCAGTTTTTGTGGGCTGAAGTCAGACTTAGCTTAACTTGAATACATTTTTTTATTTTTATTTTGGAGGTGATTCATGGAGGATTCCTGCCAAGAATTTTAATAATTAGGCTGAATTAGACCAAACTCTGCCTACACATGCCTAACAACATCTGCTGACTTAACAGTGATCCTGGAAGCCTGGAAAAGCCTGAAGAAGGGCTGAAGGAGCAAGTCATGTGTGGGGACGGTATGCAGGGCTTGGGTGGAGAAAGACACCTGAGGGCTGCCCCAGACATGGTCCTTCCACCCTGTCCACAACTGATTCTGCTTTTGTAATAACCCACAGGCACCAGGGACAAGAGGAGGGGACACGTGGAGTCAGAAAAACCTCATAAAAGAGAAACCTATCCACACAGTCTCCTTTCAGCTGTGTGCTGAGGGCTATAAAGTGCGGTTCTCTAATATGGTCATTTTCAGCCTTTTTCTCTGTTCTGACTCAATACATTCCAGTCAGTCACAGGGACTCACCCACAACTCAATATTTCTTTAAGGGGAGGGAGAAGTGGGGATGAGTCCAAATTCTTACTTCGCATCCTTAAGAAAAAAAAAGAAAGAAAAAAGAAAGAAAGAGAGAAAGAGAGAGAAAAAAAGAAAGAAAGAAAGAAAGAAAGAAAGAAAGAAAGAAAGAAAGAAAGAGAAGGAAGGAAGGAAGAAGGAAGGAAATATACTCTTTAAGGGTGGGGAGCTGCACTATTTGGCAAAGCCCCCTGGAGAATTTGTTTCCCGTCTTCCTCTTTCCTCGTCATATATGTGCACGTACCTAAGCACACACAAGTGCTCACACTCCAACTCATGCTGTCACACTCAGCACTAGACTCTAGCATGGTCCCCACACTTGTGCTGAGCAAATGAACCATGTACAAGCTTACTAGTCTTCAAACAAGAAAGGGAAGTTTAGGTCAATCTGTCTGCCTTCCCTCAAATCAGATGAGGGCCCTGTACCCTGCCAGAATATAGTTAAATAAAAAAGTATTTCATTTGTACAGGGTACACAGGATGCTACTACAGACCCTGAGAAAAGTGGTTCTAGTCATTGTGATCTGATAGAAATATAATGTGAGGGGACCAGGCGGTTGTGCACTTGGTTAAACGTTCACATTACAGCATGAAAGGACCCGGGTTCAAAGCCCTGGTCCCCACGTGCAGGCAGAAAGCTTCATGAGTGGTGAAGCAAGGCTGCAGGTGTCTCTCTGTCTCTCTCCCTTTCTATCTCCTTCTCCCCCTATCAATTTCTCTCTGTCCCTATCTAATAATATAGATATATATTTCAAAAAAGAAAAAGAAATGCATTGTGTCACATAGATGATTTAAAACTTCCTGCTGGGGCCAGGTGGTGGTGCACCTGGTTGAGTGTACATGCTGCACTGCACAAGAACCCAGGTTAGAGCCCCCAGTCCCCACCAGCAGGGGGAAAGTCTTGTGAGTGGTGAAGCAGTGTTGCAGGTATCTTTCTGTCCCTCTCCCTCTCTATTACCCCCTTCCCTTTTGATTTCTGGCTATCTATATCTAATTAATAAAACAAAGATAATAAAATAATAAAAAAAACCTTCCTACTAACCACATCAAAGTATTAAGTGAGGTAAGATTCATAAGAATATATTTTAACAAGGGAGTCGGGTTAAGCACACGTGGTGCAAAATGTAAGGACCTGCGTTAAGGATCCCAGTTTGAATTCCTGGCTTCCTTCCTGCAGTGGAGTCCCTTCACAGGCGGTAAAGCAGTGTCTGCAAGTGTCTGTCTATCTTTCTCTCTCCCTCTCTGTCTTCCCCTCCTCTCTCCATTTCTCTCAGTCCTATCCAACAACGACGGCAACAATAATAACTACAACAATAAAAAAAATAAGGGCAACAAAAAGGAATAAATAAATATTTTTTAAAAAGAATATATATATATATATATATATTTTTTTTTCCTCCAGGGTTATTGCTGGGCTCGGTGCCTGCACCATGAATCCACCGCTCCTGGAGGCCATTCCCCCCCCCCTTTTTGTTGCTCTTGTTGTAGCCTCCTTGTGGTTATTATCATTGCCATTGTTGATGCTGTTCGTTGTTGGATAGGACAGAGAGAAATGGAGAGAGGAGGGGAAGATAGAGAGGGGGAGAGAAAGATAGATATCTGCAGACCTGCTTCACCGCCTGTGAAGTGTGCAGGTGGGAAGTGGGGGGCTCAAACGGGATCCTTATGCCGGTCCCTGTGCTTTGCGCCACATGCGCTTAACCCACTGCGCCACCGCCCGACCCCTCAAAAGAACATATTTTAACTCATATCAAAAATACTGCCACTTTGACCTCTAATCAATATAGACAAGCCTTAATAGTTTATATTCTTTTATTTTTTTTTTCCTTCACTCTTAACATAGAGATCCATGTGTGGAGTTTTTACAAGACTGATTGATTTACTTAGATTAGAACACTGCTCTGGAAAATGAGTGGCTGGGATGGAACCTGAAGCGTCAATACATACAAGTCACACTGTGATCTGCCAGTGTGTATGTTAAGCCCACACAGCACATCTCAGTTAGAGATGCCTCATTTCAGGTGCTCAATAATAGCCATTCAAGGGTGGTGACTACCGCACGGACCACACGGAGTTAGGAATTAGTACAGTGTTAACTGAAGATCCAGCAACCTGGTTCACTTTCCAGTTGTGCATTCCTAAACTTCTCACTAAATAACACATACTATGATTTCAAGATATATATTAAAGGAAAACACTTTTTTTTTCCTCCTCCAGGGTTATTGCTGGGCTCGGTGCCTGCACCATGAATCCACCACTCCTGGAGGCCATTTTCCCCCCTTTTGTAGCTTCGTTGTGGTTATTATTATTACCCTTGTTGACGCAATTCGTTGTTGGATAGGACAGAGAGAAATGGAGAGAGGAGGGGAAGACAGAGAAGGGGAGAGAAAGATAGACACCTGCAGACCTGCTTCACCGCCTGTGAAGCGACTCCCCTGCAGGTGGGGAGCCGGGGGCTCAAACCGGGATCCTTACGCCGGTCCCTGCGCTTTGCGCCACATGCGCTTAACCCACTGCGCCACCGCCCGACCTCCTTCTAATTCTTTTAAGAGTTTTTACATTGGAGGTCCCAGGTTAAATACTTAGTACCACCAGAAGCCAGAACTGAACAGTAGTCTGGTTTAAAAAAAAAAAAAAAAAAGTTTTACAATAGCTATGATTCAGTCATTACTAGACATCCCTTCCTCACCACAATCTGTAATGAAGACAAAAACACAAGTCTTGTGTAATGATCAAGTGAACATATGTGGAGTGGTCATTAAATGAAGAGTAACTTATAAAAAGAGAAACCAGGGAAAACTTTTGTCTTCAAGGATGAATTTATTATAGGCAAAGAACAAATTTTTATTTCTAAGTCATTTAAAACACTTAGACTTAGGTTCTTTCCAGAGAGACAGAGAATGGTAACCTGGTGAAGATCATGGAGACCATAAGTGACAGTATTCTCACTTCACAGCTATCTCACAAATGCATCAGGTTTCTCAAGTCTGCTATGTTTTGTATCTGAGACCAGTCTTTCCCAAGCATCTATATGAAGTTTCCAAGCATTTCATCAAGAGAAGGGAGGGTGGGTCCAGCAGGAGCTTGCTTGCTTGCTTCCTTCCTTCTTTCCTTTTTTTGATAGGACAGAGAGAAATTGAGAGAGGAAGAGAAGATAGGGAGAGGGAGAGAGAAAGACAGACACCAGCAGATCTGCTTCACCGATTGTGAAGCGACTCCCCTGCAGATGGGGACCCACGGGCTGGAACCGGGATCCTTGTGCAGGTCCTTGTGCTTCATACTATGTGCCCTTAACCCGCTGCACCACCTTGCCCCCACTCCCAGCAGGTGCTTTCCACAACCAAAACAATTTCAGGAAATTCTGGATACACATAAAGTTTACCAGATAATTTTTGCTTGTTTGTTTTGCTTTCTTCCTTTTTTTTCTTTTCCACTGATCAGAGGTTCCCACATATTAGTATTCTGGGGGGAGAGAGAAGGACTTAGATATGGAGTAGACATTTTTTTTTCCAGACATATCTGGACTGTTGTAAAACTAACATAAACATAGATGCAGAAGTTCCCACATTCATAACTGGCCACAGAATATACTAGGTGGCAGGGGACAGGAGAAGAAGGAGGAGAAGGAGAAGAATGTGAATTATCTCCTGAAACCGGCTGTATACTTTGTTGTTTTCATACTTGAGTAGCACATCACAATTGATCTGCAAGACTGCTAGACTGCTAAAACAGACTCCCAGGGTTGGGTGGTAACGGGCGTAAAGTGCAAGGACTGGTATAAGGATCCAGGTTCCAGCCCCTGGAAGGAGGGGTAACTTCACGAGTGGTGAAGCAGGTCTGCAGGTGTCTGTCTTTCTCTCCCCCCGTCTCCCCTCCTCCCTTGATTTCTCTCTGTCCTATCCAACAACAAAAGCAGTGACAACAACAATAATAATGACGGTAACGAGGGCAACAAAATGGGAAAAAATTGTCTCCAGGAGCAGTGGATTTGTAGTGCAGGCACCGAGCCCCAGCGATAACCCTGGAGGAAAATAATAATAATAAAATGAATTTAAAAAAACAAAGGGGCAGGTGGTAGTGCAGTGGGTTAAACCTACATGGCATAAAGCACAAGGACTGGTGTAAGAATCCCGGTTAGAGCCCCTAGCTCCCCACTTGCAGGGGGGTCGCTTCACAAGTGGTGGAGCAGGTCTGTAGATGTCTTTCTCTCCCCCCTCTATATTCCCCTCCTCTCTCAATTTCTCTCTGTCCTATCTAACAACAATAGCTATAACAACAATAACAATAAAAAGAATTACAAGTGCAACAAAAATGAGAAAAAAGGGCCTCCAGGAGCAGAGGATTTGTGGTGTAGGCATCAAGCCCAGCAATAACCCAGGAGGCAGGAAAAAAAAAAAAAAGACTTAGGACTATCTTGTTTATTTACTTGTGATTTATCAGTTTCCCCTTCCTGGCTCTCCCTCATCAAAGGTATCCTGTATATATATTTTTTGCCTCCAGGGTTATTGCAGGACTGAGTGCCTGCACTACAAATCCACTGCTCCTGGTGGCCATCTTTTTTCCCATTGTTAGTGTTGCTGTATAGGACAAAGAGAAATGGAGAGAGGAGGGCAAGACAGAGAAGGAGAGAGAAAGAGAGACACCTGCAGACCTGCTTCACTGCCTATGACACGACCCCCATGCAGGTGGGGATCCGGGGGCTCGAACCAGGATCCTTGTTCTGGTTCTTGCGCTTTGCACCATGTGTGCTTAACCCGCTACACCACCACCCGACCCCCAGATATCCTGTCTTATAACTAAAAAGGAGGCATCAACATGCCGAAACAAAATAGAGTAATAACTTTCATGATCTTAACTGCATGTTCCAGAATTTACTCAAATTAAAAATCTAGAGACTGGGCGGTGGTGCACCTCAATAAGCACACACATTACCAAGTGCAAGAACTTGGGTTCACGCAGGTCTGCTTCCTTCCCCTCTATCTTCCTGTCCTTTCTCAATTTCTCTCTGTCTAGTAAAAATTAGAAAGGGGGGGGGAGGCCGCCAGGAGCAGTGGGTTTGTAGTAGTGGCACAGAGCACCAGCAATAACCCTGGTGGTAATGAAAGGAAGAAAGGAAGGGAGGGAGGGGAGAAGGACCATTATTAAAGAGGCTTACCCAGCTGTACCATCAGGCAAGGCTGGGTCAGATTTAAACACCATCTGGAGCACCATGGTCACACAGAGGTAGCACCATGGCGTTAGAGTTGTGGTGTCTTCTTTCCTCAGTCCTCCAACAAAATATGAGAAGGGAGGAGGTGTCCTGGAGGTCACTCAGATATTTCCTGGTCTATATCTTCTTTTGAAAAAACTGGAAACCCAGACTAGCATTATTACTACTACTGTTATTTCTACTGTAGATAAAGGGAGGGGGGATGGAGAGGGAGAGAGAAAGAGAGACCGAGAAAGAGACACAGAGGGAGTGCAGTGGGTTAAGCGCAGGTGGCGCAGAGCACAAGGACCAGCGGAAGGATCCTGGTTCGAGGCCCCTGCGGAGGAGTCGCTTCATAGGTGGTGAAGCGGCTCTGCAGGTGTCTCTCTTTCTCTCCCCGTCTTCCCCTCCTCCATTTCTCTCTGTCCTAACAACGACAACAACAATAATAACTACAACAACGAAAAACAACAAGGGCAAGAAAAGGGAAAATTAATAAATATATATAAAAGAAAGAGACACTGAGAGAAAGTAATCACAGCACTGAAGCTTCCTTCAATGAGGTGGGGGCCGGGCTTGAGCCTGAGTCATAGCTATGACAAAGTGGCACTATGCAAGTGAACTATTTCACCAGCCTATCAAAACTAGCACTGTTAATAAATACACTCTCTTCCCTGGACAGACGACCCCACACGTGTCCTGAAACTCCAATTCCCCAGAACCCTGCCCCACTAGGGAAAGAGAGAGGCAGGCTGGGGGTATGGATTGACCTGTCAACACCCATGTTCAGCGGGGAAGCAATTATCTTCCACCTTCTGCATCTCACAATGACCTTGGTTCCATACTCCCAGAGGGTCAAAGAATAGGAAAGCTATCAGGGGAGGGTACGGAGTTCTGGTGGTGGGAATTGCGTGGAGTTGTACCCCTCTTATCCTATGGTTTTGTCAGTTTTTCCTTTTTATAAATAATTAAAAATAAATAAATAAAGTTATAAAAAATAAATACAACCTCTTGCTAAGTAACCTAGTCTATTAGTAAGAAAAAGAACACATGTCAATATTTTCTTTTTTTTTATTAATTAATGTTTTACATTCAACAGTAAATACAATAGTTTGTACATGCATAACATTCCCCAGTTTCCCATATAACAATACAACCCCCACTAGGTCCTCTGTCATCCTTCTTGGACCTGTATTCTCCTCACCCATCCACCCCCACCCCAGAGTCTTTTACTTTGGTGCGATACACCAATTCCATGTCAATATTTGCTTTGAAGTTACAGATTACTTTTTAAATGTTTAGTTTTATTTCTTGGTTTTATGCCATCTCACAAGAAATGGCAAAATAGAAAATTTCAAATGCTCATAAATCCTAACATTACATGATTAGCTGCTCTGAAACATCACAATTTTCTATTTTTTGACAATGAGCAGATTTGTAGCTTTTGTCTCTATTTGTCAGTGACACCAAATGGAGTTATTGGTGGCCTTTAGAACAGTTTCAATGTAACATTCTGACAGGCCTACACTGATTAGCAAAACCTGACATTTATTTATTTATTTATTTATTTATTTATTTATTTATTTATTTTTGCCTCCAGGGTTATTGCTAGAGCTCCTGAAGGCTATTTTTCCCCTTTTGTCACTCTTGTTGTTTTATCATTGTTGTGGTTATTATTGTTGTTGTTATTGATGTCATTGTTGTTGGATAGGACAGAGAGAAATGAAGAGAGGAAGGGAAGACAAAGAGGGGGAGAGAAAGATAGACACCTGCAGACTTACTTCACTGCTTATATAGTGACTCCCCTGCAGGTGGGAGGCCAAGGGCTCAAACCAAGATCCTTATGTCAGACCTTGCACTTGGCACCATATGCGCTTAACCCGCTGCGCTACTGCCCGACCCCATATTTCTTTATTTTTTGCCTCCAGTTGCTGGGGCTGGGTGCTGGCACTACGAATCCACCACTTCTTCTGGTGGCCTTTATTTATTTATTTTATTATTACTTTTTATTTGATAGGACAGAGAGAAATTGAGAGGGGATGGGAAAAAAGAGAAGGGAGATAAAGATTGACACCTGCCGACCTGTTTCACTACTTGTGAAGTGACCCACTCTGCAGGTAGGCTTGAACCGCAGTCCTTGAGGTTGCACTATGTGCACTTAACCCAGTGCATCACCTCCCAGCACCTGATTTTTTTATTTCTACAAGAGTTTCACCAGGGATGAAAAACAGAGGTTTCATTAACTTGTGTTCCAAAGTAGACAAATCTTAAAGAACTACTGTGAGTGATGCTTATAAAGCAGAGTAGTGGAAATGACACATGATAGGTAACATCTTAAGAAATGTTAGCAAGCAAGGTCTCTGTTAATATTTATTTTATTCCTTATAAATGTTATAAAAGAATTATTGTGAAATGTTCCGAGCATAAAGGTAATTTATTTGGCAGGGGGAAAAATTAAAAAGTCATTTCATATATTCACAGTGAAGACTTCATGAAGACCTAAAAAGAAATTATTCTTCTATTAAAAGTTTTATCCAGTTCTGGGTTGAAGTCACATGTTGTACCTTCTAAATCAAACAATCTATGAGTTAAATTCTAATCTTTATAACTGGCATAGCATATTTTCCAAATGCTGTGGGAGTTGTTTTAAGCTCCCAATGCATAATGCTGTTTATTATTATTATTACTATTATTATTATTATCATCATCATCATCAGTTCCAGTTCCAAGTTAGAGTTCAATTGCAACAAACACACAGAATTGATGGCTTTAAAAAAAAAAAACACCACTTTCTATAAACAGCATTATTGATTCAATGAATTAATGCCAGAAAATGTGGTCAGTATTGTTTCCAGATTTCTTAAGTAATTGTACTTCTTGTAGGGCTGACCCAATCCAGTTTGTACTTAGTAACTTAACGTCCAGACATTTGTAGACTCACAAATGAAAATGTAGAGGATACAGGGCCACCTTACTTGGCAGCACAATAAGTAATATGGTCACAGTTTATAGACTTCCCCACACTGGTCCTCTCAATACAAAACATGCAGCATGAAAAATTCCTTTCCTTTTCCATGATAAAACCACCTTCTGGGAGAATTTCCCTTTTTTTTTTTTTTTTGAGAAAGATTAAGAACTAAAACAAAAAAAATTACTTATTACAGCTCTTTTTTTTTATAAGTTAAAAAAAGTTCACTTTGCTGATTAACTTCATTCTATTTTCTCAAAGGACTCCAAGTTCCCACAATACATATGTATTCAATTTCATTGCTCTGCACTTGATATATTGCTTAGTAACTATTCAAAGCTTTTTTTTTTTTGGGGGGGGGTGAGCATTATGTTTCTGTCTCCCAAACTGAACTCTAAGCTTTTTAATGATAAAAACCACACCCTGACTACACCTTGTTTTTTCCCCTTTATTATTATCACTGTATTAAACCTATAAATTATTTATGATTAAATGACATCTTTATAGTAACTCATATTTCTAGTTAGAGATAGTATGCTTCTCCATCAATATAAGCTGACCAGACTTCCTTGGACAGGCGACCCCACCAATATGTCCTGGAGCTCTGCTTCCCCAGATCCCTGCCCCACTAGGGAAAGAGAGAGGCAGACTGGGAGTATGGATCGACCAGTCAACACCCATGTTCAGCAGGGAAGCAATTACAGAAGCCAGACCTTCCACATTCTGCAACCCACAATGACCTTGGGTCCATACTCCCAGAGGGATAAAGAATGGGAAAGCTATCAGGGGAGGGGATAGGATATAGAGATCTGGTGGTGGGAATTGTGTGGAGTTGTACCCCTTCTATCCTACGGTTTTGTTAATGTCTCCTTTTTAAAATAAATAATATAATAATTACATTAAAAAAAAGTAGGGGTTGGGCGGTAGCGCAGTAGGTTAAGTGTACGTGGTGCAAAGGCCAAGGACTGGAGTAAGGATCCCGGTTCAAGCCCTGGTTCTCCACCTGCAAGGGAGTTGCTTCACAGGCGATGAAGGTCTGCAGGTGTCTCTCTTTCTCTCCCCCTCTGTCTTCCCTTCCTCTCTCCATTTCTCTCTGTCCTATCCAACAATGATGACATCAACAACAACAATAACTACAACAACAATTTAAAAAGGGCAAAAAAGAGGAAAATAAATAATAATAGCAAAAAAAAACAAAAACCTCACATTTCCCTAAAATCAACCTCAACTTTAGCAGTACCTCCCCCAACAGTGACTTACACAGCCTTCAGAATAGACTTCCTAGCTTTTTCCAAAATGGGAGACCCCAAATCTCATCTGCTATATTCTTGTCTTTAGATTCCTGATTATTAAATAATTTGTTCTGCTTTATATCTTAATGCTTTTTCAGCCACCAAGTTGTAGATGCTACCATGATGTCAACCTGACTTCCCAGGGTAGACAACCTCACCAATGTACCCTGGAACCCCACCTCCCCAGAGCCCTGCTTCACTAGAAAAAGATAGGGACAGGCTGGGAGTATGGATCCACCTGCTAACACCCATGTCCAGCAGAAAAGCAATTACAGAAGTCAGACTTTCTACCTTCTGCACCCCACAATGATGTTGGGTCCATACTCCTAGAGGGATAAGGAATAGGGAAGCTTCCAGGGAGTCGGGCAGCTGCGGTGCAAAGCGCAAGGACTGGCGTAAGGATCCCGGTTCGAGCCCCTGGCTCCCCACCTGCAGAGGAGTCGATTCACAGGCGGTGAAGCAGGTCTGCAGGTGTCTGTCTTTCTCTCCCCATCTCAGTCTTCCCCTCCTCTCTCCATTTCTCTCTATCCAACAACAACGACATCAGTAACAACAACAACAAAAAAATAATAACTACAACAACGAAACAATAAGGGCAACAAAAGAGACTAAATAAATAAATACAACAACAACAACAAAAAAACAGGGAAGCTTCCAATGGAGGGGGTGGGGTATAGAACTCTGGTGGTGGGAATTGTGTGGCATTGTACACCTCTTGTACTATGGTCTTGTCGATCATTATTAAATCAATAATAAAAAGATGTTTGTGCATATATTTATTTATTAGCACCTATGCTGATTTCACCTCTATGCTGATTTCACCTCTATTCATTGTACACCTCTTGTACTATGGTCTTGTCGATCATTATTAAATCAATAATAAAAAGATGTTTGTGCATATATTTATTTATTAGCACCTATGCTGATTTCACCTCTATTGGGATGGATATATATACTTTTTTTTTTTTCATTGCCAGCAGGGTGAGGCTCACAGTCAGTATCCACTTCTCCTAGTGGTCAATTTTTCCTTCCCCTCCCCTTACTTTCTATTTTATTTGACAGGACAGAGAGAAATTGAGAGGTGGGGGGAGAGAGAGAGAGAGAGGCAGAAAGAAAGATAAGACACTTGCAGACCTGCTTCAGTGCTCATGAAGCTTCTGTCCTGCAGGGGAGGAGCAGGGGCTCAATCCTGGCTCCTTGCACATGATAACATGTGTGCACCATGTGCACCACTGCTCAGTCCCCTTATAATCAGCATTCTCATCATCATATTATTATTTTTACCATTAGAGTTTATCACTGGAGCCAGGTGCCTACACAACTTCACCATTTCCAGCAGCCACTATGTGTATGTACACACACACATTTTTTGATAAGAGAATGAGAGACAGAGAGAGGGATAAATACCTGAAACACTTTTTATTGTTGTTATTAATGTTGTCGTTGTTAGATAGGACCGAGAGAAATGGAGAGAGGAGGGGAAGACAGAGAGGGGGAGAGAAAGAGAGACACCTGTAGACCTGCTTCACTGCCTGTGAAGCAACTCCCTTGCAGATGGAGAGCCCGGGGCTCGAACCGCAATCCTTATGCCGGTCCTTGTGCTTGATGCCACGTGCGCTTAACCCGCTGCGCTACCACTTGACTTCCTATTTTTCCTTTTAATTTGGGGTGGGGTAGGAGTTACATTATAACACCACTGCGTCATTCAGGAAGATCCCCCTGGTGTGGTGCATTGTGTTCCCATGTTGTGCCAGGGGCTCAAACCCAAGTTCTCAGATATGGTAAAGTGTGTACTCACTCTACCAGGTGAAGTATCTCTGGGACCTGCATATGCTTATTCAAATAATAAAAATGTCATATATTGCCTTGTTCTGAAAATGTTGGGTCATCTATCAGTTCACTGACTCTCAGCTGACAAAGCAAATTCTCAGCTGGCAAAGGGGACAGATCCATTTTCATAAGTCAGGTAATAGAAGGTTAATTTGGAACTGAAAGACAATAAACTGATACTGAGCACAGACGTGGCAGATACAAACTACAAGCCTTTTTAAAATTGGTGTCACGAATCATTATGTAACTTGTCTTCCATTGTGTGGATGTAACATAATTTACTCACCAGGCTTTTTAGCCCACAGGGACTTACACTATCACATTTTAATTGCAAATACTGATACAATGGAAACCTATATGGACATATTTGTATATGCTTGTAATCCTGTTGGCTAAAGTACCTAAAATCTGACTTGGTGTGTCAAAGATTAATTCTGAGTGACACTGCCAAAGAAACACCAGTTTACAGTCTCTAACCACAGGTGAGCCCCTGCTTTCCACACCCTTGCCAACCACGCATGTTTCCACCAGTTCAGTAGTGACACAGCACATTTCAGCTGTACTTCTTCCATTCTAAGTAGAAGCAGGGATCTGTTCATGTTCCTGAATAAGTCTGAATTTCTGTTTATTTCTCAAGATTATCTATTTACTGAGAGAGGGAGAAAAGAAGGAGCAGAGAGAGGGAGGTCAGAGCATCACATCAGCATATGCAGTGTTGGGGCTTGAATCTGGTGCCTCACACATCCAAGTCATTGCTCTAATCACTGAGACACCTCTTCTTTCTCTGTTTAAATTCTCCCTTTCTCCTTCCCTTCTCCCTCCCTCTTAACCATCACCAGAGCTTCATTGTTCCAGGTTGACATTTTCAGATAGCAAGAAACAGAGATGAGGAGGTTGAGAGAGACACCATAGCACTGAAGCTTCCCCCAGTGTATTGGGGGTTAGGGGTTTGAACCTGGGTCCCATGTATGGCAAAGTAAGCACCCTCCCAGGTCAGCTACCTCAATGATCCAAAGACAGAATTTTTTAAAAAGTCTTATTTTATTATTTCATATGCAATATAAAAAATAGATGGACTGGAGGTGATTGTGTTTAGTAAAATAAACAGATGAAAGACAACTACTAGATGGTTTCACTCATTTGTGGAATCTAGAGATCTGATTTACATGAACTTGTCCACCCCTCCAAAAAAAAAAAAAAAAAAAAGAATCAGGGAGTGGGCAGTAGCACAGCGGGTTAAGTGCATGTGGCGCAAAGCCCAAGGACCAGCGTAAGGATCCTGGTTCAAGCCCCAGGCTCCCCACCTGCAGGGGAGTCATTTCAGAGGTGGTGAAGCAGGTCTGCAAGTATCTATCTTTCTCTCCCCCTCTCTGCCTTCCCCTCCTCTCTCCATTTCTGTCCTATCTAACAATGACAACATCAACAACAACAATAATAACTACAACAACAATAAAAAGACAACAAGGGCAACAAAAGGGAAATTAAAAAAAAAATCCAAACAAAACAGAAGCAAGCATACTGAAAGACTTGTGAGAACTATGGTGGTTATCTTTGGGAGGCTGGAGGGTAGGGATATGGAACTGTGGTGGTGTGTGTGGTGTGTAAGCATACACTGTAATCTTATAGCAAACTTTTAATAATAAATAAAAACTACTTTAAAAGAGTTTCATTTGAGAAAGGGGGAGAGAGAAAAAGAGAAACCAGAGCAGCACTCCAGTACATGCAGCTCCAGAAGCTTGCAGCATGCAAATTTGGTGCCTTACCAGTTATGCCATTTCCCCAGCCAGTATTCTTTACTCAAATTGGTTTTAAGAGATTTTTACCATTAGGATAAATATGGTCTTTTTCTCTGTCATTGTGTTGGAAATAACTTTTCCCCAATCTATGGTTTGTCTTTCAATATTTTCTTTCTTTCTTTCTTTCTTTCTTTCTTTCTTTCTTTCTTTCTTTCTTTCTTTCTTTCTTTCTTTCTTTCTTTTTGCCTCCAGGGTTATCACTGGGGTTCAGTGCCTGCACTACGAATCCACTACTCCTGGAGGCCATTTTTTTTCTTTTGTTGCCCTTGTTGTTATTGTTATTGCTATTGTTGTTATAGGGGTATAGGACAGGACAGAGAGAAATCAAGAGAGGAGGGAAAGACAGAGGTGGGGGGAGAGAAAGATAACTGCAGACCTGCTTCACCGCCATTAAGCAACCCTCCTGCAGGTGGGGAGCAGGGGGCTTGAATAGGGATCCTTGTGAGGGTCCTTGAACTTTGCTGCATGTGCACTTAACCTGTTGTGCTACTGCCAAGCCCCCATATATGATTTTTTATATTCCATCCACATAAATATTAAGTATCAGCAATATCTCTTTCATATTCAATAACAAAAATTTAGCTTAATTTTTTAAACAAAAACACAGATTACCTTCATTCAAGAGAGGTGAAGTCAACAAAAAGATTAACAATCTAAAAAAAAAAATCCTTCCTCTAAATTTGTGAGAATGTAAAAGAGATATAGCTATAACTTAACAAGAGCCAGAACTCAAATACAACAATTCACTGTGAGGGCATTTGGAGACCCCTGGAATGGCACATTTTCCCCTTGAATTTGAAAAGGTCTGTATGCTCAAGAGTTTCTTGGAGTTGAGCAACCCCTTTCTGCCAGTGTAAGAGGCCTTCACTTAGCTGTTTCAAAACAGATGTGATTACAGATAAAGATGCTGTCAGCAGAGATTCTAACACAACCAGCAGAGAAAGGAGAGCCAGTCAATTTCCCAGAGAGACTATGATCCAAAACAAGACCAAAAGACAAATGCTAATGAGGCAGGCTCTCCCACCACCAAGTCCCCAGGCAAAGAAAGGATGACAGATGTTCTCAAATAACTGTTTCTCTCCTGGTACCTTTCCCTTGTCCTTTTCCAGGACAAGAACAGAGGAAAATGAAGCAGAAGAGAACATAAAAAGATTTCCCTCCTCACCCCCAGTGACATAAAGTTACTTGTGCTGAGGCAAGGACATTAATAATTAAAATGATGTGCCCTCCCAAATTCAGGGAAGAGTTTAACTGCATTCTATTTGTTCTTGGTATTTGAACATTATGGTGCCAAATCAATGTCTGTGCAAGTAGAATAGCTTCAACACACATACATAGGCCAGGGAAATAGCATGATGATTATGCTAAAGACTCTCATGCCTGAGGTTCTGAGGTCCCAGGTTCAATCACTAGCACCACCATAAACCATAGCTGATCTGTGCTCTGGTATCTCTCTGTCTCTCTCTCTTTGCCTCTCTTTCTCCCTCCCACCTCTCTCTGTTTCTTTCATTAAAAATATTTTTTAAAAACAAAAAAAGAAAGTCCTTTCACAGAGGAATGCATGGAGTACTAAGGAAAAATATACGGAGCACTTCTTATCAGACTGAAAGGGAGAAAACGTACATGCAGGATGAGGAGGGACTATTGCAATGAAAAGTTTGTAAATAAAAAGGAGAGAGATGAAAGAAGAGGGCAATTAAGAATTCATTAAGGTCAGGGAGTCGGGAGGTAGCACAGAGGGTTAAGTGCAGGTGGCGCCAAGCGCAAGGACCAGTGTAAGGATACCGGTTTGAGCCCCCGGCTCCCCACCTGCAGAGGAATCGCTTCATAGGTGGTAAAGCAGGTCTGCAGGTGTCTGTCTTTCTCTCCCCCTTCTGTCTTCCCTTCCTCTCTCCATTTCTCTCTTTCCTATCCAACAACAATGACATCAATAACTATAACAACAATAATAAAACAACAGGGGCAGCAAAAGGGCATAAATAAATAAATATAAAAAATATAAAAAAAAAAGAATTCATTAAGGTCATGCTTGCACTGGTAGCACAAAAGAGGAGGAACAGGAGGTGGAGAAGGAGGAGGAGGAGGAGGAGAAGAAGAAGAAGAAATGGCCAAGGATTGTATTGTTATATGGAAAACTGAGAAATGTTATGCATATACAAACTATTGTATTTACTGACGAATGTAAAACATTAATTCCCCAATAAAGAAATTTAAAAAAAACAATAATAAAAAAATGGCCAAGGAAATAGCTCACTTGCATATTGTGCTGCTTTGTCATGTGTGCAACCCAGGTGCAAGCCCAGTCAAATTTTAGAGCTGGGGGCTGGCTGGTAGTGCATCAGATTAAGCGCATGTGGCATGAAGGGCAAGGAAGGCTAATGATCCCAGTTCGAGAACCCAGGTCCCTACCTGCAGGGGAGTCGATTCACAAGTGGTAAAGCAGGTCTGCAGGTGTCTTTCTCTCCTCCTGTCTGTCTTCCCTTCCTCTCTCGATTTCTCTCTGCCCCATCCAACAACAACAATAGCAATAACAATAACAGCGACAACACGGGCAACAAAATGGGAAAAATGGCCTCCAAGAGCAGTGGATTCATAGTGCAGGCCCTGAGCCCCAGCGATAACCCTGGAGGGAAAAAAAAAAAAAAGAAAAAGAAAGAAAACTTAATAAAATTAAATGTTTTTTTAAAAAGTTCTAGTGCTGTGTGTGGGGTGTCTCTTTCTCTGCCTCTATTATAAAAGAAGTCATTAAGAGAAGAGGGAGATTATTTTGCAAAAGAGAAAATGAACAAAGGAAAGCTTGAAAACAGTTTTATGCTGGTAGAGTTTCTAATGTTTTTAACTGAGTTCAAAAGGTTTCTTATTGGTAGAGTAAGCAAAAAACTCATAGGACACGTAACTCAGGAAGTGGTACAGTGGGTAAAGTGTTAGGGGTACTATGTTCAATTCCTGGCATTCCATGTGCCAGAGTAATGCTCTGCTCTGATTCTCTCTTTCTCTCTTATAAAAAAATGAATAAACAAGTCTTTTAAAAAGAATCTCAGAAGAGACAAGAATATATACAATTCAACAAATATTTATTAAACGCTACCTTGTGCCAGCACTGAACTTGATGAATAACAAAGATTTGCTCTCAACCCTTCAGGACTTCATAGTTCATGGAGTTGTTATCTAAACATCGATTTAATAGAGAGAGTTGTTATATTATGGGATGTATAAGGTACTGTTATGTGCATGGGAAGTGTATCTAAGACACATTTGGAAAGTCAGGGGGCTGTGGAGACAGCATGATGATTATGCAAACAACCTTCATGCCTGAGGCTCCACAGTCCCAGGTTCAATCCCTAGCACCACCATAAGCCAGAGCTGAGCAGTGCTTTAGTTAGAAGGGGAAAAAAAAAAAGAAAGTCAGGACTTCCTGAGGAAACTGATAACAAACTCATGGAATCAAGAGAACAGATGAAACAAAGATGACAGGATGAGTAAAAACATTGTGTGTGTGTGTGTGTGTGTGTGTCTGTGTCTGTGTCTGTGTCTGTGTCTGTGTGTGTGTGAGTAAGTGCATTATAATTATGATCAGGACCTGCAGAGTATAGAAACAGAGTACAGATGGTCACTAGGAATTATCTCTAAGAGATATAAGAGAAATGTAACTAGTACATGATGTAACACCATTTTTGATGCTGGAAACACTGCATGGCTGTGGTCTCCCCAAAGCAAAGGAGACAGGTTCTTGGAGTCCAGAAAGTGCTCCACTAGCATGGGCACCCACATAGAGGGGGCAGAGCTGGAACTTCCCGGGCCTCCCCCTAGTAGGTCTTTTCCCTTTGTTTTGATCTCCAAGCAATCATTCTGTGTTTTCATTTCTATGTCCAGTTTTAAACACTTAGAAAAGGCACTCCTCTAAAGGCAAAGATTGAAAGAAAAATACCAAAGCTCTTAAGGGCGCCTGTCTAGCTGCCAAAGCATTGTTTTCAGTCAAATGTCAAATGAAAAGGGAGAAATGCAATGATGATTTTATTTGAATTGCTTCCAAGGAAAAGCAACCTCCAGCAAAACACTGAGTCCACTTTGCTGGAAATTCTGGCAGGCCGACAACAGAAATGGAAGCAGAAAATTGCATCTTCCAGAAAACATGGTATCAAGTAGGAAAAACCACAAAGAGTAATGTGCTTTCAGGTCTCCAATCTCAGGATTCTTTTTTTCTTTTCTTTCCTACTTCTTCCTCCTAAAAATGAAATTATTTTAAAGACAGTTTATCCTTTCAAGGAACTTCTGTAAATAGTGAAAGATCAGGGACCATGCAGAGGTGCACCTGGATGAGCACACACATCACTATGTGCAAGGAATCATGCTCAGGTTCAAACCCCGCTCCACACCAGCATGGGGTAAGCTTCACTAGTGGTAAATAGTACTATAGGTCTCTCTCACCCTATCCCCCCCTCCTCTGAATTTCTCTATGTCCTATTTAATAAAAAAAGAAGAAGAAATAGTGAAAGCTAAAATTCCTTGTTTTAAGTAAAGTCACTATATTAAACTATAGATTTACTGAACTTAAAAAGTAGGAAGTGGAAATATGCTTCAAAACTTAAACATTAAAGAGATTTTTCCCATAGCGGTAGCACAGTAGGTTAAACACACATGGTGCAAAGCACAAGGACCAGTGTAAGGATCCTGGTTAGAGCCCCTGCTCCCACCTATGGGGGGGGGGGGGAAGGGGGTCACTTCACAAGCAGTGGTGCAAGTCTGCAAGTGTCTATCTTTCTATCTCCCCTCTGTCTTCCCCTCCTCTCTTAACTTCTCTCTGTCCTATCCAACAACAATGACAGCAATAACAACAATAATAATAACAATGATGATAAACAACAAAGACAACAAAAGGAAAAAAAATGGCCTTTAGGAGCAGTGGTTTTGTAGTGAAGACTATGAGCCCCAGCGATAGCCCTGGGGGAAAGAGAGAGAGAGAGAGAGAGAGAGGAGAGAGATTTTCCCATACAGCTAAATGATGGTCACTCCTGGTGGAATATGAAACTATACTCTGTCGTCAAAGTTCAGGGCGCCAGTATGCCGGGCTAGCTTCGCGGCGGGAGACAGATGACCAGGGACACATGGCTGAGCAGAGAAACAATATTTCTTTATTCACCAGCGAAAGGTTCAAAAAACTAATCTAATCTAATCACAACTCAAATTTGGACTGCCTCTCTCTCCTTGGCAAGCAGTGTCCGGAACCAAGGAAGTATGTAGGATAGGGGGCAGGGAGAAGCAAGAAGCACGAAAAGGCAAGGACTAAACCAAAATCTCTCTGAGGTAGGAGGAGTGAGACCAAACCAATGTAACAGAATGACCATGTAAATAGACCACAACGTCAAGCAATGTAACAGAAGGGATCCCAGAAGCAGAACTAGAAGCATACCAACAATTCCCCCTTTTCTTTTTAACTAATTGACCATAGTATCAGGAGTGTGGGGTGAACAGAAACCTATATTGTACAGGCATTTTCAAAAAAAAAAAAAACTGGCACAAACTTGGAGGAACAAGTAAGTGATCTACGAGAACCAGTGTGATGCCAAGGGAAGGCCTGAGGGGGGCGTTTCTTTCCTCTGTGGGCTTCTCTTATCAAGCTAAAGGACATTTCTTGCCTCTGTGGGCTTCTCTTGCCTCGATGGGTATTTCCTACCTCTGTGGGCATTACCTAGCAAGGGGGGAGTATGGCCTATAGAGTCCCAAGGCAGCTGGCTGCAGTCAGTCTTTGAGAAACCCAGCAGCGTAAAGGGAAGCTGCTATAGTTTTGTGCAAAGTGTCCAAGAGGTGTACCAGTGAGTCCAATAGAAGTGCCAGTCCAAAGCAGATGGAAGAATGCCACGGAAGAATGCCAGGGGGTGGAACGTTGCATGAGGAAGGTCAGCTGCTGGAATTCTGCTTTTCTGTAGAGAACTTGACAGCTGCAATTTACTTACTTGTGAAAAATAATAATAAAACTTGTAACAAGTTAGAAGTTTACTATAATTGATAACTCGATTATTATAATTGGTTTAAGTATCTATACATTTGGAAGGTCTTTCTCATTTTATTTTAAGGCTCTTTAACCAATTTAAGCACAATAAAATGTGGTAAGGCAAAGAACCATTGTTAGAGCCTCAGGCATGAGAATCATTAGCATAACCATTGTGCAATCTGTCTTACACCTGGGCTGGTTCTACCTCTAAATGAGAAGGTATTTGAGAGCTTTACATATCAATAACGTCTTATTTAACCTTTTGTTACACCGTATAAGATGGAGACACACCCTAGGTGTGCGCAGGTTTTTTAGACCAAGTTAGTTAAAATATATTGATTTTTAACTAATTTTTACCTCAGACTTTAAATGTAAGTTAATTTTACCTTTATG
The DNA here is from genome assembly GCF_950295315.1 of Erinaceus europaeus. NCBI lineage: Eukaryota > Metazoa > Chordata > Mammalia > Eulipotyphla > Erinaceidae > Erinaceus > Erinaceus europaeus. The sequence goes on along the minus strand of NC_080173.1, from coordinate 78,710,539 downwards.
AGAATTATGTTGAAAACCTTTTTCATTTAACTTTGCCTGGTAAGAATGTAGCCTTAAAGTTACATTTCTAACCTTAAAGTTAATGTTTACCAAACTTCAAACACACACATAAACATGGTCCTCAATACACAAGGAGAAAAAATTTTGTTATGAAGACATGTCATTTTAAACACGAATTTAGATCTATACTGTCTTAGTTGTTCGGGGGGTGTGTTATCCAGAGGTGGCCTCTTGGGCAGCTTCACTTCCAGGAATTGCAGGGTGTCATCACTGCACGTATGTCTGCGTATTTTAGTTCTTCTGCTGTCAGGGCCAAGCTGGGGATCTCGGCCAGGGGGCCCAGTCCCAACAGGGAGCCCGTGGTCTCTGGGTGGTCCGGGATCTGCCCAGACTTCATAGCAGGAGGGTGGGCGCTGGCCGTGCAGAAGGCACGGGCTGAGGTGCCCTGGGGCGGGGGTCAGGATGGGCTGCAGCTCTGCCTGCCATGCCCGCCACCCTGCTTCCAGCAGCCAAGCAGCATGGAGGGAGCCGGCGCCCAATGCCCTGTGGCGGCGGGCAGGCGGTGGGCGGAAACCAGAGTGTGGCCCAGAGCAAAATGTTCCAGAGACAGAGAAACTGTCTCATGAAGAAAGGGCAGAGGCCTTTGGAAACCTCTTCATAAGTAGAAAAGCAGCCCATAGTGGATCCGTAGCCAAACCTTCACTTATCTGGGGGATACGCAGGTTAAGTCCCACATTGGTTGGGCGCCATATGTCAGTCAGAGTTCAGGGAGCCAGTATGCTGGGCTTCACGGCATGAGACAGACAACCAGGGACACATGGCTGAGTGGAGAAGCAGTATTTCTTTATTCACGAGCGAACAATTCAAAAAACTAATCTAATCTAATCACCACACAATTCTGTCCTGCCTCTCTTCTTAGGTGGCAGCGTCAGGAACCCAGGAAGTACGTAGGATAGGGGGCTGGGAGAAGCAAGAAGTGCAAAAAGGCAAGGACTAAACCAAAATCTCCCTGAGGCAGGGGGGAGTGAGACCAAACCAATGTAACAGAATGACCATGTAAATAGACCACAACATCAAGCAATGTAACAGAAGGGATCCCAGAAGCAGAACTAGAAGCATACCAACAATACTCCAGCTATCAACAGATTATCTATGGTAAATATTCAAGGTAGCAAAAATTCTGAGTGCTTAGGGGTTCCAGGAATCCCTGTAGCCCAAAAGCGAAAGCAATGGCCCAAGGAAAAAAGATGGAGTAGTGATCTTGGAGTTGTGAAACTACTGCAATGTACCAAGAGTGTCTTAAGATTATGCTCATAAATTACAGCAGCCAACAGGGATCTAGGTCAGTCACCTTCTTAATAGAAATAGCCTCCCTCCCCATTCCCCCCTCCCCATTATTCTCCCCACCTCCAATTTTATTGAGGTAAAGCTGAGAAAAGCTGTTTATATACACAATGGAATACTACTCAGCTATCAAAAATGGTGATTTCACTTCCTTTTTGGATGAAGCTTGAAGGAAGCATGTTAAGTGAGATAAGAGAAGTATGAATATGGGGTGATCTCACTCATTTACAAAAGTTGAAAAAGACTACCATGATGCCAATTGCCTTCCCTGGACAGACAGCCTCACCAGTGTGTCCTAGAACCACACCTCCCCAGAGCCCTACCCCACTAGGGAAAGACAGAAACAGGCTGGGGTATGGATTGACTTGCCAACACCCATGTCCAGTGGAGAAGCAATTACAGAAGTAAGACCTTCCACCTTCTGTACCCCATAGAGATCTCTGGTTCACACCTACAGAGGGATAAAGAATAGGGAAGCTTCCAATGGAGGGGATGGGATATGGCACACTAGTGGTGGGAGCTGTGTAAATTGTGCCTCTCTTATCCCACAATCTTGTCTATCAGTATCAAATCACTAATAATAGTAATAATAATAATAATAATAATGAGAAGCTGAAAAATAAGAAAACACAAAGCAGAATTTAGACTGAGTTTGGTCTATTGCACCAAAGTAAAACTCTGGGATGTGGGGGAGGGTTCAGATCCTGGAACCTGATGGCAGAGAAGGATCTAGAGGGGGTTGAATTGTTATGTGGAAAACTAAGAAATGTTACACATGCACAAACTACTGTATATTACTGTTGACTTAAAATCATTAATCCCGGAATAAATAAAAAATGAATTATATATATATATATATATATATATATATATATATATATATATATATATGACTGGGTGGTAGCACACCAGGTTAAGCGCACACGGTGTCAAGCACAAGGACCAGTGTAAGGATCCTGGTTCGAGACCCTGGCTCCCCACTTGTAGGGGAATCAATTCACAAGCAGTGAAGCAGGTCTGCAGGTGTCTTTCTCTCCCTCTCTCTTCTTCCTCTCCTCTCTCCATTTCTCTCTGTCCTATGCAATAATAGCCATACAACAACAAGGGCAACAAAATGGGAAAAATGGTCTCCAGGAGCAGTGGATTCATAGTGCACAGGACTGAACCTGGAAATATATATATATATATATATATATATATATATATATATATATTTAATTGTAACAGTATAATTAAACACATACACCATGCAGTACATTAGATTTTCCCTCCGAAATTTTCTATCCAGGCTAAAGGCAGATATTTTCAGCAGGTCTTTCTTTATCTTCCTTCATTCACTGATCACATTTATTAGACACTTGCTATGTGGCCTGTTACACAGGTTGAAGCTGAAAGTGAAATCAACTTCACCTCTAAGGAGACTGCTTATTCCCATGTGAACAAAGGGGTTAAAAAAAGGGTTCTATGTCTGACTCTTAGACTCATGAACAGAAAAAGCCAGTCACAGATGTTACTGTGTCATCTGTGGCAACTATCCCAGATCCTCTTGTTCCTCTCAACCTGCTCCTACTCTCTTTTTTACACTGCCATCTCTTTCTGGATCCTTGTCTTCTTGCCTAGTTTTTATTGTTTCATCTACTGTTTGAACTTAGTAGCACAGGTATCTCTGGGTGCCTTGGCTTGGCATTCAGTCCTCCCTCAGACTTGGCTCAGACACACTTCAAACTGCAGCCCAGGCAGACCAGATGTGACCTTTTCCAGGTAAATCCTGCTTTCAGTTCTGCAAGAGGCACAGAGCACATCACGAGAATAACAGGAAGGAACAGTCAGCAGAGAAGCAAAAGCTAAACTGAATCTCAGAGGATGAGCAGAATAGAAAAGGGTGGAAAAAGCATTCCAAAGGAGAGAGCATATTAGTGAGGAAAAATAATAAATTGTGTAGTCAGCTCTGTGGACGGGAACCCCTAATGGAATAATAATAAAATGTTTACTGAGTTCCTACTTTATGAAAGGCATATGGTCCTAGCACCGACCAGGGTCTGGTACTCAAAAGAAACTCATTAAATATTTATAGAATATTAATGTTACATTTTAAAAGTTAAGTTGTATGTCTAAATCAGAAAGCAGTCAATAACATCACCCCACCAGAACTACCCAAACCAAAAACACTCCAGAAGATTCACTATCACTTATCCCAAGACAAAGAGCTCTTCTTCTCTTCTGTATTCAAAGTTTGACAAATGACATTGCCCTGGGCTCCATCTTTTGTGCCAGAAACAGAGCCACAGAATCTGGGCCCAAAAGGATCTGGTCTTGATTAAGATACTTTCCTTTCCGTTTGTAACATTCAGTTTAGATGAGGAAATGAAGACAAATGCAAAAGGCTAACTGGGGCGGTGGAGAGTAGATGTGCCTCAGCGGGTAGAATGAGTACATGTTACTATTTGTGAGGAACCTGGTTCAAGTCCCCAGACCCCACCTGCACAGAGGAAGTTTTCACAAGAAGTGGGGCTATACTGAAGTGTTTCTCCTTCTCTGTCTCTTCCTCTCTCTCATTTTCTGAAAGAAAAAAAGGGGGGCCACCAGGAACAGTGGATGCCAGTGATAACAGTGGTGGGAGGAAAAGTTAACTGAAGGAATATCAGTGAGTTTCATCACCTTTTCTTTTCTCTGATGAATGGAACTCAGAGATTTCATATTTCCCATCTTCATTTAGCTACAGAGTCACTAATTTACTTCCTTTCCCTACTAATTATCTCCTCTCTCTCTCTCCTCTCTCTCTCTCTCTCTCTCTTTCTCTCACAGTTTCTTTTTCCTTTAGGGGTGGAGTGCTGGTGCTAGAAATTCATCTGACACAGAGGCTCACGCATACACAGCATGTGCTTTATAACTGAGCTATATGCCCAGTCCTTGATCTTCGTTTCATGATGTAGAAAGAGTTTGGTTGCATCAGATGGGGCCCTAGTCAGGGAGTCCTGAGATTCTCAAACAGACATGATGGGTCTAGACCTCAAATAAATCCCTCTCTCCATTGTTATCAGTCATTCCTATCAGGAACAACATAATAGACCCCTTTGTGGGCCCCCATAGGACCTTGCCCTCAACGTGGATCAACAACGGTAGAGAATGTTCCATCCTCTGAAGGGAGGCTGGACAACAACATACTCTGCTACACCTGAGGAAGATGGGTCCTGAAGTTAGGGCAGCTTGGAACGATCCTACTCATGACCACAGAATGTGAGGGTCATATCTACAGGGATACAGAGGTCACATAGGCTCCTAAGCTGAATATGGGCCCCAGATCAGATCAAATCAATGGGGTTTATAGTCAACAATATTTATACACCTTTCCCATATTTGGGAGCTACTCTCTTCCCAGATCCAGCTTCCTGGTCCTTTTTCCAGCGATGACATCATCTCCCCAGACAATAAGTAGGATCCACCTATATGCCAGATTTCAGATTCGGGAAAAAAAAAAAAAAAAAACCACTAGTATAGCCACAGGCCCTTTGGAATACAACTAAAATATGCCTAGGAGCTATCTACAAAATGGAGACCACCACCCCCAACTCTTTATCTGCACTATTCCAGCCTTTAGGTTCATGATTAGTCAACAACTTGCTTGGCCTTATACATTAACTCTTTTTTCAGCCACCAGGTTCCAAATGCTAGCATGATGCCGAACAGACTTCCCTGGACAGACAACCCCACCACTGTGTCTGGAACTCCGCTTCCCCTGAGCCCCACCCCACTAGGGAAAGAGAGAGGCAGGCTGGGAGTATGGATCAGCCTGTCAAGGCCCATGTTCAGCGGGGAATCAATTACAGAAGCCAGACCTTCCACCTTCTGCATCCCACAATGACCTTGGGTCCATACTCCCAGAGGGTTAAAGAATAGGAAAGCTATCAGGGGATGGGATGGGATAGGGAGTTCTGGTGGTAGGAACTGTATACGCTTCTTATCCTATGGTTTTGTCAGTGTTTACTTTTTTTTTTTAATTTTTTTTATATTTTCCCTTTTGCTGCCCTTGTTGTTTATCATTGTTGTTGTTGTTATTGCTGTCATTGTTGTTGGGTAGGACAGAGAGAAATAGAGAGAGGAGGGGAAGACAGACACCTGCAGACCTGCTTCACCGCCTGTGAAGCGACTCCCCTGCAGGTGGGGAGCCGGGGGCTCGAACCTGGATCCTTACACCAGTCCCTGCGCTTTGTGCCACCTGTGCTTAACCCGCTGCGCTACGCCTGACTCCCCAGTGTTTCCTTTTTATAAATAAAATATAAAAAATAAAAAAGGGCTTGAATTTAAAGGTTCAAATAACAAAATAGCTAAATAAAGTTTTCACAGCATTCCTTATTAAAAAATACTCTTGGGGGAGTCGGGCGGTAGTGCAGCGGGTTAAGTGCAGGTGGTGCTAAGCACAAGGACGGGCGTAAGGATCCCGGTTCGAGCCTCCAGCTCCCCACCTGCAGGGGAGTCGCTTCATAGGCGGTGAAGCAGGTCTGCAGGTGTCTACCTTTCTCTCCCCCTCTCTGTCTTCCCCCCTCCTCTCTCCATTTCTCTCTGTCCTATCCAACAAAGACAACAATAATAACTACAACAATAAAAACAAGGGCAACAAAAAAAGCAATAAATAAATAAAATAAAATATTTTTTAAAAATGCTCTTGGGATGATTACCCCAATTAAATGGCATGCATTGCAGGGCTCTCAATGTGGTGATAATTCCTTAATTCTAAAATGCTACTAACTATATTATTAATAATATTATTATTATTAGTAGTAGTAGTAGTAGTATTGTTATTATTACCACCCTCCAGGGTCTTGTCTCTGTACCATTCCTTTGCTCCTGAAGGATGTATGTATGCATGCATGCATGTATGTATGTATGTATGTATGCATGCATGTATGTATTTATTATTGAATACAGGCAGAGAGAAACTGAGGGAAGAAGACAGAGAGGTAGAGAGATAGCGAGACACCTGTAGCCCTGCTTCACCACTTGTGAAGCTTACCTCCTGCAGGTGAAGATAGGGGCTTGAACCTGGGTCCTTGAGCACTGTATTGTGAGTGCTTAACCAGGTGTGCTGACGCCTGCCCCCTGAAGAATTCTTTTTCCTGTTTCTTTTCCAATTTCAGGCGGGAAGAGGAAGCAAAGGAAAAGGGGGTGGGGGGAAGAGAATGACCATAGTACCATGTGCGCGCGCGCGCGCGCGCACACGCACACACACACACACACACACACACACACACATATTCTAGACGCTTCCCCTGTGCATGGTGCTCCTATGTGTTGCTGGGGACTTGATCAGGTCCTCACACATATTTTGACAATTATGAAATAACTCCATAATCTCAGCATGACTGGAAGTTAAATTAATGCAGTCAGTTTTATGAAGACAAATTTTATGAAGTCAAATTCCTTTCTACACATCCACGCTATACACCTATTCTGAGAAAGTATCTAAGTTCCCCCCAGGCCTCACTGACATTCCTGTATTCATCTCATTTAGTCTTCAGATGTGAGGAAGAATGGCATCAATCAACATTTAGCAAGAACCACATAGCACTGGAGGCAAGCGAAAATTAGGGAAAGAATGCTGGAAAAGAATTTAGAAAATTCATCTCGATGCAAAGCAGTCCTGGTAGAAAACACCTGGGAATAGCCTCCATTCAGTCTTGGCAGGCTACACTGATCTCCAAGGTCTTATGCCAGCTAGACCTCCCTCTGCTCACACCATCTCCTTGTTTTAATTCTGGTGAGCATCCACCCTGTTCCATAACTTTTTCCTTCTGAGGACCTTCACCAGTTCACTGCAGCATGACAACATCCTGAATCTCTTAACACCCCCAGGTCCTCAAATTGCAAATTTAGAAATCCTGTTCCTAAGCCTTTCATCTTTCCCAGCCAGCTACCTCTTTGGCCTTGGGGGAATCTGACAATGTCTTGTAATTATTTGGATTAATTCTAATGAATTCTAGTGATTCATTCTAATGAGTCAACATTCCCACATGGATATCCTCTCAGCCAAGAGCATCTGGGGACAGCCAGGCCCCAGTGGGACCTGACTTTAGCCCTCTGTGCCTGCACAACCCCATGGCCTGGTGCATGTCTAGTCTGCCCAAACTTGGCATGGCCTCTTACCCAGTTCCTACATCATCTCCAGTCCCAGCACCCCACTCTCTCCCCTACTCCATCCAGGTCTTCCGTTTTGCCCAGGCTCCCTATCCTCATCCATATTTCCTTACTGTCTAACCTCTAACTCAGGGCCAGGTTCATCAATTATTTTCTTCTTAGCAGTAACCTATTATATTCCAGCTAGCTCTTGATTTACACTATGCTAATCCATTTTTCAGTTCCTCGCCTTCCAAGGCATCTGGAAGATTCCACAACTCACAAGTGCTTTCTGAGATTCTCTTTCAGCTGCTCTGCTGACACCCATCGCCATAGTGCCCAGGGTCTAGCAGGTCTACCACCGCCATAGCCAATCAAGGCTCAACAATCTTTCATCTCCTCCATGAAAACAGAGGGCATCCAGTCAGCACCTTCACAATTCCCCCTCTTGGTTCCTTCATCTCCTGCTCCCCCATCTCAGAAGCTGGCACTCCACTTGTCATAACTAGCTCTTCTACCCATTCTTTTACTCGATTATCCCAAATATGCTCAGTGAGTGGCTGAAGAGATGGTTCAAGCAGGTATAGTGCAGGACTTACCTGCATTTTCCCCCTAGGTTCCATCACCAGCACCATATATGCCAGAGTGGTGCTCTGCCCTCTGATCCATGAAGTAAACACTTATAACACTTTACCAAAGAGCCCACTGAAGAGCTACTTAGACTTTGTGACTAAGTTTTCTTATCTGTAAAACAGAGAAGACTCTCCCTATCACCCCTCCCCTCTTGATTTCTCTCTATCCAATGAATATACGGAGGCCTGAAGGTGGTGCACGGGGTTAAACGCATGTTACCATGCATTAGGACCAGGGTTCAAGCCCCCACTTCCCACCTGCAGGGAGGAAGCTTCAAGAGCACTGCAACAAGTAGTATTGCAGGTGTCTCTCTTTCTCTCTCTCTCTCTCCCTCCCGTTCCCCCTCTTTATTTCTCTCTGTCCTATCGAATAAAGAAAAAAAAAGGGGATGAAGATGAGGGCTGCCAGGAGCAGTGTATTCATCATGCAGGCACAGAGCTCCAGTGGTGATCCTGGAGAGGAAAATAATTATATATATATACATACCCAGGTGGTGGTGCACCCAATTGAGCTCACATGCTACAATGTGCATGGATCTAGGTTCAAGCCCAGTTTCCACTTGCAGGGGGAAAGCTTCACAAGTAGAGAAGCAGTGCGGCAGATTTTTTTTTCTGTTTTCCTCTGTACCCCCCTCCCCTCTTGATTATTCTCTGTATCTGTCCAATAAATAAAATGTAAAATACAGAGTAGAGCATCTACCTCACAGATTAGTAGTGAAGGCTGAACAGGACAGCAAACATAAAGCACTTAGCACAATCATTGGTACATGCATGGGAATGTTTTCCTTACTGTTCCTACTTGGCCACCCCATCTCTCAATTGCTGTTTATCTAGCAACTACTTTGTTTTTCTTGGTCAGCCTCAGACTTCTTGACTCACCCCCTCTCTCCCTCACCCCTGCCCATCTTTGGCTCCTGCAGGTGGCCTTCTATCCCCGCTGCTGCACAGAATGTACATTCAGCAAGGCCATTCATGCCTTCTAATGGCATTTCTGCCTTTAGAAGTTTCCAGGCCATTCTGCCATCTAAAGCCACTGCCTTCTATCTCTTTCTGGAGATGCTTCTTTTGCCTCTCCTGGCTCTTCTGCTTCTATTGTTTCCCCTTTCCCATCTCCTACAGCTGCCCTTCTGCTGGCCCTGAAGGTTAGGGCTGATGATTTCATTCTAGCTTTCCAGAGATGAGATCAACTTGCAAAATGCTTAATAGTGAAAGTTTTCTCACTTATCCGGTCTTTCTTCTGACTTTTATCTGCCTGATCTTTGAATAAACTGGTTATCCCAAGAGAACCTCAGACTCAGCATACCCAAACTGAGGTGACTCTCCTTTCCCCAAAACTACTTCTAACATTGTATTTTTTTCAACATGGGATGATGGTATTATCAATCCTGATTGCTGTTTCAAACCTCTGATAGTGTGCTGGGCAAAGGGTATAATTCTAGTAGACCTGTTTTAGTGGGTGTCTGTGATCAAACTAGTAAAACAAAATAGGTTAACTCTGTATTTGCAGACAAAGATTATAAGTGTAAGAACCATTAGTCAGAATGTGACAGGAATTTCAATAGTAAGAAATGGGATAGGGCCCCAAAATACAGATATCAGGTATAGTCCAAAAGTCAAAACTGAACTACACCAAGCTCAGGGTATTAGGGAGGGGACTCAAATTTGGGTCTAAGAATAAGTAAGACAGACGTGAGAAAGGTACACAGAATGCACCCTTATAAGAATGCACCCTTATAGTGCTTATAAGATGCTGTAGGACTTCCAGCCAACCTGAGTGTCTCTTTTTCTTCTTCTCTTCCTCCTCCAGCTCCCCCTCCTCTTCTTTTTAAATATTTTTTGTTTTTAGTTATCTTTATTGAACAGAGACAGCCAGAAATTTAGAAGGATTGGGGAGATAGAGAAACAGACAGACAGCTGCAGCTCTGCTTTTCCCTGCAGGTGGAGACCGGGGGCTCGAACCTGGTCCTCACCCACTGTAATGTGCTCTCAACCAGGTATGCCACCACCTGGCCTCCCCCTACTCCCCCCCCCTCTTTAATAGAGGCAGAGAAACAGTAAAAGAGGCCAAAGCTTCCATCAATGTTGTAGGAGTCAAATTTGAACCAGAATTGACATGTGACAAAGCAGCACACTATTCATCCAAGTGAGATATTTCACCAGCCCACTTTTTTTAAAAAAGATTTTATTTATTAATAAGAAAGATAGGAAGAAAGAGAGAAAGAACCAGACATCACTCTGGTACATGTGCTGCCAGGGATTGAACTTAAGACTTCATGCTTGAGAGTCCAATGTTTTATCTACTGCACAATCTCCTGTACCACCCTGCCCCCAATTCTCCTCACCTTTCACTTTTACTCTACTATTCACTTAATTCCACATCTCCTTTAGATTCATCTTTTCTAGCTTCTTTGCTGTCACTATCCCACTAGCTCAGGATTCTGTTCCTCATCTTACAGACCACAACCACCTAAAAACTATCCCCAGTCTCTCATTTTCTCTCCATCATAATTATGAATTGTGATCATACCATATCTGTTTTAAAATTTTCAATAGTTCCTGATTGCTTTCAGGAATGAGTACAAGCTCTTTTGTTTTCATATTCTAGCCCCAGCTTGCTTTTCCAGCCTCCATTTCTTGCTAATACAGCCATGACAAATGGCTAGTACTCTTTGCTCCTCAGAAAATGCCAAACTTCAAACTCCACCCCCAGCCACACATAGAGTATTTCTTCTATCTGGAACACTCCTACTACAGCCAACTGCCTTCATGTCCCTTTAGCATCCACTTGCAAACATCTCAGTAGTCAGGCTTCCTCCTCACACAGAATGCAGTGCTTTTATTCACCCATTAACTTATTTTATATTTGTTTACACTCTGTCTTCCATAGTACAAAATGGGCACCTTGGGGTCAGGGCCCTTGTCATATTCATCCCCAGGGAGTGTTATTACAGTGTCTGGCACAGAAGAACAATGAAAACAGCCAGTTTGTAGTGCTAAATCTTTTACATGCACCATTTCATTCAATTCTCACAAGTACTAGGTAGGCACTAATTATCCCGCCCCATTTAGAGTAAGGTTTGCCAGCCGCTCAATAATTATTCCTGAATGACAAATGAACTACACTGTGAGCAGTTACAGCTATTCAGCCTTAAAGATACCCTCAAATGAGGCCAGAAGTTCTTGGTCATTCCCACATACAATACAAACTTTGAAATAACACTTTGAAATAACCTTTAAAAAGATTCTCAGGTGTTTGTAGGGAGTGTTATTTAATTCACCCCTAGCCTTTGCTGCCCCTATCCCAAAAATCAATATCTCTGTTTCATTTGTGATGGCAATGCTAGCTATTCTTTCATAAATTTCACAAAATTAAGACAGAGAATTCTGGTCACAAATTTATTCAAAATTCCAACAAGTTTGTTTGGATGAGAAGGATACTCTCTAAGGAAAATATAATAGAACAAGACTAACTGAATAAGTAAACATCTTAAATGCAGCAGTAGTCACAGGGCATCTACACATTCTTATCAAAGAACCACCTGCAACACTAATCAGCTTTAAGAAAAGATGAAACGGGAGTTGGGCGGTAACGTAATGGGTTAAGTGCAGGTGGCGCAAAGCGCAAGGACTGGTGTAAGGTGTAAGGATCCCGGGTTCCAGGCCTCGGCTCCCCACCTGCAGGGGAGTCGCTTCACAAGCAGTGAAGCAGGTCTGCAGGTGTCTATCTTTCTCTCCCCCTCTGTCTTCCCCTCCTCTCTCCATTTCTGTGTCCTATCCAACAACAACAATAACAACTATAATAATTACAACAATAAAAAAGGGCAACAAAAAGGAATAAATAAATATTGAAAAAAGAAAAGATGAAATGAGGGTCTGGTGAGATAGCTCAACTGAGAAGGCACCTGCTTTCTTTTTTTTTTTTTTTCCTTCAGGGTTATTGCTGGGCTCGGTGCCTGCACCATGAATCCACCGCTCCTGGAGGCCATTTTTCCCCCTTTTTGTTGCCCTAGTTGTTGCAGCCTCGTTGCAGTTATTGCCATTGTTGACGTTGCTTTGTTATTGAATAGGACAGAGAGAAATGGAGAGAGTAGGGGAAGACAGAGAGAGAGGGGAGAGAAAGATAGACAGACACCTGCAGACCTGCTTCACCGCCCGTGAAGCGACTCCCCTGCAGGTGGGGGGGGGGGGGGCCTCGAACCGGGATCCTTAGCCGGTCCCTGCGCTTTGCGCCACGTGCACTTAACCCACTGCGCCACTGCCCGACTCCCAGCACCTGCTTTCTTAATGAAACTCTGTGCCCATTAAATACTTATGTGCCATTCTCCACTCTTACCAGCCCCTGGCAAACACCAAATCTCATTTGATTTTAAAATGCCAGCATTCAAAGATCAAGTTTCATTCACACTTTTAAGTGTAAATTACCATCATCTGCTAAACTTGCATCACTACAGGAGACTGTCATGGAAAGTGGGCAGGAATTAAGAGCTTTATAGAGCTGGGAGACAGGCCTAGGTGGCAATTTTGGACAGTTTTGGACAATCAGTGGGTGGAAGGTGGGGGTGTGATAGTGGGAGACATTCCAAGACAGAGAGACGGGGAGGCACAGTAACTGCTGGCTTTGTAGTTTCACTTCATGGGAGAAGCCAAGTGTATTCAGGTGCAAGGACCAGAAACCTCAGTTGTTTTTCAGTTCAATGGCAACTGCCTCTGGCTAAGTGGTACACATACAGAGAAAGAGAGAGAGAGAGAGGAGAAGAGGGAGGGGGAGAGAGGGAGAGAAAAGGAGAGAGGGGGAGAGGGAGAGAGAGGGAGAGAGAGAGAGAGAGAGGGAGGGAGAGAGAGGGAGAGAGAGGGAGGGAGAGAGGGGGAGAGAGAGGGAGAGAGAGAGAGAGACCTAAACAGCAAGGAATCAGGCCTCCCAGAAACTAAATGCAGGAATTTCCGTCACAATAGTCTTCACAGCTGGCCCTGTAGCACCTGTCTGAACACATCCAACCTCAGGGTACAACAGAGCCCAGACATTCCCGAGAACATCCCGGCAGCTCCATAAATCCCAACCCTATAAATACAGAAGAGCTATAGAGGCTTCTGGTTTTTCCTGCTTTTTTTTTTTTTAAAAAAAATCTCATCTCCTTCCAAAACTCATCTGCTATATTCTTGCCTTTAGGTTCCTAACTATTAAACAATTTATTCTGTTTTATATCTTAATGTTTTTTCAGCCACCAAGTTGCAGATGCTACCATGGTGCAAACCTGACTTCCCCGGACATAGCACCTCACCAATGTACCCTGGACCTCTGTCTCCCCAGAGCCCTGTCCCACTAGGGAAAGATAGGGACAGGCTGGGAGTATGGATTGACCTGCCAATGCCCATGTTCAGCAGAGAAGCAACTACAGCAGCCAGACCTTCTGCACCCCATAATGACCCTGGGTCCATGCTCCCAGAGAAATAAAGAATTGGAAAACTTTCAGGGGAGGGGATGGGATGCAGAACTCTGGTGGCAGGAATTGTACCCCCTCTTATCCTGTGGTCTTGTCGATATTTTTTATTTTATAAGTAAATCAGTTTTAAAAAATCTAATCTCCCCTGCAAATTGGCGCGCACACACACACACACCCGCTTTAAACCTTCTCCATAACTCTTACCTCATGGTGGTGGTGGGGGGGAGGGTTGTCCTGGCTAAAGCCGCTGCTAGAACTTTTATGAATTTTTTTTATCTCCCTATGAAGAACATATTCTTGGTACAGCAAAAATCACCATTCTCATGTTTAGTTTATTCAAAACTTTTTTTTTTTTTGGCAAACACTTAGACTTTCTGCAAACCTCTTTGTATTTTCTCTTCTACCATCATTAATGCTATAAGTGATTGTCTTTTTAAAGGAACCATTTTTTCACAAAGTTTCGATTAGTTAAGATTCACAATCATACTGCACTTTAAATCTGTGTTTTGCAAGACTACAAAACATCACTAGTCAAGAATCTTTGGTATGGCTTACCAATCAAAGACGGAGGGAAGGAAGGGAGGGAGGGAGAAAGAGGGAGGAAAAAGAAGGGAAGAAAGACAAAAATGTTAAGTCTACACTCTAACCTCTAAGGTCTATGTATTTTTCCCTCTCCCCCCTTTTCTTTTTATTTGATAGAACAGAGAGAACTTGAGAACAGGAGGGGGAAACAGAGACAGAGACACCTGAGGTACTTGCTTTATCACTAATGAAGCTTCCCTCCTGCAGGTGGGAAGCAAGGGCTTGAATCCAGATCCTTACACATGGTAACCTGTGAGTTTAAGCAGGTGTGCTACCACAGGGCCCCTCCTTTTTCTCTTGTAATTAACAGTAGCATCCCACATATTCTTGAGATATACAGAACATGCCTAGAAGCAGCCTTGCCCACCCTTTCACCACCTGTCCTTCCCCAAGTAAGTCAGTATATCTTCATTCTATATCCCAGAATCTCACAAGCTGGAGGTGCTTATGTTATAGTCAACTTCTGTGAGAAGCTGGGCTGGTATAATTATTTTTCCCTCCAGGGTTATTGCTGGGGTTCAGTACCTGCACTATGAATCCACTGCTCCTGGAGGCCATTTTTCCCATTTTGTTGCTCTTGTTGTTGTTGTTACTGTTATTGTTGCCACTGCTGTTGTTGAATAGGGCAGAAAGAAATTGAGAGAGGAGGGGAAGACAGAGAGGCGGAGAGAAAGATAGATACCTGCAGCCATGCTTCACTGTTTGTGAAGCGACGCCCCTGCAGGTGGAGAGCCAGCGGCTGGAACAGGGATCCTTATGCAGGTCTTTGCACTTTGTGCCATGTGCACCATATGCACTTAACCAGCTGCGCTACCGCTCATCCCCGGGCTGGTGTAATTTAAAAAGAGAGGAAAGGAGAGTCAGGTGGTAGCACAGCAGGTTAAGTGCACGTGGGGAAAAGCACAAGGACTGGCGTAAGGATCCCAGTTCCAGGCCCAGGCTTCACTTCACAAGTGGTGAAGCAGGTCTTTAGGTGTCTATCTTTCTTTCTTTCCCCCTCTGTCTTCCCCTCATCTCTCCATTTTTTTTCTGTCCTATCCAACAACAACGACATCAATAACAACAACAATAAAACAACAAGGGCAACAAAAGGGAGTAAGTAAATAAATATTATTAAAAAATAAAGAGAGGAAAGGATAAGGATCATATAGAAAAGCCACAGATTGTAAGCCTGAGGCAGAGCCTAGACAAAAACCTAAACTTATTTATTTCACAGATGTGCAGTCAGGAACTAATGAGAATACAAATGAAGGTGTTCTGCATAGAGTTCTTACTTATGAGCACAGAGTACAGCATATGGAGATCATAGCAGCTTAGCCCTGTTTCTTTAACCAGTGACAGCAATTAGCTAATTATTTCACTTCTAAAGCACGAGGAACAGTGTGGGCAAATATGGTAGACCTGGCATCTCTGACTTTCTAAAGGAAAGTATTTGATGAGATACCCATGGAGTCCTTGTGGACAAGATAGAGAAGAGTTCTGGGCTAGAGAAGGAAAACTGGTAAGTGGGGGAACCAAACTGTCCCCAAGAAGAGATTACTGAACCTAGAAGAAAAACCTAGTGTGTGTGTGGGGGGGTTTCCAGAGGGAATTTCTCACTGAATTCCAAAGTACTCCTTTCTCACCACAATGGACTCAACATCCTTAATTCCCTTTTAAAAAAGGCGTTAAGGAGTATCATTCACTTAAACAGATATCACAAAACTAGGAGAAGACAAAAGTAATTTAAACATGATAATCAGCTGTGTAAATGTATTTTTCAGAGCAATTTTATGAATTGCTGGCAATTTATACTTATTTCCTATGCTGTATAGCAGAGGCCTCCAATTTGTAAACAGCTTATATGCGCTTTGTTTGGCTTTCCTAATGTTAAGAAAAAATATCTTGTGATTTATTTATGAGGGAGAGGGAGAGGGAGAGGGAGAGGGAGAGGGAGAGGGAGAGGGAGAGGGAGAGGGAGAGGGAGAGGGAGAGGGAGAGGGAGAGGGAGAGGGAGAGGGACTGACCAGAGCACTGCTCAGCTCTGGCACATGAAGGTTCTGGGAATTGAACCTCAAGTCTCAAGCATGCAAGTCCAGTGGATTATTTCCCTGGCCTAAGGTACAATTTAAAACTGTCTAAAAGCATGCAAAAAATAACTGGCTACACATAAAAATCCAGATTTTATGCTTATAAAAGCAGAAAGACATCAGCCCTGCAGGGCAGCATCAGCTGGAGGTGAGTGTAGCTGGAAGGGCCAATTTCCCCCTTGGCTGAGCCCTCACACTCCATTTTGGGTGCCAACAGAGCTCGATTCATTCCACTTCACCTGCCTGGCCTAACACTGGCATCTGAATTGGTGACTTCCTGCAGTAAGATGGGGGCTCATGTTATTAAGTGCGTCCCATTAACTGTACATTTGATTTGATTGTGCTTTAAATTCCAGTTCCATCTTTTCTCACTTTCAGCTGTCACAGGTTTTTCTGCTGCAGGACCCATTATCTGAACTATCTTCTAGTGATAACCTCTCTACACAGAACATCCCCCATTTTCTAGTGTGTCTACCTATCCTTTGGTTTATTTAATCTTCTCAATGTTCCAGGAAATCTGGTTTTACTGTTGGTATTATAAGAGAACTCAAAGCTCTAACAAGGAGGGAACAAAGCCAAGATTTCAACTCAAGGTTTGCATTAAATTTTAATCAGCCATTCCCACCATACCATATCACGTACACCCATCAGCCCCTGCAGACAGCCCCGATTCCAGGTGGACAACTGGAGGAGACTTAAGTCCAGATTGCAAAGCTTCTGGGCTATTCAGGAAAAGAGGGAAGCATTTGGAATCTTTGCTTTACTTCCGTTTTTAATCTTCGAAAAAGGAAAACTGTATAGTAGTGTGTAATCCAAAGACAGCTGATTCTCATTTGCACTTAACCTATGCTGAACTCACATAGTAAATTTTAAAGCTCTGCTCTTGAAAATTACATTTTGTACTTTAAGATCTCCTTGGTAACACTTGTAACTGGTATCTGAGCTACAAAAATAAAGTTTGGAACCAATCAAGGGCTGGAGTAAGAATAAAATCTAATTGGAAATACAACTCAGGAAAGTTCCAGAATGACAGCTATGTAGCCAAGTCAGAAAAACCTTTCCCAAATGGAGGACAGCAAAGCCCCAGGGAAGGGAGACAGCTGAGTTAATATCTGACTGAATCAAGGCTTTGGACTGAGGATGCAGAGAGCATGACCAAGCAATACGGAAGAGGGAAAGGCAATTAAAAGATTCAGAGAAAACAAAAGCAAAGGGGTGGGGGTAGCACAGTAGGTTAAGCACACATGGCTCAAAGTACAAGGACTGACATAAGGATCCCACTTCAACCCCCCGGCTCCCCATCTGCAGGAGGGTCGCTTCACAAGCGGTGAAGCAGGTCTGCAGGTGTCTTATCTTTCTCTCTCTCTCTCTGTCTTTCCCTCCTCTCGATTTTTCTCTCTATACTATACAACAACAACAGCTATTAACAACAATAACAATAAAAACAACAAGTGCAACAACAAGGGCAACAAAAGTGGGGAAAATGGCCTCCAGGAGTAGAGGATTCGTGGTGCAAGCACCAAGCCCCAGCAATAACCCTGGAAGGAAAAAAAAAAAAAAAAAGCGGGCGGGATCATACCACTGGAATTTTCCTTAAACAGTATTTACAGATTTTTCAACTGTACACACAGCATGAATTTCAACCTACAGAGTATGAGTCAGTTACACAGAAAAATGTAAATATCACCAACTTTGATAAAGAGAAAGGTACAGGTGGTCTGGGAGATGTTGTAGTGGGGTATATAGCATTAAACTCTCTAGAATGAGGTCCTGAGTTCAATCCCAGCAGCACATGTGCCAGAATGATGTCTGGTTCTTTCTCTCTCTCCTCCTTTTTCATTAATAAATTAAAAAAATAAAAGCGAAAGGTATAGAAAACAGGAGGGGAGGAGGAAAGAGAACTATAGAGCAGAGTAGAAAGATATCTGCATTCTCAAATCATTAAAAATGTCTTCATGAGATGACAAAGACTGAAGACTTAAGCCTGCTATTTAAAGTAACCGGGTAATCAAGAAAGTCATAAATGGTGATATAATCATGTCAAGACAACAGAGAATGCAAGGTAAAGTTGGTTTAGGTGAGCTAAATACTAAAAAAGCCTAGCAGAAAATCAACAAACACATAATGTTGAAAATGAGTTAAAAGAAATAGCAAGAACAGGAAGCCAGGCGGTGGCGCAGCGGGTTAAGCGCATGTGGCACAAAGCGCAGGGACCGGCATAAGGATCCCAATTGGAGCCCCCGACTCTCCACCTGCAGGGGAGTCGAGTCGCTTCACAGGCGGTGAAGCAGGTCTGCAGGTGTCTATCTTTCTCTCCCCCTCTCTGTCTTCCCCTCCTCCCTCCATTTCTCTCTGTCCTATCCAACAACGATGACATCAATAACAACAACAATAATAACTACAACAGTAAAACAAGGGCAACAAAAGGGAAAAAATAGTCTCCAGGAGCAGTGGATTCATAGTGTAGGCACTGAGCCCCAGCAATAATCCTGGAGGCAAAAGAGAAAGAAGGAAAGGAAGGAAGGAAGGAAGGAAGGAAGGAAGGAAGGAAGGAAGGAAGGAAGGGAGGGAGGGAGGAAGGGAGAAAGAAAGGGCAAGAACATATTATTCAGAGATATGGGTATAATTGCAAGGATTAAAAAAGAAAAAAAAAGCCACAAACTTAAACTTAAAGCCACAAACTTTGGAGAGTTGGAATAAAAAGAAAAAGATCATTTTATTTTTTTAATTTTTTATATTTATTTTCTCTTTTGTTGCCCTTGTTGTTTTTTATTGTTGTTGTAGTTATTATTGTTTGTTGTTACTGATGTCATCGTTGTTAGATAGGACAGAGAGAAATGGAAAGAAGAAGGGAAGACAGAGAGGGGCAGAGAAAGATAGACATTTACCGACCTGCTTCACTGCCTGTGAAGTGATTCTCCTGCAGGTGGGGATCCAGGGGCTGGAACCAGGATCCTTACCATGGTCCTTGCGCTTTGCACCACGTGTGCTTAACCTGCTGCGTACTGCCCGACTCCCTTCATTTTATTATAAGTTTATATATTTGGTTTATTTTTAGATGTAAGTATGTATTATTTTATTTTTAGAAAAGGTATGCTGTGCTAGAGAGCAAACCCAGGATTTCCTTGGCCCAATTTATTTGTCTCTCAGAAAGGGGGATGGAGGGGATTGACGGACAGAGCACTCCTTCAGCATCCAGGAGGCTCCCATTATTTTGTCTTCCTTGCTCTTTCATGCAGCACATGAAACTGAACCCAAGATCTCACACATGCAAGGCACTTTCTCTGCCACTGAGCTACCTCTCTAGCCCCTAAAATCGTTTAAATCTATGTGGAAAGGTATCTATCTTTCTCTCCCCTTCTCTGTCTTCCCCTCCTCTCTCGATTATTCTGTGTCCTATCCAGCAACAACAACAAAGGGCAACAAAATGGAAAAAATGGCCTCCAGGAGCAGTGGGTTCATAGTGGCACTGCCAGCACCGGGCCCCAGCGATGATAACCCTGGAGGTCAAAAAAAGAAAAGTCAGTTTCCTTACCAGGCCTTATCGGTTTCTTTAGCCAGTACTGTCCAATGTGTTCTGAGGAGTTTTTTGTTTTGTTTTCAAGATTTACTTATATTATTATTTTTCTTTCTAATGGGAGAGAGAGAAATACAGAAAGGGGAGGGGGGCACAAGAGCACTGCTCAGCTCTGGCTTAAGGTGGTGAAGGAGATGGAACCTGGGGCCTCTGGTGTCTCAGGTGTTAAAGCCTTTCTGTATAACCATTATGTTGTCTCCTCAGCTGTAGAGTGGTTCTTAAACTGTGATCTTTGGACCAGCATTGGCAGCATCAGCAGTGTCACCTGAAAACTTGTTCAAGGGGGCTTAAGCGCACATCACACAAAGCACAAGGACTGATGTAAGGATCCTGGTTCAAACCCCCGGCTCCCCACCTGCAGGAGGGTCGCTCCACGAGCAGTGAAGCAGGTCTGCAAGTATCTATCTGTCTCTTCCCCTTTCTGTCTTCCCTTCCTCTCTCCATTTCTCTCTATCCTATCCAACAACAAAAACAACAGCTATAACAATAACAATAAAAACAACAAGTGCAATAACAAGGGCAACAAAGATGGGAAAAATGCCCTCCGGGAGCAGAGGATTCATACAAGCCCCAGCAATAATGCTGGAGGCAAAAAAAAAACCAACTTGTTTTGAACACAAAGACTGGGACACCACCCTACACCTACCTAATCAGAAACTCTAATGGAGTATGGGGACTTGTAGCTTAGCAAACCCCCCAGGTGATTCTGATGCAGACTCAGGTCTTGAGTGAACCAAAACTGGAAGCATTTGTTGGTGCCATTGTGAACTTCTCAGCTACAGCTAAAGTGTCAACTGGTAGGCTGAGGTCACCTCAGGTGAAGGTTTGAGCTCCTTCTAAAAGAATATGTATTTTAAAGGGACTTCTACAGGGTTGGTTCAATTCCTTGAACCACCAATGGCCAGAGCTGAGCATGAATAAATGAGTGAGTGAGTGAGTGAATGAATACCTGGAGCTAAAAATAGTTTCTCCAGGTGTCCCCTGACTTTTGCCTTGCCTCTTCAGGAGAGATTAAACAGCAAGGATCCAGCATAGGAAGAGGGTTCTGAGATATGCTCCACGGGCAGCGAGTGGGCTGAGTGACCCCTTGGCCTGAGCAGCTGAGTGGGCTGGGAGTGTCTTGTGGCTGGTCGTACGTCATCTGCTATTCTAAGGCTGCAAGAGGCACTTCACTTCTGGCTTCTGACATTCTGGACAGAAGTCTCAGATATCCTTTGACTCTTTCTGACTTAAAAATAGACTAGAGTGGGAGTGGGATTGGGGAGCGCCATAATTAACACCCTTATATACACTCTGGTGGTGGGCTCTGGGGTATATCCTTTAGCAGCTTCCCATTTCTGCTTCTGCTAGGAGGGAGCATTAATCCAGAAAAGCAGCATCCTGTTGGCTCACAGCTCCAGGAAGGTAGAGATAGTTGCAGGAAGAGATAGTTGCTTAACAGATATGCAAAAGACTTTCATACCTGAGGTTCTTTGGTCCCAGGTTCAATCCCCAAAACCACCATAGGCCAGAGCTGAGCAGTGCTTTGGTCTCTCTGTATATCTTTCATTAAAATAAATTTTTGGGGGGGATGGGTGGTGGCATACCCAGTTGAGTGAACACATTACCAAGCACAAGGACCCAAGTGTGAGCCCCTGCTCCCCACCTGCCCTGCAAGGAGGACGCTTCATGAGCAGTGAAGCAGGACTGCAGGTATCTCTCTCTCCATGTACCCTCTCAATTTCTCTTTCCTAACAAATTTTAAAAAAATAAGAAGAAGAAAGGAAGAGAAGAGAAGAGAGAAGAAAAGGAAAGAAAAGAAAGAAAAAGAAAAAATAGCCACCAGAAGTGGTGGATTAGTAGAGCAGGCACGGAGCCCCAGTGATGACTCTGGTGGTATAAGTACATAAGTATTTAAAAATAATAATGTTTCATGACTTCTACCATTTCCCTCACCAAATACAGCAACCAGACAAAGCCTGAAATCCTTAACATGCAATTTACAAAAGTAGTAATCAGGCAAAGTGGTGGTGCACCTAGCTGAATGCACCTGTTACAATGCGCAAGGACTAGGGTTCAAGCTCCCAGTCCCCACTTGCAGGGGGAAAGCATCCTGAGTGATGAAGCAGTGCTACAGGTGTCCCTCTATCTCTCCCTATCTCCCCTTTCCTCTTGATTTCTGTCTCTATCCAATCAATAAAGATAATTTAAATTTTTTTAAGTATTAATCAGGGAAACTGAAATTTACCAAATCCAGTTCAACACACCAGAATATTCTTTTTTAAAAATATTTATTTATATCGTTTTTGTTAACCTTGTTGTTTTTATTGTTGTTGTAGTTATTGTTGTTGATGTCATCATTGTTGGATAGGACAAAGAAAAATAGAGAGAGGAGGGGAAGACAGAGAGGAAGCGAGAAAGACACCTATAGACCTGTTTTTCTGCCTGTGAAGCGACTCCCCTGCAGGTGGGGAGCTGGGGCTCTAACCGGGAGCTCTAAGCCGGTCCTTGTGCTTTGTGCCACGTGCGCTTAACTCACTGTACTACCGCCCGACTTCCTCAACAGAATATTCTATTGATATGAT
Source organism: Erinaceus europaeus (assembly GCF_950295315.1). Taxonomy (NCBI): domain Eukaryota; kingdom Metazoa; phylum Chordata; class Mammalia; order Eulipotyphla; family Erinaceidae; genus Erinaceus; species Erinaceus europaeus. Next base: position 78,688,219 of record NC_080173.1, on the reverse strand, counting down.
CAGCAAAATCCCCAAGAATGTCAGTAACCTTAGGCTGTCATCATATTTTACTTTTCAGAATAATGGATTTAAGTTTGTCAATGAAATAGGACACATTTTTATTTCTCCTAGTCTTACTAGCACTTAGGTCCACAGGCTGGTGGGCCTGAATATCCCTAATGAGGAAGATTATCATTGAAAATTCCAGAAACAATTTAGAAATTAATTATCAGAGACCCACCTGAACATAATCAAAATTGACTAAATTTTCAGCCTTGCTGCCTTCCTTCATTCAAAGTGCTTATGATATGTTTGGAAAACAAAATGGAAAACACAAATCGAGACAGGCAGCAGCATAGCAGGTTAAGCGCAAGTGGTGCAAAGTGCAAGGATCAGCGTAAGGACCCTGGTTCGAGCCCCCCGGCTCCCCACCTACAGGAGGGTGGCTTCACAAGTGGTGAAACAGGTCTGTATGTGTCTTTCTCTCCCCCTCTGACTTCCCTTCCTCTCTCCATTTCTCTCTGTCCTGTCCAACAACAACATCAATAATAACTACAACAATAAAACAACAAGGGCTACAAAAGGGAGTAAATAAATATTAAAAAAAAAGAGAACACAAATCAACATAAGTGTCAATGTACTGGAGAAAATAACAACAGAGGTTGCAAAATGAGACTATCCAAGAGAGTTCTGAACAGGCAGAGAGCAGAGTGTAGAGAGGAAGACATTCAGTCAGAAGAAACAGCAGAGACGGGGAATGGGGTCAGTCTGTTGCACAGAGCCTCTGAGGAGGTGGGCTGGCCTCAGGGGATGCTTTCTGCAGAGAAGAGAAAACTCTCATGCCTGAGACTCTGAAGTCCCAGGTTCAATCCCCTGCACCACCATAAACCAGAGCTGAGCAGTGCTCTGGTAAAATAAAATAAAATAAAATAAAATAAAATAAGGAGTCAGGTGGTAGCGCAGCGGGTTAAGCGCATGTGGCACAAAGCTCAGAGACCGGCATAAGGATCCCGGTTCCAGCCCCCGGCTCCCCACCTGCAGGGGAGTCGCTTCACAAGTGGTGAAGCAGGTCTGCAGGTGTCTGTCTTTCTCTCCCCGTCTTTCCCTCCTCTCTCCATTTCTCTCTGTCCTAGCTAACAACGATGACATCAATAACAACAACAATAATGATAAACAACAAGGGCAACAAAAGGGAAAATAAATAAATGAACATTTAAAAATAAATAAATAAATAAAATAACAGTGGAATTAGTATGATTAATATATGGGGTGGCAGGTAGCATAACTGATAATAGCTATATTTAATAAGTACTTACTACGTGTGATGAGACATTGTTTTAATTTTTACATTTACATGTAATTCATTCAATATACATAAAAACTTATTATGAGATAATATTAGCAGTCCCATTTTATAGATATAGAAACTGAGGCACGGAGAGATAACTTTTTCTTTTATGAATAATATTTATTTATTTATTTATTGGATAGAGTCAGAAATCAAGAGGGAAGGGACAGATAGAGAGGGAGAGAGACAGAGAAACACCTGCAGCCCTGCTTCACCACATGCAAAGCTTCCCCCTGCAGGTGGGGACCAGGGGGCTCAAACCAGGGTTTAGTTCTCTCTTCCATGCTGGGTGCTATTCCGCTTGCCTGAATCTTCTTTCAGTTTTCTTTTTAAAAATTTTATTATCTTTATTTATTTACTGGATAGGGGCAACCAGAAATTGAGAGGGAAGGGGGTGATAGAGACGGAGAGAGATAGAGGGACACCTGTAGCACTGCTTCACCACTCGTGAAGCTTTCCCCCTGCAGGTGTGACCAGGGGCTTGAACCTGGGTCCTTGCACATTGTAACATATGCACTCAACCTGGTGTGTCACCACCCGGTCCCTTTTCAGTTTTCTCTTCTCTTCTCTCCTCTCCTCTCCTCTCCTCTCTGCTCCTCCTCTTCTCTCCTCTCCTCTCCTCTCCTCTCCTCTCCTCTCCTCTCCTCTCCTCTCCTCTCCTCTCCTCTCCTCTCCTCTCCCCTCCTCCCCTCTTTTTTTTTTTTACCAGAGCACTGATCAGTTCTGGCTTATGGTGGTATGGGGGAATTGAACCTGGGACTTTGAGGCTTCAGGCATGAGCCTCTCTTTGCATAACCATTATGCAATCTACCCCTGCCCCCAATGTTATGTTTATGTACTATTTCAAGTCAACTGATTTTTACTTGTTTTTCTTATCAGTAGAAAGTCTAAACCTCCCTCCACTGCTTCTGAATCCACACAATCACCTGATTTTCACATGAAATTTTAGAGCTGGAGATAATTTAGTGTTTATCTAGTCCAACTAACTCCCCTTTTAAAGATGAGGAAATGAAGACTCAAAAAGACTGTTTGCCAGTAATCAATTAAAAAAAAATTACTTCAAGCAATTTGAATTACCTGAGTTTACAAAGGAAATTTTTTGGCTGTTTTTAATATTTATTTATTTACTTATTTTCCCTTTTGTTGCCCTTGTTTTTTTATTGTTGTAGTTATTATTGTTGTTATTGACGTCATCGTTGTTGGATAGGACAGATAGAAATGGAGAGAGGAGGGGAAGACAGAGAAGAAGGGGACAGAAAGACAGACACCTGCAGACCTGCTTCACTGTCTGTGAAGTGACTCCCCTGCAGGTGTGGGGGGGTCCCCTCGAACTGGGATCTTTCCGCTGGTCCTTGCGCTTCGTATCACCTGCTCTTAACCAGCTGCCCTACCGCCTGAACACCCACAAAGGAAATTGGTGGACCAGTTGGGCCTTCTTCCCTTGCCCTGACTAGTTTCAGTCTTCATGGCTACTTATATTAATCCCTTTCCACTAACTTTAATATTTGAAGCTTGTATCACTTAAAGAGTCCTAAAAATTCACCTCAAAACTCCAAAAAGCAAATCAGTGTCTCAATGCCACTGGGACCAAGGCAACAATATAATTAATCACACAAAAAGCAAAATGGGCGTGGGGGTGCGGTGGTGGCATGCCTAGTAGAGCACACATGTTACCATGCACAAGGACCTGGGTTCAAATCCCTAGTTCCCACTTGTGGTATAACAATGCTATCTCTCACCCTCAATCAAATAAAGAAGGGGCCAGGCAGCAGCACACCTGGTTAAGTGGTCTCCTTACAGTGCGCAAGGACCCAAGTTCAAGTCCCTGGACCCCAACTGCAAGGGGAGAGCTTCACAAGTGGTGAAGCAGGGCTGCAGGTGTCTGTCTCTCTCTCTCTCTATCTCCTCCTTTCTCAATCTATCTCTATCTCTATACAATAATAAATAAAATATATATATATATTTAAATTTATTTTCCTTTTTTTGTTGCCCTTGTCTTTTTGTTGTTGTTGTAGTTATTATTATTGTTGTTATAGATGTCATCTTTGTTGGATAGGACAGAGAGAAATGGAGAGAGGAGGGAAAGAGAGAGGGGGAGGAGAGAAAGATAGACACCTGCAGACCTGCTTCACCGCCTGTGAAGCGACTCCCCTGCAGGTGGGGAGCCGGGGGGCTCGAACCGGGATCCTTATTCAGGTCCTTGCGCTTTGCGCCACGTGCGCTTAACCCGCTATGCCACCGCCCGACTCCCGAAAATATATATTTTTAAAAGGCCACCAAGAGTGGCAGAATCTCATGTCAGCACCAAGCCCCAGTGATGACCCACCCCCTAGTTGGGGGGGGGGCAAAGAAGTCGCTAAGCTACTGCTTCTTGCCTCCCCCCCGCCAGAGCACTGCTCAACTCTGGATTATGGATGGCACAGGGGGACTGAACTTGGGAGTTGGGAGTCTCAGACATAAGAGTCTCTTTGCATAATCATTATGCTATCTGCCCCCCTTTCTTTTTCTTAAGGTTTATTTATCATTAATGAGAAAGCGTGAACCAGAGCATTACTCTGGCACATGTGATACCAGAGACCAAGCTCAGGACCTCATGCCGGAGAGTCCATGCTTTATTTACTGCACCACCTTCCAGGTCACTCAAAATAAATAAATTTATTAAATAGATTAAATTAAAGTTTTTCTACCTGCATACCAGGAGTTGCAATGAACTGAATGCTTGTGCCTCCTCCAGCCCCCTCATCCATCCATATACTGATGCCCTAATCTCAATATGACAGTATTTGGATGTTGGACATTAAAAGAAGCCAATTAGGTCAGAAGGATGGAGCCCTCATGAGTAGGATTAGTGCCCTTTTGGACAAAGGGTATAAACTTCCAGTTATAAGATTAACAAATTTGGAGGTCTAATGTACAACCTAGTGATTACAGATACAGCATTAAGGGCCTATATTTTTCTGAGAGAAAGAGAGCTTAAATGTTCTCACGCTCCAAAAAGAAGTGGGAACTAGGTGATGATATGAAGGTGAAATTGATACCCTGATGATAAACATTTTGTAACACATAAATATGTCAAATCAAAAGTGATGTACCTCAAACTTAAGAGAGTGTTATATGGCAATTATATCTTGGGAAGAGGGGTGGGGGGGATTAAAGTCCAGAGAACAAGCCAGGCGGCCTCTGCTGTGGGAGGAGAGAATGAAGTGGCACTCAGAAGAGTGTCCTCAGCTGTATCTGACCTTGCTGATAGCTCAATCTCACACTTCCAGCTTCCAGGACAGGTAAGACACATTTAGTTTATAAGGAAAAAATTATTTGTTTTTGTTTAAGATAGAAATAGTTTTGCTTGTTATATAGGAAACTGGGGAATGTTATGCATGTACAAACTATTGTACTAACTGTTGAATGTAAAAGATTAATTCCCCAATAAAAAAATTTTAAAAAAGAAATAGTTTTGCTAATATCACTTTATACTTCAGGTTGGTTTACCAGAAGCCAGCTTCTGAACCATTCTAACTAGTGAGTATCATAAGATAAGAGGTGAAACTTGGCCAAAGAAGAAAATCTGATTAATAAAAAGGTAAACAGAAGAGAAACCATTCTTGGAAGCTGAGGGATCTGAAATCAGATCAGGGTGTGGCCTGAGGAAAGTTCAAAAAGCTCTTCTGAGCAAGGAAGAATAAGGACTAACCTAGCCAAAAGAGGGGGGAAAGCAAAGCCCATAGAGAAGAGGAAAAAGGAAAAAGGAGGGGGCACATTGTGAGAAGGCACAGGGAACTTTAAGGATAAAGATGGGGGGAGGTAACAAGTGGTTTTCTTTTTTCTTTTTTTTTTAAATTTTTTAAAATATTTATTTATTCTCTTTTGTTTCTCTTGTTTTTTATTATTGTAGTTATTGTTGTTGTTATTGATGTCATCATTGTTGGATAGGACAGAAAGAAATGGAGAGAGGAGAGGAAGACAGAGGGGGAGAGAAAGACAGACACCTGCAGACCTGCTTCACCACTTGTGAAGCGACTTCCCTGCAGGTGGGGAGCCAGCCGGGGGCTCGAACTGGGATCCTTATGCCAGTCCCTGTGCTTTGTGCCACATGCGCTTAAACCACTGCGCCACCGCCCGACTCCCTCTTTTTTTCCTTTTTTGTCTCCAGGGTTATATCTGGGGCTCAGTGGCAGCACTATGAATCCACTGCTCGTGGCGGCCATTTTTTTTTCCATTTTATTGGCTAGGACAGAGAGAAGTTGAGTGAGGATGGGGAAAACAGAGGGGGAGAAATAGATAGACACCTGCAGACCTGCCTCACCACCTTTGAAGCAACCCCCCTACAGGTGGGGAGCTGGGGGCTCGAACCGGGATCCTGGTGCGGTTCCTTATGCTTCGTACTATGTGCGTTTAACCCAGTGCGCCACTGCCTAGCCCCCAGAAGTGATTTTCTAATATTAGATTCAGCACATGCTCATTTCCCAAAATGCAGCTGGAACGAGGGCCCCTGTGCTTCCCATGAGCCAAGGCAGCATTCTGCTTCTGGACCTTTTTTTTTTTTTTTTTTTTTTTTTTTTTTTGGTATCAGGACTGCACATGAATGCCAAAGCAAATCTCATCCATCCCAATTCTTCATTACAACACAGAATTATTCACAGAGCTTATCTTGCAATGTTCTTTCATCTTTGCCTCCCACTAACTTAAAACAATGTGTTTAAAAAAAAACAAACATTCAAGATCTCTACAGTAAATTCATATCCCTATTATTCACAAAGCACTTACTAGAAAGCCATTTATCCTGAATGCTATGTGGTCAGTTTTAGAAATGTGCCTTCGTTTAAGCTGCACTTAATAAAATAAATAAATAAAACCCTTGGTGAATACCGGAACACTATCGATTTGGACTAAATTCGCAGATTCCATTGCAAACAGCCAAGCTCTTGAAGTCTCAAGCACAAACTTCCCCTTTACTGATTGAAAAACAAACAGATGAGGGAAGACATGTGTGCGTGCCTTGCTAGACAACTGAACTAATGACACTCAAACTTCAATTTCTTTTGATTATCAACGTGATAAATGCAGACTCTGGGGAATTTAGGAAGCATGAGAAGAAAGTCCATGGATCACTTCTGAAAAGGTTCCTGAATAGATGGGTGAGGGTCAATCGAGTGCCAAGTCTGGTCAAATTCCAGCCCAAGTAAGAGCATGCCTGTAACCGTGCCCAAGCTGACTTTTCTAGTTGGACACAGTATTCAATTGCTGCCACTCATTGTTGCAACATTTTGCTGTGCTCTTTAAAGACAGCTGTCCCAATTGTTAAATGTCTGGGGGTTCAGTGGCAAGAAGGCACCAGCTCTCCTAAGCTATGTGGTCTATGTGATAGTCAAAAATCCCCTTCACTTGAACAACACTGAGAAGGAGGGAGGCCCTCCCTACCATGGGGTGACTGTATCACCAACAGGGTAAAGCAAAGCAGAGGCTACTTAGTGTGGGAGACAACCAGATATGAGGTCTGGAAAAGAACCATTCTTGGAAGCTGGGGCATCTGAAATTAGGTCAGGGTGTGGCCTGAGGAAAGTTCAAAAAACTGATCAAGGGAGAATAAGGACTAACCTAGCAAAAGGAAAGTGATTGGGTTTAGGGGCCACCTGGTAAGGCTTGTGAAAAAGGACAAAATGACAACTGGAGGATTTATGGAGGGCTGCAGTCAATGAGCTTTCTGACTGAGCTATGTGCTCATTCATTCAATACATATTTAGTGAGCACAACTGTGTCCAGGACTCTGGACTGTGCAACACACACAGAAGGAGCTTGCCCTGATAGAGGTCTGGGAAGACATGCTATTGAGGTAGGGATTAACTGTCATACTCCTCAGAACACAAAACCTTTCTTTTATTTATTTTTTTTTTTAAATTTTTGGACAGAGACAGAGAAATTAAGGGGAGAGGGAGAGGGAGAGGGGAAGAGAGAGACTTGCAGTACTGCTTCATTCATGAAGCTTTCCCCTTGCAAGTGGGGAGCAGGGGACCTGAACCTGGGTCCTTGTGCACTATAATGTGTGTGCTCAAAAAGGTACGCCACCACCTAGGCCCTAGCAAAACCTTTCAAACCATGCCACTTGCACAAGGGTCTGCCTAACATCCTTCAGATACACCCAGAACAAAACCTGCAGCCTTCCTTATACCAATTACCTTCCAAAAAATGACAGAGTTCTCTTGCCATCACTAACCTGCCTATGGATTAAAGACACACCGTTAGGCCTTTACACAGTGTAAACAGTCCGGCTAAAGCTGTCTTCTCTTCTTATACCACAGAAGTTCTCCTGGATAAAGCCTTTTGGCTTTGCCTTACCTTTTCTCTCCCTAATATTAGTGTGGCAAGCTGCCCGTCTACATGAGGGACAGCAGCTGTGCTTGCCCTGGTGTGAGTCCACACAGCAGGTGCAGCCCTTCCATGCTGCTCAAGCACCACACAGGCCAGGGGCAGCTCTCATCCCACTTTGTCAGGCCCCTTCATGCATGCACACGCTGTGCAGCTCAGCCCCACAACCCTTCCTTCTACACCTTCCAGCCCCCAAAGTGACGGAGATGGAACACTGCTGAGAAGGGAATGGAGCAGGCTGAAAAGCACCAGGATGGAGAGAAGCAGGGAGAGAATGGGGTACAGGGCTGCCTCCTTCAGGGATGCCAAGTTGTGGTCACACAAATAGTGGGGAAAGAAGAAAAGTAAGAGTGGGCTGGGTCAGGGAGCTGGGCAATAGTACACCAGCTTGAGTACATGCATTACAGTGTGCAAGGACCCAGGTTCAAGACCCCAGTCCCCCCCTGAAGAGGGAAAGCTTCACAAGTGGTGAAAAAGTACTGTGGGTCTATCTATCTCCTTCTCCATCATCTCCCCCTTCCCTCTTAACTGCTCTCTGTCTCGATCCACAAAAACATAAAATTTGTGGGTTTGAAAAAGGAGGGGGCCTGGCAGTGTCACATTTGGTTGAGTGCACAGTGTACATTTTATAATATGCAAGGACCCAGGTTCAAGCCCCAGGCCTCCCACTTGCAGAGGAGGAGCTTCACAAGCAGTGAAGCAGTATTGCAGCCCCTCTCTCTTCTCTCTCTCTCCTTCCCTTCCTCCTTCTTCCCTCCTGATTTCTCCATCTCTATCCAATAAATAAATAAATAAATACTTTTTTTAAAGAATGGGGTGATCTGGGAGGTGGCACAGTGGACACAGTGTTGGACTCTCAAGCATGAGGTCCTGAGTTCAGTCCCCGGCAACACATGTACCAGAGTGATGTCTGGTTCTTTCTCTCCTCCTATCCCTCTCATTAATAAATTAAACAATTAAAACTTTAAAAAGAATGGGGTGGGGATAGCTTATTGGTTATGCAAAAAGACTTTCATGCCTGAGGTGCCAATCCTATTGTTTTGTTTTGTTTTTTTGTTTTTATTTATTATTGGATAGAAATAGAGAGAAACTGAGAGGAGTGGGGGAGATAGAGAGGGAGAGGAAGACAGAGAGACACCTGCAGCCCTGCTTCACCACTTGTGAAGCTTTCCCTCTACAGGCGGGGACCAGGGGCTTGAACCTGGAACCTTATGCACTGTAATGTGTGCACTTAACCAGGTGCGCCACCGCCTGGACCCCTTGAGGTGCCAGTCCTTAGCACCACCATAAGCCAGAGCTGAGCAGTGCTCTAGAAAAAAGAAAATGCTATGAACACCTGATTTAACAGCCATATAGAGCATCAGTCAGGGTTGAGAACTATTGACTGAGCCCATTTCAGAACATCTGACTTTATAACAGAATTTCCCCCTCACTTGAAGGTATGTATGAACTACTTCATAATGGCATTGCCATTAAAATCAAATTTATACATATAAACCCACCTTTCCTGGAAAAGTTAAAACAATATAAAACTGGGTGTGTTCCAGAAAATGCAAAGCATGTGTTCACCATCACAGTTATATGGCCACTGATATATATATATATATATATATATAACAGAAACTAATTCTTTCCCTCTGGTAAATGTAAGCCAGTATTTAGCATTGTTACAAGATCCAAAGAGCTAACATTTATAAGCACTTCCAATAGTGTTAAGTTCCTCATGAGAGCCACAAAGACAAAAACATGTAGAAGGTCCTGGATGGCAGAGTAGTGTTTGCACACTGCTTTCTCTCTCTCCTACCCATTCACTCTCTACCTATGTCTCTCTTTCTTATTCTTTAATGAAAAATTATGGAAAAAAAGGGGGGCTGGGTGGTGGTGCACTTAGTTAAGTGCACATAGTATTAAATGCAAAGACTTGCACAAGGACCAGGGTTCAAGCCCCCAGCTCCCCACCTGCAGGGGGGATGCTTCACGAGCAGTGAAGCAGTTCTGCAAGTATCTTTCTCTCTCCATCTCTCTCTCTCCTCCTTTCTCAATTTCTCTCCATCCTATCCAAAAAATTGGGGGGGGGGGATGGACACCAGGAACAGTGAATTCATAGTGCAGGCACTAAACCCCAGCAATAATCCTGGAGGCAAAAAAAAAAGGAAAGAATGAACGAACCTATATGCAGTCAGGAAAGTGCAGTGGTAGAGTTCAAGACTTATATGTGCTCCAAGTCCAATCTCTGACATCACCTACACCCAAGTGATCTTTGGTTCTGTCTCTTTCACATACACACATCAATCAGTCTTTAAAAAGATAAATCAAATTTAAATTTTTATGTCTGTATTTTAATAGAAAAGAAAGTGAGGGAAATGGCTGAAAAGGGAAACCCAGGTCAGCTGCACAGAGGGAAATGGCTTGAGGAACAGAGCTTTTTTTTTTTTTTTCTTTCTTGCTGGTCCCTGTTCAGGCACCAGATGCCAGGCTAGCTTCACGGGCAGGAGAGAGATGATCAGGGACTCATGGCTGAGCTGGGAACGCAGTTCAGTCTTTATTGATGAGCAGGGATGCAGTGCAATCAATCTAATAATCTCTCTTCATTAGAAAATCCTGTCCTGGGAGTCGCGCGGTAGCACAGCGGGTTAAGCGCAGGTGGCGCCAAACTCAAGGACTGGCAAAAGGATCCAGGTTTGAGCCCCCGGCTCCCCACCTGCAGGGGAGTCGCTTCACAGGCGGTGAAGCAGGTCTGCAGGTGTCTGTCTTCCCCTCCTCTCTCCATTTCTCTCTGTCCTATCCAACAATGACATCGATAATAACTACAACAATAAAACAACAAGGGCAACAAAAGGGGAATAAATAAATAAATTAAATTAAAAAAAAAAAAAGAAAGAAAGAAAATCCTGTCCTTTATATCTCCTGAGGCGGAAGTGTGAGATCGGAAGAAGAAATACGTGGGATGGGGGTGGGGAGAAGGAAAAAGCACGCATATCTAACCAGTGGGGATTAAACCAATGCCCTGTAGGCAGGGTGGGTCTCAGGTAAAGCAGTGATTATGTAAATAGACCACAGTGTTAAGCAATGCAACAGAAGGGGTCTTAGAAGCAGACCAACACTTTCTAATTATTTTTAGGATAGAGACAGCCAAAAATTGAGAGGAAGGGGGAGGTAGAGAGGGAGAGAAACAGAGAGACACCTGCAGCCCTGCTCCACCGCTTGAGAAGCTTTCTTCCTGCAGGTGGGGATTAAGGGCTTGAACCTGGATCCTTGAGCATTATAACATGCACTCAATCAGGTGCGCCACCACCCAGCCCTGGTTTTTTTCTTTTTTAAAAGAACTTGGAAAACAATGAAAACCACTAGACCAGAGACTGGGGCCAGCAGCCTCCTCTGGCAGAGCAAAAACTCATTACCATACAAGGGTTCATGCCCTGGGCCGCCACAGGAAGCACCTGTAGGGGTGGGCAAGCTTTGTATGTAGTAGAGTGGTGCAGTGTTGTCTCTGTCTTTCTGTAACTCTCTACCTCTCTCTCTCTCTCTCCCTCTATCTAGAGGGAGGAAATGGCTGCCAGGAGCAGCAGTAGAAGTGTGCAGGCACTAAACCTCAGCAATAACCTTGGTGGCAAAAGAGAAAGAAAGAAAGCAAGAATGAGTGTGGGCAGAGGAGAGGGGGAGGGAGGGAGTGAGGCTGGGAGGGATGGAGGAAGGGAAAAAAAGAGGAGTGGGGGAAGAAAACCACTAAGTAGGTCAACAAAAGAGCTCCTCGGTAGTGTGCTGCTTTCCCATGTGCATGACCCAGGTTTGAGTTTGGCCCCCACCAGGTTGAAGGAAGCTTCAGTGCTGTGGTCTCCTCTTTCTTTCTCTAACTTAACAATGGAATGGAGGGGGTTGGGCGCTAGTGCAGCAGGTTAAGCACAGGTGGCGCAAAGCTTAAGGACTGGTGCAAGGATGCCGGTTCAAGTCCCTGGCTCCACACCTGCAGGGGAGTGGCTTCATAAGCGGTGTAGTGGGTCTACAGGTGTCTATCTTTCTCTCCCTCTCTCTGTCTTTCCCTCCTCCCTCCATTTCTCTACACCCTATCCAACAATAATAACAATAATAACCACAACAATGGATTCATAGTGCAGGCACCGAGCCCCAGCAATAACCCAGGAGGCAAAAAACAAACAAACAAAAAAACTGGAATGGAACGGAATGGAATGGAATGGAACGGAACGGAACGGAATGGAATAAGAAACCATTAAGTTTTTAAGGGAAATTTTGGGGTGGGAAAGCACAAAAAGGAAAGAAAAAGTGAAATATCCTCACATAGCAGACAATTCCACTCTTCTCTGCTCAGATTCCAGGAAGGTATCCTGGAGACAGACATCAAAAGAATTAGAGCTGGCAGCCCAGAACAGGTCCTACTGTCAGAGGCAGGCTAGGAGCCACAGAAAAGAAGCACATTCACAGGGCATTATTATTGTTGTTGTTGTTACTACTAATATTATTAAAAGATCTCAGAAATATATTTCAGTTTAATTTCACTTAAGGACTCTGTAGGGACTGGCTTTGAAGTCAAGTAGCCAGAGCAGCACTCGGCAGCAGGCTAGCAGGAGTAGAAACATACAACACCCACACGTAGGTCAGCTCCAAATTTTGTCATACCAATCAGAGCAGCTCTCTGTCTCTCTTCCTCTATCTAAAGGGATGCAGGGAGTCACTGGTAAAAGGCGAAAAGATTTGTGTGATCTGAAGAAGGACTACTGGGTGTGGAGACACCAAGGGATCTGATCCACGCTGGCTTCTAGGTTCATTTCCTCACGATATAATAACTCAGAAAATGTATCCTTGACAGAAGGACATGAATGGAGGAAAAGTAGTCTCTGCTAGGTGTAGGTAGTGCAGCTGAGATCAGATCTGAGGGAGCTACCTGGGCCTGAGTCTGATTGCCCTCCTGATACGAGAGACCCTGAGGGCCAGGCGGTGGTACACAGTTAAACCCACATAGTACAAGGACCCAGGTTGGAGTCTTTGACTCCCCAACTTCAAGGTAGGGATGCTTCAAAAGCGGCGAAGCAGGTCTGCAGGTGTCTTTTTCTTTTCCCTCTCTACCTCCTCCTCTCAATTTCTCTCTGTCCTATCAAATAAAATGGGCGGGGGTGGGGGGCACAAGGAGCAGTGGACTCATAGTACTGGCACCAAACCCCAGCAATAACCCTAGGGGGGAAATTTTTTTTTTTTTTTTAAAGTGAGAGACCTTGATGGAACCCCATCAATGACCCCTTACTTATAGGCACAAGCCTTGTTGGACACAAGTGGCCAAAACAAAAGGAAGAATAAGCATTTCACTGGGGCTGCTTTACTCATCTAGAAAACAGTTATTTAAAAAGCATGAGAGGTTCAAAGACAGAGGTCTGGCAGGACAGCTTGCCACGATGTGACAAACAGGTTGGCTGGCCACAGTGAAAGCTTAGAGCCTGTGTTCAGACCAAGCCAAAGAACCAGAGCAAGCATAAAGCTGACCCCATCCTAGCAGCTTCAGTCGACACAGAAGAGAGAGAACAGAGTTTCCTGCCAGAACTACCCCCTGCATCCAGTGTCTTCCCCACTTCCACCAGGATACCGAAGAACTAAACAGTGACATAAATTTATACTAACAAACTCAAGATCTGAAAGAAGATTCTGTCAGCAGCAATGCCGACAGAAGGGAACCAAGGAGAAGTTACATGTTCTGTCTGCAGGCAAATACAGAACCTGACAAAACGTTTTTCATGCAAAGGCAAACAAATAACACAAACTATGACATTTCAAGAAATATGCTACAACACAGCAGGAAAATGTTGTATTTAGCATATAAAGAGCAGATAACTAGAACCAGAAGAAAAATTTGGGGAAATTGCATGTTTTAGGCCAAAACATTAAAAAAAGAAATGAATAATGTGAGGAAGTCTTGTTTGATGACTAAAAATGCTGCTTTTAAAAAAAAAATCTCCATTTAAAGACTATAAAAACCAGTAGCACCAACACTGTATATGATTGAGAAGAACAACAAAAAGAAAACAAGGAAAGTCAAAGAAAATTAAAATAATGGAAAAAAGTAAAGAAGGAAGAAATGAAGAGGAGATAATAATTAAAGATAGAATAGACTTTTGGGGGCCAGGCAGTAGGGCAAGGACTGGTATAAGGATCCCAGTTTGAGACCCTGGCTCCCCACCTGCACTTGTGTCCCCACAAGCGGTGAAATAGGTCTACAGGTATCTTTCTCTCCCCCTCTGTCTTCCCCTCCTCTCTCAATTTCTCTCTGTCCTATCCAACAGGATAAAACAGGATAAAAACAGTAGCAATGGCAACAATAATAATAACAACAAGGGCAACGTGGGAAAAATGCCCTCCAGGAGCAGTGGATTTGTAGTGTAGGCACTGAGCCCCAGAAATAACCCTGGAGGCAAAAAAAAAAAAATAGACTCTTAACCCAAAAATTTTAAAGACTTTGTCTTATTAAAACAACCAAAGATGTAGACAAAGATACACTAACAGCACTGATAAGTATAACACATTTTAAAGCTAACCTAAATTCCTATGGGGGGAATTGTAAACAAAATTGTGGTACATGGATATAGTATAACACTATAGAGTTAGAGATAATCTTTTTTTTTTTTTTTCCTCCAGGGTTATTGCTGGGCTCGGTGCCTGCACCATGAATCCACCGCTCCTGGAGGCCATTTTTCCCCCTTTTTGTTGCCCTAGTTGTTGCAGCCTAGTTGCTGTTATTATTGCCATTGTTGACGTTGCTTTGTTGTTGGATAGGACAGAGAAATGGAGAGAGGAGGGGAAGACAAAGAGAGAGGGGAGAGAAAGATAGATACCTGCAAACCTGCTTCACCGCCTGTGAAGCGACTCCCCTGCAGGTGGGGAGCCGGGGGCTCGAACCGGGATCCTTATGTTAGAGATAATCTTATAGAATAATATGTTATCTGGGGGCCAGGTGGTGGCACAGCAGATAGAATGCACAAGGACCTGGGTAGAAGTCCTTGGTCCCCATCTTCAGGGAGAAAACTTCATGAGCAGTGGGTCAGTATTACAGGTCTCTCCTCTCTCTCTCTCCTGCTCTTCACTTCCAATATCTCTGTCTCTATAAAAAAAAAAGGGGGAAAAGCAAGAGAGAGGGAGGAAGGGAGGGAGGAGAGGGTTGAAGAAAGAAGGGAAGGGCTGCCAGGAGCAGTGGATTCACCATGCAGGCACTAAGTCCCAATGAAAACACTGGTGGAAGAGAGAGAGAAAAATAGAGAAAGTTATTTTTAAAGATTTCTATATTGATTTGGGGAGCAAGGGGGTGAGTGATTTGGGGAGCAAGGGGGGAACCAGAGCATCATTCTGGTATTTACTATGCTAGGGACGGAACTCAGAATCCCATGCCTGTAAGTCAGGCACTACCCACTGCGTTACCTCTAAGGCTACAAGAAGAAAATATTCTTACTGGGGCCCTAGTCGGGGATTCCTGAGATTCCCAAACAGACATGATGGGTCTAGACCTCAAATAAATCCCTCTCTCCATTGTTATTGGTCATCTCTATCAGGAACAACAAAATAGTCCCCTTTGTGGGCTCCCATAGGACCTTGCCTTCAACTTGGATCAACAACGGTAGAGAATGTTCCATCCTCTGAAGGGAGGCTGGACAACATACTCTATACTACACCTGAGGAAGATGGGACCTGAAATTGAGGCAGCTTGGAACGTTCCTACTCATGACCACAGAATGTGAGCTCAAATCTACAGGGATGCAGAGGTCACATAGGCTCCTAAGCTGAATATGGGCCCCAGATCACATCAAATCGATGGGGTTTACAGTCAACAATATTTATACACCTTTCCCATATTTGGGAGCTACTCTCTTCCCAGATCCAGCTTTCTGGTCCTTTTACCAGCCATGACATCATCTTCCCAGATAATAACTTGGATCCACCTGCATATCAGATGTCAGGCTCAGGAAAAAAGAAAAAAAAAAACAACAACTAGTATAGTCATAGGCCCTTTGAAATATAACTAAAATAGGCCTACTATCTACAAAATGGAGACCCCCCCAACTCTTCATCTGCACTATTCCACCCTTTAGGTTCATGATTAGTCAACAATTTGTTTGACTTTATATGTTAACTCTTTTTTCAGCCACCAGGTTCCAGATGCTAACATGATGCTAAACAGACTTCTCTGGGCAGACAACCCCACCAATGTGAACTGGAGCTCCACTTCCCCAGACCCCCTGTACCCCACTAGAGAAAGAGAGACAGGCTGGAAGTATAGATCAACCTGTCAAGACCCATGTTCAGCAGGGAAGCAATTACAGAAGCCAGACCTTCTACCTTCTGCACCCCACAATGATTATGGGTCCATACTCCCAGAGGGTTAAAGATCAGGAAAGCTATCAGGGGAGGGGATGGATACAGACTTCTAGTGGTGGGAATTGTGTGGAGTTGTACCCCTCTTATCCTATGGTTTTTGTCAGTGTTTCCTTTTCATAAATAAATTAAAAAAAAAAAAAAAAGAATACAGTCTTTTTTTTTTTTTTTCCTCCTCCAGGGTTATTGCTGGGCTCGGTGCCTGCACCATGAATCCACCGCTCCTGGAGGCCATTTTTCCCCCCTTTTGTTGCCCTTGTTGTAGCTTCGTTGTGGTCATTATTATTGCCCTTGTTGACACAATTCGTTGTTGGATAGGACAGAGAGAAATGGAGAGAGGAGGGGAAGACAGAGAAGGGGAGAGAAAGATAGACACCTGCAGACCTGCTTCACCGCCTGTGAAGCGACTCCCCTGCAGGTGGGGAGCCGGGGGCTCGAACCGGGATCCTTACGCCGGTCCCTGCTCTTTGCGCCACGTGCGCTTAACCCACTGCGCCACCGCCCGACCCCCAAGAATACAGTCTTACATGGATGTACTCATACACAGAAAATGATAAGCTAGGGGCCACATGGTAGCGCACCAGGTTAGGCACACACAGTACGAAGTACAAGGACTAGCATGGATTCCAGTTCCAGACCCACCTGCAGAGGGGTCAATTTGCAAGCAGTGAAGCAGGTCTGCAGATGTCTGTCCCCCTCTGTCTTCCCCTCCTCTCCCAATTTCTCTCTGTCCTATCCAACAACAATAAAAATGGGGGGGGGGGGGGAATGCTGCAGAACAGTGGATTCACAGTGCAGGCACCAAGCCCCAACAAGTTTCTTTACCACTAAGGACTGGTATCTTATAGTCTGTCGTATTTTAACACAGTTTAGTGGGCTTCCGAGAACCCTTCCCTAATGCAGCCTTTGTATGAAAGAAAGCATGGACTCCACTGACCACAATTAAGAAAAACAACTGACTTCTGCCCAAGTCTTTCTGGACTTTTCGATGTGTTTGGTTTCTAGAAGAGAGACGGGATCCCCATTACTGTTGTTAAAATTTGGAGGCTCCAGCTGGCCGGGCTAGCTTCACGGGCAGGTAACAGAGACGACCAGAGACATACGGCTGGGCAGGGAAGCTGTATTTCTTTATTCAGGAACAACGATTAATAAACTAAACCAAACTAATCACCAAACAGAACTCTGCTGCCTCTTTCCCCTCGGCAGCGCCAAGCACTCTCGAACTCTGGAACTCTGAAACCCTGGAACTCTGGCCCTCTCTCGGGGTTCCCAGGGGCGGGGCCAAGCGGGCGCGAAACTAACTAGACTGATCCAATTCTCTTGGCCGGGGAGATCTAGAACAACCCAATGTAAAGCATACAACACATTACAGCCAAAAAGTCACAGCATATATTTGTTTTGTGGGATTTGCTACGGGGTAAGTAGAAGCTAGACCCCATCTACCCTTCCCTGTGCCAACACACTTCCCATTTTTAAATAACTTGTCAATTTCCAAAGGTAAATGTTAGGGTTTGCTTCTTCTTGGGTGCCATAATTCTCCTGACTAAAATATTTGGGAATCTTAAATCTCTCAAGTGAAGTACTTCAAGTCCTGCATGAAGTTACTCTGTGGAAAACTGACTAAACACTCTGTATTTACGACCCCAGTTCAAAGACCTCCAGAAGGGCACTGGCAGGAAAAAGGAGGCTCCAAGGAGACCTACCAATCAGAGGGTCCAGAGATCAGGATGGGAATGTAGAAAGGATTTCCTGGCAGGGTCCCAGCACTCACTCCCAGGAGGTCTGTTCTCTACAGCTTTAAACACATCTTCCAGTCTTTAGACACTGAAAACAACTGCCACTTGGTCATTAAATCATATGTCTTTCTTCAGAAGAACATTACCCAATAATATTTTAATGAATTCCCTCCAAAGAATCATAGTTGCCAGTCCTATTTTATGTACCAGACAATTATAGAAGGGAAATCAGATGGGGGTCGGACGGTGGCGCAGTGGGTTAAGTGCATATGGTGCAAAGCACAAGGACCGGCAGAAGGATCCAGGTTCGAGCCCCCGGCTCGCCACCTGCAGGGGAGTCGCTTCACAGGCGGTGAAGCAGGTCTGCAGGTGTCTATCTTTCTCTCCCCTTCTCTGGCTTCCCCTCCTCTCTCCATTTCTCTCTGTCCTATCCAACAACAAACAGCGTCAACAACGGCAATAATAATAACCACAACGAGGCTACAACAAGGGCAACAAAAGGGGGGAAAAATGGCCTCCAGGAGCGGTGGATTCATGATGCAGGCACCGAACCCAGCAATAACCCTGGAGGAAAAAAAAAAAAAAAGAAGGGAAATAAGAGATTTATAAAATCACAAATGGCCTTAAAATTTAGCTCAATGACTATTAACAGATAAACAAATGAGCAAAATGTGGTATTCAAATACAATGAATTGTTAACCTTAAAAAGGAAGGGCATTCCACTGGTAGTGTGTGGATCTTGTATGCCGAAGGCTTCTAGTTCAATCCCCAGTGCTGCATGTACGATCTTGTATGCCGAAGGCTTCCAGTTCAATCCCCAGTGCTGCATGTACTGGGGAGTCCTAGTCTGGCTTCTTTCTCCTATGAAACTTTTCTCTCATATAAAGTAAATAAAATAAATGTAATGGCTGGGAAGGTGGCTCAGTGGTAGAACAGTGGATTTGCATATATAAGTCCCAAGTCCCACCCCTCACCACATATGGCTCTTTCTCTAAAAGAAATCACTTTTTTTTTCTTTTGTTTAGTTGAAGCCAGAGTACTGCTCGACTTTGGCTTATGGTGGTGCTAGGGACTGAACCTGGGCCTCAGGCATATAAGGCTTTTTTGCACAACCATTGCACTGTCTTCAAAGCCTATAAATGACCTTTTTTTTTTTTTAAGAAAAAAAAAAAACTGAGATGGGCGGTGGTGCAGTGGGATAATAAGCTCACATGGCACAAAGCGCAAGGACAGGCATGAGGATCCCGGTTCGAGCACCCGGCTCCCCACCTGCAGGGGGGTCACTTCATAGGCAATGAGGCAGGTCTGCAGGTCTTTCTCTCCCCCCTCTGTCTTCCTCTCCTTTCTCCATTTCTCTATGTCCTGTCCAACAACAACAACAACAGCTATAACAACAATTAACAACCACAACAAGGACAACAAAATGGGGAAAATAGCTTCCAAGAGCAGTGAATTCGTAGTGCAGGCACCAAGCCCCAGTGATAACCCTAGAGGCAAAAAAATAAAATAAAATAAAAAAAGAAAACAAAAACATGAATGTATCTTGAAGACATAATACTCAGTTAAAATAATAATAATAATGTAAAACATACAAAGACAAATATTGCAGGGTTTCCCTTAGATGAGGTTCCTAGTACAGACAAACCCATAGAGGCAAAGGAAGATGGCAATAACCAGGGCTGGAGGAAGGGAGAGTAGTTACTGGTTATTTAACTTACCGACACTTCTTTTTTTTTTTTAATATTTATTTATTCCCTTTTGTTGCCCTTGTTTTATTGTTGTAGTTATTATTGTTGTCATTGTTGTTGGATAGGACAGAGAGAAATGGAGAGAGGAGGGGAAGACAGAGAGGGGGAGAGAAAGACAGACACCTGCAGACCTGCTTCACCAATTGTGAAGCAACTCCTCTGCAGGTGGGGAGCCAGGGCTCGAACCAGGATCCTTATGCCGGTCCTTGCGCTTTGCACCACCTGCACTTAACCTGCTGTGCTACAGCCCGACTCCCCCCGAAACTTCTATAAAGAGAACTTGGGCAGCTAGGGAAACAGCTCTACTAGTAGAGCACAGGGCTTGCGTGACCGAGGTTCCTGTGTGTGAGAGTAGTGCTCTGACTCGTCTCTACCTCTCCCTCTGTCTCATGTGAAACTATCTCCCACACACCTATGTAATAAATAAAATAAATCTTTAAGAGAGTGGGAGACTGGAATCCAAGAAACTCTGTTCGAGTTCCATCCATATTAGCCCCAAACAGTGCAAATATATATATAGTCTTTATAGATTAAAAAGAAAACTTTTCCCATATAAGGACTGTCTCCAGAAGTCTGCCTACCCCTAGTTGCAAAAACCTTGCTTAGAATTCATGGGAATGTGGCACTTTCTCTCAGCTGCTAACTTTGCTTCAGCCAGTGGTTTTGCTCTGACCAACAGGAGGGTTCTTTCAGTTCTGCAGGTGCAAAGGGTCAAGAGTGTGGAGAGTCGTTTTTTGTTTTCAATAGCTCACAGTGATCAGAGGTGTTTTTTGTTTTATTTTGTTTTGTTTCTATGTTATTGTGTAGAGACAGAGAAACAGGGTAAGAGAAGATTGAGGGTGAGATAAAGAGAGACACCTGAAACACAGCTTTACCACTTGTGAAACTTTTCCTCTACAGGTGTGTGTTTGGGGGCTTATCTTAACCAGATGCACCACTGTTGGGCCCCAATCAGAGTTTTTTTTTTCTTTCCATTTCTAAAAAATGATGTAGTTCTAGAAAATCCTTCAGGAAGCACACTAATTGGTGGGGCTGTAGGAAAGGAACCTCCTCCCTCATTTTCATCTTAAAACACTAGTCTTTGTTTTGGAATGCCTAGTAACTTCATATTTCCCTTTTCTAGAAAACAAACACATTGAAAAGTCCAGAAAGGCCTGGGCAGAGGTCACTGTTTCTCTTAATTGTGGCCAGTGGGGTCAGAATTCTCTTTCAGACAAAGGCCGCACTGGGGAAAATTTAAAAACCAACAATAACAAACCACCTACCCACTGCAAAACATGCTAAGAAGAGAAAATTGGGTGCAAAATGGAAAGGGATTTTTCTAAAGTGAGATCAGATGTCCAAAGGGCTCACCAGAGAACTCTAGGAACGGTTGTCTTAGCAATTGACAACATAGTGGTGAAGCCCGAGAGAATGGCCAGCATTTCTCTTTAGCATGTTCCTGAAAGCACCACAAGGGGTATGAGAGGATGTTTTCTCAAGCCTCAGGTCCTGTCCCTGGGACAAGTTCTGCCCTCTGTCACCACCCTGGTCTGACCCTTCTCATTAGCTTCTCAGGCTAGTCTTTTCCCCCTTTTGTTTCTCTAGCAAAATCATACCAAATAATTTTCTTTCATGCCTCAGTCAACAGCTCATGGCTCTGTCAAAACTCATGTCTCCTTGAATCATTCTGCATTTGGCATAAGCTGTCAGGCCTCTCCTCCAGCAACATCCTCCATCCAGACTTTAATTTTTTTTTTTTTTACTCCCAAGAAGCACCTCCATCTTCACCTTCTCAGAACATGGACTTAAGTCCTTGGCCTGACTTTCACAGCTCTTGTGATGGAAGGAGAATGGATTTTGGAATCAGATCTGGACTTGAGTTCCTTTTCTCATTTGTTAACTTGCTGGCTTGGAAAAAAATCACTTTGCTTCTCTAAACCTCACTCACAAAGCAGGGATTAATTTCGGTTCACATTATAGCAGGGCTGCTCCTTCAAGATAAAGGACACTGACCATTTTGCCCCAGCCCCACCACTCCCCATCTCCCCACTCACTTACAGCAAAGGTTTATTATACAAGATAGATTCTGAGAAGAAAGGTGAACTACTTTTTACTTCTTTTTTTTTTTTTTGCCTCCAGGGTTATCGCTAGGGCTCAGTGCCGCACTAAGAATCCACTGCTCCTGGTAGCCTTTTTTTTTTTTTTCCATTTTATTGGATAGGATAGAGAGAAATTGAGAGGGGAGGGGTAGATAGAGAGGGAGAGGGAAAGACAGACACCTGCAGACCTGCTACGTCACTTGTGAAGCATCCCCCACTCCAGGTGTGGTGGGAGAGACACTCAAACCCTGATCTTTGCGTGGGTCCTTGAGCTTCATACTATGTGTACTTAAGCAAGTGTACCACTGCCCTCCACTTTTTACACCTTAATATTCACCAGAGGTTAGAAAATTGGGGTGTGCAGTAGTCTGTCTCCCTTCCCACAACTCTTCAGGGCTGCATTCCAAGACCTCCAATCAATGCCTGAAACCGCAGATATTATTGAACCCTATATATGCTTTTTCCTATCCATGCATAACACCTAATGATAAAAATGTAGCTTGGGCACCTGCTTTGCCACTCGTGCAGCCCAAATATGAGCCTAGTTTTGGAGCACAGGAGGGAGCTTCAGTGCTGTGGTCTCTCCCCCCCCACCACCACCAGGGTTTATCACTGGGGCTTGGCGCTTGCATGACAAAATTTATTTTCTTTCTTTCTTTTTATTTTTCTTCCTTATACCTGATAGGACAGAGAGAAATTGAGAGGGAAAGGAGAAATGGAGAGGGAGAGACAAAGAGAGAGGCCTGCAATCCTATTCACCACTTGTGAAGTTCCCCCTCCTGTAGGTGAGAAGCTAGGGCTTGAACATGGTCACTGTGCACAGTAACATGAGCACTCACTGCGGGAGGCACCACCTGGCTTCTCTTTTTCTATCTGAAAGGTTAGCCCAGACTAGTCAAATCCCCACACTCTTCATGTGAGGTGCAGCAGATACTGAGCATGCTGTCCCCCAGCGTGCCCTACAATGGAGCCTTGGGGACCAGATAAGGGCTGTCCAGAACACAGAGCTAAAAGTTAGACACTGACAGGACAGTGGATGCTAAGGGCATGTCTGTGATTGTTTTCATTCCTATCGGCCCATTACGATGCAGGGAGGGGTCCTTGGATGGTGGCTGCAAGGCACAGAGCCTCCAAACACTTCTCCCATCACCACAGTCTAGGGCAGTCTCCTCCCATTTTTTTTTTTTAACACTGATTACTTCTTGGGTTTTGTCTGTTTCCCTTCTTTCTCTAGAAACTTGTCGATTCTAACCTTTCACAGAAATGGCAATCTTTCAGAAATGATCAGCTGATCATTCAGGAGCTTTGGATGAGATCAGCAACCATAGGCTGGAAATGTCCCTGGGGTGCTGAGACCTTGACTGTTTTCACCCTGCAGACAGCTCAAAGGCTCTTTCTTTGACACTCTCCCCCCTGGGCCGAGGGAGACAGAGAGAGAGTAGCTGGGACAGGATAGATTATATATGCATGTGTATAGGGGCAGATGAGCTAACCAACCAAAAAGAAGACAAGGAGTTGATGGATTTTACAGGCTTGCAGATTCAGAAGTCCTTCTTCTAAGAACTGGAGAGTTTCCTGAACTCTTCTTTTCCCAAGAGTCTGTGTTTAGTATTCTCCTTGGGGGTCAGGAAGGCAGTGCAGTAGTAATAGTACTGACATGCAAGAGGCCCCAGGGTTGAACCCTGGTACCACCAACACCCAGAGCTGAGCAGTGCTCTGGTGCATACATGCGTACATACACACATACATGCCCTGGCTTGCCCTATTCCTAGTAATACCTGGGCTTAGTATTCTGGCCAAAAGAGAGAAGACAGGGGTTGGGAAGACAGCTCAGTGTTAGAGCACAGGACTTGCATGAGGTCCCAGCAGTGCCAAGTTCAACAACCAGTACTGCCATATGCCAGACATGAATGGGGCTCTGGTCTCTCCCAGAAAAATAAATGAAAAGAAGGAGAAGGAGGAAAAGACAATGATGAAAAGGAACACACTCGCTTCCCAATGTATCCAAAATTAGAAATGGTGAGGTTCAGGTAGGAAGGTTTTGGGGGCGAGGCCAGTTGACCAGGTGATTTTGCTACTTGCTAGCTCTGTGGGCACAGGTCTTAATAATTATCTCTAGGCCTGTCCCCTTGTTTGTAAAGTGGGGGTAATGATGCTTGATTCACAGAGTTTTGGTGAAAATTCAAGAAGACAGCATATGTAAAGCATCTTCTTAAGTAAGTCTTTATTTGTCACCAGGGTTGTTGCAGGGCTCTGTGCCTGCAAGATTCTATTGCTTCTAGCAGACTCTTATTTTAAGAGACAGAAAAAAAAAAAAGCGAGGGAGAGAAGGAAACAGAAAAAGAATCACTGTGAAGCTTCCTCTGTGCGGGAGCTCCCACTTGGTGGCTAGGGGCTTGAACCCAGGCCCTTGTGCATGGTTCAGTGTGTGTTCTACCAGGTGAGTTACCTCCTGGCTCCTTAAATAACAGCTTGGTCAGTTACTGGGCAGTTTAGCATGGCTCCATAGGCATGTTCTAGAGTCAGATGACCAGAGAATTAAATACAAAACATCTAAGTGGGTAAAGTGAAAACCCAATAAACAAAAGCTGTGACTCTTCTTCTCGGTATATTCGCTTATTCTCAGTATCCCCCCGCCTTGGTCTCATTCTGCATCACAGAACTCTGAGGACAGCAGTGACCTAACTTTAGTAATCACCAGGACCTTATCTGAGATGGACCAGAGCTACATGACTACTGGGACTTGACAAGAAAAGAAAGGAAACATCCTACAGCTTAATCTGGACTCTGCATGTGTGTATGATTAGTAAAAGATTACACTGGCTCATTTTCCCAGACATTAGAGGCAGAGAGAATGTAGCACCCATCCATCTAATTCAATTCATATATCTACTTCTTTGGCTTGAAAGGGGCCACAAACTGAGGGTTTCCACCCCTAAGGAGCCCCAGGAATCAGTCTGAGCTGCAGCCTGTGAGCAGCAGCTAGAGCGGCTGCAGGCAAACATTAACCCTTCCACACCATTTGGTCAGCAGCTTCTGGGAGGTCAAACAGCCAGAAGTAGTTTGCCCCAAGTTTGGGTCCTAGTTGGAGACAAAACAATTAGAAGGCTGAAATGAGCCTGATGCTTGAGGAAAAAAAAATAAATAATAACAGAAGGTGGAAAAGATTGTTTAGAAAGAAAAGAAGCCCTTTAACTCAGAAGGCAGCTCTATCCACCTTACAGATTCCATGCCCTCAGAACACACATCCATTCATCACAGCAGGGTGTCTTTTAACTAGCAAAAGAGCAAAAGGAGGAATTCAGATCAACATCCTGGACTGTAGCAATAAAGCTACAGAGAATTCACCCCTCTCCCCAAAGGCAGGAAGGAATCAAGGAAAAATTTCAAAATCTTTTTATACAATTAAAGAAAGGGACCCAATGGGGGAAGGGAGTGAGGACAGAGATCAAGAAGTTTAAGGCTTGCTATGTTAAGCTCAAAATAAAGCACGATAAGAAAGGATGAGAAAGCTTGCTTTTATTTAAAGATCTTATCTAAGGCAAAAACACATTATCTAGTGTTGGGGCGGGGAGGAGGTGAAATGAACAAACTGTCAAATCATCATCAGTCTGTCTCCTCATCCAGTTCCCCAAAACAAAGCCAGAGTCTGTCATGTGTTTCCAAAATTTTACAGTTTTGAATTATGACTTTCAGATAGTTCAGATTCCGCTAAAACAAATTTGAGATGTCAGGAAGACTGTCCAGTAGCCCGGGAGGTAGCACAGCAAGCACAGTGCTAGACTTGCATGCATGAGGTCCTGAGTTGGAGCCCTGGAATTGCATATGCCAGACTGATAGTCTGGTTCTCTCTTCTCTCTCATATTAACACAAAAATAAATCCTGAGCCAGTAAAATAGCTCACTTGGGTAATATGTTGCTTTGCCATGCATGCAACCCAGGTTCAAGCCTGGCCCCCACTACATTAAATGAAGCTTCAGTGCTGCAGTCTCTTTCACTCTCTGTCTCTCTCCTCTCTCTCTCTCTCTCTCTCTCTCTCTGACTCTCTTCTTCTCTTAAGGAGAATAGAAATGCATGTCATTATATACACACACAGCAGTGTGTGTGTGTGTGTGTGTGTGTGTGTGTGTGTGTGTGTGTGTGTGTGTGTTTAAAGTAGATCTCCCCTTCCCCCCAAAAAAAAGGTTTGTTTGTATATATTTTAGGATTTAAGAGTTTATCATTCACATCATTAGAACTTTCTAACAATCACAAGATTGAAATATTCTATAGCAATTAAGAGCTAGATTGCAGGTTGGGGAGTGAGCTCAGCCCATTAGAACACCAACTTGCATTACTGAGTCCCCCTACAGCCACAACTTCAATCCCAAGCCACCTTATGCCTGAACTAAGTAGAGATCTTGCACTTGCTTGTGCTCTATCTCTGTCTCTATCTCCCTCCCTCCTCTCCTACATCATAAACAAATAAAGAAACCTAGACTGGGAGTCAGGCGGCAGTGGGTTAAGCACACGTGGCACGAAGCGCAAGGACCCCGGTTCCAGGCCCCAGTTCCCTACCCGCAGGGGAGTTGCCACACACAAATGGCGAAGCAGGTCTGCAGGTGTCTGTCTTTCTCTCCCGCTCTCAGTCTTCCCCTTCTATCTCCATTTCCCCTTCTATCTCCATTTCTCTCTGTCCTAACAGTGATGACATCAATAACAGCAACAATAATAGCTACAACAACCATTAAAAAATAAGGGCAACAAAAGGGAAAATTAAGAAAAGAAAAAGAAATCTAGACTATAACTTTTACTGTCTGTCCTCTGTTGAAATGCCCAGATTCCCTCCCGCTCTCTTTTTTGCAGATTTTTAAATCTGGGCCTTTTTCAATAAATTCATTTCAAGAATGAGAGCCAGGGGTGTCTGTCAGCTGTGGGGAAGTAAACCTCCTGCTACACATGCTCTCACAGAGCTGGCAACCCCATTTCCATGTATGGAAGTGAAGAAAGGCAGTAAAACCTCAGGCATGAGTCTGGGCAGGGCGGGGGTGGGGGAGGCATTCCTCACAGTAAAGCAAGTCCTGGCCCAAAGGGATGGACCACAGGAGCCCTCCCATCCTGCCCTTGGCCCTGGGATCCTATGGATTCCTAAGTGGGATGGACAAAAGGGCAGAAATGATGGGAAACAGGCAAACCATGGGCATAGCACAGGTAACAGCCAAAAGGCACCCACCAAGCAGAAGTTCACCCACTCAGAAAATGTGGGTAGAAGCATCCCTGAAAATCAGTGCCACTGGGCTCACGCACACAATGACCTCAGCACAATGGAATGCAGGATTCGCTTCCATTTGCTATTCATCACCACTGCATCCGCAAGGCCAGCACTGAAATAAAAGGGGAGGGGAAGAGGGAGCGAGAGTGTCCTAAAAGACTTACGACTGGGGGTGATGGGGCAGTTCCCTGCTTCTTGCAGGAGTAAAGTCTAATAAGAGTTGCAAAAAAGACTGGAGTCAAACTGTGGGGACTAGAATTCTGCAGGTGCAACTTAAACTCCATGACTCTGGGCAAGCTACTTAGTGGCTCTGAGTTTCATATCTTCATCTGTAAGAGGGGGATAGTAACAGTAGGTGTGTGATGGGACTGTTTTGTTGAAGCCTATAGTGTGCCTTGCAAAAAAGCCAATACTTCATATCATGAAGTACTGTCACCAGTGATAATAAAGCACAGAAATTGTTTAAGGAAGATTCCATATACCCTTCCCTAAATCAAGAAATCCAAGGGATACTTTTCAAACTATTCCCCCCCCTTTTTTTTTTTTTTTTTGCAGAGCTGGGGCCTCCCAAATGCATATTCAGGGCCACCTTTTCAAAAAGAGAGAAAGCAGAGAAAGAGAGACACCAAGATCACAGCACTAGAGCTTCCTCTGGAGCTAGGGTTTGAACCAGGGCTGTGTGCACAGCAAGGTATGTGCCTTACTCAGTAAGCTGGTTGATTCTTATATTTCATCTCTTATTTATTTGTTTTTTTGTTTGTTTGTTTTACTGCCAAGATTTCACTAGGATTTTGTGCCTGCACAATGCCAATTCCATAGCTCCAGTAGGCTTCCTTCCCTCCGTCCTCCAGCTAGAAGGCAAGAGACAGAGGACAGAAACCACAACACTGCCTTACCTCTCCTGAAGCGGCCCCTTTGCGCAGTGCTCCCACCTAGTGACCAAGGGCTGCAAGCTAGACCTTTGCACATGACAAAGTGTGTGCTCTACCAGGTAGACTATCTCCTGGCCCCCTCTTTTATTTCATCCCTACACCAACATTCACCCTCTCTCTGAAGTATCATCCCTTGGTGCCTCTACCATGTTCTTCCCACCCAGGTCCCTGCTGGTGCTCATCAGGCTTCCTTCCTCTCTCTCCACACCCCACCTGGGACTCTCAGTCCCTCTCATGGCTCTAATTACTGGTAACTCACATACTTCTCTCAAGTATACACCTACCTTTCTGCAGAACCAGAGTTAAAACAACTGGAGAGCTAAACATCTAATTTTACTTTCTCTAACTTAGCACAACACCCACTTCTACTTTCCATCTCTCAGTTGGGGACATACTTTGACACCTTCCCCGTGCCTCAACCTCTGTCTTAACCTGCTCAGGCTGCTAAAATGAAATACCATCGTGGGCAGCCGAAACAGCATTTTAGGTCTCCGTTGTTGTTGGTTCCGGAGATTGGAAAGTTCAATATCAAGATGCTGGCTGAGTCAGCATCTGGTGAGAACTTTCTGATTTGCTGTTGGCTACCTTCTTGCTTTTGTCCACACCCTGGGAGGTGGTGGGGTGGTGGAAGGGAGGGGAGGCAAGGTGCAGGCTCTGATCTTCTCCTTTTAATTCCAGGACAGGGACAGCCCCATTTTCATAGCCTCATCTAAATCATTGCCTGAAGTGTTCTCTAAAGTTAAGCAGTCTGAGAATATAAAGGTGGTGCTGCGTGTTTCACTTCATACTTTGGAAAAATGGGTACAGCCAATCATTCATTATTATTCCTCATTGTTTTTATAAATTCACCTATTTGCTACAAACTGTAATCCACAAATCAATCAAGTAACATCTTAGTCATTTGCAGATATGAACAGCGACCCAAAAAAAAAAAAAATCTATGTCACCCGCCACATATTCCCAGACAGAACTGAAAAAGGCTACCATCCTCTCTCTTGTCGGGGCAGCCCACCCTCTACACAAGTGTCCTAACTGAGGTATGTGTACAGTGACACAGCGTTTACATTTTTGTGCTTTTGTCAGTAGCTTCACTGTTTAAAATACTGGGTTGTCAGAAAAGTCATGACACATTTTTGCATAGAAAAAAAACCATAAAAATACGTCATGACTTTTCCAACGGCCCAAATAGTTCCCCATAGTCTAGAGCTAAAGTGCTCTCCAGTGTTACCCATGGCATACAGCACAAGAAGCTGTGTGCATTACGGAGAAAATATGTGTGTTGGGAGCTGGGCAGTAGCACAGCAGGTTGGGCACTATGTGTGTTGGGAGCTGGGCAGTAGCACAGCAGGTTGGGCACACATGGCAAAGCACAGGGGCCGGCATAAGGATCCTGATTCGAGCCCCCAGATCCCCACTTGCAGGGAAGCCGCTTCACAGGTGGTGAAGCAAGTCTGCAGGTGTCTATCTTTCTCCCCTCCTCTCTGTCTTCCCCTCCTCTCTTGATTTCTCTCTGTCCTATCCAACAACAATGACAACAATAATAACTACAACAATAAAACAGCAAGAGCAACAAAAGGGAAAATAAATAAATATAACAAAATTTTAAAAATAAGAAGAAAAAATTAATTTAAAAAAACTGTAAATCACAGTTGTGAAGAGACCTGTGCTGGGCTCCAGAAAGTGGCTTAAGGCATGTCTAGAGGATCCATGACTAAGAACTAGCTATAGAAATGGCCCCCACTCCTAAATTCTGATCATCTAATCTCTCCCCCTTGGTGAAATAGTCAGTGTGACCCAGCAGCTCTTGTTCCCAGCTCTGAAGACCCAGGCTGAGTATGTGTGCAGGGCTGCCCTGTGCTGACTGCCCTTTTCTCCCCTCTGCCTCCTCTCTTCCTGTTCAGGTTGGAATGACCTCCTCCAAGCACAGGGCAAATTCCCATGACCCCAGGCCCCAGGGCCAGCTGCCAAGGGCTCAGGTCACAGCTATCCCTTAACACGGGAAGGGCACTAACTGCCTAGACAGGCCCCAGGAAAGTGAACCTCCCCTCCCTGGCCCCCACTGGCCCAACAGGAAAAAATACAGTGGCGGCCAAGTCATCTGAATGGAATTTCTCTTTAACACCTAGGAGCCTCATCATCCTGGACTCACAAATCCAACCACCTGGCTCTTTCTAAATCCCTTTCTTTACGTTTCACATATTTCAGCCCTGGTAATCCCAGTCTTGAGTGCTCTGTGCTGTTGTTCAGCAAGGTAATGTGTTTGTTTTTTCAGCACTGAGTGGTAGCCACTTGAGGTTTTCCATGAGGGGGCCTGATGGGCACCCTGGGCCTGACCCCCTGGGTCTTGCACAGCAATGTGGAAAATGGACCTGCTGTTAAGAACTGCCTCCCAGCTGCACAGGAACTATCCTGCTTTCTAGACACCAAGGTACTTAAAATCTTTTTCATGCACGAGAACCATCCTGCTTTCTAGACACCAAGGTACTTAAAATCTTTTTCAAGATGTTTCCCTCTCTCTCTCTCTCTCTTGCTGGGGCTTGGTGCCAGCACTACAAATCAATCCACTGACCCTGTGGCCATTTTTATTGGATAGGACAGAGAGAAGTTGAGAGGGGAGAAGAAGATAGGAGGGAGACAGAGAGACACTTGGAGGTGGGAAACCAGGGGCTCAAAGCAGGTTCCTTGTGCGGGTCCTTGTGCTTCATACTATGTGAGCTTAACCCAGTGTACCACTGCCTGGCCCCTTTCTCTCTCTCTTTTTAAAAATAATTTGTTATATATATATATATATATATATATATATATATACATATATATATATAAAGAGAGAGAGAGAAAAATTGAATGGGGAGGGGGAGATAGAGTGCAAAAAAAGAGAGAGACACCTGCAGCACTGCACCACTGCTTGTGAAGCTTCCCCCCTACAGGTGGGGACTGAAGGCTTGAACCCAGATCCTCCTTCATGGTAAAGTGTGCTCTCAACTGCATGCACCACTGCCAGGTCCCCTTCTCTTTCTTTTCTATGAACATTACCCTCTTTTCAGGGGTTACCAGGACAAATGCCAATGGATACCACTGATGAAAACAGTAAGGGGACCCAGACTCTAGAGGTTGGTCAGCCATGGTGAAGCCTTATCTTTGTACCTGGAGGCTGCTACATAATCTCCAACACACTCTCTAACTTAATATTCACTGGCTGTGTTGCCCAATGTCATGTAATAAGAACATTTGTTTAATTATGACTGTAGTACAAATATAGAGAAGAATACATGCCTTTGTTTAACTCTGAGACTCACCTTTATGCTTCGAATGCCATTCCTCATCTACCTGAATCCTGCCAACTCTTCAAATGTCAGTTCAAACCATTCTTTCACTCAACAAACATGTGTGCCAAACATTTATGAATAAGATATGCCAAAGACACAAAAGCCCTTACCCTCAGAATGTTCTGGCAGAGCAGAACAGAACAGAACAATAGTCTCCACCTCCTGATTAGCTGCTATTGTTGTCTTGCATTCTGCTGAGGGCTTTTCCTATTCTTCTTCTAGTGTTTGCCCTTCTTCCGTAGCCAGTCAACAGCGTCAGGTTGAAAGCTGTCAGGAGCTGCTTGTTGCTGGCTTTGAAAGTGACTGGAATCCATGTGGATTCAGTCGGCTAGGAAGGATTGTCAGTTTCCCCAATGAATGGGTACTCACAGGATGCTTTGCCTATTATTTGTCATCTCAATCTCCACAGTAACTCTACAAGGTTAGATGCGACTGTCAGACTCGCTTGACAAAAAAATGAGGCTCAGTAAGATTAACTTGTCTGTGATCTCAAATCTAGAGAGTAAAAGAGATGGATCTGAATTAGGTCTAGGTTCTCCATGAGAAAGGCCACTATCTTATCACATCACAGGACTCTCTCATTTCCTAAGGGTTTTTTTTTGTTGTTGTTGTTGGCGACCCTATCCCTATCTCTCTGTCAAAGTCAACTCACTAGACATCATCTCAGAAAAGTTTTAATCACACACACACATACACACACACACACACACACACACCATCACATACCAGACTAAGCGAGGAGTTCTTGTAATTTATTTCTCTATATGATTGAACCAATATAAAGCAATGAAAAGTACAGACTTACTTTTGGAAACACAAGCACACACTAAGTGAGAAATCCAGTTGGGGAGCTTCTTAGCCCCTCTGATGGATGGCTCCCCCATTCCAACACTATCCTGTAGTGGAAATTTTTCTACATGACTCTGCTTTCCTTTATTTAACTAGTAGATACCAGTATCAGAATGTCTTCTTTATCATCTAAGAAAGCATAAAGAAATTGTATCTCCACCTGACCCAGAGGGAGATTAATTTTTTTGGTTTAAGGATGGCCTCTTTGTTACAAAAAGCATTTGTTCCTTACGACAGGGCCCATCTGGAATCTGGGCCTTTTTGCTCATTCTGGGCCTTAAATCCTGATCGAGGCCACAATCACCTGGCACACAGACCACTGCTGTCAGTGTTCCAAGTCTTCATACACAAAATCACACCTCCGAGTCTGCATCACCTAAAATGTATTTTCCTGACCATCTGACAAAGGAACTTCTGTTTTCCTTATAAAATAAAAAAAAATTTTTTTAAATGCCCCCACTGAGAGTGTGAACCCTCATCTGTTTTCAAAGATGCATCCTCTCTCTTCATCCCATACTTGACTTCTCTTTAGCTGGATCAAATGAGCTTTCTCCTTCTCAACTTTCCCCTTCATTCCCACAGGGTTATTTATATCTGGAATATCTGTCTTTCTTAATCCACTCAACTACCTCCCCACTCATTTTAAAAGGTCACTTTCAAGTTATTCTTTCCGAGCTTTCTTGAAGTAGGCAACTATAAGCTGAGTCTTTTCCACCATTTGTACCTTTGCTAAGACATGATGCTATACACTTGTCTTCAGAAATGCCAGTAAACTAATAAGGAGATCAAGAGGGGGTAAGGGGGTGGGGAACTTGAGCTAAAACTAATGGTTCAGAAACTAGAAGCATGCTCTCTCAGGAAGAGCCCCATTATCTTCCTGACGTCTGTTTATGTTTTCATTACCAAAGTGATTACATTGAGAACATAATGTAACGATAAGCAATTTGCAGTATTTACTTCAATCTTTCCTCTATACATCTGTTGAAACACTGCTGTAATCATGGTATCTGAACAACCTTAGATTTTTGTGAATTTTTTTCCCCACCAGGTTTATTGCTGGGGTTGCATGCCAACACAATTCCTCTACTCTCAGCAGGCCCTTCCCTTCTATCTCCTTCCCTTCCCTTCCCTTCCCTTCCCTTCCCTTCCCTTCCCTTCCCTTCCCTTCCCTTCCCTTCCCTTCCCTTCCCTTTCCTTCCTTTCCCTTCCCTTCCCTCTAGCATAGAGAGACAGAGAGGGAGAGAGAGATAGAGAGAGGAAAGTCACCACAGCACCACTCTCTCATGAAGCTCCCTTTACATGGTGTTCCCATGTGGAGGCTGGAAGCTGGAGACAAGGTACAAAGGCAGTGTAATCTCTACCAGGCTAGCTAACTCTAGGCCCCAAGAATCTTGTTTTTTTGAATACAATATCTGAAGTATAACTCCATTTTTAATAGGTCCTTGTCAAGGCAGAAATGAAACAAAGTTGTGTTTTTATTTACTGAGAGAGAGGAAGAGAGACAACTAGAACTAAAGAATCATCCTGATCTATGCGACACTGGGGACTGAAGTCAGGACTCCATGCTCTTAAATCTTAATTATGTTCATTAGGACTATGTGATGACTTCGAATCTCTACTCACCAAAAATTAAAAAAAAAAAAAAAGTTACATACACCCGTCAGGGTTGCCAAGAATCTGACCAAGAGTTATTTAGAAGGTTGGGGGACAGGTGGGGTTATAATGGTTATGCAAAGAGACTCTCAAGTTTGAAGCTCCAAAGTCCCAGGTTCAATTTCCCACATCACCATAAGCCAGAGCTGAGCAGTGCTCTGGTCAAAAAAAAAAAAAAGAAGGCTGGGGAGGGAGATGGATTTATATGATCTCAGGGTCACATGTAGACACATGTGCATGTATACATACAAAATACAAGGAACTTGGGCTGGGGAGACAGCATAATGGTTATGCAAATGAATTTCATGCCTGAGGCACCAAAGTCCCAGGTTCAATCCCCAGCACCACCATAAGCAAGAACTGAGCAGTGCCCTGTTTTTGTTTTTTTGTTTTGTTTTGTTTTTTTAATTACAAGAAACTCATAATGATGGCTACTTCAGGGAAGGGAAACTTTTTTGGTCAGTGCTGTGAGACTTTTCCTGCACAACTTTCACTTTGTTGAAAAATGTCTCTTTACACATGATGGCCTTTGAAGAAATAAAAGTTAATTTCAAAAAGTTAAGTCTATTTGAATTTTTAAAAATAGTTTACCTTTATTTTATATTGTTTACTTATTTTTAATCAGAGCATTGATTAAAAGCTCAGGCTTAGGGATCAAGTAGTAGCACAGCGGGTTATGTGCAGGTGCTGCAAAGTGGAAGGACCGGCATAAGGAATCCGGTTCGAGCCCCCGGCTCCCCACCTGCAGGGGGGTTGCTTCAAAAACAGTGAAGCAGGTCTGCTTCACTGTCTTCCACTCCTCTCTCTCTGTCTTCCACTCCTCTCTCAATTTCTCTTTGTCCTATCCAACAATGACAGCAATAACAATAGTAATAACCACAACAATTATTAGAAAAAAAAAGGGGGGGGGGAGTCGGGTGGTAGCACAGTGAGTTAAGTGCAGGTGGTGCAAAGTGCAAGGACCGGAGTAAAGACCCCATTTTAAGCCCCCGGCTCCCCACCTGCAGGCAGTGAAGCAGGTCTGCAGGTATCTATCTTTCTCTCCCCTCTCTGTCTTCCCCTCTTCTCTCCATTTCTCTCTGTCCTATCTAACAATAATAACTACAACAATAAAATAACAAGGGCAACAAAGGGGATTAAATAAATAAATAAATGGGGCAGCAAAAGGAGAAAAAATAGCCTCCAGGAGCAATGGATTCATAGTGTAGACATCGAGCCCCAGCAATAACCCTGGAGGCAAAAAACAAAAAACAAACTGGCTTATGGTGGTGCTGGGGACTGAACTTGGAATCTCAGGCTCATGAAAGCCATTTTGCATAACATTTATGCTATCCCCACAACCAGTCTATTTGAATTGTTTTAAAAATACTCAAACATACATATTTATATACATAGTGTATAACTGTTCTTTTTCTGTACGAATATACAGGGCACTTACAAGAGTGGTTATCTTTGGAGAGAGGATTCTTTTTAGAACAAAGAAGTGAAATGTTAGCTTTCTCTTACAAATTGGAAAAAAAAAGATAACTAAGTGGAGAAGCAGTGTTTAAGCATATACTGAGAAGAAGAAATATAAACGGCTTTTAAATTTCCTTTTTATCTACTTGGTGGGGGGGTAGTGGGGAAGGGGGGAGAGATGGAACAGAATCATCACAGCTCGACTTCACCATTACTGGAACTCTTGGTTCCCTCCATGATGCTCCCATGTGGTACTGGGGCTCAAACCCAGGGCTCCATGCACAGCAAGATAGATGGCCTCTCCCAGTCTCTCTACGTGTAGCTTTTCTTTTTTTAATTAGTGACTAACAATAAGATATTAGTAGTTCCACAGCACTCCCACCACCAAAGTGTGCCCCCACCCCCACCTTAGTTCTTCCAAGGTCTTAGAGATGGGCTGGTTACTTTCTTTTTTTTTAGCAAGTTTACCTTTTTTAATGTAAACAACAGAAAAGCCACAATCTCTCTAAGTGAAATGTTTTGTTCCTGGGATTCAGATTCACCTTCTCTGTGGTCACATCAGCTTGATGGACAGATTCAGGTGATCTCAGGAAAAGAGCCAAAAGCAGAGCCTCCAAAAGTTCCAAACCACAGACTGGTCCACAAATGAATACTTTGCACAAATCCAAATGAAAGAGATATGTTCAAGTGGTACTAAGTAGTATTTTGCTCTTAAGAGCACTTGTAAGAACTTAAAACAATGCATCTGAGGCTGAAGCCAGAGACCTTCAGCAATTTTAGGAGTCATTTACCCATGAAAGTGTTTTAAGGCATTAAATTTCAATTTATCCTCATACCTAATATTTTAAAAGGGCAGAATTTTTAGGTGCCAAACTGAATGAACCCTTTAACAAATTCAATGTGTGATCTTAAAAGAGCAAATACACTTGAATTTTGAAAAAGCCATTTTGAAATAAGATTTAAAATCTCTCAACAATGTAGTAATTAGACATAAAAAGTCAAATATTGGGGGCTGGGCGGTAGCGCACCGGGATAAGCACACATAGTGCGAAGTGCAAGGATCCTGGTTTTCGAGCCCCCGGCTCCCCATCTGCGGGAAGTCACTTCACAAGCTGTGAAGCAGGTCTGTATGTGTCTATTTCTCTCTCCCTCTCTCTGTCTTCCCCACCTCTATCAATTTCTCTCTGTCCTATTCAACAACAATAACAGCAACAACAATGAAAAAAAGATGGCCTCCAGGAGCAGTTAATTCGTAGTGCAAACACTGAAGCCCCAGCAATAACCCTGGAGGCAAAAAAGGTCAATATTATTATTATTATTATTACTAGCAGGGAGGTTGTACAGTGAGAGGATAAAGCACTGGGACTCTCAAGCATGAGGTCCCAAGTTTAAACACTGGTATCAACATGTGTTGGAGTGATGTTCTGGCTCTCTCTCTCTCTCTCTCTCTCTCTCTTTTTCCCTCTCTTCATTCTCTCATAAATAAAATATTTTAAAATTATTTTTGGTGGAGAAGGAGTTTCATGCATACACAGTTTCATCATTCCCAGAACCAACATTTAGATTGTTTTGATTTCAGATAGACACAGATAAAAGGAAAGACACTAGGAGAGTCGGGTTAAGCGCACGTGGCGTGAAATGCAAGATCCCAGTTCTTAACCCCGCTCCCTACCTGTAGGGGAGTTGCTTCACAGGCGGTGAAGCAGGTCTGCAGGTGTCTATCTTTCTCTCCCCCTCTCTGTCTTCCCCTCCTCTCTCCATTTCTCTCTGTCCTATCTAACAACGATGAAATCAATAACAACAATAAAAAACAACAAGGGCAACAAAAGGGAAAATAAACAAATAAAATAAAATAATGAAAAAAAAAAAAAAAAGGAGAGACACTAAAGCACAGGAGTTTCCTCTGGTGCTATGGCATTCCCATGTGGTGCTAAGGTCCAAAAACTAAGTGTATGGTAAGTCAGGCACACTACCCAGTGAGCCGTCTTCGTGCTCCAAATGCCAAATATTAGAAAAATAAAACTATAGCCTGTGAAGTGGCTCAGTACTGAATAAAGTACTGGACTCTCAAGTATTAGGTCCTGAGTTCAACTGAATAATAATACAGTCCAGCAGATTTGGAATGGGCTATATTTGAGGTTGTTAAGATAATTAGCAGACTGCCATCAGACTGGATAATTAGCCTGGAGTGGGTCTCCAGTGGTGTGCCCTGGGACTCTACCACAGTCCCCCTTTCCTGATACTCAGTCCATCTGGACTCTGCGTCCTTAGTCAACATCTTTATCAACTGCCTGGATATAGGTCTAGAAGGGATCATAGAAGTCAACACTCAGGCCAGGTGGTGGCGCACCTAGCTAAGCATACATATTACCATACAAAAGGACCCGGGTTCAAGCCCCTGCTCCCAATTTGCAGGGAGGAAGCTTCACAAGTAGTGAAACAAGTCCTATAGGTGTCTCTCTGTCTCTCTCCCTATCTCTCTCTCCCCTCTCAATTTCTTTCTTTTTGTCCAATCAAATAAGGGGGGGGGAAGGAGAGGGAAATGGCTGCCAGGAGTGGTATATTTATCATTCAGACACTATGCCCCAGTGATAACACTGGGGCTAAAAATAAATAGAGTTGGGTGGTAGCGCAGTGGGTTAAGCACGTGGCCCGAGGCACAAGGACTGGCTTAAGGATCCCGGTTCGAACCCCCGGCTCCCCACCTGCAGGGCAGCCGCTTCACAGGTGGTGAAGCAGGTCTGCAGGTGTCTATCTTTCTCTCCCCCTCTCTGTCTTCCCCTCCTCTACCCATTTTTCTCTGTCCTATATAACATTGGCATCAATAACAACAACAATAATAACTACAACAACAATAAAAAAACAAGGGCAACAAAAGGGAAAATAAATAAATTAAAGAAGTCAATGCTCTCATGATGTTTGTGGATGACTATACCAGCCAGCATGCAAAAAGATTTTAACAGGCTATGGCGGGGGGGGAATCAAATCTATATAAACTGATTATTTTTAATGTTTTATTTATTTATTTATTTACTTATAGAGAGAAAAAATGAGAGGGGAGAGGAAGAGAGAAAGGGAATGAGAAAGAGAGACACCTGCAGCACTGCTTCACCATTTGTGAGACTTCCCATCTGCAGGTAAGGACTGGGGGCTTGAACACAGATCCTTGGGCATAGTTACATGAATGTTCTACCAGGTATACCACCACTGGGCCCCTATAAACCGATTCTTAAAGATGATAGAAGATTTAGAACTCCACTCTCATTTGTTCAAGTAGAGGACTGCTAAGAAAAAAACTGGGAGTGCTCTGGTCTCTCTATTGCTCTATGTGTATCTTTCTCTCAGTATTGCTCTCATTAAAAATAAATAAATGACCACTGGGAGTCGGGCAGTATTGCAGCGGGTTAAGTGCAGGTGGCGCAAAGCGCAAGGACCGGCATAAGGATCCTGGTTCAATCCCAAAGCTCCCCACCTGCAGGGGAGTTGCTTCACAGGCGGTGAAGCAGGTCTGCAGGTGTCTATCTTTCTCTCCTCCTCTCTGTCTTCCCCTCCTCTCTCCATTCCTCTCTGTCCTATCCGACTACAAGGACATCAATAACAACAATAATAACTACAACAATAAAACAAGGGCAATAAAAGGGAAAATAAATAAATATTTAAAAATTTAAATAAATTAATTAATTAATTAAATGTTTAAAAAGAAAAAAGAAAGAAAGAAAAGACTTTGGATGTGATTGTCAGAAAGGCTACTATAATTTCTAGAACAAAGGTATGGTAGACAGGCTTTCTTTCCCCTTTGTGCTCAGGGCAAGACTGCACAGGAGCTAATGTTCAGATCTACAGATTACTCTCTGAGAGAGGCCCCAAACTTAGAGAGTATTCAAATGCAAATGGCCATGGTGAGGAATCTTGAACATACATCATATGAAAAAATGGATAAGAATCAAAAGACCAAGGACATCTTTCATTTAGAAGAGAGAATAGCCTGCAAAGAGCCAGCCCACACCCAGGCAGAGGATGGCTGGTGTCACCAGAAATGCTCTAACAGAGGTCTGGTGACTATTTGCTGGGCATCCATCAAGTGGTTAATAGTAGACAAGGCTAGTGGGTACCTACAACTCTCGGCACAGCATGCTTGCCCCTTTCTAAGACACCCCTGCTTCCCTTGGTGGGTCCCAGGTCCTCACGCTCAGTCCATCCGGCCTCTGCACCCTTCCTGGAGGCTACACAGTTGTGGATGTGACTCGGGCTTCACCACTCAGTATTACATGCCTTGCTTGTAATGGGAGGGTAATCACACTGGCTTCTGTCCTCTGAGTTCTGAGAGGACAAGAAGCCAAGTCCAGAGCTTCTGATGGTCCTTACATCACTAGTAGGTACAGCCAGTTACAAGTCAGGACACAAAGAGACCAGCAGAATGGAGAAAGGGAGAAGAACCGCCCGCCCTGAGACACAGCGTCTGAACCGCTGATACCCGCCAGGTGCTGTCGTGACACCTGGATGGGGCTGCAGGAAGCTAGCTCCCTTTTGAACCCAGAAATCAATAATCTCTAGACCTAGACAAAGGGGGAAATGTGTATAAAGTTGGAAAAGTGGTAAAGAGGTAGACCCAGAAACCAAGAAAGTTAAAATTGATGGGAACAAATAAATGGTGAAGGGAGCCCACAGGTTAAAAAAAAAAACAAAAAAAACATTTTAGAGATATAGCTACCAAATATAATAACAGGAATTATTCAAACACATTAACTTGTTTAAAAAAATGAACAAGTTGGGGGTCGGGCGGTGGCGCAGTGGGTTAAGCGCATGTGGCGCAAAGCGCAGGGACCGGCGTAAGGATCCCGGTTTGAGCCCCCGGCTCCCCACCTGCAGGGGAGTTGCTTCACAGGCGGTGAAGCAGGTCTGCAGGTGTCTATCTTTCTCTCCCCTTCTCTGTCTTCCCCTCCTCTCTCCATTTCTCTCTGTCCTATCCAACAACGAATTGCGTCAACAAGGGCAATAATAATAACCACAACGAAGCTACAACAAGGGCAACAAAAGAGGGGGAAAAAATGGCCTCCAGGAGCAGTGGATTTATGGTGCAGGCACCGAGCCCAGCAATAACCCTGGAGGAGGAAAAAAAAAAAAAAATGAACAAGCAGCCCAAGAGGTGGCACAGTAGTTAAGACATGCGCTTGCAAGTATGAGCTCCCTAGTTCAACCCCCAGCACCACATATGGCAGAATGACATTCTGGCATCCTTTCTCTTTCCCCTTCCCTCTCTTTCATTAGTAGATAAACAATTTTGCCCCTGTCATGCTCTGGACCAACTTTTTCAAGCAGAAAAGAGAATCAGAGGCAGAGAGAGAAAAAATATGGCAGAGGCAGGGGCAGATAGCATAATGGTTATGCAAAGTGACTCTCATGCCTAAGGCTCCGAAGTCCCAGGTACAATCCCCCCAACCCCTTAGCATCTCCATAAGCCAGAGAGAGAGAGAGAGAGAGAGAGAGAAGGAAAGGAAGGAAGGAGGAAAGAAAGAAAGATACCACAGCACTGAAGCTTCCTTCAGTGCACTGGAGGTTGGGCTTGAACGTGGGTCAAGCACATATGGCAAAGCAGCGCACTATGCAGGTGAGCTATTTTGCTAGTTCTGTGGTTACGAGTGAGTTCAGCCATGAGGTGTTCATTGTATCAGGCTAAAGGGAATTTACAAATTTACTGTACTATTTTCCCTTCCTATGTAATGTTTCAAGTTGATAAAACATTGTTTTAACGGAAAAGAATCAGAGCAACAATACAGCTCTCCTAGAAGGGCATCTGTTTCTCCAGGCCCAAGTTTGAACCCAACCCTCACGGCACTAGTACAAACTTCAGCGCTATGATGTCTTCCCTCTATCTCTTTTGTCACTGTCTCTATCTAAAAAAGATTGCCTAAAGTGATGAATCAACAAAAAAACAAGCAAATGGAAGAATATATAAGGAGAAATAAACAGTCTCTTTCCATTCCTTTCCCAGCAC
Source organism: Erinaceus europaeus (assembly GCF_950295315.1). NCBI lineage: Eukaryota > Metazoa > Chordata > Mammalia > Eulipotyphla > Erinaceidae > Erinaceus > Erinaceus europaeus. The sequence goes on along the minus strand of NC_080173.1, from coordinate 78,647,133 downwards.
AAAATTAAAATAGAATCCATTCGGGAGTCGGGTGGTAGCGCAGGATTAAGCGCACGTGACACAAAACACAAGGACTGGTGTAAGGATCCTGGTTCGAGCCCCCGGCTCCCCACCTGCAGGGGAGTCACTTCACAGCTGGTGAAGCAGGTCTTCAGGTGTCTATCTTTCTCTCCCCCTCTCTGTCTTCCCCTCCTCTCTCCATTTCTCTCAGTCCTATACAACAACAATGACATCAATAACAACAATAATAACTACAACAATAAAAAAACAAGGGCAACAAAAGGGAATAAATAAATAAATAATAGAATCTATTCAATAATACTAGCATACAATCAGAAAAAAAAAAATCAGGATTTAAACCCATATTCAAAAATGAGTAAGTCAACAAATCAATAGCTGATAAGTAGTGACTGCTGTCCTAGCAAAAAACTGCAAAGAAATCAGACTATGTGATAGGAATCTAGATGCAAAGAATCAGGTATGGAGGCTGATGTGGGCAGAAGTTGCAAAGAAAAAGAGCTGCGTGTAGCCCAGGAGGCGGCACAGTGGATAAAGTATAGGATTCTCAAGCATGAGGCCCAGAGTTCAATCCTCATCATCACATATGTCAGTGATGCTCTGGTTCCCTCTGAATAATTTTTTTTAAGACTGGTAATTCCTTTCTCCTGTAATCTGTTAACTATGAAATAAGAAAGAGATACTCAAGTGCATGGGAAGAAATGTTTAAATAGCACCAACTATATACCAATCACTCTTCTAAATAATTTTCCTTAATCTTAAGGGGCTTAGATAGCTCACCCAATAGAGCACATACTTTTTTTTTTAAGATTTTATTTATGGCAGTTGGGTGGTAGCGCAGCAGGTTAAGAACAGTTGGCACAAAGCACAAGGATCGACGAAGTCCCCGGCTCCCCACTTGCAGGGGAGTCACTTCACAGACAGTGAAGCAGGTCTGCAGGTGTCTAACTTTCTCACCCCCTCTCTGTCTTCCCCGCCTCTCTCCATTTCTCTCTGTCCTATCCAACAATGACGACATCAATAACAACAATAATAACTACAACAATAAAAACAACAAGGACAACAAAAGGGAAAATAAATAAATATTTTTTAAAGATTTTATTTATTTATTAATGAGAAAGATAGGAAGAGAGAAAGGACCAGACATCACTGATACATATGCTGCAGGGGATCAAACTCTGGACCTCATGCTTGAGAATCCAATACTTTTTTTTTCTTTTTTAATATTTATTTTTCCCTTTTGTTGCCCTTGTTTTATTATTATAGTTATTATTGTTGTTGTTATTGATGTTGCTGTTGTTGGATAGGACAGAAAGAAATGGAGAGAGGCGGGGAAGACAGAGGAGGAAATAAAGACACCTGCAGACCTGTTTTTCTGCCTGTGAAGCGACTCCCCTGCAGGTGGGGAGCCGGGGGCTCGAACCAGGATCCTTATGCCGGTCCTTGCACTTTGCGCCATGTGCGGAAGGAAGGAAGGAAGAAAGGAAGGAAGGAAGGAAGGAAGGAAGGAAAGATTAGAGTCTGTTGATTGTAATGGAATTATGCAGGCCAGAGAACCCTTAAGAACAATCCTATAAACCAGGTGCTATTCTCCTTATTTTGTAATGATCAGGAATTTGAGACAGACAAAGTAACTTGAAGCAAAGTCATACTGCTAGAAAGTGAAAGGAACCAGCTTCAAATCCATGAATCCCAGGTCCAAAGTTTACACTCTGATCTACTGTGCAATGGATTTAAAATACTTAAAGCGATGGAGTAGTTTTGAAGGTCGGTGGGTATAGATGTTTTTCTACATTGCGAATAAGCACATGCCCATAGCTGAAGAAAATGGGGCCCTCATACCCACACTCAACTGCCATTCAGAGCTCAGAGGGTGACACTGTGATTTTTCACTATTGCACGCTGTTCTGTCCAATCTTTATATTTCACATCAAACCCCGCAAAATAAGTAACAGATGAGGCAGCTGTGCTGTGAGCCACCACCATCAAAAGAAAACTGTCCCGGGAGTCGGGCTGTAGTGCAGCGGGTTAAGCACTGGTGGCGCAAAGCACAAGGACCGGCATAAGGATCCCGGTTCGAACCCCGGCTCCCCACCTGCAGGGGAGTCACTTCACAGGCGGTGAAACAGGTCTGCAGGTGTCTATCTTTCTCTCCCCCTCTCTGTCTTCCCCTCCTCTCTCCATTTCTCTCTGTCCTATCCAACAATGACAACAACAATAATAACTACAACAATAAAAAAAAAAAAACAAGGGCAACAAAAGGGAATAAATAAATAAAATAAATATTTTTAAAAAAAACTGTCTCGACCTGATCACTGTTAAAGTGGGGTGGGGGTGGGGGTGGGGTGGGGAGCAACACCTTCTGATTTTAAACAGACTAAATCCATTCAGATTTTTATTCCAGGGGTACTGACCCCAAAAGACAAAATTTTTTAAATACTATAAAACGGATTCATCTGGATACATTTCTCCTAAGAAAACAAAGAAGGAAACCCTCTCCCCAGAACAGCAAAACTCACCACACCCTGTTTTATGATTATTCAACAAGGAGCTAAGATGAAAGCACTTGTGACTATAGAAATGTTACTTGAGGGAGTCAGCCGGTAGCACAGCGGGTTAAGCGCATGCGGCACAAAACGCAAGGACCCGGGTAAGGATTCCAGCTCAAGCCCTCGGCTCACCACCTGCAGAGGAGTCGGCTCACCACCTGCAGAGGAGTCTCTTCACAGGCGGTGAAGCAGGTATACAGGTATCTATCTTTCTCTCCTCCTCTCTGTCTTCCCCTCCTCTCTCCATTTCTCTCTGTCCTATCCAACAACGATGACATCAATAACATCAACAATAATAACTACAACAATAAAATAACAAGGACAACAAAAGGGAATTGAAAAAAGAAAAGAAATGTTACTTGGAGTTATTTACCTATGGTTAGCAGTTACATAGAAATAATCCAGGGGGTAGGGCGGTAGCGCAGCAGGTTAAGCACACATGGCGCAAATACAAGGACCAGTGTAAGGATCCCGGTTCCAGCCCCCGGATTCCCACCTACAGGGGAGTCGCTTCACAAGCAGTGAAGCAGGTCTGCAGGTGTGTTTTTCTTCCCCTCTTTGTCTCCCCTCCTCTCTCCATTTCTTTCTGTCCTACCCAACAACGACAGCAAATTACAACAACAATAATAACCACAACAATGATAAAACAACAAGGGCAACAAAAGGGAAAAAATAGCTTCCAGGAGCAGTGGATTTATGGGACACTGAGGCCCAGCAATAACCCTGGAGGCAAAGAGAGAGTGATAACAGAGTGATAAGAGAGTGATAAGGGAAGGGAAGGGGAGGGGAGGGGAGGGAGAAAGAAAGAGAGAGAGGGAGTCGGGCTTTAGCACAGGGGGTTAAGCGCAGGTGGCGCAAAGCACAAGAACCGGCATAAGGATCCCAGTTCGAATCCCGGCTCCCCACCTGCAGGGGAGTCGCTTCACAGGCAGTGAAGCAGGTCTGCAGGTGTCTATCTTTCTCTCCCCCTCTCTGTCTTCCCCTCCTCTCTCCATTTCTCTCTGTCCTATCCAACAACGACAACAACAATAATAACTACAACAATAAAACAACAAGGGCAACAAAAGGGAATAAATAAATAAAATAAATATTAAAAAAAAAGAAAGAGAAAGGAAGAAAGAAAGAAAGAAAGAAAGAAAGAAAGAAAGAAAGAAAGAAAGAATCCATTAGGGCACAGAGGAAAGGTGTGACTAAAAGGAATGCTGTACTTTAAGTCGTTTTCCTTCTTAACGATGTCCTGAAATACAGTTGATGCAATAATACTTTGTCTATCTGGTCCGAGAGTTACGACCAGCCAGCACCATGAATTTATGTTTGCTTTTAATCACAGATGCCACAGAACAAAAGTTTCCATTACAGGGTTTCGCTCCAGAATAACAGCACTCAAGCAACTTTCAATTACGATACTTCTTACTTGTCATAAAGCAGAAAGCGCATGTTTGAGATTTCACTGGAAGTTGGAACAGCAGTTTCTGAAAACCTCATAAAAGGAAGGACTGATTTAGTCCTAGGATCTCGGCAGGATACCTGAAGTTCAATTTTGTCTGTGAACAAAGCATTAAAGTAGCCTGCAGGCTTTGCATAGGATGAAGGGGAGTTGGGCAACACTTCACTGGCTGCTCTAAAAAAAGACAAATCATTAAAGGGGCCTTAGAAACCATCACCACAAAAAGGCAGCAATGAAAAAGAAGCTCTGGCTTTCTCTCCAGTCTGCAGGGAACAGCAAATGTTTTAAGCAGTTAAACTACCTCCATCTTATTTCAGAGTCTTCTATGCATATCTGGAGTGATTCAGACCGAAAACCATTTGTTAAAGAGAGAACAACTATCAGCTCCCTCCTCTTTCATGGAGAATATTTGATGTGAACGTTTTTTAAGATACAATTTCACAAACAGAAAGAGCTGAGTTGAATTGAAGGGAGTTCAGCTGAGTCCTTTCATGCAATACTGTGTCCCTGATCTAATGATCGGTTCTCTTTGCTTCAATTCTCCAGCAGGAACACACTTTGAAAAGTCAAAATGCTTAATATCTACTGATTACTAGCTGCCAGAAGACATAATGTGCATGCATCTTTATTTCCTGGGAAAAAAGATGCTTAAGAAACACATACTGTGAGTAGAAAAGCATGGGTTGATAGGTGGGCAGACAGATATTTCAGCTGAACAGGAAGGAGCCTTAGCAGGTAGAGCATGTATTTTGTGGGCCTGAGGCCCCAGGTTCAATTCCTAGAACTGTGTATGTCAGAGCAGAGTGATGCTCTGGTCTCTCTTGCTCTTTCCCTCATCAAATGAATAAATAATTGGTGTATTGCACAAAAGTAAAAGACTCTGGGATGGTCTGGAAGGTGGTACAGTGGATAAAGCATTGGACTCTGAATCATGAGGTCCTGAGTTCAATCCCTGGCAGTACATGTACCAAAGTAATGTCTGATTCTTTCATCTCTTCCTAACTTTCTGATTAATAAAAATAAGATCTTAAAAAAACAAAAAGACTATGGAGACCAGGTGGGGGGTGTTCAGGTCCAGGAACATGATGGTAGAGAAGAATGTAGGTGGAGGGGTGGTTAGATGGTTATGTGGAAAACTGAGAAATGTTACACATGTACAAACTACTGTATTTTACTATTAACTATAAACCATCAATCTCCCCAATAAAGGAAAAATAATTTTTAATGAATAGATAGTTATTTTTTTTTTTTTTTTAGTAACAAAAAAAGGAGAGTCGAGAATTTTCCTATTTTGGAACAGAGACTTACAGGGCAATGGAGTTACCCACCCATTTGTTTATTTAAATACTCTTTAAAACATTCGTTAAGAAATAAAGGCACCCACATACTGTGTGTATATACAATTATACAATTCAATTAAGGCTCAGCCCTAACACTAAATATTGAAATCAAGCTAAGTAATAGTGAAAGTACACACTCCAGCTCATATGATGTAGAAATAATCACATCTTCGGGAGTCGGGCAGTAGCGCAACGGGTTAAGTGCATATGGCGCAAAGCTCAAGGACCGGCATAAGGATCCCGGTTCAAGCCCCCACTTTCCACCTGCAGGGGAGTCGCTTCACAGGTGATGAAGCAGGTCTGCAGGTGTCTGTCTTTCTCTCCCCCTCTGCTTTCCCTTCCTCTCTCCATTTCTCTGTCCTATCCAACAATGACGACATCAACAGTAATAACTACAATAACAATAAAAACAACAAGAGCAACAAAAAGGAAATAAATAAATAAATATTTTTTAAAAAGAAATAATCACATCTTCAAACACCACTCTAAATGGCACAGGTCTGCTTTCTATGGTCAGATCCAACTCTGAGCAGCTAAACACTAGTCATCTTCCCTCCCCTTTGGCTGGTTTTAGTCCTCAAGGAGCTTGTGGTATAATGAAAAATCACAAAAGGCTAACTGCTAGGACATCTGTGTACAGGTTCTGTGGAAGCTCACAGAAGCATCCCAACTAGAAAGTGTGTACGGGAAGAGACAATACATTGTTGTTGTTGCTTTTTTTTTTTTTTTTAAAGTAAGGAATCCAGGACTGAGCTTAGAAGTTCTAAAGTCATTTAGGTGGGAGAGGAAAAAGACAGAAAGAGAACACTGCACTGGTGGGAGATGAAACTAGAGAATACTTAAAGACCACGCCCTAGTGCTGAGACTCGACACCAAGGCAACAGAGAAGCACTGAAGAATTCTTCAGCAGGAGAATGTCACTGTCCCAATGGTATTTTTGCACTTGTTTGTCCATTCAGCAGTCTAGAGCAGGGTTGTTCAAGGCAGGTCTACAGTATTCGCCTAGGAGCTATTTGTTACTGCTCCACAACAAGGCAAGTGCAGAATTAAGCAAGAACTAGAAACATTTATAGAGTTGAGTGCACGTGTTACAATGTGCAAGGACCCAAGTGCCAGCCCCTGGTCTCTACCTACAGGGAAAAGCTTTGTGAGTAGGGTAGCAATGCTGCAGTTGTCTCTGTCTCTCTCCCTATCTTCCCCTTCCCTCTCAATTTCTGGCTGTCTCTATCTAGTAAATGAAGATAATAAAAATCATTAAAATAAAAATAAAGATAAATTTTTTTAAAAGAAACATTTATAGTAACTCAATATTACAACATCCAAGCTTGTGAGCAATGAGCTCACTTGTTGAAAGGACAGTGATCAGTCTGTGCATTGTCACCTTAGTGGAGTGGAGTGGAGTGGAGTGGAGTGTGTGATTTACAAGCCACCATGCCATAGGGACACAGGTATGACTGTTTGAAATTAATGAAACTGATCTGTGACTACAGAGAATTTGAGAAATTTTGCTCTGGATAACCAGTAGCCAGGATTGGAAGCAAGGATCCCAGGGAAAAGGCTGCTGATACAAAGTGGTCTAGATGAAACTTGGATTCAGGCAATGATGGCAGGGATAGAGATGAGTGAAGAGTCAGACTCCCTAGCTATTAAGTGATCAAGTCAATAAGATCTGCACCTTCTGAATGTGAGGCGTAGAAGAGAATCAAGAAAGACTCCTGAGACACAAGAACTCTTGTGTATGTTTAAAATAATAGCAAAATCTAAGACAGCCATGTACAATAACTTCATGAATGGATTAGCAAGGTGATTTTAAATTCATAGCTATTTCCTTTAAGTGCCTATGAATAACTACTATGATAAATTAATGAAAGACAGAAAAACTAAGCACCCTAGTGGTTAACACTAAGTACCACTGGAAATTCAAAATGTGAAAAAGGAAAATAAAGCCTGTGTCAAGCCTATGTTTTCCCCCTGAAACAAAATCATGTGATCAGGAGCCCAGTCTAGTTCAGAACAGGGCTGGACGGTCCCAGGTTCAATCCCCAACAACACCATAAACCAGATCTGAACAATACTCTGGCCTCTCTGTGCATCTTTCTCTCTGCATCGCTCATTAAAAGAAATAAAACAGGGAGTCAGGCGGTAGCTCAGCAGGTTAAGCGCAGATGGCACAAAGTGTAAGGGCTAGTGCGAGGATCCCAGTTCAGGCCCCCAGCTCCCCACCTGCAGGGAAGTCACTTCACAAGTGGTGAAGCAGGTCTGCAGGTGTCTCTCTTTCTCTCCCCCTCTGTCTTCCCCTCCTCTCTCCATTTCTCTCTGTCCTATCTAACAACAACGACATCAATAACAACAATAATAACTACAACAATAAAACTAGGGCAACAAAAGGGAATAAATAAATAAATATTTAAAAAACATTATTAAGGGAATAAATAAATAAATATTAAATAAATAATCAGATAAGAAAGGAGAAAAAGGGGCTATTTAGAGTTCCAGAGCCCCAAATTCTATTAGAAAAAGGACCCCCTCCAAGCTAAGAAGTGTATTCATCATCCCACCACCACCACCTGCTTGCTGTATGACACAAAGCTTGCTTTTTCAGATGTGTACAGCTATTAAAGCATGGCCACCCAGGAAAAGGAATAGTGATAAAGAGAGGGTAAGGAAAACACAAACGCAGAATAAATGAAATCAGTGGCCCTAATCTTAAAAATCACTGCTTTGGCCTGCTCTGGTTCACATCCCACCCTCTTATCAGAAGACAAATCAAACAGTAAGACCTGTAGTCAGCCAGTCAGATTTGAGCCCTTAGCTGGGAGACAAGTCTCAAACCTTCAACGGCTCCAAGTCTGAGTAAACCTATCTGTCCTCCAGCATTTCAGATCTGGGAAGGGAGACAGTTAGGGGAGAGGGGATGTTCCTGCTTCAAATATTGCACACCATCCATTTCCCATGTTAAAGTATCTCAGCCCTGCACTGCCCTGCTTTACGCAGCCAAGATCAAGGGAAGACATCCAATTACTCTGACAAACCACAAAATGACCCACAAGTAAATAGCTGATCTCCCTCGGGAAAGGTACCTCATTGTCTTAACATTGACATCCTTTATTAAGCACGTTTTTGCCTTTAGGTTATCACTGGTGGGTGGATGCCTGCTCTACAAAGTCCACTGCTCCTGGTGGCCAGCTCCCCCCCCCCCTGCATTGTTTTTGTTGCTGTTATTGCTGTTGAATAGGACAGAGAGAAATTGAGAGAGGAGGGGAAGACAGAAAGGGGGAGAGAACTGCAGACCTGCTTCACTGCTTGCGAAGCGACTCCTCTACAGGTGGGGAGCTGGGGACTCAACTGGGATCCTTGGCGCTGGTCCTTGCACTTACACTATGTGCGCCTAATCCAGTATGCTACAACCCAGGCCCCCAAGCAGAGGTTTCAATGATCTGTGGTCTCCATTTTCAAATCTAAATATTAAGATCAGTAAACCTCAGTGCCATTCTAGAACTTTAAGGAATCGTTATTTTGCTATTCTCACTTGCTTTTGTTGTTTCTTTCTTCCAAGTCTTTCTCCCTAATTATAATTTCTTAGACAGTAATTCTTTCACTATATTCCCTTGCATGCTTGTAAAAAAAATTGACTAGAAAGTGAGAAAGAGCCATAAAAATAGCTCACTGGGTAGGGTGCCTGTATTGTTATAGGTGTGACCCAGATTCAAGCGCTGACACCCCATAGGAGTTTCATGGCAATGGAAGAAACCTTAGTGCTGTGGTGTGTCTCTCCCTCCCCTGACTCTCTATCTGAATGAAGAAAGTGGCCCAGAGCAATGAAATAGCAAATGCACAAGGCTTGGGACACACACAGACACACACAGACACACACACACACACACATCCCCAATAACAGTTTTGCAATTCTGTAACATGAGAAATTTAAAAGACTCTAAGTGTGGGGCCAGGTGGTGGCACATCAGGTTAACTGCACACAATATCATGTGCAAAGACTGAGTTCAAGCCCCTGTTCCCCATCTTCAGCGGGGGGCGGGGGAGCTTCATGAACAGAGAAGCAATGCTATAGGTGTCTCTTTCTCTTTTCCTCTCTATCTCCCAATTCCCTCTCAATTTCTGTCCCTATCAGTCACTCACCCCTAAAAAGGGGAGGAAAGATGACCATGTGGAGCTGTGGATTTGTAGTGCTGGTACAAGCAATCATCTCTGGGGGGAAAGAAAAAGAAAAAAGACACAAACTTCAAGTTGTGAAACAAATGACTAAATATTATGACAATATGGGACTGGGTACTGGTGCACCTGGTTAAGCACACATATTACAGTGCACAAGGACCCAGGTTCGAGCCCCCAGTCTCCACTTGCAGGGGGAAAGCTTTGCGAATGGTGAGGCTGGTCTGCAAGGCGCCTCTCTGTCTTTCTCCCTCTCTATTTCCCCCTTCCCTCTCAATTTCTGGCTGTCTCTATTCAATCAGTAAATAAAGATCATAATTAAAAAATCTTTAAAAAATATATTATGACAGGGAGTCGAGCGGTAGCACAGCAAGTTAAGCGCACGTGGCACAAAGAGCAAGGACCGGCATAAGGATCCTGGTTCGAACCCTGGCTCCCCACCTGCAGGGGAGTCGCTTCACAGGTGGTGAAGAAGGTCTTCAGGTGTTTGTCTTTCTCTCCCCCTCTGTCTTCTCCTCCTCTTTCCATTTCTCTCTGTCCTATCCAACAACGATGACATCAAGAACAATAATAATAACTACAACAATAAAACAACAAGGGCAACAAAAGGGAAAATAAACATTAAAAAAATTAAATATATATTATAACAATATTAGAGCATCAACTTGCATGCCTTAGGCCCCAGAGGCTGCAGATTTAATCCCCATTCCCAGTACCACCTATGCCAAAGCTGAGCAGTACTCTGCTCTTTTCTCTCTCCCTTTCTCTTCTTTTGTTCTCTCTCAATAAATAGATAAATATGTTTTTAAAAATAGCATTTAGTACTGCCACATATGTGTATACTATCTCATGTGGCAGGGAGTCGGGCGGTAGCGCAGCAGGTTAAGCACACATGGCGCTATCTCCTGTAGCCTTTACAAGAGTTCTACACAGCAGCTGTTATAATCATCTCCATTTTAAAAAAATTTTTATAGTAGCAATAGTTTCTTTTTTATTTTAATATACTTGATCATCTCCATTTTATAGATGATCTTGTGTGGTAGGTACAAAGGTGTTACTGTAACTTAAAAAAGGTCATACAGCTAGTAAATGGCAGAGCCAAGATCTGATCTCAGGCAGATGGACAGATCTATATTTTAAGCCACTATACTAGGCATTTTCATTATTCAGAGAAGAAAAAGGAGACTAAAGAGCACACTGTAATTAAGGGCATGAGGGAAAAGCCTCTTATGAAAATATACTTTAATTAGACTATCACATTTTATTAGACAAATCCTGGAAAGAGTCAATAGAAGGAACGTGTCCTGGCTGGTCTGAGAAGGCAGAAAACAATAATTTTTAAACTTTTGAAGGTTTTTTTGTTTGTTTTGTCATTTAAAAAAAATTATTATCTTTATTTATTCTGGACAGTCAGAAATTGAGAAGGACGGGGTGATAGAGAGGGAAAGAAACAAAGAGACACTTGCAACACTGCTTCACCACTTGCAAATCTTTCCCCCTGCAGGTGGGAACCAGAGGCTTGAACCCAGACACTTGCACATGTGTATTCAACCAGGTGCACCACCACCCAGCCCCCTTTTGCCATTTTTTACCACCTCAAAGACAAGCAACTATAGCAGCAGAGAGACTTCTGACTCTCAAGCATGAGGTCCTGAATTCGCTCCCTGGCATCCCATGTGCCAGTAATACTCTGGTTCTCTCTCTCCTCTCCTCCTCTCTCCCATAAATAAATCTTTTCTTTCTTTTTCCCCCTAAAAAAAGTAAGCAACTGGGGGCAGGTGTTGGTGCACCTGGTTGAACGCACATGTTACAGTGTGCAAGGACCCAGGTTCAAACCCACAGCCCCCACCTGCAAGAGGGAAAGCTTCAGGAATGGTGAAGCAAGGCTGCAAATTTCTCTCTCCTTCTCTATCCCCCCTTCCTCCCAATTTCTGGCAGTTTCTATCCAATAAAAAAAGATAATTAAAAAAAAATTTTTTTTAAAGTAAGCAACTAAGAAGAGAACACAGAATGATCTGTCAGTGTCAAAGAAGTCATATTCTTTGTGTCTAGAATATCTAGAGTTGGGGGGAGAAGAGCTGAGGAAGGTGCTCTAAGGACTGGGGAGCAAATATTGTCTGGTCCAAAGACCCAAAAGAACCTGAAGCAAGCAACCCATGGAGTCATAGAGGCTGGACCTGTCTTCCCTGTCTGGGGCAAAGAGATCAAGGATGCTGAACCAGAGCCTTCTGATTCTACCATACTTTTACCCTGACTTTCTTTTCTCCTTTCTGCCCAGCAGCAAATTCCTGAACCAGGCCAGAGCCCAGCAAACCTGTGTAGAGCAAAGCCAGCACTCCTGCATTTTCTGCAGTGAGCACACCCACGCTGTCCAAATGTTTTCTATCAGGCATCCGGCCCAGCAAAGCAAAGTCTCGTGGCTTTCCAACCAAAAACCACTGCTCTCCTCTATGACAGCAAAGCATCCTATAGATCAAACCTCCTCCTTGTGACAACTAAATAACTTATACAAAAGAAGCAGATCAAATCCCCAAAGTTGAAATCTTCACTTTCTAATTACTTATCAATGAAGCTTAAAAAATGTCCAGTAGAAAACAAGCCTATCTATTAAAACAAGTCTAACTGCCCTAGCTTCAGCATTATCTCTCCTGACAAAACTGCTTTTATGCATGCCCTCCAAGTTCTATTACCGGGGGTCGGGCGGTAGCGCAGCGGGTTAAGCGGATGTGGCGCAAAGCGCAAGGACCCTCCTAGGTATCCTGGTTGGAGCTCCCAGCTCCCCACCTGTGGGGGGGGGGGTCTCTTGACAGATGGTGAAGCAGGTCTGCAGGTGTCTATCTTTCTCTCCTCTTCTCCGTTCTTCCCCTCCTCTCTGTCTTCCCCTCCTCTCTTTTTATTTATTTATTGTCCCTTCTGTTGCCCGTGTTATATTGTTGTAGTTGTTATTGATGCCGTCGTTCCCCTCCTCTCTTGACTTCTCTCTGTCCTATCCAACAACAATGGCATCAATAATAGCGATAATAATAACTACAACAACAATAAAACAACCAGGGCAACAAAGGGGTAAAAATGGCCTCCAGGAGCAGTGGATTCGTGGTACAGGCACCGAGCCCCAGCAATAACCTTGGAGGCAAAAAAAAAAAAGTCCTATTATCATATAATTATAATTCCTCTATACAGCAGTGTGTGTGCGTGTATACGAGCACGCACTTGCATGCACTAGGAAGCAAAAAACAAAAAGGGGGGGTCGAGCGGTGGCGCAGTGGGTTAAGCGCATGTGGCGCAAAGCGCAGGAACCGCCGTAAGGATCCCGGTTCGAGCCCCCGGCTCCCCACCTGCAGGGGAGTCGCTTCACAGGCCGTGAAGCAGGTCTGCAGGTGTCTATCTTTCTCTCCCCTTCTCTGTCTTCCCCTCCTCTCTCCATTTCTCTCTGTCCTATCCAACAACGAATTGCGTCAACAAGGGCAATAATAATAACCACAACGAAGCTACAACAAGGGCAACAAAAGGGGGGAAAAAAATGGCCTCCAGGAGCGGTGGATTCATGGTGCAGGCACCGAGCCCAGCAATAACCCTGGAGGAGGGAAAAAAAAAAAAAAAAAGTTCCAGTTACATTGGCACCTACTAGTAAAGCAAGCAGAAGCAAGACAACTTTCCATAAAGGATTTTTCTTAACATGCTGAATCCTTTTATTTGGCATTTTCTCAAAGCTCCAATAAAGGTAAGAGGGGAACCAGGCAAAATGTAGGCTTAACATATATAGTCAACCCCAGACTTTCATTACTACATAAAGGGGAAATTAATAAAAGAAGAAAGAAAGAAAGAAAAAGAGAAATCCCACACGGAACTTTCTTTCCCAGCCCTAATTTTTTCAATTTTCCTTAGAGAAATGCCAGCCAATAACTAATTAGAACCATATTCTTTGTTATCCTACTGGAAAGAAGTATACAGAACAAATGTTAATGAGAACTTTAATCTGGAACTTTGGTTTCCCTTCACCATAAGACAAAATCCTCTTCTTTAAGGCTATTTGTATATGTGGAAGAAAAAAAAAAAAAAACATGGACAGAGTTCATCGACAAGAGTTAAGTGTCCACTCATGTAGCATTCTGAACTGGGAATGCCCTGGGCTTTTTGCTCACAGACTTCTAAGCACCCCAATTTCAAACAAGAGGGACAGTTACAGATAAAGAATTTGTTCTACAACTTTTTGGTTTCAAGGAGGAAATGATTCCTTTCAAAGTAAGTAGTAATTTTCAAGAGAGCATTTTCCATATGAAACACAGCAGGGGTTTTGTTTATTTGTTTGTTTTATCAGGTACATCACCACAATTAATGTTTCTAGAACAGGATTTTGAACTCCCTGTTCAAAAACATCCAGAGTAGAAACTATTTCTTCAAAAATTGGACTTGCTTCAGAGACTCTTAACAAAATATCAAAAAAAAAAAAAGGTAATACAGAAAGAAAGGCAGAGATAGCAAATGAACGAGACCACAGCACCAAAACTTCAAAGCATTGGGGGCCCACGTTTGAACTAGGGCTTGTGCAACACTTGTGAACAGTTTTGTTTGTAGACCAAGTCTACTTTCTCTCTCTCTCTCTTTCTCTCTCTCTCTCTCTCTCTTTTTATTTCCTTATTGGGGAATTAATGTTTTACATTCAACAGTAAATACAATAGTTTGTACATGCATAACATTCCCCAGTTTTCCATAAAACAGTACAACCCCCTCTAGGTCATCTTTCTTGGACCTGTATTCTCCCCCACCCACCCACCCCAGAGTCTTTTACTTTGGTGCAATACACCAATTCCAGTTCAATTTCTACTTGTGTTTGCTCTTCTGATCTTGTTTTTCAACTTCTGCCTAAGAGTGAGATCATCCCATATTCATCCTTCTGTTTCTGACTTATTTCACTTAACATGAATTTTTCAAGGTCTATACAAAATCAGCTGAAAACGGTCAAGTCACCACTTTTTATAGCTGTATTTATAGTAGTATTCCATTGTGTATATATACCACAACTTGCTCAGCCACTCATCTGTTGTTGGACACCTGGGTTGCTTCCAGGTTTTGACTATGACAAATTGTGCTGCTAAGAACATATGTGTACACAGATCTTTTTGGATAAATGTGTTGTTTCTTAGGATATATCCCCAGGAGAGGAATTGCAGGATCACAGGGTAGGTCCATTTCTAGCCTTCTGAGAGTTCTCCAGGCTGGTGAACAGTATTTTCAAATGAGGATCTGATCTGTGTCACCCAGACTCTCATCCCAGTGGGATTAGCAATGTCTAATCCAGGTCACCTTTTTTGTGCAAAGGGACTAGTGAGAGCAGAGAATCAGGTATACCCCATGTCATATCAAATATACTTTTTTCCAAGAAAAAAAAATATTAAGCGTGTAGATAACATCCTAACTTGCTCCATTTATCTACTATCCAGCAAATTTATTTCCCCCACAAAACAGGACAAACAGCCTTAGGTCTGGAACGTTTTACCATCTTTATATGTTTCCTAAAAGCAAAGAATCATTCACACTGCCCAGTACAAGCATTTATCCTGCAGATTTTGGTCTACCATAGACATTTGTCATAACAATGAAAATATATCTTTGGCAATTTATTCCTGAACAGCATTCTTCCCCCAAAGGATTATAAAGACAGCCACCAAGGAAAACAAAGGATTCCCACATTTTAAAGCAAGGAAGGCAGCCTGACCATTCAGAGCCATGCACTGTCAAGCATACAAACCCAACAAGGGCCAAAATCACCTAGAAGCTGGTTCAAATGCAAAGTTTAGCCTCTGATTGATGAGCCCCTGTTTAAATGTACATACTGTATTTGTTGAACTGTACATCACTTTGTAAATCCGAATCTGCATCTTACACAGCTTGGCAAGGTGGATGATTTACTTGAGACATTTCGGGTTAAAACACAAGCCTTTTTACTCCTACTACATCTAAATCAGGCTTCTCAACACGATTCTGAACAAATGAAAGAAACATATGGCATTCTGCCACCAGCCTCCCTAAAGGAACCTGAAGGTCCCTGGAACAGCCCTTCTCCCATCCACTCCATAAGCTCAGATTCTCCCCCAGAAAAGGAAGGAGCTGGATCCATAGCCTTGCATCAGACACACTAATGACACAGAAGTGCTCCAAAACTTTTTGCTTTGATTCATGGCAAATTTTTCTGAATTTGTTTTATTCAGACAAGTATCTTCTCCCAACAGATACATTAAAGAAAAACCCAAACTCATTTTTGGGGGGAGGGAATAAGAAGTTGACCGTGAAACATAAATATCCCTTTCAAAAGCCTTGGCTCTGGCCAGCCTGTACTCAAAATAATCCGTTTAGCATTGGCTTCAAAGTTTCCCAGGGCAGCAGTGCCCCCGTCCCCCCCCCCCCCCCCAGCAACCCGGATCTGCAGGACAGGGCTGTCCCTGTGCTAGAGAGGCTTCTGGGGAGGAAAGCAGGACAAGACAATGAAAAGCTCCCTGCTGGCCACTAATTCAACCGGGAGGAGGGGGAAGCGGAAGGAGGTAGAAAGATAAGGGAGCCCACACTCGCCCAAAGCCACGATCAGCGTCTGGCTCCCCGCGGCGCGGGGCGACGTGACCTCGGCCTCCAGGGCTGCGGCCACGCGGGGAGGGGGCTCGCGGTAAAGCTGATTTCTCCCGGAGAAGAAATGAAACTCCTGGTGTGGGCATGCTGGGTGGGGGACTAGCGCCCTCCCCCACTAACTGCAGGTATCCGCGGGGACTCTAGTGACCCAAGGAAGGAAGCGGCCCCTTTCCGCGCTTCTGCAGGGGAGTGGGGAGGGGGGCACCCCAGAGCGCAGCCACCACCACCCCCCCTCAAAAAAAAAAAAAAGAGGCTCCTCACATGTAGGGAGGAAGGGGTCTCGACTCCTCTGGACTCGAGTCGAGGTTCGGGGGGTACCGGGAGGTGTCAAACTTCCCACAGCGGGGCGCGGCCTGGCACCAGCACTGGGGAGTTGCTGCAGGAGCCGCAACCCGAGGGGGTGCTGGGACAGAGGCGGAGGACTCCGAGGGGCACACAGGAGGGAGCAGCGTGCAGTGACGGCGGAGGAGGGCGGGGGGCAGCCGGGCGGGTCGACTCCCGGGAATGCGCGGGCTGCTCACCCAGGCCGGGGGCGCCGCCGAGGCCCGCGCCCACGCTCACCTTTCTGTGCTTCTCCTTGTAGGGCAGCGCCAGCCACGGCATGTCCCGCACGAAGTCCTGCCACTGCCGCTGGTCCTGGTCCGAGGACACGAAGACGATCTCCAGGCAGCGCCGTGGCTCGGCTTCCGCGGCCGCCCCGGCCCCCGGCCCGGCCCCGGCCCCCGGCCCCGCCGCCGCCGCGTCCCCCCTCAGGCGACTGTAGAAGGCGGCCAGGCTGGCGCTGAGCTGCGCGCAGGGGGCGCTCAGGCTGCAGCCGAAGTACAGCCCGAGCAGCGAGATGCCGCGGGTGCTCAGCGAGTGCACGTCCACCTCCTCGCCGCCGCCGGTCACCAGCTTCTCGCCGAGCAGCTCTTCCAGGAAGCCCGACATCCTGGCCCACCGGAGCCCCGGCACCAGGGGGGGTGGCCGGGCAGGCGGAGGCGACCCTGCTCGCTCTGTCCGCGCTGCTGGCGGCGGCGGCGGCGGCGGCTACGGCGGCAGCGGCGGGCCCTGGTGAGAGGAGAGCCCCGCCCACAGGGCCCGGCCTGACCACGCCCCCTGGTTGACCACGCCCCCGTCGCCACGCCTCCCGGCTCCCCCGGAGAGCAGGCTCCCACCGCGCGGACAAAGTGCTGTGGCACTGCCCTGACCCGCAGGCTAACCTGTAATGCTCGGTTCTGACCGGAATGCCTGGTAACGAAGTGAAGAAAGGAGAAGGGCCTTCAGAAATGGCCTTTCCGAGGCTGAAGTCCGCACGGAGCCGGCTTAGCTCTCCCCTCCCTCCGTTTTCTCTCTCCTGGTCTCCAAAGATTCTCACACGCCCCCCTTCCCAGTTCTTTCCCCGCCTCTCTTCCTACACAAACCCTTAGCTATTTAAGTACCCGTTGACCTCTCATGCTGTGTTTAAGACTTGAAGATCTTCACCCCAAAAATGACCACTTTATCAGGCTAGGTTTTGCTGGACACTTTATTATTATTATTGATAGTTTTATGTGTGGGTGAGGGAGATAGTATAATGGTTAGGCAAACAAATTCTAATGCCTGAGGCTCTAAGATCCAGGGTTCAATCCCCCCCACACCACCATAAGCCAGAGCTGAGCCATGCTCTGGTAAAATAAATAAATAAATAAATTTGTTTTTGAGAAAATCTTGGTTTACAAGACTGTTTCAGAAGCACAATTTCCCACCTCTTCAAAATGTGTTAACTGCAGAACTTTGGGGGGAGGGTATGGTGACACACACTGACCATGTATGGGTGTGAAATTATACCCCTGAAATCTTTTGATTTTTGTAAAACTCTGTTAAATCACTAATAAAAAGAGGGAAGGAAAGAAGAGGGAGGGAATAACACATACTGCAAAGCGCAAAGACCCAAGCAAGGATTCATGTTCGAGCCCTCCCACCTCCCCACCTACAAGGGGGTCACTTCACAAACGGAGAAGCAGGTCTGCAGGTGTCTGTCTTCTTTCCCTCTCTATCTACCCCTCCCCCTCTCAATTTTTCTCTGACCTATTCAATAAACTGGAAAAAATGGCCACCAGAAGCAGTGGACTCAATTCACAGTACAGGCACCAAGCCCCAGTGATAACCTTGCAGGCAGAAAACAAACAAACATGTACTACCACACCTCTTCCCTTGTAGCCTGCTCCCCCCACCCTTGAAAACTTTAGCTCTGCAATCCCAGACTAGAGGCTTGTCTGCAATGAACTTTGCTTGTCCCCTTGCCTTGTATCTTGATTTATTCCACAAGAGAAAGAGCACTCATTATTTTCAATTAACCCTTTCTTCCTTCTTATAGCACTGCTTTGCTGGAACTGAGTTCCTTTGGCTGTTAACACGACTTTGCTCTGTATATTTGGAGCTCTCTACTGTAATAGAACAGGAGGATGCCACTTCTTATATTGGCTGTGCTGCTCCTAATCTGGTGCTAGTGACATGTGAAGGAATCCATACGAACATGTGGGTTGATTGAACTCCTCACTATGAGAATCTTGTCCACATGACAAACAACCATTCCCCACCAGCAAGTGACCCTTTGCCACTTCCAATATATGACCCAGTATACATCAGATGAATCAGTTCCATAGCTTATATGTTGATAGTTGGGGGGAAAAAAAAGATCTAGGCATTTTTATTTGTGTGTGTGTCAGCTAGAAAGATGCTATCAATGCTTAAAGGATTAAATAGACAGTCTGTGACATGTTTTCCACACATCCACACACGAAAATAGAATATATACCAAACAAACCCATAGTAGGAGACCCTCCAGTGCCTGTGAACTTCTCACCTGAAAACGGGCCACTGGCCACTAGATGTAATTTCTTGGGTGTCTACTGACACCTAGTGGAAAAAGTGTAAAAGAAAATGATATACCAGCACCCCATATGAAAAAGAGAAGCTGGTAGCCAAGTAGAACATTTTAAATTTATATTATGACAGCATTACACACACAAACCAGCATTCATTTTATTATTTTTAAATATTTTATTTATGCATTTATTTATTTATGAGAAAGATAGGGGAGAGAGATAGAGAGAGAGAAAGAACCAGATATCACTCTGGTACATGTGCAGCCAGGGGATTGAACTCGGGACCCCCATGCTTGAGAGTCCAATGCTTTATCCACTGCAACACCACCTGGACCACCCCCATCACTCATTTTACAAGAGTTTGTTTAAATCTCAGAATGTAATTGAATTGCAAGCTTTTGCACAAACATAAATATGTATATGCAACAGTCTCGATTTTTCTAGGTTAAACAGGGATCATAGTGACCTAGGAGGTGACACAGTGAATAAAGAATTGAATTCTCAAGTATGAGGGCCTGAGTTCAATCCATGGCATTCTACATGCCACAGTAATACTGAATCTCCTCCCCCTCCTCCTCCTCCTCCTCCTCCTCCTCCTCCTCCTCCTCCTCCTCCTCCTTCCTGACTTCCCCCTCTTCCTCCTCCTTCTCTCTCACACAAATAAATATTGTTAGGGCAGGGGTGGCATTGTACCGATTTTCAACTTGCTGAAATTGTCACCAATAGGTGGAAGTCAAAAGTATAATGACAATATTTAAGATTAGATCCACTTTCTTAATATCCACATAATATTGTTCATTTCACATGTGGACCCTTGGACTGAAGGACTGGCTGCCCATAGGCAGACAAGCACCTTATCACAAAGGCAAATTCCAAGTTAATTTTTGGAGTATCATACCAACACTTGGTGCCACTACAAAAAGAGTGTTACTGTAAAACACAAGGAAAGTATCACATTTTTTAGCTAAAAGACAGTTTAAAATTATTAGTACAATGCACATTAGGTTAATGGGTATTTTTTTTACAGAATAATTTTATTTATTTGCTCATATGAGAGAGAGGAGACAGAATCTGAGCATCACTCTAGCACACACATCACCGACAACTGAACTCAGGACCTTGTGATTTAATTCCAGAGCTCTAGCCACTGTGGCACCACCTAGTATACATGGGTGTCTTTAAACTTTAATTAAATATCGGGGTCGGGTGGTAGCACAGCAAGTTAAGCGCATGTGGCACAAAGTGCAAGGACCTGCGTAATGATCTGGGTTGGAGCCCCTGGCTTCCCACCTGCAGGGGAGTCGCTTCACAAGCAGTGAAGCAAGTCTGCAGGTGTCTATCTTTCTCTCCCCGTTTCTGTCTTCCCCTCCTCTCTCCATTTCTCTTTGTCCTATCCAACAATGACGACATCAATAGCAACAATAATAATCACTACACCCGAACTGCCCCTGCGGCTCCAGACAGACTATGACCCACATAGTCAACGACTGCCACCTCTCCAGATTCAAAGGAGGTCTCGAAACTTTACATCAGGCTCAACCTGACGCTGTTGACTGGCTACGGAAGAAGGGCAAACGCTAGAAGAACTACAACAACAATAAAAATTGATTAAATAGCTTCTGTTTCTTAAATATTTGTTTGTTTATTTATTTATTTATTTATTAATGAGGAAGATAAGAGGAGAGAAAGAACCAGACATCACTCTGGTACATGTGCGGCCAAGGATTGAACTCAGAACCTTATGCTTGACAGTCCAATGCTTTATCCATTGCACCACCTCACGGATCACGATTAGATGTGTTCTTTTTTTAATTTTATTATTTATTTATTATACAGTTTTGTTGCCATTGTTGTTTTATTGTTTTAGTTATTATTGTTGTTGTTACTGATATTGTTGGATAGGGCAGAGAGAAATGGAGAGAGGAGGGGAAGACAGAGGGGGAGAGAAAGACACCTGAAGACCTGCCTCACCGTTTGTGAAGCGACTCCCCAGCAGGTGGAGAGCTGGGGGTTCAAACCAGTTTCCTTATGCCGGTCCTTGGGCTTTGCGCCAGGTGCACTTAACCCGCTGCGCTACCGCCCGACTCCCTAGATGTGTTCTTATTTTATGCAAATCACATTGAAAATACCATTAAGAATCATGAAGAGGGAAACGGAAGGTAGCGCAAAGAGTTAAACGCACATGACCTGAAGTGCAAGGATCCGGGTTGGAGCTCCCTCTGCCCCACCTGCGCGCGGGGGGGGGGGGGGGGGGGGGGGGGGGGGGGGGGGAATCGCTTCACAAGCGGTGAAGCAGGTCTGCAGGTGTCTATCTTTCTCTCCCCCTCTCTGTCTTCCTGTCCTCTCTCCGTTTCTCTCTGTCTTATCCAGCAACAATAACAGCAATGACAACAATAACAATAAATACAACAAGGGCAACAAAATGGGGGAAAGATGGCCTCCAGGAGCAGTGGATTCATGGTGCAGGCACTGAGCCCCAGATGACCCTGGACACACACACACACACACACACACACACACATACATCATGAAGATACAGGGGACAAGTGCAATTTTATACTGTGACATTTTCAAATAAACACTGCAGAGATGTAACAGGACTATGTTCACTCATATCCCACAGAAGCCAAACGACAAGGTGGAGTTAGGTACAGAGGGAATTTTAGAGATCCCAAGTTGGGGGGGATGAAGTCATTAATAAAATACTTAACTTTGGTATACAAAGTGCAAGTCTGATATAAAGAGGCAGTTTGTTCATCATTTCACTTTTATTATTTTACAAGAAAGCACTTTCCACTGGAGTGTGTCCAAACCAGCATCTGGCACCTTGGGAAGTGAGAGTTTGAACATACTGCACATGAAATATAAATAAATGTAGAGAATTGTTGGTACAGCAGGCCTTGGTTTGAAGCCAAATATTGCAGCTGCTTTCTAAAGGGGTGTAGAAAGAGGGGATTTGCAATGGAAATGATTCCAAAATCATAATTCTAGTGGGCGTTTGTTACAAGAAGACGCCCAAAGAGACTCATTTGACTTCTTGTAAAGAAAAACCAACATCCCTTTGGTTTGCGGAAAGCACTCTGCTTATGTAGTTCAAAAGACCCACTTAAAGAGAATGTACCTACTGATATTTAGCTAGTTACATTATGTGAATTGACTGACTTCTGAAATTTATTATTCTTTTAAAGTATGCATTGAAGAGACACAGACAGAACCTGCCTAACAATGTACATAGTGTACATATTAAAGACTCTTGCTTCGGGGAAACTGTATTCAATTGTATTCTAAAAGTACTGGGGTCAGGTGGTGGTGCACCTGGTTGAATGTACACATTACAGTGCACAAGGACGAGGGTTCAAGTCCCTGATCCCCATCTGCAGGGGGGCAGAAGCTTCACAAGTGGTAAGTCTCTCATCTCTCTTTCTCTCTCGTGCCTCTCGATTTCTCTCAGTCTCTCCAAAAAAAAAGTACAGGGGCCAGGTGCTGGTGTACCTGGTTAAGTGCACACATTTTGGTGTACAAGGACCCAGGTTCAAGTCCCTGGTCCCCACCTGCAGCGGGAAGGCTTCAAAAGTGGTGAATCAGGGATGCAGCTCTGTCTCTCTCCCTCACTATCTCCCATCCTCTCTCAATTTCTCTGGCTCTATCCAATAATAGATAAATAAATAAATAAATAAATATATTTCTTTAAAAAAGTACCTGATGTCATATAAAACATGCAGAGGGGTAGCGCACCAGACTAGGGTGGGGGTGGGGTGGCTGTCGTTTCACAAAAGGTGAAGCAGGTCTTCAGGTGTCTATCTTTCCCTCTCCCTCTCTCTTCCCCTCCTCTCTCAATTTTTCTCTGTCCTATCCAACAATAGCAACAATGGAAAAAAGATGACCACCAGAAGCAGTTGGTTTTGTAGTGCAGGCACTGAGTCCTAGTGATAACACTGGAGGCAATAAAATAAAATAAAATAAAAACTTGAAGAGAAAAATTATATATATATATATATATAATTTATTGCACTTGGGAGTCGGGCGGTGGCGCAGTGGGTTAAGCGCAGGTGGTGCAAGGCTCAGGGACCGGCTTAGGGATCCCAGTTCGAGCACCCGGCTCCCCACCTGCAGGGGAGTCGCTTCACGGGCGGTGAAGCAGGTCTGCAGGTGTCTATCTTTCTCTCCCCCTCTCTGTCTTCCCCTCCTCTCTCCATTTCTCTCTGTCCTATCCAACAACAAAGCAACGTCAACAATGGCAATAATAACCGCAACGAGGCTGCAACAACTAGGGCAACAAAAAGGGGGAAAAATGGCCTCCAGGAGCGGTGGATTCATGGTGCAGGCACCGAGCCCAGCAATAACCCTGGAGGAAAAAAAAAAATTTATTGCACTCGTGGGAGTAAACACTTTTGCTGTGCTTGAGAACCTGGGTTTGAGCCCCTGGAACAACATGCAAGTGCCACACCGTGACACTCAAGAACCTCTGTGAACAGTGGAGGGGGCTGTGTGCTGTGGTATCTTTTATATCTGTCTCTCACTCCCTCTTTGTCTCTTTCTGACTTAAATTGAAAGGGGAAAATTCCACTAGGAACAGTAGGATTGTACAGTCATACAACTCTGCAGAAAAAAAAAATCAGAAATGTCATACCTTATTTTTCAGGTATAGTGGTATATATGCACAAATTTGTATGTGCAACTATCTACTGGCACATTGCTGACATTAAAAGAAGACTAAGGGGAGTCCGGCGGTAGCGCAGTGGGTTAAGTGCATATGGCACAAAGCGCAGGGACTGGTGTAAGGATCCCGGTTCGAGTCCCCAGCTCCCCACCTGCAGGGAAGTCGATTCACAAGTGGTGAAGCAGGTCTTCAGGTGTCTATCTTTCTCTCCCCGTCTCTGTCTTCCCCTCTTCTCTCCATTTCTCTCTGTCCTATCCAACAACAACGACAACAATAAAAATAAATAAGGGCAACAAAAGGGAATAAATAAATAAATAAAAAGAAGACTAAGAAACTGTAGTATCCCTAATTGTGTATTAATAAAGGTGATTAGTTTATTTCATTCATCGTTTGGAATACAGAAGAGGCCCTCAGTCATGACTGCACTTCCCATGATTTCAGTTAGCCACAATCCCCTGAGTTTCAAAATTATCATGTACAATAAGATATTCTGAGAAAGAAAAAAATACAGTTCACAATGAATAGCTCAGGTGGCATGAGAACTTGGTGGTCCATAGGTATCAGATTCTACTATCCCAGTTACAGGCCAAGAGTCTGTTTCTCAAAAGCAGAGTAGTCACTGCAAAATATGGCAGGTTTTGCTCCATAGTCCTTTGGTCCTTATAAGAACACCTCAGATTCTAAATGTTGTTATCTGCCTGTGATTTAGAGCACCACTATAGAATTAATGGATCATATGGTCCCTTTCCCTTTCTTTCTCTCTCCCTCTCCCTCTCCCTCTCCCTCTCCCTCTCCCTCTCCCTCTCCCTCTCCCTCTCCCTCTCCCTCTCCCTCTCCCTCTCCCTCCCCTCCCCTCCCCCTCCCCCTCCCCCTCTCCCTCTCCCTCTCCCTCCCCTCCCCTCCCCCTCCCCCTCTCCCTCTCTCCTCTTCTCTTCCTACCAAGTTATTGCTGGGGCTTGGTATGGGCACTACTACAAATCCACTGCTCCTGGCAGCCATTTTTCCCTTTTTTTTTTTTTTTTAATTGGATAGGACAGAGGGAAATTGAGAGAAGAGAGGGAGGTAGAGAAAGAGAGGGAAAGACAGACACCTACAGACCTGCTACACAGCTTGTGAAACATCTCCCTTGCGGGTGGGGAGTCGGGGGCTCGAACCCAGATTCTTACACCTGTCCTTGTGCTTTGTACTATGTGTACTTAACCCAGTGTGCCACCACCCGACGACCCCTGATCATACGGTCTCAGTAACAAAAGCCTTCTCTTTTTCTTGACTCTATTCAAAATTAGCAGCTATTTTAGTCACTTGGAAAATGGGCCAGAGTAACACAATCTGCTTTTCTCTAGATGCTGTTAATAGTCTCTCTTTTAAATGGGGAAAGGAAAGTCTCTTCAACAAATGGTGTTGGAAAAATTGGATTGAAATAAGCAGAAGAATGAAACTGAGCCACTATATTTCCAAACACAAAAGTAAATTCCAAGTAGATCGAGGACTTGGATGTTAGACCAGAAACTATCAAATACTTAGAAGAAAACACTGGCAGAACTCTTTTCCATCTAAGTTTTAAAGGCATCCTCAATGATATGAATCCAATTACAAAGAAGGCTGAAATAAAACTAAACCAATGGGACTATACCAAATTAAAAAGCTTCTGTACAGTAAAAGAAACCACCACCCAGACAAAGAGACCCCTCACAGAATGGGAGAAGATCTTTATATGCCATACATCAGACAAGAGGCTAATAACCAAAATATATAAAGAGCTCACCAAACTCTGCAACAAGAAAACAAATGACTACATCCAAAAATGGGGAGAGGATATGATCAGAATATTCACCACTAAAGAGATCCAAAAGGACAACAAACATATGAAAAAAATGTTCTAAGTCACTGATCGGCAGGTAAATGCAAATAAAGACAACAATGAGATACCACTTTACTCCTGTGAGAATGTCACAAATCAGAAAAAGCAGCAAATGTTGGAGAGGTTGTGGGGACAAAGGAACCCTCCTGCACTGCTGGTGGGAATGCAAATTGGTCCAAACCCTGTGGAGAGCAGTCTGCAGAAGTCTGAGAAGGCTAGAAGTGGATCTACCCTATGACCCTGCAATTTCTCTCCTAAGGAACCAAACACACCCATCCAAAATGATTTGTGTATACCTATGTTCATAGCAGCACTTTTTTTTTTTTTTTTTCTTTTACCAGAGCACTGCTCAGCTCTGGCTTATGGTGGTGCAGGGGATTGAACCTGGGACTTCGGAGCCTCAGGCATAAAAGTCTCTTTGCATAACCATTATGATATCTACACCCACCCTAGCAGCACAATTTGTAATAACCAAAACCTGGAAGCAACCCAGGTGTCCAACAACAGGTGAGTGGCTGAGAAAGTTGTGGTATATATACACAACAGAATACGCAGGTATTAAAAATGGTATTTCACTTTCTTCACCTCATGTTGGATAGAGCTTGAAGAAATCATGTGATAAGTGAGATAAATCAGAAAGTGATAAGTGAGATAAGTCAGAAAGAGAAAGATGATCTCACTCACGGACAAAAATTGAAAAATACTACCATGACACCAACCTTACTTCCCTAGGCAGACCACCAATGTGTCCTGGAACCTCACCTTCCCAGAGCCCTACCCCACTAGGGAGAGACAGAAACAGGCTGGGGGTATGGATCCACCTGTCAATGCCCATGTCTAGCAGAGAAGCAATTGCAGAAGTAAGACCTTCTACCTTCTGCACCCCATAGAGATCTCTGGTTCATACCCACAGAGGTATAAAGAATAGGGAAGCTTCCAATGGAGGGGATGGGATATGGCACATTAGTGGTGGGAGCTGTATGGAATTGTACCCCTCTTATCTCACAATCTTGTTGATCATTATTAAATCACTAATAAAAATCTCTCTTTATCTTTTCTATTTTGATTGTTGTGTCTTCATGAGTTAATTTGAAAAAATGAACTTGGTAAAAAAAAAATTGGGGGGATGGTGAAATAGCTCATTTGGATACTGTAACCTAAGTTTGAGCCCAGCTCCCCCCACATTGAAGGAGGCTTTGGTATTCTAGTCTCTCTCTCTCTCTCTCTCCCTCTTGTACCCCCTCTCACCCTCTCTGCCTTCCTGTCTCTAGCTAAAAATTCTTTTCTTTTTTTGTTAATATTTATTTATTCCCTTTTGTTGCCCTTGTTGCTTTTATTGTTGTTGTTACTGATGTCATTGTTGGATAGGAGAGAAATGTAGAGAGGAGGGGAAGACAGAGAGGGGAAGAGAAAGACACCTGCAGACCTGCTTCACCACTTGTGAAGCAACTCCTATGCAGGTGGGGAGCCAGTGGCTCAAACCAGGATTCTTATGAGGTCCTTGAGCTTTGTGCCACATGCAATTAACCCACTAGTTACCACCTGACTTCCTTCTTCTTCTTCTTTTTTTATTTTTATTTTTATGTTTATTTTATTATTATTTTTTAAAATTTTTTATTTAAGAAAGGATTAATGAACAAAAACATAAGGTAGGAGGGGTACAACTCCACACAATTCCCACCACCCAATCTCCATAACCCACCCCCTCCCATGATAGCTTTCCCATTCTCTAGCCCTCTGGGAGCATGGACCCAGGGTCGTTTAGGGTTGCAGAAGGTAGAAGGTCTGGCTTCTGTAATTGCTTCCCCGCTGAACATGGGCGTTGACTGGTCGGTCCATACTCCCAGTCTGCCTCTCTCTTTCCCTAGTAAGGTGTGTCTCTGGGGAAGCAGAGCTCCAGGACATATTGGTGGGGTCTTCAATCCAGGGAAGCCTGGCCAGCATCCTGGTGGTATCTGGAACCTGGTGATTGAAAAGAGAGTTAACATACGAAGCCAAACAATTTGTTGAGCAATCATGGACCCAAAGCTTGGAATAGTGGAGAGGAAGTGTTAGGGAGGTACTCACTGCAAACTCTAATGTACTTCTGCTTTCCGGTATATATTTTGCAGTAGTTTATGGATACGTGTGAACATAAGCTCTCTCTCTCACAGAAACTGGTGTATATCTAGGTTATGGGACTTTGTTAGAAAGTGAACTACCTGAGATGAAATTAGAGTGTACTATAAAAGGAAAGATCTCACCCGAGTAATGAAGCCGAAGGGTTGTCATTCCACAGGTGAAGTCTCTGGACACAGTCTGAGGTGAAGCACGTTGAGGTGGCAATCGTTGCGTTGGTTAGGTTGTGATCGGCGGATGCAATATTATTTGGTTTGGATTGGGAGATGC
The DNA here is from genome assembly GCF_950295315.1 of Erinaceus europaeus. NCBI lineage: Eukaryota > Metazoa > Chordata > Mammalia > Eulipotyphla > Erinaceidae > Erinaceus > Erinaceus europaeus. The sequence continues at coordinate 78,619,230 of NC_080173.1, read as the reverse complement.
ATACAGGAAAGTGGGCCCTGTCCAAGGGTTCCAGGACTGGGGGAAGTAGGGGCTCTATAGTGGAGATGTGAGGTTCCTGCTGTCTTAGGGTTCAAAAAGACAATGGATAGTTAATGTTATCATCACATTATTTGGTAATTGGGTTAACTTTGAAAAGTCCTTTTGTTAGGGTTTGCTGTACAGTACCCAGTATCTTGTATATAGCTGTGCTATTGGATGTTCTTCTTCTTTTTTTTTAACTAAACCCCTGCTCAGTTCTGGCTTAAGGGATGGTGTGGGGCTTGAACCTGGGACTTTGGAACCTCAGATATGAAAGTTTTTCTATGTTTGAAATATTATATTTTCATTGTATGATAATATATTTTAAAAATAATTTTTATTAATTTATTATTGGATAGAGACAGACAGAAATTGAGAGGGGAGGGGGTGATAGAGAGGGAGAGAGACAGGGAGACATCGACAGTTCCGCTTCACAACTCATGAAGCCTTCCCCCTGCAGATGGGGACCAGGGGCTTGAACCTGGGTCCTTGTGCACTGCAGTGTGTGCGCCTAACCAGGTACACTACCGCCTGACCCCATGATAATACATTTTAAAACTGAGTGGAATGGATAGTTTCCTAGAAAACTACAATTTTCAACATAGTGAAATGAGATACCTGAATTGACCTAAACCCTATCCAAAGAACAAAATGATTGTAACCAAAATTAAATTTACGTAAACTTTTTATAAGACAGGGAAGACTGGCATTTGCAGAGATATTAAGCAGATCTTTTTTTTTAACTGTCATTTAAAAATGTATTTCCAGATTATAGTCTTAATCAAATTTATTAAAATTTGACAGAGTTATTTATAAACAATTTTTTGTTTTGTTTTTCCCTTTTGTTGCCCTTGCTCTTTTTTTCTGTTGTTGTTGTAGTTATTATTGTTGTTATTATTGATGTCGTCGTTGTTGGATAGGACAGAGAGAAATGGAGAGAGGAGGGGAAAACAGAAAGTAGAAAAAGACACCTGCAGATCTGCTTCACTGCCCCTGCAGGTGCGGAACCAGGGGCTCAAACCTGGATCATTAAGCTAGTCCTTGTGCTTCAGAGCCATGTGCGCTTAACCCGCTGAGCTACCGCCGGACCCCCTATAAATATTTTTTTAAATGACAGACAAGGGTTGGGCTGTAGCGCAGCGGGTTAAGCGCACATGACGCCAAACTCGAGGACAGGTGTAAGAATGCCGGTTCGAGCTCCTGCTCTACACGCAGGTCTGCAGGTGTCCATCTTTCTCTCCCCACTCTGTCTTCCCCATCTCTCTCCATTTCTATCTGTCCTCTCCAGCAACAATATCAGTAACAACAACAATAATAACAATAACCACATCAATGGTTAAAAAAAAAACAAGGGCAACAAAAAATTAAATAAATAAATAAAATGACAGATAAGTCTTCTGGGCAAGGGGGCTGTGCGGTAACACAGCAGGTTAAGTTCATATGGCACAAAGCGCAAGGACCAGCGTAAGGATATGGGTTGGAGCCCGTGGCTCCCCTACCTGAAGGGCAGTGAAGCAGGTCTGCAAATGTCTTTCTCTCCCCCTCTGTCTTTCCCTCCTCTCTCCAATTCTCTCTGTCCTATCCAACAATGACAACAGCAATAACAATAATAACAACAAAGGCAACAAAAATGGAAAAAAATGGCCTCCAGGAGCACTGGATTTGTAGTGCAGGCACTGAGCCACAGCGATAATCCTGGATGCAAAAACCAACCAACCAAACAAAAAACATTAAATAAATAAATAAAACATTATCCATATTTATATTTGCTGATACTTTTCAGATCAAATCCCAGAATCACACCAATGCTCTTTCAGATACAGCCAAAGTACCATTTATTAACTGGGCCCATCAGAGTGCCAGACTGTGTGTCAAATTGAGGACAGCTGTTGGCAAGCAGAGCCACGACAACAGCCTAAAAGACAGTAAGCAAATACGGACTGTTGGAGGTGGGCGGGGCAACAAAAATCTCCAAACCATTTGGCTGTTCGAAGACATCTGCTCCGGAACATTCAGACTATCCATCAGAAACAGGCTACATTCTAAGGACCTGTCCCTGAAAATATAAGCATTACAAGATTTTTTTTTTGAGGGGGTGGCGGGGAGGGAACCAGTAAAATAACCTATTTGGATAGTGTGCTGTTTTGTTACATGCATGACACAGGTTTGAGGCCAGCCCTCATCGAATTGAAGAAAGCTTTGATACCATGGTCTCTTTCCCCACCTGCAGGGGAGTCGTTTCACACTTGGTGAAGCAGGTCTGCAGGTGTCTTTCTCTCCCCCCTCTGTCTTCCCCTCCTCTCTCCATTTCTCTCTGTCCTATCCCACAACAATGACATCAATAACAACAATAATAACCACAATTAAAAACAACAAGGGCAACAAAAGGGAATAAATATTTTTTTAAAATCTTAATTTTTTTTTTTTTTGCCACCAGGGTTATTGCTGGGGTTCAGTGCTGGCACCACGAATCCACTGCTCCTGGAGGCCATTTTTTCCTTTTTGTTGTCCCCTTTCTTTTTTATCGTTGTGGTTATTATTGTTGTTGTTATTGATGTCATTGTTGTAGGATAGCACAGAGAAAAATAGAGAGAGGAGGGGAAGACAGAGGGGGGAGAGAAAGATAGACACTTTCAGACCTGCTTCACCACGGTTAAGCAATCTCCCCCCTGAAGGTGGGGAGCTGGGGGCTTGAACCAGGATCCCTATGCTAGTCCTTGTGTTTTGTGCTATGTGCGCTCAACCTGCTAAGCTACCGTCAGACCCCCCCCCCCACTTTTTTTTAAGATTTGTTTATTAAGGTGATAGAGAGAGAACCAGACCTTTGGCATATGTGCTGCCAATGGCTGAACTCAGGACCTCATGCTTGAGAATCTAATACTTTATACACTGCACCACTTACTTCCCTGATCACAGAAATATTACATATATATTTTAAATATTTATTTATTTATTCCCTTTTGTTGCCCTTGTTGCTTTTATTGTTGTAGTTATTATTGTTGTCATGGATGTTGTCGTTGTTGGATAGGACAGAGAGTAATCGAGAGGGGAGGGGAAGACAGAGAGGGGGAGAGAAAGACAGACACCTGCAGACCTGCTTCACCGCCTGTGAAGCGACTCCCCTGCAGGTGGGGAGGTGGTGGCTCGAACCGGGATCCTTGAGCCGGTCCTTGAGCTTTGCCCCACTAGAGCTTAACCTGCTGCGCTACCGCCCAACTCTCAGAAATATTATATTTTTATCTCACCATAAGTCAAAGTAAAAAATAATTTTAAAATAATTATGACAAATATTTCTAACATTTTACACTTAAGGGGAGGGCACAAGTGGAAGCAAGGACACTTGAGGAAACCACATGAAAAGTGTCCTGGAGCAGTGGCATCACTCTGTCTCTATACCCCACACCCTACTCTGGTCCCTCTCTGTCTCCATCAAAAATTAAAAAGGAAAAAAAAAAAAGTTCCACAAGGAGCACTGGAATTGTGTGTGAAACCTTAGCACACAAACATACCAACATGAAAGAAAACAAATTATTAAATTATTAAGAATCACACTGAAAAAAAAAAAGAATCACACTGGCCACACTTGACCCTTGATTTCAAGAAGTGGGTTGCCTTAACTTCCCTTTTAAAAATCAAAAGAGGGGGGAGTCTGGGGGGGGGGTAGCGAGCGCAGCGGGTTAAGGGCACGTGGCACAAAGCACAAGGACTGGTGTAAGGATCCTGGTTAGAGCCCTGGCTCCCCACCTGCAGGGAGGTTGCTTCACAAGTGGTGAAGCAGGTCTGCAGATGTCTATCTTTCTCTCCCCCTCTCTGTCTTCCCCTCCTCTCTCCATTTCTCTCTGTCCTGTCCAACAACAACAACAACAATAATAGCTACAATAAAAACAAGGGCAACAAAAGGGAATAAATAAATAAATATTTTTTAAAAAGTTAAAAGAGGGAGCCAGGTGGTGGCACACCCATTTAAAGGTATATAGTATATAGCTCAAGGACCCATGCAAGGATCTAGGTTCGAGCCCTCAGCTCTCTACCTGCACGGGAGATGCGATCTGCAGATGTCTGTCTTTCTCTATCTCTATCTATCTCCTCCCCCAATTTCCCTCTGCACTAAAAAAAAAAAAAAAAAAAATAGTCACCAAGAGCAGTTGTTTTGTAGTGCCAGCACTGAGCCCAGAGATAACCCTGGAGGCAATATATATGGAGGAGATAGCATAATGGTTATTCAAATAGACTCTCCTGCCTAAGGCTTTGATATCATAGATTCTAAGTATTATTATGCACACTAAATATTATCAAATATACAGCCCAGGAGGTGGCACAATGCCTGGGCTCTCAGGCACGAGGTTCTGAATTTGATCCTCAGAGTTGTATGTGCCAGAGTGATGCTCTGGCTCTCTCTTCATCTCTCTCATTAATTAATAAATATATACATATATTTTGCCTCCAGGGTTATTGCTGGGGCTTGATGCCTGCACTTCAAATCTACTTCTCCTGTTGGCCATTTTTCTTTTTCTTTCTTTTTTTGGATAGGACAGAGAGAAACTGAGAGCGGAGGGGCAGAGAAAAGAAAAGTAGACACCTGCTGATCTGCTTCACTGCTTGTGAAGCAACCCCCCTGCAAGTGGAGAGCTGGGGGTTCAAACAGTGATCCTTGCACAGGTCCTATATGCGCCCAGCCCCCAAGAAATAGTTTTAAAGATTCAAATGTTGTACAAAAACAAAACAAACAAATAAAAAATTGCCTGTTTTTGATTCCTTGTTTTCTGTAATTTTAATGGGTGTTTTCTTTCTTTCTTTTTGTTTCCAGGCTTATCGCTGGGGCTTGGTGCCGGCACTACCAATCCACTGTTCCTTACAGCCATTTTTCTGTTTTAGTGGATAGGGTAGAGAGATATAGAGAGAAGGGGGAGATAGGGAGAGAGACACTTGCAGACCTGCTTCCATACTTGAAGCGACCCCACTGCAGGTGGGTAGCTCCACGTGGGGCCCCTGCCCTTAGTACTATGTGGGCTTAACCAAGTGTGCCCCTTCCCGCCCCCCTCAATGAGTCTTTTCTTTAGAAAGGAAAGGACAAGGTCATGTGAGTCAATGTTCCTGGAACACCAGCAATTTACCAAACCTAGCCCTTCACAGATGGAGGAAGGACTGTCATGTGACTGTCACTTGACCTAGAGTCTTGGCTTGCAAGGAAGGGTCTCTCCTAGATCACTGCCATACTGCAATGTCCTTCATATTTTTAAAACTTTTTATTTTTTAATTTTTTTGTGTTATCTTTATTTGTTGGATAGAGACAGACAGTCAAGAAGGAAAGTGATGATAGAGAGGGAGAGAGACAGAGAGGTACCTGCAACACCGCTTCACCACTTGCCAAGTTTTCCCCCTGCAGGTGGGGACCAGGGTTTGAACCCAGGTTCTTGCACATTGTAACGTGTGCACTCAACCAGGTAAGCCACCACCTGGTCCCTAAACTTATTTATTTGATAGGACAGAGAGAAACTGAGAGGGAAGGGGGTGGATAAAGAGGTAAAGGATAGAGACAGAGGCAACTACAGCATTGCTTGTAAAGCTTTCCTAATGCAGGTAGGGAGGGATTGGGGCTTCGAACCCAAGCCCTTGTGCATGGTAACATGTACACTTAACCAAGTGCACCACTGTCCCCCCCCCCCCATTGTCCCTCATATGTGGCCAAGGCAGGTACCCAGATGGAGCATCATTTTCCATTTAAAAGTTTTGGTTCAAAGGTTCTTTTAGAAAACTAAACGTCCAATGGAAGCATAGTGAGAAGGACAAAGAGGAACCAGAGCACTGCTCAGCTCTGTTTTACCGTGGTGCTGGGGATTGAACCTAGGACCTTTGTTTGGGGCCTCAGGGGTGAAAGTCAACTGATGCATATCTCTCCGGCCCTCCTAAACAAAACACTTAGTCCAAATGTTTGTAGCCAGTTTTTGCGTTTGTTTACAAAGGGCCTTCCCTCATTACCTGCCTCCGGGCACTTGTCGCAGTGTTTGCTCAAGTAATTAAGGCTAGACGTGCAATGACGAGATACGTGCGCCCCCTGCCGGCTCCAGGGTGTGCTGCGGCCTCGTGGAGCTGCTACCGCTCCTCACCCGCCCATCAGAATCCAGAGACCAAAATGCATGTGCCCGCGCAAGGCTTCTTGGGAAATGTCCTGCGTATTCCCCTAAGAACTACAAGTCCCGATAGGCACCGCGCTGCAGCTCCGCAGGCCTGCTTGCCCTCTGGTAAATCTGAATGCTATTTGTCGTTAAAAATGCCGCGCATTGCTCGTTCAGTATTTCCTGGAGGCTTCCGGAGAACTAGATAACTCTTCCACCGAGTCTGCAGGAACTGACTCTACTTCTACATGTAATCTCGGACTTCACTCTGTGCGGCGAATCTGCCGTTGCGACACCGGGGCCAGGTGTCCCAAGACAGAGATTTGTGGAATCTGCTGCGGGGAGGAGGAGGCCGGGGTTCCTTGGGTCGTACTGTCATGGCGGCCACGGCCCCCAGTGCTGGGGGCTCCGCTTCGCAGGCGGCGGGCTCCACGGAGGCCCCGCTGCAGTACAGCCTTCTTCTGCAACACCTGGTGGGTGACAAGCGTCAGCCTCGCCTCCTGGAACCTGGGAGTCTGGGCGGCATCCCGAGTCCAGTCAAGAGTGAGGAGCAGAAGATGATCGAGAGAGTGATGGAAAGCTGCGCCTTCAAGGCGGCGCTGGCCTGCGTGGGAGGTGAGACGGGGACGGGGCCCTTGGGAGACTTGAGGCTGCTGGGTCCTGGGCGGCGAGAACACGCGCCTGGCAAGCGAGGGGCCGGGGGCTTTGACCTTGACCGCACTTCACCTCTTCGAACTCCGACCCCGCTTCTTTAGTTTGAGGTGAGTTCTTGCCTCTGGACATGGGACTAGGGAATCGGTACTGTGGCTGGGGGCCTGGAGGTTATAAAAATGAATGGCTTCGGGAGTAGCAGCGGGTTAAGCGCACGTGGTGCAAAGCGCAGGGACCAGCTCAGGAATCCCGGTTCGAGCCCCGGCTCCCCACCTGCAGGGGAGTCGCTTCACAGGCAGTGAAGCAGGTCTGCAGGTGTCTTTCTCCCCCCCCCCCTTCCTCCTCTCTCCATTTCTCTCTGTCCTATCTAACAACATCAATAACAACAATAAAAAAGGGTAACAAAAAGAAAAATAAATAATAAAATATAAAAAAATAATAATAAAGAATGACTTCATTCATTCGTTCTTTCAACAGAGCCACTGCCCCGTGCCTGGCGCGGAGTGTGTGTGTGTGGGGGGTGGGGTGGGGATATGCTGACAGAAGGAGGGAGGAGGCCTGTCTCACTGTGGAAGCTGACAGTTGCGATGTAGATTGAGAGGAATGTTGAGAAGGAGCCCGGGACAAGCGCGGCGGACAGAGGGGACAGCGGGTGCAGAGGGCTCTAAGTTAGGAGCTGTCTAGAGATTTGAAACACAGACTCTTGTGGCCAGTGTGACTAGTGTCGGTGGTGAGAAGGAAGTCTGGATTTGTTATTTTATAGCCTTCGGGGAGTATTCGAGCATGTACAGCATCACACTTAGATGAAGGGTGGAAAGAATGTTCACACTTAACAGATAAATTTAAACCTCATTGAGCATGATGGACATTTAAGAGACAAATATATTGAGAGTGCAGATGTGAAGTATAATAGGAGGAAGAAACATGATGATGATGATGATGATGATGATGACTTGGTTGGGAAAGGCCACAGAATGATGTGAGACCTAGTTGTATCTTGAAGAATTGGGAGAATGGATGTAGATGTGAGGAAGAGATATGTCATTTGGGGGATGGGTGTGAAGTGGGGGCTACGGTTTTTTAAGGCTATGTAGGCATCAGAGGAACACACTTTTTTTTTTTTCTCTCTCCTTGAGTAAATAACAGTACTGAACAGGATGAATCAGAACGGAGTTTGATGAAGGAAAGACAAGTCTATGGACAGAGAGATCAGATAGGAAACTTGTACTGAAGCTCCATGAGGCATGCATTATGTCTTCGTTATTGTGTCTGACTTTAATAAATGTTTTACAGATTTGTTGAAATAGTAAGTGAGCCTTTGTGGTGGGGGTGGTAAAGGCTCTGGACCGGGACAATAATTGCAAACATAAATAGAGTTGTATGGGGAAAGCAAAGAAACAGTCAGGGGTGCCCCTGAGTTTCGGAGCTGGAGTGACTGGAGAGACAGAGCCATGAGAAAATCTGAATGGCGCAGCCTGAGGGGTGGTAGATAAAGTCTGGAATGGCAAGCATGAAGTCCTGAGTTTGATCCCTGGCATTGCGTATTCCAGAGTGCTTCTCTGGTTCACTCTCTTATCCTAGTTTCTCTTTTTCATAAATAATAAATCCTTTAAAACATCTAAATAAAAGGTGCCATGATTTCATCCAACATTTTTACAAAAGACTGACTTTTTTAGTGATCAGTTTGTTTTGTATAGAGAGAAATTAAAAGGTAAGGGAGAGAGAGGGAGAAAGACACCTGCAGTATTGCTTCACACTTATAAAGCTTCCGCCCTTGAACTCACTCAGGTCCTTCCTTGAGGTGGGCCCCTTCTTTTTTTTTTTTATTGCCACCAGGGTTATCGCTGGGGTTTGGTGCCGACACTATAAATCTGCCACTCTCAGTGGCTATTTTTTCCACTTCCCCCCCTCCCGTTTCTTGTTTTTATTTGACAGGACAGAGAGAAATTGAGGGGAAGAAAGAAAGATAGGCACCTGAAGACCTGCTTCACTGCTTATGAAGTGTCCCCCCTGAAGGTGGGGAATAGAGGCTTGAACCTGGGTCCTTGTGCATGGTAGTATATGTGCTTAATGGGGTGTACCACCACCACCACACACACACAAACATTTCTTTATGCTGTGTCAGAGCTAGAGTCCGGGATCTCACATGTGTGCATTATTACTGAGCCACCCAGAGCCTCACATTCAAGGCAGGTGCTCTACAGCTGAGCTCTCTCCTTGGCCCCCTGAACATATGGCCTTGCAGTCATGAGTAAACAACTGATGGAGGTGTCCAGCAAGCTTTGGAGGCTTAAATGTATCTATAAGTCTGGAGTTTGCAATTTTGTAGTTTTGTGACCTCAGGGATATTAAGTTGCAAGAATCTCAGTTTCTTCAGTTATAGGAAGGAGAGGACAGTAGCCTCTATCTCACAGGATCATTATGAAGAGTAAATGAGACTGTAACTAGAATAACTGGCACACAGCGCTTACAAAATGATAATCATGTCGCTATTGTCGGACTGACTTGCAAAGTTGATAGCCGAATTTAAGGGTGACTGGTTAGATATGAGTGAATGCAGAAAGACACTGCTGGGTTGTAGAAACTGAATCTTGAGGAATGTTAGAAATGAAAGCAGGGGCTGATAGAGGAGACAGCACCAAAAGTAGTATAGGAAGCTTATGGTCAGGCATGGAAGGGCTCAGGTTTAATCCCTATCACAACCATCAGTGAGCTCAGCGGTGCTCTGGTGAAAAAATAAAATGGGTAGGGTGGGGGTGTAGATAGCATACTGGTTATGCAAAGAGACTCATGCCTGAGGCTCTGAAGTTCCAGGTTCAATCCCCTACACCACTATACACCAGAGCAGAGTAGTGCTCTGGTAAAAAAAATAATAATAATAAAATAAACAAAATAAATTGGTGAAAGGAGGAGAAAATCCAATAAGAGACAGAAGAAACTGTCAGCAGTGTATATTCTAGATTGTGAGATGCAGTGAGGAATTTGAGTGGCATGGAGAGGTGTCTTCTTCATTGGTTTGTTACCCCAAAAGGAGTTATTTGAGTATGACACATTACAGTAATCCTGAAAACATACCAAATAAAAATTTTTTTTTAAAGAATTTATGTATTTATTCATGAGAAAGATAGGGAGAAAGAACCAAACAGCACTCTGGTACATGTGCTGTCAGGGATTGAACTCGGGACCTTGTAGATGAGAATCCAATGCTTTATACACTGCACCACCTCCTGGACCACCCAAATAAATCTTTATTTCTGTGTTTGTTTTTAGGGTTTGTCTTGGGAGGTGCATTTGGGGTATTCACCGCTGGCATTGATACCAATGTGGGTTTTGATCCCAAGGATCCTTACCGAACACCAACAGCGAAAGAAGTTCTTAAAGACATGGGACAGAGAGGAATGTCCTACGCCAAAAATTTTGCCATTGTGGGCGCCATGTTTTCTTGCACTGAGTGTTTGGTGGAAACCGTAAGTGTTTGCCTTCTGAGAAAGCCTTGCCTGCTGCCATCTTGTGCCATCTAGAGAAAAATGTTCTTGATGTTACTAGCAAGCAGATCAGAAACTTCCAATCTTTGCTAGATCGAATTTCCACTAAACTTCTAATGTAAACTTTTTGTGTTTATGACTTGGGCTGATATTATATTTTCTTTCTTTTGTAGGCTAGAAATCAGCTATTGATTCCATTTATTTATGATTTTTGTAGTTCTGGGGAAGGAACCGAGGGTCTTATGCATATGACATGGAGAGCTGCCTCCCAGGGCCCTCCCCCAAACTCCACCCCCTTTTTTTTGCCATTGGGCATATGGCTTCAGCTTGGCCCCTACAGAACTTCACCATCCCTAGCAGTCTCTCTCTCTCTCTCTCTCTCTCTCTTTTTTCCTAATAGAGACAGAATGAGGGAGAGAAAGAGGGAAAGACACCTGTAGCGCTGCTTTATTTTTTATTTATCTTATTTATTTATTGGATAGGGAGAGAGAGGAATTGAGAGGGATGGGAAAGATAGCAAGGAAGAGACACCTGCATCACTGCTTCACCACTTGTGAACCTTTTCCCCTGCAAATGGGGACTGGAGGCTTGGCCCTTAGTCCTTGCACATTGTAACATGTGTGCTCAACCAGGTGGGCCACCACTCAGGCCCTACTTAGTTATTTTAAAGAGGGAGCGTGCAAAAGAGACCACAGCACCAAAGCTTTGTTCAGTATGGTGGGGGCTGGGCTTGAGCCTGGGTTACACACATGGCAAAGCAGCATGCTGTCCAAGTGAGCTATTTCACTGGCCCTGCTTACATTCTTTGTTTCAGCAGGCGAGAGGAGAGGGAGAGTCACAGAAAAGAGAGGGAGAGACAACACAGGAACTTACTACCATCAAGTTCCCTTTGGTGTTGTCCCCAGCATTCCCATATGGGTTTGAGGGTTTGAACCAGGGTCTCATGCATGCAAAGGTGCAAACTTGGGGGCTGGGTGCTGGTAGCGCAATGACTGGGGCATAGGATCCCGGTTCGAGCCCCTGGCTCCCCACCTGCAAGGGGGTCACCTCACAAGTGGTGAAGCAGGTCTGCAGGTGTCTATCTTCCCCTCCTCTCTCGATTTCTTTCTGTCCTATCCAACAATGACAACAGCAATAATAATAATAATAATAATAATGATAAACAACAAGGGCAACAAACAAAAGGGAAAAAAAATGGCCTCCAGGAGCAGTGGATTCATAGTGCAGGCACCAAGCCCCAGCAATAACGCTGGAGACAAAAAAAAATAAAATAAAAAAGGAAAGGAAAGGAAAGGTCCACACTCTACAGGGTGAGATGTCTCCTGGCCCTTGAGTTTATCATTATTTTTAATTTAATTTTCTTTAAAAATTATTTATCTTCATGGCCCAGGAGGTGGTGCAGTGGATAAGGCATGGACTCTTGAGCATGAGGTCCTGAGTTCAGTCCCTGGCAACACATGTACCAAAGTGATGTCTGGTTCTCTCTCTCCTATCATTTCTCATGAATCAATAAATAAAAATTTTAAAAAAATTATTTATCTTCATGAGAGAAAGAGAGCAGAGTACCACTCTACTCTGTGCAGTACTGGGAGCACCCAGGGTCTCATACTTTAAGGCAAGTGCTCTGCCTGCTGAACCACCTCCCTGCTCACTGCTCTTGATTTGAAACAAAAGACTTATTGAAGGATCCCAGCAGAGATTTCAGCTGCTACTCAGGTGCTGCACTTGGTCCCAGTGCTCTGGTATCCCCCGCAGGAAGCATCTATGAGCACAGTCAAATTTTAGGAACGATCATTTTAAATGAGAGTAAGATTAGGTTTCCTTTGGAGGGGGACTAAGTTAGCCAGCTAGAAGGCCCATGTATTTTCCCCTTAACTGGATTGTCTGGCATGGGTCTTTGGCTCTGAGCTGCATTTCTCCACCCACAGTACCGGGGAAAATCAGACTGGAAGAACAGTGTCATTGGTGGCTGCATCACTGGAGGAGCTATTGGTTTTCGAGGTTAGTAAACAAATCGCAGTTGCTTTTCTTTGTGGCTGTGGGCAATGTGCTGAAGTTCACATTTCTAAACATGAGTGCTAGGGACCAACCCATGGCACCGATATTCTTTATTTTTTGGGTAGAGACAGAGAAAAATTGAGGGGGGAGGGGGAGATGGGAAGAGGGTGGGGAGAGAGACTTGCTGCACTGTTTCACCACTTGTGATGCTTCCCCACTGTGGGTGAGGGTCGGGGGCTTGAACCTGAATCTTTGAGCAAACATGGAGACTCAACCAGGTGTGCCGCCACATGGCCCCTCTGGTCAGGATTTCTTACCATTGGCATTATTGACATTCTAAACTAAATAACTCCGTGCTGGAGGGAGAAGGGGGATGGATGTCTCTTATACATCAGGATATTTTGCAGCATCCCTGACCTCTACCCACTAGATAGCAGTAGCACCCCTTAGTTGTGACCGCAGCATAGTGTGCGTGTGGGTCTGGAGGTGGGGTAATAGGGAGAGGAGGGGCAAAACTGACCCCACCTGAGAATTACAGGAAGATGTAGATCAATTGTAGAATAAAGAACTGTGGGCTAAACATATTTTCTGGGAAGATGTGGTCAGAGTTGAGAATGGAGCTAGCTAGCTGGATTAAGGCAGAGAGCAGCTCCCAGACTACATGGTTAACTGTTTCCCACATCCCATGCTTTTCTTGTGGTTACCTTCAGCCCTTCACTACTGTGGGCTGACTTTTTTAGACAGAGTAAGAGAGGCAGAGAAGGAAAGAGACTGCAGCACCAGAGCTTCCTTCAAGGTGGTAGGGGCTGGGCTTGACCCTGGGTTGTGCACATGGCAAAACTCCACACTATCCAGGTGAGCTGTTTTGCCGGCTTGGCCCCATGCATTTCAAGTAGACATTTCTTTCTTTCTTTTTCTTTTTTTTCCCCTCTCTCTTTCTACGAAGGCCTTGCACATGCATGACTCCACCACTCCTGAACTTTTTTTTTTACATTTAAAAAAAATTTTAGCAAAAAAAGTGGCAGAAATAGCACTGCTTCACCATCGGTGGAGCTTTGGCTGGTGTTGTGTTCCTATGTGGTTGCTAGGCCTTGAACCCAGGGTCACTTGCATGGCAAGGCATGTGTGCTTGGGTGGGCTACTCTCTGGCCCCCCAGGAATTTTTTCTTAAGATTATATAGTTGTTAATTTTACTTTTCTGTGTAAGTTGTTGTGGTTATCTCTCCCCTCCCCCCTGGATCTTTAGCTGTAAACTGTAAACATGGCATTTCTCCCCACTGGCATGCCTATCAAGAGTGTGGTGTGGGGGTTCAGTGGCTGGATTTTCCATTGCTGGGCCATGCTGCATCTACCTTGCCTTCACTTACCCAAAGCAGTGTTCCATTTTCTCATTTTCTGGGGCAGGATGATCCATTATCATTGAAACAGCCAGTTGTGATGTACACAGTAGCTTTTCCTTTGGTCTTCCCATTGCTTGGCTTTATCAGGGCTTCCTCAAGGACTGTTTTGGTTGCCTTCCCAGGAATCTGTTCCATAAACACATCAGTGACAGGCCGTATACTTTCCCTTGATTTCAAGAACTAGTTCTCTTAACCAGCTTTCTTGCCTATTAGGACTAGTTAATCTCTATGAGACTAGAAGTAGTGATTCTTTGGCATGAGAAAAGCTGATGTGCAGTTAGGTAAAGCACAGTGGATTAGACTGCATATTCATCTTCACTGAAGTCTTACTCATCTCTGATAGGCTGAATGACTTAGAGTACATCTGTGTGTCAGTGGGTATACAGCCTAGTCCAGCATCTGTCACCTCAGGTAACATTATTTCGCTTTGTTTTACAGCTGGTTTAAAGGCAGGGGTCATTGGCTGTGGAGGTTTTGCTGCTTTTTCTGCTGCAATTGACTACTACCTACGATGAAACTAATAGCCTCCTGGGAAGGATGCCACCAGCCTAGGATCTGTGTGTTTTGTGGAGAGCACTTTCTGCAGTACACCAGGACACTTCTTCAGAGACTAAAGATGTTTTCCCTCATGTGCTTGGTGTCATGAGGGAGCTGCCTGGCTGCCTTTTCCCTCCAGCCTCTGGGCACCCACACTCTCTGTTGCCCCTGGACTTCATTCAGCCAGGCTGTATGGAGTATGGGGCCCTGCCAGCCTGTCTCCTTTGTGCAATCAGGAGACAATGTTTTGATGGACTTGTAGGAATTAAACTCCACAAATGTTTAAATCTTGACCACAGCTGAATGGTTGGTTCATTGGTGGTGTGGGAACAGAAATGACTTTACATACACACAGGAAGCTGTTCTACGTTGAAACTTATTTCCTTCCCTCAAGTTGAAGCTCCTTGGAGCAGGGCACTAATTTATGCCATCCAACCGATGGAGTCATTTTGTTTAGCGCGCGCACACACACACACACTGTAGTTTGAAAAGTGTAAATTCTACAGAATGGTGCCACGTGACTCAAAGATGGAACATCAAAAGACCAAGAGAAAGCTCTTGAGAAGTCAGAGAATGTTAGAATCTGAGGGCTTATAGAGCACCGTGTTATGTTAACAACAACCAAGACTTTCCTCACCTCCACCTGCAAGAAGCCTAGCCTAGACATGATTAGGATGCACTGAAATTCCATGCCAAGGCCTTGTCTGTAAAGCTCTCCTGTACACTGAATGGTAGGCATTGCCTGAAGTCTGAATTACCAACTTCTACCAGGCCATACGCACCATTCCCACCACCAGAGTTCTGTGTCCCTATTCTCTCCATTGGAAGCTACAGTGGTTTTCTCAAGGTTGCAGATATGGGTTGACTATTATTTCTCTGTCTACATTTGTAAATGTTTGCCCTTCCCCCCCCCCATGCCCCTGCCTTTTTGTCCATTGTTTATTTTTAAAGATTTTATTTATTAATGAGAAAGATAGGGGAGAGAAAGAACCAGTTATCACTCTGATACATATGCTGTTGGGAATTGAATTCAGGACCTCATGCTTAAGAGTCCAATGCTTTATCTTTTGGGACTATGTGATAGTTTGGTAGAGCATAGGGGAGCTCTCCCATCCTTGGATGGAGGTCTAGATAGGCACCCCACTGGTAAGTCTCTCTCGTCATAGAGGTGAGCCAAGAGGGAAAAAGTCTCCCAGACCAAGCTTGCCTTGTTAGTCTCTCAAGCCCACAGAAACCCCAATACTTCTCCCCATTAACTGCAGGCCACATGGAACTCTTCTCCACATTCCAACATGCCAGAGGCTGTTCACCTTGGAGACCTGCTGCTGCAGGCCACATGGCCGCCTACCTTAAGATTCACTTACTCAAAGTTCACAGAGGAGAACACACCTTATCACACACTCCTAGCAGTGCCCTTTGATGTCCTCAATTTGCATCAAACCTTGCTTATCTTCTATTTTGCCTTAACTGGTTCAACCCCTCTCCTCCCCTCAAACGCCTTTGGGTAATTAAATGCCTGCATCAGGAGACTAATTATCTTGACCTTTATGTATCTGCATCAATTCTTGTCATACCAGCCCCCTACCATAGGGGCAAGCCGACCTTTAAGAAACCTGTAATTTCTGACATATTTCAATAATAATTCCCTTTGTTTGGTTTTCTATTTAACTCATGTCCACCTGCTAATGAACAAGTTCTGAGCACACTGCAGTCTCCCTGGTGTCTTTACTCTAGAAAGAACGGGTCCGTTACCTTTCCCCTGGAGATCACCCCGCCAGAGACCCCGACATTATCCACTGTGCCACCTCCCAGACCACCCATCTCTTCCTGAGTCACACCTACACCCATTACTACTTGTGAATGTCCTTTCTTTTTTCCTCTTCCCGGGTGGAGTTCAGAGTCCTCTGGTCATCTTCCCCTCATTTTTCCCCTGCTGGGAGTATGGACCAAATTTCTTTTTGGGGAGCAGAAGGTGGGAGTGCTGGCTTCTGTAATTATTTCTTCACTGGACATAGGCATTGGCAGGTTGATCCATACCCCAGCCCGTTTCTGTCTTTCCCTAGTGGGATAGGGCTCTGGAGAGGTGAGGTTCTGGGACACACTGATGAGGTCAGTCCAGGGAAGTCAGGATGGAGTCATGGTAGCATCGGCATGGTAGCTGAAAGGCAGTATGATTTAAAGCAGGACAAAATGAAAAATGAACAGGAACCAAAAAGTAGGAATAAAGCAGATGTTAATAGGGATCTTAGGGTAGAAAGAAGCTAGGCAGTCTATTTTAGATATGTTCCTAGGGGCGCATGACTTTTGTAGTTTTTCTTGAGTTTGATAGCTGACATGGAGGTGGACAAAAATATTGTCTGAGAAGACGGTGTCAGAGTTGAGAAAAGGGCTAGAAAGTTGGATTAAGGCAGAGAGTAGCTCCCAAACTTGAATAAAATCTATGAACAATGTTAACTTTACCTTATCCAACTGACCTAAGGCCCATATATATTCATATCTAGTACAGGAGCCTATGTAACCCCTGAGTCCCTGTTGGTCTGAGCTCACAGTTCATGGTCACAGCTGGGAATTTTCTAGGCTACACTCATTTCAGGACCAGTTTTCTTTGAGTGGCAGGGTCAGATGACCCAGCCTCTCTTCAGAGAGTGGGACAGTCCCTACCACTGCTGCACTATAGTGAGGGCAAGGTCCTGTAGAATGCCTGAAGGAAGTGACCAGTTATAGTGGAAAGAGGGATTTATTAGAGGTCTAGGCTCATAAGTATGTGTGTTTTTCCCCAACGTTTATTTTATGAGAGAGGAGGAAAAGAGATCAGAGTACTGCTTAGCTCTGGCATGTGGTGGTGCCTAGGATTGAACCTGAATTTGTGGCTTCTAAGGCCTTGGGCATACATATTTTGTGCTTTAACAGGTTGAACTAGCTCTCTGTCCCAGAATTTTTTTTTTTCCCACTAGGGTTATCACTGAGGCTTGGTACTGGCACTATGAATCCACTGTTCCAATGGTTATTATTTTTTTTCCTATTATACTTTATATGACAGAGAAAAATTGGGGGGGGGGGCGAGATAGACACCTGCAGACCTGCTTCATTCACAAAGTGCCCCCCTGCAGGTGGGGAGTAGGGGCTCAAACCCAGGTCTTTGCACATGATAGTATGTGCCCTTAACCAGATGTGCCACTGACTGGCCTCTAATTCACTTTTTTTTACTTGACCTGGTAGCCTTTTTCTGACATCAGATGCTCTGCCTAATTGTATGCCAGAGGTGGGGGAAACAGACTTTTACAGCTGGGATTTGCTATAGGCTACTGGCCTGCCTGCCTTCTTCCTTCCCAGAGCACTGTGCAGCAATACTCTAGCTACTGGCGGTGCTGGCACCTCTCACGTGCAAGTCCCATGTACCACCAGTGTACTGTCTCCCCGGTCCTATGTGTATTTGTCTTCCCCAGTTTCCTTAGAGCCGGCAGGGATACTCACCACTGTATTAATAAGGACAGACTGCAGATGTTTCTTGATTTTGGTGAGGTGAAGCTGAACTCGTGTGTTTTCTCTTGGGTTCAGATGGGTAGAGTTGGTGGGGGCCATCCAATTCTGGTCTCCTTCAACCAGTGGTGTTTCCTTTCTGCTGAAGGTTATGTCCCTCGCCTTTTTCTTTTTCCATTTTCTTCTTTCCCTTTGTAGTCTTTTAGCCTATTCTCCCTTAATCAGATTTCAAAGATGCAGCTGAAGTGTCCAGACATCCTGAGTGTATATTTGTATATGAGTGATCATGTCAAACTGAGCTGGTAACACCTTCCACTGGCCATGTCTGCTGTTCCTTTGGAATGACTGTGAGCTAGAACACAGGGCTCAGGCCCGTCTATGGTGAATTCTATATAATGTTGCTACAGTGTCCCAAGCATGATGGTTAGAGTAGATGTCTGAACAAATTAAGTAAGATACCTATACGCACTCTCAGAGTAAGAGAAGACACTCCCGATGGGCATCTACTGAGGTGCAAGGAGAATGGCTAGTCTACTACAGGGGTCACAAGCACCAAATGACCAAGTGCAAGAAATGTTGCCCTCATGACACCTTGGAAAAGGCACAGGGTTGACAGGAGACATCAGTTCAATAAGCCAAGCATTGCCCACATTGGCTATTCAATCAAGAGAGGAGATGAATAGTTTCCTGTTTTAGATGGCTAAGGAATATGTGAGCTCATAAAACAAACATCAATTTTCAGAGACATCTGTTGCTTATCTCCAGAATAAACTGTCCAGTGGCTTGGGCTGGTAGGATCCCACATTAGCCCCATGGGCCCCCCTAAAAGGAGGCAGGGCTTTCTAGAGGAATCCAGATTCTCTGACAAGCCGATCAGGTCTAAAGGCAGCACCCCAAAGGTGACATTTCCAAGGAAAATACAAAGAAAAGTTCACATAAGCCTCCACTTAAATGGACAACTTCCTGCCATCCCACCAAGGCACATTAATGGCCCTGTGGGGCAGCATCTGTACTTTACCAAAGGAGCCAGAGCAGCACATGTGGAAGGCCAGGAAGCATCCTGGCTGGTGGTTAACTGGTAAAGAACAAGAAGGGGACTTGGGTTCACCTTTCCTGAACTGCTGCACAGAGCCCATGAGGATGAAGGGAAGCTCAAGGGGGAGTTTACTAGGTAAATAGATCCTTGGAAAGGCACATCTGGATGCAGCTGGAAGAGTTAAATATTTAGATTGGTGGTCTTCCCTGGACTACTGAGAACACAAACATCCACACTACGGGGCTAAGTTGTGTGCAAATGTTGGGGCTTTGCATTTTTTATTAACATTTTGCCTTTCACATGGTTTACATCAATTTATAATAATCTACATAAGTTGAAACAGAACATAGACAAAAAAATATATCCTCACCAACTTATTAAAGTCAAATATTAACGAAGGGTCCCAACCTGCCTGTATCAGCAAAAACCAGCAGCCCCCCACTATTGCCCTGTAAGGACAGGCGTGTTGGGATTTTGTAGCCTGTTTGCTGGGCTCCTGTTGGCACTGCTTGCCCTGCTGGGCATAGTGGCTGAGCTTCTGGGCTGTACAGTCTCTGTCTTGAGAACCTGTAGGCGGTTTCCTAGGTGCAGCTTAATCCAGGCCTGGTACCCACCCCTAACCACCTGGGGAGTGGCATTTATAAATATTATGAAACTTTTACATTTCTCAGCCCTCCCAACCTTCCTCCTGCTGCCATATTGCTAGTGCAAGCTTAGGGGCTGCAGTATTACCCAATGCTGAGAGGCAAATATCTCATTTGGGAGAGGTGGGAGGCAGCCATTTGGGTCCATCATTAGATCTAGCTGGGCCTCCAGGTTCACTCCCATCAATGGCTCTGAGAGCAAGAACCTTCCACGCCACACAGCAACCCCTAAGTGCCGAGCAGAGACTCCGGCAACGGTCAGATGCCAGTTCCTTAAACCAAGTGGTATTCTCTTTCTTCAATTCCTACCCCAGGGGGCAAGGCTACTTGTTAAGCATCACCCTCCTTGTAGGTATTTCTTTTCTCCAATGTGCACAGAATGTGTACCGTTCAGCCCAAGATTGGGCAACAGGTGTAAACAAAATCAGAAAGGGCCTTGCCACTCACTGAGCAAGTATTCTTTCTTTCTGGCCAGCAAACCCTTCTTTAAACCTAGCCAAAAGAACAGGCTATGGGAGCTGCCATCCCCAGTCTTGGCCTAGAACCTACTCTCTGCATAGGAGAGCCAGGGAGCTGTGGAGTACAGCTCAAGCCTCTCAGCTGGGGGTAGGGTGGCCGGAAGTGAGAGATACATGCCTCCCAGGCTGAAATGGGCTGGCAACCACTGCTCAGAGAGGAAGCAATCATCCTTTGGGGTGACACTCCTTCCTAATGGAATGAGCAATGGGTTTCAAAGTTGGGAATGGAATCTGCTGATTTCCCTACTCTGGAGTCAACTGTTAATGATGGCTCCCGTCAAAACCCAATCCTGAAAGAGGCAGGTGCCTGTGACTCCTTATCCTCCGCCAACGTGTGCAGTTTCCCGGACTTCACCCAAAAGGCTGTGCCCACAAGCCAAGGACAGTGAGGCAGCACCGTGACAGTGGGCTACTGCTGGATTGTGCCTGCTTTTCTCCACCCCTGGAGCACACGTGGCAGTGGGGGCTGTGGAGAATATATGTAAAATCTAAGGCAAAGGTACCAAGAGCCATGAGGCTCCAGGAAGAGGTGGCTGCCTAGATGGAGCCTGCCTACTTCAGGACACCTGCTTCAGCTCTATGAGCTGTCCTCTTGGACATGTGGCTCCACTAGAAAAGCCAGCAGAACCCCGTGGGAGCCGCTTTCCCCTGACTCAGGAGACCCAGTGTGACACGGAACTCTGCAGAAAGCTCAACCTTTCTTCTTCCCCTAGTGCCCTGATTCTCCCTCTCCCCCTAATTCTTACCTGACCCTCTGGCTATCTCAATAGGTCACTTGTGAGTCTTTTACACTCAAAGGAAATAAAACACCAAGAGGGAAAAGGAACTGAAAAGTTGTAGAAGAAACAGTCAAAGATGC
The DNA here is from genome assembly GCF_950295315.1 of Erinaceus europaeus. Taxonomy (NCBI): domain Eukaryota; kingdom Metazoa; phylum Chordata; class Mammalia; order Eulipotyphla; family Erinaceidae; genus Erinaceus; species Erinaceus europaeus. Next base: position 78,598,467 of record NC_080173.1, on the reverse strand, counting down.
CTCACTGCTAGGCAGGAGACAGAACAGATGACCCCCAGAAATGGAGATCCTCAGATGGGAAATTTGAGAAGTCCACTCTCCAGCTCTGTGCTTAGCTGGGGATGAGTGCATCTGTCTCCTCGTCCAACATTTGCACAGGCAGCAAGGCAAAGCAGGTGTGCGTCCGCGGGTGGAGGGCAAGGAGAGGGCTGCGGGCCAGCAGGGGCATCAATGAGGCTGCCACTGCCACCCAAGGCCTCCTCAGAACCTTCAAGGAGACTGAGCAAAAACCAAGGCTGCGCATGCATGTGAGAGCTGGGAGGCAGGGGTGGGTGGAGAAGAACTGAGGGGAGGCTGCCAGGAGACTGCAATCTGGGAGCAGGACCAAGAGAGGATAAGTTGGCAGCAGTTACAGAGTGCAAAAGAAAAGCCCTTAGACTGGACTCGGGAGGAAAGAAAGCAGTGGAGGAAATGAAAGAACAAAGCAGGCTGTCTGTGTGCCCACGCCGGGTCTGTCACTACCTTTTCTGCATGACAAATAGACATAAAACAATCTCTGAATAGCACAGAGCATTAGACACAACTAGAGGTACACAGGGCCGGAGCCCGGGGCTTGGCGGTGAGGCTGGGGGCTGGGTCAGCTGGCTTTGTACAAGGTGGCACAGAAGATGCACATATTCCAGTTCTTGGAAATCTGTGTCCCTCAGAGTCTGGAGTGCTGGGTTTGGGAGTTTCTAGTATAGTCTTTCAAGTCTGTGTTGGGTCCCCCCGCTGGAGAGGCTGGCTCAGGCCACCCCCCACAGCTGTTCCCACTTTGGGCTACACGTCGGTGGAGAAGTACAGTGTGTTCCGCTTCAGTTCTGCGAAGGAAATGGGGGGGTGCTGCAGGTAGTAGAGGAGGACCTGGACCTGTGTGGAGATGGGGAGACTCAGGCTGGTGTCCTCATCTTTGAGGCCTCCCCCACCCCAATCTGCTGCAAAGCAGTGATCCCTGGGAGACGGCCATGTCTGTGCTACTCTCCTTCCCGCCTTGCCTGGCTCTGGCCTCTTCTTCCTCGATTGCCCACATGTCTTCCCACGTGTAAGCAGCAGAGGGCGCTGCTGGGCAGAGGATGGTGACTCCGAGGCCACCGCCCCAACCTCAGTCGTCAACTTTTTATTTATTTATGTATTTATTTATTTATTTATTATTTTCCCTTTTGTTGCCCTTGTTTTTATTGTTGTAGTAGTCCTCAACTTCTAACCTCATCCAGAAGTTGCCTTTGGCTTGGCAGCCCTAACAGACACTGTCCCTGTGCTGGGTCTTGCAAAGATCCCCGAGGAGTGTCCTGACCCAGAAGCAAGTGAAGCCCCCCTGCATGCTCCCTGGACCTTGGGACTTGAGTCCAAGGCATTTCCAGGACTGCTGCCAGTACCTGGGACAGAAACTCTCTAGGCCCCTGGTCTGGCTTCACAATTCTGTTGTCCCTGAACCGTCAACACTCTGGGCTGACCTTTGCAGACAGATAAGAGAGAGGGAAAAGCACCACCACACTAAAGCTTCCTTCAGTGCAGTCGGGGCCAGGCTGAACTGAGAGCTGCACACCTGGCAGAGCAGGCACCCTCCCAGGTGAGCTACCTTGCTGACCCTAGGCTCATGTTTTGTGTTGGTCTCAGAAGGGCAGGGCAGGGCAGGTCCAAGCCCTGCCTCCTTGACGTGCTGCAGAGACTTCATGCAGCTGCTCAGGAGTGGTGGGTGTGAGGCTCTGTTCTCTCTCCACCCTCCCAGCTTGTCTCCCCCTTGATCTGGGTGGTACCTGTGCCATGACATCATGGGACCAGATGTCTGCAGCTGATGTGAGGTGCGCTTTGCTCTCCACTTCTGAGGGTCTCAGTAACGTGGGGCCAAACACAGTAGCCAGGTTGTGAAGGGACATTTTGTTTATGGGCTCCTTCTCAGCAACCCTGAAAGGGAGGGGAGAAAAGAAAATCATTTCACAGCAGCTGCTTGGAGCTCCAGTTCTACCCTTGGTCTGTGATATAAGAAATCCTAGGGAGTCGGGTGGTAGCACAGCGGGTTAAACGCAGGTGGCTTAAAGCACAAGGACCAGTGTAAGGATCCTGGTTTGAGCCCCCGGTTCCCCACCTGCAGGGGGGTCGTTTCACAGGTGGTGAAGCAGGTCTGCAGGTGTCTATCTCTTCCCCTCTTCTTTCCATTTCTCTCTGTCCTATCCAAGAATGCCAATAATTGATATTATTGTTGTTATTGAACAACAATAAAACAATAAAACAAGGGCAACAAAAGGGAATAAATAAATATTAAAAAAAAGAAATTCTAAGGCCAAGAGACAGCTCACACGGTAGGGCACATGCCTTGCCATGCATGCAGCCTCCGCTGGAGCCCCAGTATGCAAAGGAAGTGTCCTAGCACTTGAGGAAACTCTGGTAACATGATGTCTCTCCCTGTATCTTCTTTCTTTCCTTTCTCCCTCCCTTTTCTCTTTTTTAAAATTTTAAATTATCTTTATTAACTGTATAGAGACAGCCAGAAATTGAGAGGGTAGGGGTTGGTAGAGACGGAGAGAGACAGAGACACCTGTAACAATGCTTCACTACTCACAAAATTTTCCCCCTGGAGGGGGCGGGGCTAGTGGCTCCAACCTGGGTCCTTGTGCATTGTAGCATGTGTACTCAACCAGGTGCATGTACCAGCCCCCCTCCCTTTTTTCTACTGCCACCAGGATTATCACTGGGGCTTAGTGCTGGCACTATGAATCCACCACTCCCAGTGGCCATTTTTTCTCTTTTTATATTATTTGATACGATCAAGAAAAACTGAGAAGGACAAGGAGATAGGGAGAAAGACACCTGCAAAACTACTTCACTGCTTGTGAAATGTTCCCCCTGAAGGTGGGGAGTGGAGGCTGGAACCTGGGTCCTTCTGCATGGTAACATGCACTCAACTGGGCGCAGCACTGTTTGCTCCCCACCCTGCCTCTCTTTCTCTGTCTGAAATAAAGTGAGTGCAAAAAGAAAAAAGTAACCCAGGAGTGATGAAATCACTTATGTATGAGGCCCTGGCATTGCAAAACAAAACAAATAAAAACATCCTCCCAACCAAGAATCCCCAAAAGTGGTGGTTACTGGCTTTCTCCCAGGGTAGAGACGCAGACCCCACCTATATCCCAGCACTTCCTGTAAAACAGATTCCCACCCCTTAAAAGGACCTTCTCCAACTCACTCACTTTAGACACAATGGCATCACTATCCAAGAAGCTTCTCTCTCACAGTTCATACTCATCACTCTTTGACATAGGTGGGGTTACTGCACAGATAACAGAGGGGCCAGGCAGCTTGCCCGAGGTTACACAGCCAGCAGGTGGTAGAGTTGGGATCTGAGCTCAGGCTGGCACCTCCAAGGCCCATGCTCCACACCCTGCTTTGCCTCTGCCCACAGTCAGCTGGTAAGCTGTGGTGAGTGGCCTATGGGCTTAGCTGTGGCAGAATGAGCCTAGTCCCAGATGGAGCCCGGGGGCTCTCCTCCCACACCTTTGCAGAAGGGGATCCCTCAGGGGACCCTGGAGTTGCCTCCCTTTGGACCTTTCCCTGCTTCTCTTGCACAATAGGCCAGATGCTTTGTAGCTATTTCCCCTGAGTGACATCAGGGCCTGCCATCTGTGGTTGGTGTCCAAGCAGGCACAGTCCCACCCAGCACATCACAGGGGACCTGGGCCTCCTCCTGTTCCACCCACACTGAGCATCAGCTCTCATCTGCCCTGGCCACACTGTTGTTCCCCACTCTGGCCAGGAGCTGTGGATGTGCCTGCTGACTGCTTTGGAAATAGGCAAACATCAACATGCCAGAAGGCAAGTGTGCAGCTGGGCCAGTCCTCAAAATGCGTGCGTGCCTGTACACACACACACACACACACACACACACACACACACACACACACACACTCTCTCTCTCTCTCTCTCTCTCTCTCTCTCAGTCGGCTCAGGCCCAGATGTGGCAACAGACTGCCCCGTTCCCAGGGCGGAGAACTTAATGAATTTTCCCTGTTTCCTTTCCACACCCCACATCCCCCTCCCCCATATTCTCCCCACAATGCACACCCAAACTATTTGAGAATCGGTTGGAGCTTTGGTCCCAGCCAAACCAAAGGGAAAATGTCTCATAATGGGAAAAACAAGACAGCATGCCCAGGCATTTCCAGAGCTCTGCTGGTCTTCCCAGGCTGATCATCTGAGCAGCAGTGGGGAGCCCAGACCTAAGGGCCAAAATGGTGACCACAGAACAGTTCTTCTTGCTGGGGGCCTAGCTGGTCCTCGATGGCAAGTTAGTTTTAAGGACACACAGGGACTCCTCCACCCTTCACTCACACCAGGCACCAGTCTTGAGCCAGGAAGTATGTGGCAAGGACACCATGTTCCAATCTGAACTTTGCTGCAGGCATCAACTTTACAGCTCTTGGTGTGGGCCAGCTGTAGGAGGGCTGGGGAGGGTGGGGAGGCTTGGTGTCAGGATAGCAACTTAGGCTGAAGCTGGTGCAAACCTCACTGAGTCCCAGTGAGTTGGGGACTCAGGTCCCCCTATTTGTTAGACTGGGTGTGGGTCAAAGCTGGTGGGTTTCAAACTTTTCTTCACCTGACCCATAGTAACAAGCTCACCTGACACGGTCACCCAGTGCACAGGGCTGTAAGGGCTGAAGGAAACGACAATGCCTGCACTACTACTGCCTGCAGTGCGCCCGACCCTGTTCCATTAAGAAATGATAACTTGGGTGGTCCAGCAGATGGCACAGTGGATAAAGCATTGGACTCTCAAGCATGAGGTCCTGAGTTCAATCCCTGGCAGCAGCACATGTACCAGAGTGATGTCTGGTTCCTTCTCTCTCTCTTCCTATCTTTCTCATTAATAAAAAAAAAAAAAAGAAATGCTAACTTGGAATTCAGAAAGAAGGTATTGTGTCCTTTGGGACAAAAATGGGTGGAAATGGAGGTAATTATGCTTAGTGAAGTTAAGTAAAGAATGAAAAGACAAATACCTAATGGTTTTGCTCAGACAGGGGATTAAAACACATGAACTTGCAAAAAAAAAAAAAAAAAAGGTGAACAAACTCTTAAGACCGTATGAGCACTGTGGGTGTGGGGGTGCTGGGGGGTGAGAGTGTTTGGTGGTGGATGTAGTGTGGAACTATAACTCTCTCTTTTTTTTTGTCATCAGGTTTATCGCTGGGGCTCAGTACTGGCATTAACAGGTCCAGTGGCCATTTTTCTTTTTTTCTTTCTTTCCCTTCTATGTTATTGGATAGGACAGAGAGAAATTGACACGGGAGGAGGATACAGAGAAGGAGAAAGACACTTGCAGACCAGTTTTACCACTTGTGAAGTGTCCCCTCACCCCCACAGGTGGGGAGTGGGGGCTTGAACCCAGGTCCTTCTGCATGGTAATGTGTGTGCTTAATTGGGTGCGCAATCACCTGACCCCCAAAATGCTAGTCTTTTATTATAGATCATTATTAAAATCACTAATAAAATTTTAAAATGATAATTGGGGCCAGTAAGAGAGTTCAGCTGGGAGGGTGCCTGCTCTGCCATGCACATGACCCCAGTACATCATACAGGGTTAAGGTGCTGGTGTTGTGGCTCTAATCTATCTGTCTATCTGTCTGTCTATCTATCTGTCTGTCTGTCTGTCTGTCTATCTATCTATTCATCTAAAAAGGCTGGCTCAGAGCGGTGAGGTTCTGTCAGTGACAAAGACAATAATAATAAGGAGAAAGGCTAAGTAGCGCAAATGACCTAATGACTATGAAGTCCATCTACAGTCTCTGGCTCTCATCCTGCCTTTCTATGCATTATCTGGATAATATTTGAAGAGATCCAATAGTTCTTGAAACAGAAGAATCTAACTATAAGAATTTGAAAAAGCAAACTCTTATCCTGTTATGAACGACCCAGCAGAGACCACGAGGAAGCACCAAGGGAGTGGGCCCACAGCAGGACATGTCCTCTTTATTAGGCGGGGAGGGTGTGTCTTCTAAAAAGGAATCTTATAGTGAGATTTCGAAGCTCTCTGTCCTCCTGGACTGGGCCCCTGTCATTACCTTTTCAAGTGTTCCAGCAGGAAGAGGAAGGTGATGAGATTGGGATCAGGCAGGGAGCGGAGCAGGTGCATCATGCAGTTTTCCTTGGCAGCAGGGTCTGACAGCGCTGTAGGGGGAGAAGGGGCTAGAACAGGGCTCGGGTCCCAGGATGGGAGGCCCTAGCAGTGCCGTGGTGATGAGGCAGAGCCCAGGCCGCCCAGAGCTGGAGCAGAGCATAGGGGGATGTGTGTATGTGTGGTCACTAACAGTTGTACCTATAAAAGGCCCTGTGAGTACTAATTTGATGAGAGCATAGGGAGTCAAGCTGGGGTGCTGGGGCAGACACCCTCCTTTTCCTCACTTCATGCAACTTTGCAGCTGGTACCATTCTTCCTCAACCTGTGTGGTTAAAGTGATAACAATGACACTGAATGTGAATGTCTGTCTTTCAACCTCTGAGCCCAGAGCACAGCCTATACTGCACTTGGGGAAGAAAAGGCAGGGGGTATATGTGTCAAAACATGCTTTTGGCCCAGGTGGATGAAGGCAGGAGCTTCCTGACTACTCTTGGCACAGATGTGTGAGGAGAGTACTCCTTCTAGAAGGCTCTACACCAGTACTCCAGCTCTAACCAGGCTTCTGCTTGGCTCTGGGCTGCCAGTCCCTGATCTTCCACCTGGGGGTAGATCTTGTGGATGCTTGGATTTCCAAGCAGGAAGGTCACTGTCCACTAAGAAGGCCAGAGGGCAGCCCAGAGAGACATTTGTGGTGAGAGGGTCCCGTGTCTGCATCCAGACCAGGCAGGCTGCACTCACCCACCAGGGCACTCAGGGATGGAACTCAATGGGTTGTCCGGATTGAGCAAAGAAGCCTTGGATCTCTTGCTCTTTGCTTTGCTGGCCAGAGAGGCCTAGCCCCAGCCCGCCCTTGGGTCTGAGAAGCCTCACCGATGCCCTCCATAAAGGCTGGGTAAAGTCTGTCTGTGAGGAGGGGCTCAGGCAGCTCCCGGAAGTAGAGCTTGAGGGTGCCGGCGATAGCGTTGATGTCCATGTCACTGAGCATCAGCAGGATGTCCTTGTTATCTGGAAAGGAGGTGTGAGGGCATGGCCAGGCAGCCTGAGCCCTGTCTCCCTTCTCTGCAGCCCTCAGCTGCACAGGCAGCTCTGTTCTCTCCTGAGCCAGGCAGGAGGCGGTGTGGGGAGCTCCCATTCCAGCTCTGGTCTTGCCTCCCTCCCAAGCCCTCAAATGGCAGGATGTAGGTCATGCTCACAGGTGGCCTGTGACTCAGAGCATGGGGGAGTAGGAGGGGAGAAAGCTCATAATTCCAAAGCTGCATTTGGAACACACGTCACACCCTCTTTTCAACTGGAGTCTCCTCATCAAACCCCTCTCTGGAAGACACTGTACATTTTTTCTTTTTATACTTAAAATCATGTCCTGAGATAAAGTCTCAGCTTCCAGGTCACCCAGAGGAGCCACTGGCTAGTGTGTGCCCAATGCTCTCTCCTGTCTTCTGCTCCTGAACCAGCACACTTGGGCTCAAAGCCTTAACTTTTCTTGCAGCCCACTTGGCACTGGGGCTTGAGTCTGGAAGGTCTGAGTTTAAACCAGGCTCAAAAGGCTCAGAGTCCTGGGCATATGACCTGCCTCTCCAAGCTTCAGTCCTTAGCTGCATCAATGAATGAGAAAGTGGAGGGGAGAGGGGGCACAGTGGGCAGTGCAGAAGCCCTTGCTGCAGGGTCCACTACAGTCTACCCCATGCCACTGGAGTCAGACGAAGGCCCCTCAGCAGTTGGCTAGGTGGGGCTCTATGTGGACAGGCTTGCAGTCCCACTGGCACTACCACCAGCTCCGGAGCCTGAAGAAGCTCCTGTCCCAGCCCCCAGGTGGGTCTCCTAGACTCACTGGCGTCAAAGACGGCTTTTAGTGCCTGGATGTCGGTCGCCACTCCCGAGATCCGGTAGATGCCAACCTCCTCGATTCCCCGCTTCTCCACCTCCTCCACACATTGCCGCACGATGTAAGGCACTTTGGAGCGCTCCCGCCTGGAAGGAGAGGACGTAGAGTGAGGTTAGGAGGCAGGAGGCTGCCTCAGATGGTCCTGTGACCTCTCCTCACATGCCTTACCTTGGAGAACCCTGACCGCCAGGATAGGCAGGAGGGTGGGGAAAGGGCTGAGGATAAGGCCAGGCTGTCCCTAACCTCCCAGCCTGCCCAAGACCTGGTGCTTAGGGGCAGCAAGGGGTAAAGGGGGGGACTTGGGGAGATAAGCCCAGAGAGTCTGGAGGAAGAATGCTCCTAGAGCCAATTTCTCAGATTCAAATGCTTCCTGGGGACTCCACACATAACTCCGTGGCAAGAGGGGAACAGAGGTGTGGAGGGGAGGGAGGAGAAAAGGGAGGGAAGGATGAAGAAAGGGAGAGAGAAAACACACACAAGAGTGTCACTCTGGTACATGTGACTCCAGGTATTGAATTCAGAACCGTATATTCTTAGGTTTGATGCTCTTGTCACTGTGCTCCCTCCCACAGTATAGTTACGTTTTTGAAAGATTTACTTATTTATTTATTTATTTTTACCAGAGCACTGCTCAGCTCTGGTTTGTGGTGGTACAGGGGATTGAACCTGGGACCTTAGAGCCTCAGGCACCAGAGTCTATTTGACCCTGGGTTCCATCCCCAACACTCTATGGAGCACCATGGTGGAGGGGTGCTTTGGTGTCTCTCTCTCTGTCTGTCAAAGCATAGAATAAAAATTGGACAGAGAGTAACTCAGTGGCACTGCACATGGGCAAGGTCCTAGGTTTATTCCCTGGCATAGCAGAAAAAATACTTTTAGTGGCAGAAGAAATATCTTAACTGATAGAGAATCTGACTTTCACACCTGAGGCTGCCGGCTGGATCCCCAGTACTGCCTGTACTGAAGGTGTACTAGAGCTTGACTTTCGTCTTTCACATGAACTCAATATAATCTTCAAAGTGTAAATAAGGGGGCTAGGTGATGGTGTACCTGGTAGAGTACACATGTTACAATATTCAAGTTATCTGGGTTCAAGCCCCCAGTCTCCACCTGTAGAGGGAAGCTTCATGAGTGGTGAAGCAGTGCTGCAGGTGTCCTTTCCCCCCCTCCCCTTTCCCTCTTGATTTCTCTGTCTCTAATGAATAAATAAAATGTGTTTTAAATATAAATAAAATAATTAAAATTTTTTTCTAAAGCATTTCCTGAGCCAGAAAGCACACCTCTGCAGCCCACTCCACACTGGCTTGGATGACCACTGACTGGAGGATGGTGGTTGGCTAGGGTCAGGCCCAGGCAGGGGCTGGATGGCACCATGGCACTGATGCCAGCACTCAGATACCAGGCAGCACCTACTTAGTCACCACGCTAATCTTCACGCCAAAGACACCAGTTTGCTTCTTGGATGGGGTCCTCTTCAGACTCATGTCTCGACTGGTGAATTTCATGGAGAATTCCACTTTGATCTGGTGGGGAGTAAGGCAGGGGTAAGTCTCCCAGGGCAGGGAACATCTATCACCCCAGGAGTGCAAACTCAGGCTATCTACCTTTAACACCCAGGGCTCCCAGGGTGGGAGTAGGACAGGCATAGGCAGAGAGGGACTGGGCTAAGGGGTCCAGGGCAGAAAAGGACCCTTTGGACGCTGACCAGAGGGTAGCCGCCACCCATTGCATGGACTCTTCCCATCTCTCCAGGCTCACCCCATTCATTTCAATCACATCAGTTTGCCAGTTCTTGGTTTCAACAGTTTGTGGATCCAACTGCAAAGAAGGGAAGACAGACAAAAATGAGTGAGACAGAGACGACAGTTCAGAGATGGAGCCAGAGATCTGGCTGCTGTTCAGCCCAGTGTTCATTCAGGATAGAAGCAGGGCTGCTACTCAGCTAGGAATCAGCCCCGTTCCTCCCGGCACAGCGGCGGGGACTTCTGCCCTTCACATCTCACTCACTCCTGACCACTCCTTGAGATGGGTCTCATCACCCCACTTCACAGGTGCAGCAGCAGGTTTGGGTGGGCTACCTGCTACCTTCCTGAACCAGAGTGGTCAGGAAGGAAGGTTGTTAAGAGCTCAGTTTCAGGAGTCATGCTGCCTTAGTTGGAATCCTGGTTCTGTTGCGTCCAGCTGTGTGACCCTGGGGGAGGTCCTGACCTCCATAGGCCTCATCTGTCTCATCTCTTCACTGAAGCTGGCTCAGAAACTGCCTTTTAGATTGTTAAGACTCGATGAGAAAACCTGAGGTTGGCAGCTGGCCCCCAAGTAAGCAGACAATGGGGGGTGGGGGCACAGGCTCTGGGGGAGGCTCAGGGAGGTGGAGATCAGTGCCTGCCCCTCAGGGGACTGTACACACCTCTTTTTTTCCTCTAACTTGGTGGTCTTCAGACCGGTATTTTTTGTGTACCCACACAATAATTATGAGAAACTATGCACTCGCTGGCACATTTTTAAGTCAACATCTGAATATTTCCACAGCGAGTTTAAACTGTTGGAAAGAATATAATTCCCAGGATAATGTAAATATTTACATCTTAAAATAAAACTGTTACATCAGTCTCTTAAACACACTCCGTGGAATCCAAATGCCATAGTGACATGATACCCACTATCATCCATTTAAGCTTTTCCTTCCCTGCAGAAACCCTGATTGTTTGTTCCTCTCACTGTCTTTGTTTCTATTTCTCCTAGAGAATTTTGTCCTCCTTTGTGTTTTCTACTTTAATGTCTTTTAAAAAAGATTTTATTTATTAATGAGAAAGTAGGAGGAGAGAGACAAAGAACCAGATATCACTGGTACATGTGCTGCTGGGGATTGAAATCAGGATGAGCACTTTATCCACTGCACCCTCTCTCAGACCACCTATTTTAAAGTCTTTTTATTATTATTATTTATTTACCCTTTTGATGCTCTTGTTGTAGTTATTGTTGTTGATGTCATTGTTGGATAGGACAGAGAGAAATGGAGAGAGGAGGGGAAGACAGTAAAGGGGAGAGAAAGACACCTGCAGACCTGCTGCACCGCCTGTGAAGCGACCCCCCCTGCAGATGAGAAGCAAAGGCTTGTACCGGGATCCTTACGCTGGTCCTTTCACTTCACGCCACGTGCGCTTAACCCTCTGTGCTACCGCCCGACCTCCACCTATTTTAAAGTCTTTACATCACCCTGTTATATTTCATTTAATGAAAATATCTACATGAGTTGAGATTAAAAATTTTCCTGATGGGGCAGGATTAGATAGCATAATGGTTATACAAACAGACACTCATGCCTGAGGCTCCAAAGTCCCAGGTTCAATTCCCCCATACCACCATAAGCCAGAGCTGAACAGTGCTCTGGTTAAAAAAAAAAAAAAGTTGAGACCACCAGGCTCCAAATATTTAAAGCATATCCTAGACCAGTTATTGAAAAAACAAGCAATTCATCACACATTTGAATAACATTCAGTATCGAAGAACTAGTTTAGTGGAACTTCAACTCTTAACAAGATGGGTAAAAGAACATTGTTTCAGTACATGTATGCACATGGATATTATGTTTTGCTAGAGAAAAATAAGATTATGTGTCAGTTCTGTTCCATTTCTTTTGTGTGGTTTTTAATTTTTTGCTTGTTTTTTTTGTGTGTGTGTGGTGCTGGGTTCAAAACCAAGGCCTCCTGCATGCGATACCACTAAGACACCATCCTTGCCCAGCTCTCATGTGTGTGAGAGAGAAAGAGAGAGAGAGAATGAAAGAGAGAAGAGAGGTATCACTGTTCTAGGCTGAGTTTTTCACATGAAAACAGAAAGAAAAGAGAGAGAGAGAAAGAGAGAGAGAGAGACCACTGCTCTAATATTCATGGAATTCCACAGTTTTGTTTTGCATGATTTCACATGGTGCTGGGGACTGAACTCAGGGCCTTGAAAAGTTCATGGAAGTCATGCACTTTTTTTCCCCTGCCTCCAGGGTTATTGCTGGGGCTCAGTGCCAGCACTACAAATACACTGCTCTTGGTGGTCATTTTTTCCTTTTTATTGAATAGGACAGAGAGAAATGGAGAGGGGAGGGGAGATAGGGAGAGAGAAAGACACCTGCAGACCTGCTTCACTGCTTGTGAAGTGTCCCCCTTACAGATGGGAGCCAAGGGCTTGAACCCAGATCCTTGTGCGCCTTACAGTTAGGACTATGTGTGTTCCTCTTGTGGGCCTCTAGAGGACCTTGCTCTCCATGTGGGCCAACAATGGTAGGGATTGCCCCATTCTCCAAAGGGAGGTTGGGTAAGCATACTCTGTCACTCGAGGAAGACGGGTCCTGCAATGAGTACAGCCTCAAATGTTCCTAGCTATGACCACAGAATGATGCAGAGGTTACATAGGCTCCTGTGCTGAATATGGGCACCAGATCAAATCAATGGGGTTTACAGTTAACAATATTTATGTGCTTTTCCCATATTTGGGAGCTACTCTCTTCCCAGATCCAGCTTCCTAGTCCTATTTCCAAAAGTGACACCATCTCCCCAGACAATACCTTTACCCCACCAGCATGTTAGCTGTTGGGCTCAGGTAAAAATTAGTAAAGTCATGGGCCCCTTGGAATATACCTAAAATAGACCTACCAGCTTTTTCCAAAATGGAGACCTCAAATCTCATCTGCTATATTCTTACCTTTAGGTTTCTGATTATTAAACAATATTTTCTGCTTTATATCTTATTGCTTTTTCAGCCACCAAGTTACAGATGCTACCATGACTCCAGCCTGACTTCCATGGGCAGACAATCTCATTGATGTAGCCTGGAACTCCACCCCTCCAGAGCCCTGCCCAACTAGGAAAAAATAGAAACAGGCTGGAAGTATGGATCGACCTGCCAACGCCCATTACCAGTGGAGAAGCAATTACAGAAGTCAGACCTTCCACCTTCTGCACCCCATAATGACCCTGGGTCCATGCTCCCAGAGGGATAAAGAAAAGGAAAGCTTTCAAGGGAGGGGTTGGCATACGGAACTCTGGTGGTGGGAATTGTGTGAGTTGTACCCCTCTTATCTTCCCATGGTCGTCAATCATTATTAAATTAAAAAGAAAAAAAGAACTATGTGTGCTTAACCAGGTGCACCATTGCCTGGCCCCAAGGCATGCACTTTACCTACTGAGTTACCTCCAGGGTTCCTGGTTTTGTTTTTAAATATATAAAAAATGAAACATCTAGTTCATATTAATAAGCAAATGGCACTGAAAACTACTTACAGCAGTGACATATAATGCCCTAACCTTCTTCCTTGTTTTTTGCCTTAAATGGCATGTATATTTATTATCACAATAATAATAATAATAATAATAATAATAATAAGCTGTTAATTCCCATCCATTTTGCAGCAAGAACTGCCACCTGGCTTGTGACAGGCTCTGCAACCTAGCCATTAGAGCCTTTCGCTTCCTCAACACCTACACCACCAGCACATCGAAGGCCTCTCCGGTGGCCACACAAAAGGTATCTGTACCCTGGGCTCTGAGCCCTGCAGGGAGTCCCAGACCTTCCCTCTGCAGAAGCTGGGGGAGGGGGATGTCCTTCTCAGGAAGGTTGCTTTTTGGCAACAGCACTTACAACGTTTGCTGATCTACAGACCAAGTCCCTTAAAACTCTCTACCTGGGGCTGGGCAATGATGCATTAGGTTGAGCACACATATTACCATGCACGAGGACCTGGGTTCAAACCCCTGATCCCCACCTGCAGAGGGAAAGCTTCATGAGTGGTAAAGCAGTGCTGCAGGTGTCTATTTCTCTCCCTCTCTAGCTCCCCCTTCTCTTTTGATTTCTCTCTCCTATCAAATAAAGGAAAATGAAAAAAAAAAAAGGGCCATTGGGAACAGTAGAATTGCATGCAGGCACTGAGGTCTAGTGATAAAATTGATGACAATTAAAAAAAGAGAAAAAAATTCTCTATTCACAGAAATTCTGCACCCCAGGATATGTGCACCCCCATTTGAATACTGCTGCCCTGAAGGACCACTCCAGAGGAAAATCATCTGACTCAGCCCACAGGGCAAATTCTTCTCAAGCCTCCCGATGCCCATCATAGCAGCTGAGGACAGTGGTCCTCTGAGGAGTTCTGGGCCCTGCATCTGTGCCAGTTTAGACCAGAACCAGTCATTTTAAGCTAGTTCCCTGCCTGGAAGTGAGACAGAATTTAAAACAAGAGGTAAGGAGAGCAGTGTGGAAAGTACCAAGTACCCCTATACACTCCTACCCCAAGACGGTCCTCCAGCACACAAGGGAAGCTCCCAGACTCTCAATTCCAGAAACTTGGGCTAAAGGAAGCCCAGGAAACCTTCCTACTCTTTCAGTGTCTCTTTGTCCCAAATTCTCACTGGGACTGGAGTTAAGACTGCCTCTGAGTTTCTTCATCCCACCTAGAAGGTTGGTCTGGGACACAACTTTGGGTCTGTCCTTCAGCAGTGGCCAGTTGCCCAGAGGAGGGAGACCTGAATTACTCTCCATCAACAAAGGCAGGTGCTACCCTGTCACATATTCTGGAGTTACCAGTCCTTTTGTTTCTGTGTGTCTGGGTATTGCTGGGTCCATGTGCATGTGTGACTTCACCATGCTGGGTCAACTTTCATTTATTTTTATTTTTATTGCCACCAATAAAATAAAAAGTAAAATAAAAAATAGATATAATAAATAGTAAAATGTATATTATACTGGAAGCTTAAACCTCTATGCATGGAAAGGCAGGTGCCACCCCAACACACACACACACACACACACACACACACACACACACACACACACACACACTCTCTCTCTCTCTCTCTCTCTCTCTCTCTCTCTCTCTCTCTCCTTTTAAACACAAGTATTTTACCAGCACAAGTGCCTGATCCTGGAACCTGGTTGGATTCACTTAAGGTCTCACTCTTACCTCAGCCTCCCACAGCTGGCCTGTCACTTCCTGGCACTCATCATAGACTGAGCCTGTGGTCCCTTCCTGGGTCTTGGGGAGGCAGCTAGAACACAGTGGGATTGAGTGTGAAGCCCTGGTGTTCCATTCAACTGCATACATGTGTCTAGTCACTTAACCTCCTTGGGCCTAGATTTCCATACCTTCTTTGCAGGGTTGTTATGGAAAATAATAACAAGTCCGGCTGTGTTCTGCACATTCCTATAAACCTGGCTCTATGACAAATCCTACACACAGCATCTCAACTAAACATCATAACCTGATATGAGTGAGGTTGAAGCCCTTATAGGAGCTTTCATTTTACAGAGGAGGAAGCCTAAAGGAAATGAGGAGCCTGCTGAGTGCCTCACAGCTTGGAAGTGAGAGTTGAAAGCCAAGTTAGGTCTTCCCAATACTCCTGCTCTGCCAAACCTGCAAGACTAGTGTGAAGCACTTCACCTGACATCACACTCCTCAGTGACCAGGGTAGCCGCTGTGATGGCTATTTACTTAGAAAGGAACTAGCTGGCACCCTAGTGTGGGGTCTGGCATCAGGGGCAAACCCGGGTGCTGGCAGGCTGCCTCCAGGATAATTCTGCCTTCTTTTTCTGTCCCTGTCACTTCTGTCTGAGCTGCCAAGAAGCAACCCAGTGTTTCCTGGGAGCATCTGTGACAAAGAGGGAAAACTTCTTTGACCCCTGCGGCACTATTTCACTGCTTGTGAAGCTTCTCCCCTGCAGGTGGGGACCAGGAGCTTGAAGCCAGTTCCTTATGCACTGTAATGTGTGGCCACTGCCCAGCCCCAAGGAAAGCAACTTTTAAGGCCCAGAGGCTAGCCTTGCCTCTTCCAGAAGGCCTTCCTGGATAAGCTCAGGCACCTGCTTTAAGAGGGTTCTGTCCCTCTGGCCACACCTGTAGTTGTCTTATGTGGTCTGGCCCATTGGAGGTCAGATACCAGTAAGGCAGAAGGCATTTTGGTATGTGTCACTAAGTTCCCACCACTGCCATAATCTGGATCCCATTGGCAGGTGTGGCACTGGCACCCCCCACCCCAGGGAGGCCAGCCCCATCCTTCAACACCCTAACAGTGAAGTTCTGTGTTCCAGGAGCCCAGCAGCCTCCAGAAACCAAGTCTATTTCAGGATGTCATTTAAACACAAAGAAGGGAGGGTGCGGAGGGGAAAGGAATATGGCACATTTTTCAGAGAACTGATGCTGCCTGAATTGCTGTGGCTATTTATAACCCCTGGGAAATGTGGACTCTGCTATTTCCTGATTAGATTAGTGCTGGGGGTGGAGAAGTCAGCCCTGGACAGCTATGGACGAGAACACCTGGCTGCCCAGCTAGTCCTAGCTGACAGGTGCTATCCACCTGCCCAGGGAGAAGGCACCTGGGGGATGTCAGATCACCTGTGGGAAGAGATAGATGAGGCTAAGAGGGTCAGGCTCAAGGACAGAGAAGGCTGCTCTCAACCCCCAGTTGAGATACATGCCCCCAAGGCAGGGTACAGGCAGAAGGCAGCAACAGGTCCAAGAACATCCTGGAGAAAGTTATGCACGTGACTGACCTTACCATTGGCTAACTGCACAAAGACCTTACACAGCTCAATCATTTCCTTTCCTCCTTTGCATTTAAGCTGTGAGAGCATGGCTGTGCATCCAGGGCTGGCTGGCCATTAGGTCCAGTGTCCAGGGAGAACCACCAAGTCCCTGGGCATAATATCCTGGGTCCTGCTGGGACTCCCGAGTCCCCAGGTAAGGAGACATTCTCTAGTGGCATCTGGTGAGTGGCCAGGGAGGCTGCTTTCCCCTTCTGGGCCTTAGTGGCTTCACATTCAGGACAGTGGGCACCTAAAGCCTTGCAAGGTCTGAGATGACAGTTGGGTCCAGGGCAGGGCGGGATGATCTGTGCATTTCCAGAACCTTCCAGATGGTGGGTGACTATCCTTGGGGCTCTCCTCTGAGACATCTAAGTCCCTCCTTCCACCTATTTCTCCCCAGCCTGAGGCAGATGAACCCAACACTCCTTCCTCTCTTCTGGCACAAGGCTATTCATGGCCCTCTTCTAGTACTTAAATCTAGAAGGCCCCTGTGTGTGTGTGTGTGTGTGTGGGGGGGGTTCCCTGTTCCTGTACCCCTGGGAGATGACAAAACTCCTGTTTGAACCTGGGACTTCTGATTGTGGGCCCTAGTCTTCCCAGATACCACACAGTGAAACCAAGTCTTAGGGGGAAGGATGGGTTCTACCAATGTTCTTTCTACAAACTCTCACGTGGGCTCCTTTAACCTGCAGTGAGGGGCCTGTGGGGGTCCCAGCTGTGGGAAGTAGGGTAACCAGTCAGATGTAGCAGCTACTAGTCCCAGTGGAGGGGAGCCACAGGCACAGAGCAGCTGATGGGGGCAGCGTATACCTAGGTACCAAGGGCACCAGACCTCTGCTGCCCTCCCAAGAGCAGCTAGACACTGAATTCCTGCCCTGGGAAGCACACTATCACAGCACATGAGCCAGGGGGTCTGAGGAACCAGCCACTGTCATGCTCTGGGGCTGGCCCCCACCCCTTATTGCAGGCCAGCACTACTCTAACCTTGGTATGTACGGCCTGTCCTGGATGGTGGGGTACACTTCACTCAGAGTCCCGAGTTGTCTTTGAAATTAAGAAACCTGTGCACCTCTTAACAACCAGGATAGCAAATACAGGAGCGGGAGCCTGTCACCTGCAGAGGTGAGTGGGGTGCTGAATGGAAGACAGGAATGTCTGACAGTGTGGGAACCAAGCCAGAGACTGAGTGCTGGGCTATGGAGCCCAGGTCCTGAGCCAGGTGTTCTGTCTGACTGCTGGTGGCCCTGGTGGCATTCCTGGGCTGGCTTTCCCCTGCTCTCCATGGAAAGCATCCACAGGCTCTGGGTTGGGTCCCCATGGGAAACCAAAGCCAGCCTGTCACTGGGACAGACCACAAGTGTGAGAGGCATGGGAGGCCTGGCAAGGGAGGCGGAGGACAGGGAGCTGCCAAGGAGCCACTCCTCCTCCCTCTGGGGAGGGTACTATAGGATTCCGCCAACGTGGCTACTCAGGGCGAAGCACAGAGACAGAAGGCAGGGTTGGGGTGGGGGTGCCAGTGCTAACATCCTGGCTTCCAGCTCAATAGCTGGTTGGGGAGAGATCAGGATCAGGCTTAGCAAAGGAACCCCAACTTCCCAGAGGCCAGCCCCTCACCCCAATAATATGCAGCCGGCTCTCATTCTCCAGCTTCACCTTGCAATGTCCGATTACCCCCCTGCACCCCTCCCTCAGTCTATATGCCACTCTCGTGCCAACAATAGTAGAAAGCACTAGGACGAAGGCACTTTGCTTCAGCTTGCCTCCCTGCCCCGCCCCCCGAACTTTGAAGTTCCCCAAGGCCCACATATGGAAAGGGTTTAGCAGCTCTGAATAAGGCTTTTATTGAAACCAGGTTAGCCTCATAGCACCCACTGTGACCTTCCTTCCCCGGCACTCTGCATTCCAGTGGGGGACTCAGCCTGGTGTATGTCTGCCCTACTCTTAGTCCTTGAGCTGGCAGAGCTGCCCAGCAGGAGACATACAACTCAAACCTGTGCTGCACTGGCCCCCAGGCTGAGCACATCCCCCCAGGGCTCCAGGACACTGTGTCCTCAGCACTGGCCTACCTATCACTGTTTTCCTTGAGCCAGAGTCAGGCCTCAAACCAGGTGAGAAAGGGGCTCTCTTTCTGCTCAGGTCCATGCTGGGGCACCGAGGACAAAGGCTGCAGCATCTTGGGAAAAGGAAATGGTAGAGCTAAAGCAAAGGGAAAAGGACCATGTGAAAGTTCAGTCTGGGCTGGGAGACAGTTCAGTGGCTAGAGTATACACCATGCCTGAGGCCCTGACTTTGATCGCGGGCACCAAATGGGAGCGCCATGGACAGCACTAAGGGCTCCCCATGGATTCTGGAGTGGTGCTTTGATGTCTCTCCTCTTACTCTTCTTTTTTTTAAATTTTATTTATTGAGCCTATATTTCCCCGTGTCCAGGAACCTGAGGGTGGGGCCCACCTTCCCGCATGCTTCTCCCAATTCATATCAAATAATATTGCATCCGCCGATGGCAACCTAATCAACGCAACGAGTGCCACCTCAACGTGCTTCACCTCAGACTGTGTCCAGAGACTTCAAGTGTGGAATGACAACCCTTCAGCTTGATCACTTGGGTGAGACCTTTCCTTTCATAGTATTCTCTAATTCCATCCCAGGTGGTTCACTTTCTAACAAAGTCCCAAAACCTAGATATAGACCAGGTTCCGTGAGAGAGAGCATATGTTCACACGTATTCATAAACTAGGGCAAAATATATACCTGAAAGCAGAAGTACACAAGAGTCTGCAGTGAGTACCCCCAACACTTCATCTGCACTATTCCAGCCTTTAGGTCCGTAACTGTTCAACAATTTGTTTGGCTTTGTATGTTAACTCTCTTTTCAGCCACCAGGTTCCAGATGCCAGCATGATGCCGACCAGGCTTCCCTGGACTGAAGACCCCACCAATGTGTCCTGGAGCTTTCAGAGACCCACCCTACTATGGAAGTAGAGGGGCAGGCTGGGAGTATGGATCAACCAGTCAATGCCCATGTTCAGCGGGGAAGCAATTACAGAAGCCAGACCTTCCACCTTCTGCAACCCACAATGACCCTGGGTCCATACTCCCAGAGGGATAGAGAATGGGAAAGCTATAAGGGGAGGGGATGGGATATGGAGATCGGGTGGTGGGAATTGTGTGGAGTTGTACCCCTCCTACCCTATGGTTTTGTTAATGTCTCCTTTCTTAAATAAAAAAAAAAAAAGAAAAAAAATTTATTTATTTATTTTACCTTTTGTTGCCCTTGTTTTTCATTGTTGTTGTAGTTATTATTGTTGTTACTGATGTTGTCGTTGTTAGATAGAACAGAGAGAAATGTAGAGAGGAGGAGAAGACAGAGAGGTGGAGAGAAAGATAAGACACCCACAGACCTGCTTCACTGCTTGTGAAGCGACTCTCCTGTAGGTGGGGAGCCAGGGGCTTGAACCAGGATCCTTAAGCTGGTCCTTGAGCTTTGCGCCATGTGCACTTAACCTGCTGTGCTACTGCCCGACTCCCTCTCTTCTCACTCTTTTTTTTTTTTCCTCCAGGGTTATTGCTGGGCTCGGTGCCTGCACCATGAATCCACAGCTCCTGGAGGCCACATTTCCCCCCCTTTCGTTGCCCTTGTTGTAGCCTCGTTGTGGTGATTATTATTGCCATTGTTGATGTTGTTCGTTGTTGGATAGGACAGAGAGAAATGGAGAGAGGAGGGGAAGACAGAGAGGGGGAAAGATAGACACCTGCAGACCTGCTTCACCACCTGTGAAGCAACTCCCCTGCAGGTGGGGAGCCGGGGGCTCGAACCGGGATCCTTATGCCGGTCCCTGCGCTTTGCGCCACATGCGCTTAACCCACTGCGCCACCGCCCGACCCCCCTCCTCTCACTCTTTTAAGGATGAAAGATACAGAATGAAAAAACTGGGCTAGGAAGGTCATTCAGTAGTATTGTGAATGTTCAAGGTCCTTAGTTCATTCCTAGGTGACACATCAAAAAAGAAAAAGTTCAAAGTAGAAGACAAGTTACCTGAGGTCTCAACTAGGAAGGTTCATGCAGCTGGGTACTATGCACGGAGGCTACTGAGACAGACCCAGCTCCAGAAGCACCCCAACCAGGGCACTGGCCCCCAAACCCTGACAGACTGTGTGACCACTCAGACAACTGAGAAACAGTCACAGGTCCTCTGTAGCTGCAGGTCTGCCTTTTAGCAGCGTGACTGTGAGTCTTCTCCGGGCCTGGCTGTCAGCATCCAAATGCCCAGCTACCATTCTAAGCCACCCAAGTGACTTCACATGCGCTACTTTCTGAGCCTCAGCTTCCTCAATTATAAAACAGAGTGGACAATAATAGCACTTGGCAGGGTGTACCTAACTCACGCTGTGCTCTAAACACGTCGGCGCCACCAAAATTGGACTTCAGCTCCCAGCGGTTTCTGGCCACACCTAGATCAAAAGTCAAGTACAGTGGGAAGGGCCTGGGTGATCTGGTCACTGCCCGCTCTGAGGGACCATTCTGAGTGAGCAACACACTCCACAGGGGCCCTGCTTTCTTCCAAGCACACCATGGCCATCCCTGTCCCAGTGTGTGCTGTCCCTGGAGCTCTTCAGAATGGCTCCTTCTTATCATTTAAGTCTTGGTTCAAAGGATCTCTTCGAGCAAGGTCCCTCACTATGACTGACTGACTGACTTTATCTCTCTCTTTCTAAGGTCTTTTTAAAAATATCTTTTGGGAGTTGGGCGGTAGCGTAGCGGGTTGAGCGCATGTGGCACAGGGCGCAAGGACGGTCGTAGGGATCCCAATTTGAGTCCCCGGCTCCCCACCTGCAAGGGGTTGCTTCACAGGCGGTGAAGCAGGTCTGCAGGTGTCTATCTTTCTCTCCCCTTCAGTCTTCCCCTCCTCTCTCCATTTTTCTCTGTCCTATCCAACAAAGAACGACATCAACAACAATGATAACCACAACAAGGCTACAACAACAAGGGCAACAAGGGGGGGGGGGAATGTGGCCTCCAGGAGCAGTGGATTCATGGTACAGGCACTGAGCCCCAGAAATAACCCTGGAGGCAAAAAAAATTTCTTTTAAATAAATTTTTTATTATCTTTATTTTATTTATTGGATAGAGACAGCCAGAAATCTAGAGGGAAGGAGATGATAGGGAGAGACAGGAGACACCTAAAATACTGCTTCACCGCTTGCAAAGCTGTCCCCTTGCAGGTGGGTACCAGGGGCTCCAACTTGGGTCCTTGTGCATTATAACATGTGCACTCAACCAAGTGCATGCCACCACCCGGTGTCTGTCTGTCTTTGTCTCTTTTTCCCTCTCTTTCTCTCTAATTGCCACTAGGGTTATCACTGGGGCTCAGTGCCACTGGCACTAAAAATCTACTGTTCCTGGAGGCCATTTTTTTTTCTCCTTTTGACAAGACAGAGATAAATTGAGAAGGGGAGGGGGAGAGGGAGAGAGAGGGAGAGAGAGAGAATAGAGAAAAACCTGCAGACCTGCTTCACTTGTGAAGAATCCCCCTCCTGGTCCTCAAGAACAGTAAGGTACGTGCTCAGCTGGGTACACCACCACCCAGGCCCCTCCCTATGACTTTTAAATCCATGACCCACATTTATTTTCCTCACAGTATTTGTTTTGACCTCAAGTGATCTTTATTGCCTCACTTTTCCAAGAGACAGAAAGTTAAGAGCCAGGCCTCACTCTCAGCTTCTATGCCCAGGCCACCTCTGGAAGGTGCCAAGTGAGTGTTGGAGAGTGCGGGATTGTCAGGTCTTTCTTCTGGAACTCCTTCAGGACAGGCGTCCAACAGGCTCACATTCCAGAGCATCTCTCTCTCTCCGTGAGCAGCTGGCCTAGGCCCAGGAGCAGCCCTGTGACCTATCCCACCCCGACTTTCCCAGCATGTTGCGTTTAAGGCTCAGGAACAGGAATTTTGAGACCTGGCCAAAATCATCATATGAACTGGATCTAGAAGATCATCCTATTCAGCTCCTTATTACACTGTAGCCAGAGCACCAGAGAGGTAAGGCTATTTGCCCATGGGTCACCCAGCAAGCAGGTCACTCCTTGAAAAAGGTTGCAAAGAGAAAAATGAGGTCCCTTGACTTCTACCAGCCTGTGTTCTTCCTCCCACAGTGCCCTGTACCCTACAAACTTTAGCAGTAAGAATGCTCCCCAGGAAGGAGGCTTTCATGTGTCTGATAGGGAGACTGCTGTCACTGCTCTGGCTGGTCCATCTGAGATACCAACCCTGGTTGGCGCTCACTATCCAAGATAGGCTGCTTCTAGCTTCTGGCTCAGGGATAAGTTCTATTCTCTCTCAGTCAAGGCAGAACTGGGGAAGCCACTGTGGCATTACCAAGACCTTCCCAGTCTCCCTATAGAAGAATCCTAAGGGTAAGTGCCATGGCCATGACCCACCTGCCTATATAGCCCATACTGGGGGACCAATGACAATAAGGCCCCCTTAACCTCAGGCTCACAAGGACTCAGAACTGGCTTTGGTTTGCTCCTGAGATCAGGCTGGCCCGTTGTAGGTGCAGGGGCTGTGTTTCTCTAGAGTTCTAAGAGGGGGCTGTTAGAACACAAACACGCTTCCTTCCCCAGTATGACCTGATGGGCAAAAGGAAGCCAGAGCAGCCCCTGCTGACCAGAGCCAGTGTGGGCAGTTGATAAGACCACTCACAGAGTGCTGGATCTTTCCAGAAACATGCATCCTGACCAACACCTGGAAACTCTCTCAAAGCAGCGTCTACTGACATTTATGGGCTCTTTCCAAAATGCTTGCCCTCCTGGGGCCTCACTCTTTCTGAATACTCTTGCCACACTGGGCCTGGGCAACTCTGGCCCAAGAAGACCTGGTTGGCAGACCTGGTCCAGGGCCATCCGAGAGCTAAGGCAGCAAGCCCAGCATGGCTGACTGGCCAAACCACCTGTGGGATGGCAGAGATGTTAGAATAGCCCACTGCCCTTCCCCCCATGCCTCAGGTTCCAGGAAACAGATGCAGAAAGCCCTTAACAAGATCCAGAATCCTTTCATGATCAAAGCATTCAAAAGAATGGGGATAGGTGGGAAATTCTTCACACTAGTTGAGTCTATATACAGCCAACCTACAGCCAACCTCATACTCAACAGGAAAAAAACTGAAAGTCCCCCCCCCTTTGATCAGGTACAAGACAAGATTTGTCCATTATCACCGTTACTATTCAACACAGTCTTGGAAGTCCCAGCCATCCTAATTAGGCAGGAAAGAGGAATTAAAGGATACAGATTGGAAAAGAAGAAGCAAAAATGCCACTGTTTGCAGATGATATGATAGTATATATAGAACATCTTCCCACAGTAGCAAGGTAACTACACTCAGCGTGTAATATCCCCCAGCCACTGACCACAGGGAGGGCCAGCAAGGGATAGGGGGGAAGAGGGCTCAAAGAGACGCCTAACCCGGGAGACAAAGGCCAGGTGTGTGCAGCTGTTTTCTTCAGTTAGAAGACGATAATGGTAACTGCTCATGCTCTAGGGGTGGTGGGGCGCGGCTCTACAGTGAGAGATGGAGAAAATGAGCAGAGGTGGGGAGTTTGCTGAAGAGAGGGTCAGGGGCTGGGTGGTGGCGCTGAGCACACATGTTACAATGCACAAGGACCCGGGTTCGAGCCCCTAGTCCCCACCTGCAGGGGGGAAGCTTTGCGAGTGGTGAAGCAGTCTTTTTTTTTTCTCTCTCTCTCTATCACCCCTTCCCTCTGGATTTCTCGCTCTCTCTACCCAGTAAATAAATAAAGATAATAAAAGAGAGAGAGAAGGAGCTCATGGAAATCTTACCATCAGGGACCAGGCTTTTTGTCTTAAAAGTAAGAAGGAGTAAGAAACAATTCAAAGCCACCTATACAGGAACAGGTAAAGGAAATATGGTGCAAGCAACTCACTTTAAAAAGGCGGACTAGGGCTGGGGAGACGGCTTAATGGTTATGCAAATGACTTTCATGCCTGAGGGCCTAAGCTTCATGAGTTGTGAAGCAGTGCTGCAGAAGTCTCTAGTTTTCCATCTCTATCTCTTTTCTTTCTCACTCAATTTCTCTGTCTCTATCCAATAATAAATTAAAAACATTTTATAAAAAAAGTATTTTATAAAAAAAAATAGTGAAGGGGCCAGGAGGTGCGCAATGGGTTAAGCACACATGGCACAAAGGACAGGCAGTGATATACCTGGTTAAGTGCACATATTACAGTGCACAAGGACCCAGGTTCAAGCCCGTGATCCCCACCTGCAGGGGGAAAGCTTCATGAATGTTGATAGAGGGTTGTAGGTGTCTCTCTCTTTCCCTCTGTATCTCCCCATTCCTCTCAGGTTCTCTCTATCTCTATCCAATAATAAATAAATAAAAATATTTTTAAAAAGAAAATAGTGCCTTACTGAGTAGGGACTCCTACTTGGCGCCGGGACCCTCTGACAGTTACATACAATCTGTACCTGTGGGTGGCTCTGTCTGGGGACTCTAACCTTCCCCAGATCCTCAGAGCTGAGGACCTCTGCTCTGTGAAGTTCAATAGGATTCTCAGGAACCAGCCTGGTGAGAAGTGGGAGTCCTGGGGATCAGGAGACCACCTACTTGGCCCCAGCAGGAAGGTCTTCTCCCTCTAGGGAGTGAAACAGTGCTGTGGAGAGGCAGGAAGCTCACTCCACTTGCCCTTCTAACCCTCCAGGCTGTCTGCTCACAGCCTGGCCCACACAGAGGCCCAGAAGAGAGGAGCTGCTGAAGGACTCTGCTCCCAGGGTGGCAGTGGGGATGGATAGTCTCCTTTTTCTATAGCTGAGGGACCCCTGGAGAGGGTGGGCCTGGACCATGAAGACATGGATGCAGCTCCTTTCCCTCCAGCAAGTCAGGCAGCGCACTGGGTGGCCAGGGAAGGACAGATGTCAGGTGCATAAGGTTTCAAGATCTTTCTTGATGCCTAGAGTCAGTTTATGGGACAAAATAACTGAACCTGAGATATCTATTTCTTATACCTCAGCACCCTTGTCTCCTCAATGCCTGGAGTGGTCAATGATTGGCCATTTTTGGAATGTGTGCATAGTTTACCTATCAAGTTTCTGGTCACTGTCTGGGCTTCACCGCTCTGAAATGACTTTTCCAGATAGAGAGACAGAGACAAAGAGGCAGAGAGAGGGGAGGGAGAGAAAGAGCGAGATCACAGCACCCAAGCTTCCCCCAATGCTCTGGTGACCAGGCTCGAACCTGGATCATGCACATGGCAAAGCAGCACATCATCCAAGTGAGGTATTTTGCAGACCCAGGTGCTAACTGTAAGGCAAAACTGCCCAATTAAAGACATTTTGGGGGAGTTCGGTGGTAGTGCAGTGGGTTAAGAGCAAAGACCAGCTTAAGGATGCTGGTTGGAGCCTTTGGCTCCCCACCTGCAGGGGAGACCCTTTACAGGTGGTGAAGCAGGTCTGCAGGTGTCTATCTTTCTCTCCCTTTCTTTGTCTTCCTCTCCTCTCTCCATTTCTCTCTGTCCTATCCAACAACGATGACATCAATAACAACAATAATAACTACAATGACAATAAAAAAGAATAAGGGCAACAAAAAGGGGAAAATAAATATAAAAAAATTAAAAAAAGACATTTTGGGAAGAGTAGTTGCCATCCTGTGGTGGCAGTCAAGATGGCAAAGAACAGTTGGCCTAGGGTTGGCACGATAGCTCACCTGGGAGGTAGCCTGCTCTGTCATGCGCATGACCCAGATTCGAGCCCAAGCCCCATTGCTTTGGTATCTCTCCCTTTCTTTCTCTATCTGGAAAAGTTGGCCTGGAGCAGTGAAAACCTGCCTACGACTAAGAAACAAATGAACAAATGAACAAACAAAAAACCCAAACCAAGTGGTCTAAAGGACCCCAGATGGTCCTTTATCAGTCCCTTTTCCCCTCCCTAGAAGCAGAGGGGAGCAAACCCCACCAGAGCAGGCTGACTCACTGGGACTCATATACAGACACCTGGGTCTCTAGCTATTGATTCTTCTTCTTCTTTTTTTAAATATTTATTTATTCCCTTTTGTTGCCCTTGCTGTTTTATTATTGTTGTTGTTGTTGTTGGATTGGACAGAGAGAAATGGAGAGAGGAGGCGAAGACAGAGAGAAAGACACCTGCAGACCTGCTTCACCGCTTGTGAAGTGACTCCCCTGCAGGTGGAGAGTCGGGGGCTCGAACCAGGATCCTTACACTGGTCCTTGCACTTTGTGCCACCTGCGCTTAACCAGCTATGCTACCGCCAGACTCCCTTGATTCTTCTTTTTAAAACAAACAGTATAAATGTACTTAGTGTATGGGCTTAACTCAGAGCAAGAAACAGTTCTGGTCTTCAGCTCCTCGAGAGAAGAAGCTCCTTGGATGCAGGGACTTCTACCAACACCACAAACCCTTGAAGCAGTGACAGGGTCATCAGGTACCTTCTTCAAGCTCCCCAGGAACCTGCCAGTTCAGTCCAAGTCCCCACTTCAGCCCAATATTTGTCCTGGTATGATTGGGACATCTTAAGTTTGGCTTTTTAAAAAAATATTTATTTATTCCCTTTTGATGTCCTTGTTTTTGTTGTTGTTGTAGTTATTATTGTAGTCATCATCGTTGGATATGACAGAGAGAAATAGAGAGAGGAGGAGAAGATAGAGAGGGGGAGAAAAAGATCGACACCTGCAGACCTGCTTCACCGCCTGTGAAGCGAACCCCCCTGCATGTGGGGAGCTGGGGTCTCGAACCGGGATCCTTACTCCAGTCTTTGAGCTTTGTACCACCTGTGCTTAACCTGATGCGCTACCACCCAATTCCCTTAAGCTTGGTTTTAAGGAGACTACTGAGCCCTACCTGCAGGGGGAAAAACAAGGCTGCAGGTGTCTCTCTGTTTCTCTCCCTCTCTGTCTCCCCCTTCCTCTCAATTTCTGGCTGTCTCTATCCAATCAATAAAGAAAGATTATATATATAAATGAAACTACTGATATACTTAATTTCCACCTCCTCTCCCAAATGCTGGCCTCATTGAGGGCTTCCTAGTTTGCTATGCCTCCATTAAAATGCTCAAATATTTCAAGGTGGTTTTTTTTTTTTTTTTCCTTCCTCTCTTTTACCAGAGCACTGGTCAGCTGTGGCTCATGGTGGTGCTGGGGATTGAAGCTAGGAGCTCTGAGTCTTAGGCTATAGGAGACTACTGAGGCCTAAAGTACACTCCCCCATGTTTCTAGAAATCTTTTTGCGTAACCATTATACTATCTCTCCAACACCATACTGGATTCTCTTTTCATCTCCTCTCCCTTCAAAGTATAGCCAAGGATACAGAAGCTGGAAGGCTGGGAAGAAGAGCAGACACTGAGTCTTGCCTAGTCAAGTGTAATTTGGAGGGTAAAAAAAAAAAAGGAAGAGGAAAAAGAAAATATGAAATCAAACATTGAGAGCACTGGCAAACCCACAAACCCAAATGCCACGCGTCTCCCTTGCTAACTGCTTGCACAACAAACCAACTGCCAAGTTAGAGGCTGAAATGAGGCTTCAGCCCCCAAATTTCTCGGAGCAGCACTGGAACTAAAAAGGAGAACATCGAGGGGACCTTGCCTCCTCTTTTCCAGTGACTGGAGATCGCTGGGACAAGAGACAAGTTAATACTGGAATGTTTCAACCAGAACAGACCCTTCAGCCCTGGCATGGGTACTCAGAGGAGTCTCACACACACGCTTTCCAAGGAAATCTTTAGTTCAGTGGAGCGCAGGAGGACTACAGGTGTCGCAAGCATTCACAACACCGAGTCTCCAGGGTACAGTTAATGAGGAATTAATGAGCTGACCCCTCCTGACAAACTGGGCTGCACCTGGTACCTTCTCTTACCCCACCTAAGCCTGCTGCCTAATCCTAGCTCTGCAGTAAGCCTGCCTGCTGCACTGGAGAGGAAAATAGGTTAATGCAGCTGGGAAGAAAGGGAACTGGGCAGCGGGTCTGGTTCTGCAAACCTGCCTGCTCACTGTGAAGCAGGCACAGTGGGATGAATAAATGCCCCTCTGTAACCCACAGTGTGGATCCCTGTGTCTGCGACACTGACAGCAGGGGTGAAGAGAGACTGAGTCACGCATCACACAGAGCATCCGCGCCAGAGCCATCCTGCAGTTACTGACTCTAATCAGCCCCGCGCTGCCTGTCATTTCACTCTTGCCCACTAGTCACTGATACAGCATGGCCAGACGCCACCAGAGGCAAAGCTCGCTGAAGAGTTCCTGAAGTAGCTTCTTGGTTTTGCCAGTCACGGCTGCACAGTAAGAAAACCATGAGCCTGGGATTTCAGGATTTAAAAAGTGCTCCCTCTCTGTCAAAGGAGCAGGTAAACCACAAGGAGACTTGATTGGCACTGGGTCAGTTTCCTACCAGCCTTGAGGCTGGAGGATGGATGATGAGCTTTGTGCTGGTGTCTGCTGGCTTCAGTAGGGGTTGGGAAGGGGGGGGGTGTAGGGAGGGGGGGATTGGCTCCATGCTGCTGGGCACAGACAGCTGCCTCAGCACTGAGGGGCTCTGGGAGCAGCTGAGGCCAGCAAGGCTCTGCTAGCCTGGTCCCTAGAGAGGCAGAAAGTGACACAGGGGCCAATGTGGAACAGCTCAAGTTGCTGCCCTGCCCAGCACTTTCCAGGACTGATGTCACCTCTGGGAGGTCAAGTAGGCTCACGGGCAGGGGGTGAAACAAGGAGCCAGTGGGCCCATGATGCTTTCCTCCTGGCAGGTGCCAGGGATCCCTGTGCTTGCTGGTATTGAGAACTTGCACACAGAGACCTCCTCTGAGCCACAGAAGGACTTGTAAGCCCACACGAACACAGAATAACCAAAGCCTCCCTCATCACCACCCTGAAGGGTGGGCTAGTCCTGGACAGGCAGGATGGTCCCCTGTGACATTGTGCTTAGACAGTCAGTTCCTTCTGCAGTGATCAAGCACTTCCTTGACCACTCCATGCCATGGCCCAAAGCCAGCCTACAGGCTGCCTGCCCAGCTGCAGGACAGTTAGCTTCTATCTCAGATTTTAATCCCCACCCAGGCCAGACTGTCCTGGCACAGCTTAGTATGGGCTGCCCCCTGGGTCAGGATACCCTTTGGCACACTGATTGAGTTGCCTGGAGGCTGATGGGCACTGAGCCAGCAATTATCTGGGTCGTCCTTTAAGAGAAAGCCCCCAGCCCCTGCAATGCTACCACTTCTTTGCAACCCTTCCCTGGTGGGGCATGATACCCCAAGTCCCACACAAAAGAACCTCACATGGCTGACGGGTGTTGAGGGACCCCTGCCAGTGCCCCTTAACAACAGGCCAGCCAGCCAAGCACATCAGGAGCAGAACTGGGCAATGGGAAGGGCCACTGAGATTGGGGAGGCCCTCACTCCATAAACCCGTCTGTTCTTAGTCCTGCTGCTCCAGACCCAGCAAGGAGCCAGGCAGAGTCCTTTCCCACCGGAGACACCCTCCCTCCCGCCCCTTCTAAGATGGGGACAGATGGAGAGACCCATCCTGGGTCCGGAGTGGGGGGTGGAAGTAGGCAGCAGCCAGCAGTACGCATCCAATTAAGGTAGTTTAGAGCAGATTCACAAGCAAACTCTAGCCTGTTCCAAGGCAGGAGCTGCAACGGAGCTGGAGGGTGGCGTGGGGGAGGGCACAGTGCGGCCCCAGCAGCCTTCAGCCCTCCCGCAGCCCCCACCCCTGTCCGCTGGGCCCCTGCTAGCACCTTTTGCCGGAGTAGCTTGCTGCGCACGCGGCCCCAGAGCCGGGCGCCCGTGTTGGCGGGTCGCTTGCCCCCCGGCTCCTCCAAGCGGTCCAGGCAGCAGCGCTCCAGGGGTTCGCACACCGCCGCCAGGCTGCAGTCGGGCTGAGGCAGGACGTCGGTCATGCCGGCGGCAGAGCCCGGCTCGACGGCTCCCGGGTCTGCCGGGCCAGCTCCCGTGGGGGCGCGGGAGAGGCGCGGGCGGCGCGGGCTGCGGAGGGAGGATCGCGGGGAGCGCACAACCCCGAGCCGGCCTGGGCGGTTACTGGCGCCCGGTGCGAGGCTCCGCTTTCCCCTCCCCTCGGCGCCTTCCCTCCTCCCTCCGCCCTCCCCGGGAGGGCACCGCCGGCTGCCGCCGGCCTCTCCCTCGCCTGCTGGTCCCGGCTGGCGGGGTGCACCAGAACCCGCGCCACTGACCGCCCGAGACGAGGCGGTGCGGGGAGGCCCCTACCCGAGGAAGTGCCTCAAGGGAGGTGCTTGTGGCTGCCCCTCCAGAAACCCAGCCTCCGGGTTTTAACTCTTAGCAGGCTGAAGCTCCTCCGAGGCAGCGGGGTAGACCTCCCTCAGCCCCTGCTAAATAAAGTTTGACTCGCGGCTAGACGCAATCCGGTCCCTTCCCCAGAGGGCGCGGGTTAACCCCTTCACCACCCGGCTGCACCCTGGCGGCCCACGAGCGTCTGAGAAAGGCTGGGGCGGGGGGGGGGGGGTAAGGGGGGCAGAGGGTGACAGGCGGCCTGCAGAGGCCTTGAGGAAAGAGTAAAAACTGAAGAAAGACCCCCTAGCGGCCCACCTGGGACTTGGCGCTGTGGATAAAGCCTTGGATTCTCCAGCCTGAGATTCTGAGTTTGATCCCTGGTATCACCTGTGTTAAAAGTGATGCTCTAGGAAGTCGGGCGGTAGTGCAGAGGGTTAAGCCCAGGTGGCGCAAAGTGCAAGGACAGGTTAAGTACATGTGGCGTAAAGCAGGACTGGCATAAGGATCCCGGTTTGAGCCCCCGGCTGATATCAATATTTATTTATTCCCTTTTGTTGCCATTGTTGTTTTATTGTTGTATTTATTATTGATGTCGTCATTGTTAGGACAGAGAGAAATGGAGAGAGGAGGGAAGACAGAGAGGGGGAGAGAAAGATAGACATCTGCAGACCTGCTTCACCGCTTGTGAAGCGACTCCCCTGAAAGTGGGGAGCCGGGGGCTCGAACCGGGATCCTTATGCCAGTCCTGCTTTACGCCACATGTACTTAACCTGTTGCACTACCGTCGGACTCCACGACATCAATAACTACAGCAATAAACAAGGGCAACAAAAGGGAAGATAAATATTTTTTAAAAACTTTAAAAAATAGTTTCAAAAAGTGATGCTCTGGTTGTCTCTCATGTTAACAAATAAATAAATAAATCTTAAAAGAAAAAAAAAAGCAAATCTTTAAAGTAAGACAGGGGACCAGGTGGTGGCGCACTTGGTTGAGCGCACATGTTATAATGTGCAAGGACCCAGGTTTGAGCCCTGGCCCACCTGCAGGAGGAAAGCTTTATGAGCGGTGAAGCAGAGCTGCAAGTGTCTGTCTCTCTTCTCTATCTCCCCCTTCCATCTCAATTTCTGGCTGTCTCTATTCAATAAATAAATAAGTAAAAAAGTAAAACAAAAAACATAGTGGCAACACTGTAAAAAATATAAAATGTAAAAATATATAAATCTTAAAAGAGAAAAGGAGGTCCCTGGTGGAGCAGCTTCTCCATCAGCCTCTATGGGCCTTTTCCCCAAAAGGAACAAAAGCCAAGGGGGGTGGGGTGGGTGGAGGGGCAGGTGGTGGCTCATTGGTTGAGTGCGCACACTACTATGTGCAAGGCTCTGGGTTCAAGCTCCCAGCCCCTTAGTCCCTACCTTTGGTGGGTGGGGGGAAGGGAGAGGAGAAGCCTAGGAAGCACTGAAGCAGAGCTGTAAGTGTCCCTTTCTCTTTCCCTATATCTCTACTTCCTCCCCCCAATTTCTCTCTGTCCTATCAAAATAAAAATAAAGGTGTGTGTGTGTGTGTTGGGGTGGGAGGCCACTAGAAGCCTCCCAGAAGAGGTGTCTCTCACATGAACTCTTGTACCCATGGCTCTGTCGACCTTATCAGTAAAGACTAAAAGGAATTTGTGCTATTGGGGGCAAAGGACACATACTGGCAAAGGGGCCATTCGATACTTTGTGCTGGGGGCCCTGGGAGATGGGGTGGGAGGAACGTGTCCTAGACCCTAATCTGATGAGTATCCACTTATAAAATCTGAAAAGCAAAACCTTTTTATTTTGGAAATAGAGCATGCAGCCTGGAGAGATAGTGCACAGGGTAGGGAGCCTGCATTGCCACAGGGAGTGCCCACGTTTGAGCCCAAACATCACACAAGAGGTGCAATGGCAAGGAAGGTGGGTTTCTCTCTTCCTCTTATGCCCTCTGTTGAATGAAAAAGTGGTCTAGATCAGTGAAACTGAGTACACGGCCCCAGTTCCACACACACAAAATAAATATATAAATACGAATGAGAAGTAAGATAAGGAATGGTTTTCACAGCAGAGAGAGGCCCGGCCCATAGATGCATAGGGCACACAAAACTAAGGTGTCCTGGAGGGCGCATGCTGCAGAGCTAGGCACAGGCTGGAGAGGAGACCACAAGTGCGGGCACAGACAGTCCCCACAGAGCGGGCTCTCAAATATCTGACTGCATCTAGGCCTCAGATTTCATGACATTGGCATTTTTGCTCTATTTTATTTTATTTATTTATTCCCTTTTGTTGCCCTTGTTGTCCTTTATTTTATTTTTTACATTTATTTTTAGATAGAGACAAAGAGGGAGAAAGAGACATGCCATAGCACCAAAGCTTGCATCAGTATGGTGGGCTCGAACTTCAGCTGTGCACACGGCAGACCAGCATTATCCAAGTGAGCTATTTCGCTGGTCTTTGCCTCCAATGTAGAGTTGAGAAAATGGGGCTCAAGGAAAGACAGTTCTCACCTGAAGTCATGCAGCTACAGCTGGGGAGTGACAGTTATCCAAATCCCCTGCACTCACATGCTCCAAGCTGACCTTGGGATTCAGGAAAAAGAGTGACTTCTTAGTTGCCCCATTGGCAGATGGGGGGAAGGTATAGAAATGGTCCTTGACATCTAGAATCTTCTTGGTAGGTATCAATGAGCACACATCAGAAGCCATGATGTGTTTTTGAGAAAGGAATGTCTTCATGAGAGAGATAGTGACTGGTCACAGTAAGCGCCACCCTGAGAAAGGACTGTGTAAAAAGGCAGCACATGAAACCTCTGCATGGATCCACTCACTTAACACTCCCCCAGCCTGGTGAGATGAACACAAATGCCCCCAGTTCCCAGTTTGAGAACACCAAACAACTGAGTAGTTGAGCTGCTTGCCCTGGGCTGGGCTGGCTGGGCTGGGCCAGGCCAAGAAAAGAGATTTGGAGGCCCATAAGCATGTACCTTACTGGGCATGGGGCCCTTGACATCACCTATTCAAGAAGCACTGACTCAGAGTTTGGCGAAGTACATGATCCTGGGGCAACAGCTGAGGAAGCAGAGACAGATCAAAAGCCTGCGTGATAAAGCTGCCTGCTCAAGATGGGGGCGGGGGGGGGGGGGGAGGTAGACAGGCTTCCGTGTACTCAGCACATTTCCGCTGCGCACCTGATGTGAGCATATCCAGACGGACAAAGCAGCGTCTCTGCCCTCAAGAAAGCTGGTTCTTACTCAGACACAGACATCTATGGGCTCTGAAACTAAACCCCTGGAATCTTATGACTTTTTAAATTACTGAAAGAGAGAGCGAGAACAAAAAAGAAACAGTTTTAGGCCTGAAAAGTAGCTCATCAGAGATAGTGCACTGCTTTGTCATGCATGTGATCTGGGTTCAAGTCTAGCCCCACTGCTTAGGAGGAAGTTTCAGTACAATATATATTCTGAAAAAGTTGATCCAGAGCAGCAAAGTCCTAGTAATGACAAGAAAAAGAAAAAAAAAAAAAAAAAAAAAGGCAAGAAACTCTTCTGTCTTACAAATACCACAGATAAAATATCAGGAAAGTCAAGAGAAATTTCTAGCCTGAGGGGATCATGGAAGGCTTCCTGGAGGAGGAGCTGTCATGGAAAAAAAGGCACCCAGTTCAGCTTTGCTCTGCTCTCCTCAGTTAAGGTGCAGGTGCTGGTTGTGTAACTGGCCGGCAAGGTGCCATTATAATTGCTGAGCACGCTCACCTGTTACAGACACGCAGCCAGCACTTGGCACTGCTTGGTACTGCCGGCCAGCTAACTTCTGAATACCCTCACCCCCAGGCTTCTAAGGCTCCCTTCCCTCTAAGTGGGTCACATGCCAGAGGGTGTAGTTTGGGGGTGGTGGTGCTATGCTCACTACTGCCCCCTCCCTGTTCCCAAAAGCCCTATGCTTGTCTGTCTTAGGAACTCCAGGCTCAACACTTGTCTGGGGAAAGCAGGCTCTCATTGGGTGAAAGACTGCCAGCCAGTCTCCATGGTGATCTAAGCCGTTTAGCAGATGGGTGTCCCAGTGGGGAGGCTTTCCCCTGGAGACGTTCATCTTCCCCTCCTCCCTCTGGGCTGGGGACTCTCTCTGGGGATGGCCCAAGATTGGCCTTCCTCTCCCCCAGCCTGACTCCTAGAATCAGAGCTCTAGAGAAGACTGTAGGAACAAGCCTTCTTGCCTAGAGCAAGTCAAATGTTCTCAGCAAGTTCCTCAAAAGCAGCCCCCCATGGTCCCTGTCCCCAATCTGCCTTAGGCAGTCCTGGCCACCAAGAAGTGATAAGGCCCCCTTTTCTCAGTCTGGTCCCTGCTTCCAGCCACCCCCACCCAGAAGAACTTGTCTCTGAGGACATGCAAGGGCCTTGCCTGGATAAACAGTCTGGGCGGGTGGAGAGGCCCACAGTAACAAATGCTGCTGTGTGTAGGATTAGACAATTCTGAGAAGACTGACCCATCCTCCTGTGTCCCTGTCCTGGCTCTCAGTTACATGAACAGGAGGGTCGTCTCTCAGGAGACGAGACTAGGGAGGGGGAGAAATGCACACAGGGTGAAGGCAGGTTCAGGTTCAGGTGATCAACAGCACCATCACTGAAGAGAAGAAGGTCAACAAGGAATACAAGCAGCTCAAGGTGTGTGGGCAGGAGAGGCAAGAATGGACACTGGCACTGCCTTGGTGACAGCTGGGGGTGGGAACAGCTTCCAGGCAAACCCAGTTCATGAACTTTCTAAAAATGTTATGCTTAGACATTTTTTCTCTTTTTCCTTTTTAAAAAATATTTATTTATTCCCTTTTGTTGCTTTATTGTTGTAGTTATTATTGTTGTCGTTGTTGGATAGGACAGAGAGAAATGGAGAGAGGAGGGGAAGACAGAGGGGGGAGAGAAAGATAGACACCTGCAGACCTGCTTCACTGCCTGTGAATCGACTCCCCTGCAGGTGGGGAGCCGGGGGCTCGAACTGGGATCCTTATGCCAGTCCTTGCACTTAGCACCACCTGCATTTAACCTGCTGTGCTACCGCCAGCTCATGAACTTTAAGAGAAGGTTCTTCCTCAGAAGGTGGAGATGATGATGTTGCCTCTCCTCCCCCACACCCCTATCCTCTAGCCCAATGATGTTAAGACAGGAAAGGAGAGTTCTGAGCAGCCAGCAAGACCCAGGCCACGGGGACCCCAGTGAGGACAGCCTGGGATCAAGGGGGGCAGGAGAGCCAACCGATCACCTTGAGTGTCCCAAGTGGTTGCTGGAGCTGGGGGTGGCACTGAGATGAGCAACCAGAAAGCTATGACTGGGGATCTGCCAGAACGCTCCTTTTCAGCCTGAGGGCAGCATGGGGGCAAAGCCTGAAGGAGCTGAGCTGGGAGGCAAAGTGGTAGAGGAGAGCAGAGGGGTCTGAGGCTGCGAGGGCTGCAGAAAGGAAGGCCCCAGATTCCTGCCCAGACTTCTCTCTCTCTCTCTCTCTCTCTCTCTGAGTCATCCAGACCAGGAGGTGCAGGGGAGTCCAGAGACACTGGCCCTTGTAGAAGACATAACAGTAGGCAAGGAGGGTGTTCCAGTGCAGAATGGCAAGAAAAAGGGACTGGAAGAGTTGCCATTAAGAATAATAAGTGGGAGTTGGGCGGTAGCGCCGCGGGTTAAGCGCAGGTGGCACAAAGTGGCATTAGGATCCCGGTTCGAGCCCTGGCTCCCCACCTACAGGGGAGTCACTTCACAGGTGATGAGGCAGGTCTGCAGGTGTCTATCTTTCTCTCCCCCCTCTCTCTTCCCCTCCCCTCTTGATTTCCCTCTGTCCTATCTAACAACGAACAACATCAACAACAACAATAATAACCGCAAGAAGGCTAATACAACAGGGGCAACAAAGGGGGGAAAAACGGCCTCCAGGAGCAGTAGATTCATGGTGCAGGCACTGAGCCCCAGCAATAACCCTGGAGGCAAAAAAAAAAAAAAAGAATAATAAATCTGCCAACCTAACTTCCCTTGGCAGATGATCTACCTCACCAATGTATCCTACAACCACACCTCTCCACTAGGGAAAGATAGAAACAGGCTTGGGGTGGGGGCTGGGCAGTAGCACGCTGGGTTAATTGCACCTAGTGTGAAGCACAAGGTTAAGTGGACCTAGTGTGAAGCATAAGGATGGGCACAGAGAACCTGGTTTGAGCCCCTGGCTCCCCACCTGCAGGGCAATCGCTTCACAAGCGGTGAAGCAGGTCTGCAGGTGTCCATCTTTCTCTCTCCCACTCTCCCCCTCCTCACTCAATTTCTCTCTGTCCTATCCAACAACAGCAGTGGCAACAACACCAATGGGGAAAAAAGATGGCCACCATGAGCAATGGATTCACAGTGCAGGCACCGAGTCCCAGTGATAAGCAAAAAGGAGGCAAAAAAGAAAGAACAAAAGAAAGATAAAGAAACAGGCTGGGGTATGGGTTGACCTGTCAACACCCATGTCCACCAGACAAGCAATTACAGAAGCCAGATTTCTCACCTTCTGCACTCCATAAAGATCTCTGGTCTGGGGGCTGGGTGGTAGTGCAGCGGGTTAAGCTCACATGGAATGAAGTGCAAGGACTGGCTTAAGGATACCAGTTCAAGGCATGGCTCCCCACCTGCAGGGGAGTCGCTTCACAGGCGGTGAAGCAGGTCTGCGGGTGTCTCTTTCTCTCCCCCTCTCTGTCTTCCCCTCCCTTCTCTATTTCTCTCTGTCGTATCCAACAACGACGACATCAACAACAAAAATAACTACAACAATAAAACAAGGGCAACAAAAGATAAATAAATAATAGGAAAAAAAAGATAAAAAAAATCTTTGGTCCATACTCCCAGGATAAAGTATAAGGAAACTTCCAATGCAGGGGATGGGTTATTGTACTCTGGTGGTGGGAATTTTATCCCTTTTATCCTACAAATTTTCAATAATTATTAAATTACTAATAATAATAAAAAAAAGAATAATAAGTTTGAGGGCTTTCATGCCTGAGGCAGTGAGTTCCCAGGTTCAATCCCCAGCACCACCATAAGCCATAGCTGAGTGCTCTGGGCTTTCATTGTGTCTTTTTGGGGAAAAAAAAAAGTAATGACTCTGAAGGGAACAGGTGGTGGTATACCCAGTAGAGTGCACACATTTCCATGTACAAGGACCCACGTTTAAGCCCCTGGTCCCCACTTGCAGAGGGGGAAGTTTCACAAGTTTTGAAATAGTGCTGCAGGGGTCTCTCTCCCTACCTGCCCTTCCCTTCTTAATTCCTGTTTCTTTTTTTTTTTCTTTTGTTTTCTTTTTTGCCTCTAGGGTTATTGCCGGGGTTTGCTGCCCACAGCACGAATCCACTGCTCCTGAAGACTATTTTTTTCAGCTTTTTGTTGCCCTTATTGGTTTTTTTTCAATCTGTTTTTATCATTGTTATGGTTATTATTATTTAGAAGTTTTTAAATTTATTTTTTATTTTTAATATTTTCTCTTTTGTTGCCCTTGTTTTTTTTAAATTGTTGTTGTAGTTATTATCGTTGTTGATATTGATGTCATCGTTATTGGATAGGACAGAGAGAAATGGAGAGAGGAGGGGAGACAGAGAGGGGGAGAGGAAGATAGACACCTGCAGACCCACTTCACCGCCTGTGAAGCAACTCCCCTGCAGGTGGGGAGCCGGGGGCTCGAACCAGAATCTTTACACTGGTCCTTGTGCTTTGCACCACGTGTGCTTAACCTGCTGAGCTACTGCCTGACTCCTCTGGTTATTATTATTGTTGTTACTGATGTCATTGCTGTTGGATAGGACAGACAAAAATGGAGAAAGGAGGGGAAGACAGGGGCAGGGGAGAGAAAGACAGACACCTGCAGACCTGCTTCACCACTTGTGAAGCGATCCCCCCCCCCACAGGTGGGGAGCCAGGGGCTTGAACTGGGACCCCTACGCAGGTCCCTGTGCTTCCTGCCATGTGTGCTTAACCCACTGCACTACCACCTGACTCCCATGTTTCTATTAAAAAACAAACTGAAGAAAGTAAAGAAAAGGGGGATTAAAAAAAAAAAAAAAGACTGCTGTTCCAGAAGTGGGGCAGCAGCTGTGTTTCTCTCCTCTCCTCTCCTAGGTCAACTAGGAATACCAAAGGAGACCACCTGGGACCGCAAAAGACAGGACTAGAATGACTTCAGGAACCCACCAAATCACTGATGAGTGCAAACATGTGTGGTTCATGGACAGAGAGGAGCCTAGGGAGAGATTAAGTGGCTGGTAACAGTCTGGCAGTTTACCAGTTGAGACACTACTTCCAGTCTGTTTCATCAACAAAAAGATGGCTGAAGGGAGGACAGGACTCCCCTAAGACTCACCAAATGCAACTGTGAGTCTTCATTGCTACTGCCCTCAGAATCTGGAGCAGTAGGGGGTGGGGGTGGAGAGAAAGAGGCCCTGTGCTGACACCAGGGGACAGAGAACTAATGAGGAAACTCAGGAGAAGATCTATACCTCAGTGGCTTAGCAGTGGGGCTGTGAGAGTCTCTTTGCATAATCACTGGATTATCTCTGCCCCACCCTGATCTATCTCTTGGTCAGGAGTCAGTGATTAAGCTAAAAAGCCTATAGTTTAAAAGCCCTCAGGCTCCCATAGCCTACAAGGAAGAAAAAGAACAAAAGAGCCTTTTTAAAAACTTTTTAAAAATACATATTTATTTCCTTTTTGCTGCCCTTGTTGTATTACTGTTGTAGTTACTGATGTCATCATTGTTGGATAGGACAGAGAGAAATAGAGAGAGGAGGGAAAGACAGGGGAGAGAAAGATAGACACCTGCAGACCTGCTTCACCCTCTGTGAAGCGACTCCCCTGCAGATGGGGAGCTGGGGGCTCGAACCAGGATCCTCATGCAGGTCCCTGCTCCGCTACTGCCCAACTCCCAACAAAGAGGATTTTAAGCCACTGAGTTCCAACTCAGGGATTAAAATAATATTGAAAAAACTGTCAATTTCCACAACTGGGAACCCTTTAATTACCTTACTTAGACACAAGTAAATCCAGGCAAGAGTGATCAGTAATTTGAAAAGTACTGAGAGAGGGACCTCATAATGAACTATATAAAATGGTTAAACCAGCAAGAAGAAATATTGGAGAAATGAACCAGGACAAGAGTCCTGCTAAAAGTCCTCCAAAGGATGGAAAACTATCACACAAGCCAATGACCCACAAAAAAGGGCAGGAACAGCTATTCTCATATCTGACATGATAGACTTTAAAAATCTGTGAAATTAAAGAAGATAGGGATGGACACTACTTAATGCTCAGAGGATCAGTCAATCAAGAGGACTTAACAATTATTAACATCTATGCACCCAATGAGAAGCCATCTAAATACATCAAACATCTTCTGAAAGAGCTACAGCAATATATTAACAGCAACACAGTCATAGTAGGGGACTTCAACATCCCACTCTCTCAACTTGACAGATCATCCAGGCAGAAAATCAATAAAGACATGAGGGACTAAATGAGGAGATAGATAAACTAGAACTATTGGACATTTTCAGAGTTATTCATCCCAAGAAACTGGAATACACATTTTACTCAAGTCCACATGGGTCATTCTCAAGGATAGACCATATGTTAGGCCACAAAGACAGCATCAGCAAATTCAAGAGCATTGAAATCATCCCAAGCATCTTCTCAGACCACAGTGAAATTAAACTAACACTTAACAATCAACAAAAGATTAGTAAGAGCACAGCACAGGCTCAAACTCCAGAATCACATGGGAAGTGCTTTGGCACTGGAGGAAATTGTGATGCTGTGGTCTTCTATCTTAATGAAAAAGCGACTTTATATAATTTAATTTTTTAGATTTTATTTATTTGTTAATGAGAAAGATAAGAGGAGAGAGAGAGAAAGAGTCAGACATCACTCTGGTACATGTGCTGCTGGGGATTGAACTCTGGACCTCATGTTTGAGAGTCCAATGTTTTATCTACTGCATCACTTCCCAGACCACGAAAAGTGACTTTAGAGTAATGAAATCACATGTGTGATTTAGAGCTTTAGATACACACACACACACACACACCCCAAATCATTTATGTGCTTTCGGAATGTCTGTGATGATCAAGGCCTATATTAGATCCTGCAATGGAAACCTCTGCACAGGGCCACGGCACAGCCAAGGGCAAAGTTGAGTCCGGAGGCTATTTTCACTCTCCCACTTCATACAAATATTCAGCCACCATAGACAGGCTAGACAGACCCAATGAGACAACTCTAGCAGTCCAGGGCAGAACACCCCCAAGTTCTAGACTGCTGCCTGCTAACCAGTCGTGCATGGGTTTGCAGCTCTAAGCTATGGAAACTCAACTCTGTAGGGAAATGACTATTGGTAGCTACAGATGGACACCCAAGGTAGTGGTGGTGAGATTAGGGCCCAGGGTGGGTTCCAGGTTTAAGACGTGCACCCACTATGAGGACCTAGCTAGCGCAGTCAGGATTAAAAGCTGGTTGTTCCATAGCCCAACCTAGCCTGCGCAAGATGTATGGGAGTCCCTCCACCTCCCCAGAGATCTGAGCTGGCTCACAGGAAGTACAAAGTGCATGCTACTTCCTGTAGCTCTAACTCTTCCACTTCCTAAGAAAGAGTACCTTCAGGCTGGTGTCTCATGGGTGCTGGGTGGCTCCAGGTGGACTGAAAAGGCTGAAAGAACCCCAGAAGTTGTCCCTTAACAACCCCGATAATTTTTAAAAAATATTTTATTTATTTATCCCTTTTTTGTTGCCCTTGTTTTTATTGTTATAGTTATTATTGTTGTCTTTGTTGGATAGGACAGAGAGAAAAGGAGAGAGGAGGGTAAGACAGAGAGGGGGAGAGAAAGGTAGACACCTGGAGACCTGCTTCACCGCCTGTGAAGTGTCTCCCCTGCAGGTGGGGAGCTGGGGGCTTGAACCGGGATCCTTACACCGGTCCTTGTGCTTAGCGCCACCTGTGCTTAACCCGCTGCGCTACCACCCGACTCCCCCCGATAATTCTTATTGTATATTTGGTCATGGAAATGGATAGACAATCCACTGGGGTCTTGGGAACATCTTGCTTATCTCAGACACAACCCACCAGGGACAGAGTGGGAAGAGCACAACCACTGTTTGTCCATCCATTCCTTTTTACAGATCTCATGGTCAAACCCACACTCAGGCCCTTTGGCCACTATCCTGCCTCTCTTCACAGCAAGGGCTCGGTGTGGCCAGGGTCCCCAGCTTGGCCAGCAAGTAGAGCACTCCTGAGGCCTCTCAGGCCATACACTGAAAACATGACAGCCTTCAGCAGGACTTGAAAGGAGGCAGTGTCTGTTGAGACTTCAGGCTTTCTTCCTTTTTCTCAGTTATTAAGCAATTCTTTTCCACCCAACTCTGGGCTGTAAGTGAACAAAAGCAAGCCCCCGGAAGGCTGAGTGCTGGTCCTGCTGGTTACAGTGGATTCAGCAGCTACTTTCTCTCTCTGGCTTCAATTTCCACACCTGTCAAGAATGAGGAGCTGGACCAAACAACTGGTCATTAACATAATTTTTTTCTTTCTTTCTTTCTTTTTGTCACCAGTATTATTGCTGAGGCTCAGTGCCTGCATGATTCCACTGCTATAGGTTGCTGTATTTTATTTATTGTTTCCTCTTTATTCTGATAGAGACAGCAAGGAGGGAGACAAACAGGGAGGGAGAAAGAGAAATAGAGAAAGGGATAGGGGACTGGATTGTGGTGCAGCTGGTTGAACACACACGTTACAATGCGTTAGGACCGGGAGCTGGGCAGTAGCACAATGGGTTAAGTGCACATGGCGCCAAGAGCAAGGAACAGTGTAAGGACCCAGGTTCGAGTCCCTGGCTCCCCACCTGCAGGGAGTCACTTCACAAGCAGTGAAGCAGGTCTGCAGGTGTCTATCTTTCTCTCCCCCGTCTTCCCCTCCTCTCTTGATTTCTGTCTATCCTATCCAATAACAATGACAACAATAACAACAAGGGAAGCAAAAGGGGGAAAAATGGCCTCCAGGAGCAGTGGATTTGTAGTGCAGGCACCAAGGCCCAGCAATAACCCTGGAGGTAACAAACAAACAAAAAACAATGCGTAAGGACCTGGATTTGAGCCCCTGGTCCCCACCTACAGGGGGAAAGCTTTGCGAGTGGTTGAAGCAGTGCTGCAGGTGTCTGTCTGTCTGTCTCTCTCTCTCCCCCCCCACCTCCTCCTTCTCTCTCAATTTCTAACTGCCTCTATCCAATAAATAAATGAAGATAATAAAAATTTTAAAAAGAGAGAGAAGGATAGAAAGAAAGACGCCTGCAGCACTGCTCCACAACTGTAGGTGTGAACCGGGCTTGCATC
The DNA here is from genome assembly GCF_950295315.1 of Erinaceus europaeus. Classification (NCBI taxonomy): domain Eukaryota; kingdom Metazoa; phylum Chordata; class Mammalia; order Eulipotyphla; family Erinaceidae; genus Erinaceus; species Erinaceus europaeus. Next base: position 78,555,252 of record NC_080173.1, on the reverse strand, counting down.
CTGGTCCTCGTGTATGGTAACTTGTGTGCTCTACCAGGTGCACCACTATCCATTTAAGCACCACTATCCATTTATCCACCCCACCCTCACCCCACCTTTTATTTTCTCAAATGAAACCTTATGCTAAAATCTCTCCACCCCCTCAGTCAACAGCAAAAGCAGAGAGCAGGGGCCCCTGGATGAAGCAGGGGTGTGGGGGGTCCGACCTGCTCATACCTTCTCTGTCCATTATGCTCTCCCTTGGGGAGTCCTCCCAGTAACCCCAAGCTCTGCCACCCTGAGATGGTGTCACAGCAGTTCTAAGAAACAGTTCCCATGAGAACTGCTGTGTTCCCAACCACAGGCTGCCACTGGCCCTGCCTCCCTCAGGACAGATGTGGAGGCGAGGAGATTAGGGGCTTTTTAGGGAAACTTTTGGGTCAGAGTTCTAGATCTGAGAAATTCTGGTCTTATCTTTCCTTCTTTCCCCACTCTGGGAAAACTCTGGGTCTCTGCCTTGTGGGGGTGGGTTCCCCTCAGTGGCCACACTACAGGATTCACACTTATCTCAGAGTCAGTTGGGCTACTGTTTTCTGGGTCACCTTGACTTTGAAGTCAGCACAGCTCAGTTCTTCACTCCAAGGGTGATGAGAAGGCTGCACCCAGCCCTCCCTGAGCCAGCCCATGAGGGCAGTGCCGAGGGGTTAGCTCCTCTTCTCAGTGAGGGCACACAGCCTACAATCCTCAGGGCTGCAGCAACGGCTGTGCTGTCAGAGTGGGCTGCAAGCTGGAGGCCACCTTGCATATTTTTTAAAAAAATATATACATATTTTTTTAATTTTGCTTTCTCCCCCTTTTGTTGCCCTTGCTGTTTTGTTGTTGTAGTTATTATTGTTGTTGTTATTAATGTCGTTGTTGGATAGGACAGAGACAAATGGAGTGAGGAGGGGAAGACAGAGAGGGGGAGAGAAAGACAGACACCTGCAGACCTGCTTCACCGCCTGTGAAACGACTCCCCTATAGGTGGGGAGCCGGGGGCTTGAACCGAGATCCTCATGCCGGTCCCTGTGCTTCGTGCCACCTGTGCTTAACGCGCTGTGCTCAACCCCCTATTTAATTTTTTTTTTTCTATGTGGTACCAAAGAATGAACTAGGGCCCCACACGTGTGACACTACCAAGAGGTTTCCCTGGCCCAAAGTTTCTGTTCTATTTAGATGGAGGGGAAAAACAAACAAAGAACAGTATTTAGATGGAGGGGGAGAGAGAGATGAAAAAGTGAGGAGAGACACCTCAGAACTCCACTATCCAAGGGACTTCTTCTAGCACCCTCCATGGTGCTCTCATGTGGTGCCACAGGGCTCGAACCCATGGCTTCACTCAAAGGAAGATGTACAACCTATTGAATGAGTCATCTCCAGGCTTCAGGACAGATCCCCTTCCTTCCCTCCCTCCCTCACTTCCTTCCTTATTTCCTACCTTCCCTCTGACAGAGACAGGGAGGCAAAAACCCACAGAGAGTAAAAAAGACTACAGCACAGAAGGTCCCCCGATCAATGTGGTGGGGGCTGCCCATGGGTTGTATACATGGCAAAGCAGCACACTATCCAAGTGAGCTATTTCACTGCCCCCCAGGACCTGTGTGTGTATTTAATCCTAGGGAGGCAGAAACATCAGCCTCTACCTGTCAGGAGGTCAGCCTTTACTGATACCCACTGTCCAGTATGCAGGCCCTGTCACCTCCAGGGACTCCTTTACTTCCCACCCCACAGGCTACCTCATCACTCAGTGGAACTGGGACCAAAGCGGGGATGTCTGCCTCTGAGTCCAGGAGTACCCTTTTGATCTGTGGAGTGGCTAGGTGAATCAGGTCTCAAAGTCCTCTCTGGGTTGGCTTCTCTACTTGTCACCCAGCCTTCAGAGGCAGTCCTGGGGAGTTGACATCAGACTGCCTGCCAGGTGATATTATCAAAGGGGCAGGAGGGAGGAAGGGAGACTCCAGCCATCATCTGCTGTCTCCAACACCCCTGGGCAGAGTCCAGGCTCCCCAGGCCAGGGGTGCTGGGGTGACACAGGTGGCTGAGCCGGGGTGGGAAAAGTTTGTGCTGCAGTGTGAGGCAGTCTCTGGACAGCAGGCAGGGGGTCTCTGGGCCCTGGCTCTCCCACTCTGCTGCCCAATGTCTAAGCATGACTGATGCATCTGGACCTGCCTGGAGAAGTGGCAGCAGGTGGGGCTCAGGAGAACAAATGGGGAGGTCAGGCTGGGCCAGATAAGGACTCTAGTCACCAGACGCCTAGGAACACAACTCTGGTGCTCAACCCTCCTCTCTGGCCCTGCTTCCATGTGCTTCTGGGCTGGCACAGCGGTGCTGGTAGCAGAGACACCCCCTTCCCTATGTGTGCCCTGAGAGCAGCAGGGATACAGAATACAAATCAGAAAGACAGACATTCCCCTGATGTGCATATCTGACCAGGCTGAGGTCTGGGATGGTAAAACAAAAGGGATAGGCCCTACCCTGCTGTCACATTGGCTGAAGCCAGGGCCCAGGGGCCAAGAGCCCAGCTGTTTTCAGTGTGGTCTGAAGGATGGATAGGGGTAGTGTTAAGGACCCACACAGTTACCCTCTGTCACCTCACCAGGGCGAAACCCAGGCACCTCCTAAGGCCTGAAGAAGCAGAGGGGCCAGAAGGTGTTCCAGGTCCACTAAGCCAGTCCCAGAGCTCCCAGCAGTTAAGGCAGCATGCTTGACTCCTGGACAGAATGAAACCAGGACAACAGACCTCTCAGAGGAGGACACTGATGTAGGGGGAGCCCTGGGCACTGCCCCAGCAGGGTCCTGACCCACAGTCACTCTGAACCTCCCTATGCTCGCAGAGTAATTGGAAGCAGACAGCTCTGGCTGACAATAGCCCCTTGTTCCCAGCTCCTTCCTCATTCTGCACTCTGGGCCTGAGCTGCACTGCCGGAGGGGCAGGGCGGGGGAGGGGGTGGTTAGGACGGGAGAAGCTGCTCAGCTCAGGGGTGACAGCAGGGTGACCGCAGGTCAGTCAGTGCTGAGGGTTCAACTTTTTTTTCTTTTTAACTTTTATTTTATTATTTTTTTCTTTTTAACTTTTATTATCTCTATTTATTGGATAGAGACAGCCAGAAATCAAGAGAGAAGGGGGAGGTAGAGGGAGAGCCGGGCTGGGCCTGGTTAAGTGCACACAGTACTGAGCAGCGCAAGGACCCATGCAAGGATCTGCGTTTGAGCCCCCGGCAGGGGCCGAGGACTAAACTTTGACCTCCCTGTTTGCTCTGAAGTGGCTTCATAAGGTCAGGATACCATCATCTTAAAATGACAGACACAACTCAGCCTAAGTCTCCCCACATGGGGCCACTCCCTGCTACCCAGTGTGTGGGGGTCAGGCCTCCACCTGGCTAGTGTGTATGACAAGCAGGAGCCCTCCTGGGTGAGCTATCATGTTGGTCCACTTGATGGGTCTCTCACATCCACTTCACAGCAGAACCCGTTACACATGAGGACACTGAGACTCAGAGAGACAAAAGGACTTACCCTTGATATCCCAACTAATGAACAGAGGAAGTTAGACTCTGGACCTAAACTCTGGCTTCAAAGCCCTTCAGCCCTGGCCAAATGGTCATCTTGACGGTTTCACTGTGTGGTGAGGTCCTGCTGCGTAGAGTGAGCTTAATCAGCAGAAAGGGGGGAAATAAAACACTAAGGAAAGCTTGGGAGTGCACAGTACAGCCCTGCCCAACTCACGCAAGCACATTCCACCCTGCGTCTTACAGCAGCTGGCAATGAGGGTGGCGGGGTGGGGTGGGGGGGGATAATTAGAGGAGGTGAAGAAAAGGAGGCCCAGGTGTGGTCTCTGAACCTGAGTCCAGTGCTCTTCCCACAGTAGCAAGGTAACTACACTCAGCGTGTAATATCCCCCAGCCACTGACCACAGGGAGGGCCAGCAAGGGATAGGGGGGAAGAGGGCTCAAAGAGACGCCTAACCCGGGAGACAAAGGCCAGGTGTATGCAGCTGTTTTCTTCAGTTAGAAGACGATAATGGTAACTGCTCATGCTCTAGGGGTGGTGGGGCGCGGCTCTACAGTGAGAGATGGAGAAAATGAGCAGAGGTGGGGAGTTTGCTGAAGAGAGGGTCAGGGGCTGGGTGGTGGCGCTGAGCACACATGTTACAATGCACAAGGACCCGGGTTCGAGCCCCTAGTCCCCACCTGCAGGGGGGAAGCTTTGCGAGTGGTGAAGCAGTCTTTTTTTTTTCTCTCTCTCTCTATCACCCCTTCCCTCTGGATTTCTCGCTCTCTCTACCCAGTAAATAAATAAAGATAATAAAAGAGAGAGAGAAGGAGCTCATGGAAATCTTACCATCAGGGACCAGGCTTTTTGTCTTAAAAGTAAGAAGGAGTAAGAAACAATTCAAAGCCACCTATACAGGAACAGGTAAAGGAAATATGGTGCAAGCAACTCACTTTAAAAAGGCGGACTAGGGCTGGGGAGATGGCTTAATGGTTATGCAAATGACTTTCATGCCTGAGGGCCTAAGCTTCATGAGTTGTGAAGCAGTGCTGCAGAAGTCTCTAGTTTTCCATCTCTATCTCTTTTCTTTCTCACTCAATTTCTCTCTGTCTCTATTCAGTAATAAATAAAAAAAATTTAAGTATTTTATAAAAAAAATATTGCTATTCTGACCCAGGTTACACTGTAAATCAACCTGTAGACAGAATGCTAAGTGAAAGGAGGCAGTCCCCAAAAATACTGTGCTGTGTGAGTCTACTCGTTTGAGGCAACCAGAGTAGTTAGAGTCACAGAGACAGAAAGTAGATGGGGTGGTTGTCAGGAGCTGGTGAGAATGCCAGGAAGCTGCTGATACAAGGCCATGGAGTTTCAGTTTGGGAAGACAAAACGTTCTGGAGATGGATGGTGGGGATGACTGCACAACCAGGTGAATGGACTTCATGTCACTGAGCTGTGACTGAGTGTGTCCCTGAGTAACAACTGGCTATGGTCTGACTTGCCAGCCTGTGACACTCCCATTTCAGGAAATAGCGAGGGCAGGACTGGCCTTTGGAATCTGCTCCTGACGACCAGTTCCAATAGCTCTGACTCCTCACAAACCACTAAGAATGTCAAATGAAATGCTCCCTCTTTTCTCTCTGATACAGGCTCCAAGTTTCAGAAGGGAGATGGAGAATGAGGCAACCCATCAGACCTCAACTTTGCAATTCGGGGCAGGGTAGGGGGCGGCTACCATCTAAAGCAAAGGGACAGCTAGAGCTTCTCTCCTGGCCTGGAACCCTGCTTCTCCTTCTTTTATTTTCACATTCATTTATTTATTAATGAGATAGAGAATCCCCAGAGCATTACTTCAGCATATGCAATGCAGGGATCAAATTCCAGACCATGGAGGCCAGGCCGTGGAGCACCTGGCTGAAAGCACATATTAACATGCTCAAGTAAAGGCCTGGGTTCAAGCCCCTGCTCCCCACCTGTGTATGCAGGGGGAGCTTCACAAATGGTGAAGAAGGTCTGCAGGTATCAATCTTTCTCTCCCTGTCTCCCCCATTCCTCTAAATTTCTCTCTGTCCTATTTAATAAAATAAAATAAAAGGAAAGGAAAAATGTCCACCAGGAGTGGTGGATTCAGTGTGGGCACCAACCAAATCCCAGTGATAATCCTGGTGGCAATAAAAAACAAAAACATAAAAACAAAACAAAACAAAAAAAACCCCTCAAGACCTTATGCTTGAGACTCTAACACTTCATCCACTGTTCTACCTCCCAGGTCACAACCCTGCCTCTTCTTACTCCAGCATCTCAAGCATACCAATATTCCTGGCAGGCTCAAAGGAAAGTGATGCTACTTCCTGTCCAGGGCTGGGACACAAAGTTGAGGGTAAGGCCTATCTCTAGGTCTGCAGCTGAGCTGAGAATGGGGAAAGGGGCCCAGAGGGACTCTTCTGGGAGCTGCTGGGCCATGGAGCCCTCTCCAGTACAGAGCTGGCGGCAGGAACTGAGCTGTGCGGCCCTTAGGGAGAGCTCTTCCCTCTGGCTCAGCCAGCCAACAGGGGCTGGACCCTGGGAATATGTTAATCAGTCAGTGGCTAGGTCCCAGTTGGGGACAGCACATCTGGAGCCTGCAGCAGCATGGTTGGAAATAGATTGGGATAAACATACTGGAGTCCCCAGAGGCCAGGAGGCCAAGGCAGTCTAAGGCAGGGCCTTCAGACTGGGCTGTTCCCCAGGCGGGGGTTGGGAGGTTGGGGAGGGGTGATGGAGGGTAGGGACAGAAAGGAAACAATGGCAGTGGGGGTAGCCTGATAGAAGGGAATGACTTCTTAGGTCTGGGGAAGAAAGGAAGAATTCCTGAGCATGAGAGAAGAGAAAAATATACTAGTTTGGTAAGCTCTTCCACTAAATTTTCAGCAACAAAGGACAGACTCAGGAGTCACAGACTGACATCTAAGGTTCCCTCCTCTCCCATCATGGACATTCTCTTTCCCTCACTTGCCCACTAGCTGGCTGAGCATGAGCACCCCGGGTTTGGGCTTCCAAATTTGGAGCCCTTGCTCAATCACTACTAAGCTGCGTGACTGTGGTCATGTCACCCTTTTCTGCTCTAATTCCTTGTGCTCCCCTCCCCTCTCCTCCCTACCAGTTCCCTGCCTCCAGTCAGGCAATCAAATGCCCTCTAGTATCTCCCTGGCCTAAAACAGTAAGTGGCTGCTACTAGTACTTCTCTTTCTTTTTTTTTTTAAATTTTTTTTAATATTTATTTAATTTATTCCCTTTTGTTGCCCTTGTTGTTTTATTGTTGTAGTTATTATTGTTGTTGTTGTTGTTGGATAGGACAGAGAGAAATGGAGAGAGGAGGGGAAGACAGTGAGGGGGAGAGAAAGACAGACACCTGCAGACCTGCTTCACCACTTGTGAAGTGACTCCCCTGCAGGTGGGGAGCCGGGGCTCGAACCGGGATCCTTATGCCGGTCCTTGTGCTTTGCACCACCTGCGCTTAACCCGCTGCGCTACAGCCCGACTCCCTAGTACTTCTCTTTCAACCTCTCCCTCTTCCTTGTCTAAAACTCCTCCTGCTCACAACAGGATGCCCCTTCCTTTCCGAGGATACTCCCTGTACATTCCTGTCTCCCTGTCCTTGGCCATGAAACCCCCCACCTCCCACCCCCACCCCACCCCGCTCCAGAGCCTGCCCACCTTGCTAGAATTACACAGAGACCTCAAATGGCAATGATCTGCCATTCTACAAAATGATTTTTATAAAGCATATGACGCCCCTTTGACAATGTATCAAATGAGGTAATAGTAATGACTACATTGACTACATGGAGCCCTAGGGGGGAAAATGGGCTTTATGATAATACTATGGACCAACGGGGAGAATACAGAACATGCACTCTCAGTAGAACAGTATCAAATGTATATACTCAAGGAAGGAAAAGAGAAGCACAACAAAAAAACTCTTTCAGAGGAGTAGGAGTAGGGAAGGTTTGCGATTATGTTTCAAGTCTCTTCAAGGCAGCAAATTTTGTTTCTAAGATAAACACTGCTTTGGGTGGTTTAAAAAACCTGGTGCTCTCACATTCGTCTGTCTCCACCTCCTCCTGGAAGCCTCCCTAATTCCAGCCCACGATATTCTTTCCTTCTTTGAATTCCCGTGGCACAAGCTTCTACCTGGTGATGTAGGGAACAGTAGGAGAACCACGAGAGGGGCAACCTGGGTTCTGGTCCCATGTTCACCTAAACTGATGGATCACTTCACCCCTTCATGCCCCAGCTCCCTCATCTTTAAAGTCATGACACAGGATACCGTAAAGATACTCAAGAGATGATGGCTGTCAGCGTTAGCCCAGTGCTAGCTTCCCAGTCAGCTTTCTGATGTCATCATCATGCTTACTGGCATTCTGCTTTGTCCTCTGGTGGCCTGGAATCAATCGATATTTTGGTCTTTCCAATATGGCAGTCAACGCCTTGAGGCTGGACCCGTCTGCCCCTTGGGGCAGCCCACCCCTGAGCTGAATACACTGGAAGGCTCCAGCTCTTCTCCACACATGCTCACTGGGCTTCTCCTTGCCAGGGGCACCAGGTGGGAATGTCTCCTGCTTAGGTAAGAGGAATGCAGACTCGGGGATCCCTCAGCTCACCTTACACCGTCATGCAGGGCTGAGGTGGGCCCCTACTGGTGCCCTTTCTCCAGGCCATAAACAAGGCCAGCAACTTTTGCCCAGGAGACTCCATGTGGAAGGTCTGGGGCACCAGGACCCAGCACAGAGCAGAGTGTGGCTGTCCCTGCAGAGGCACCTGGGTCTCAGTATCCTCATCTCTAATGCAATGGCCACTGCAATGCGATGTGTTTCCAGGATCAATGAGGTCCTTCATGGTGGCTGTGAAGGCTGTCATCCATCTGTTACTCAGATTGTCACTCCAGATCTCCTGCCTCCACTGCCACACCAGGCAAATACCTGGAAGCCTAGAAATGGGTCTGCCATTGCTGTCTGGATGAACTGAGTGAGAAGGGGCTTAGGAAGAAGGGGAGGTGGGGAGGGGACGGGCTTCTCCTTGCTTTTCCTCCAGGCCCCCGAGCATCCCCAAGGCCTCTGCACATACTGCAAGGCCACCTGCAGCTCTACCCTGGATGCCTGCTGAAGGGGACAGAACTGACAGCCAGAGGCTGGTGTCGGGATGATACTGAGATGTGTTGAGGAAGGGGTGGGAATGAGCTGTAGGAGCAGACTACTCTGTGGTCCCAAGGGATGGCCCAGTGCGGGCTCCCCACCAGCTCGGACTCTTCTCTGTGGCTCTGATGCAGTTACAGGGCAAGTGGGACTTTCTGAGACATGATTAACCCTCAAGGGAGACACCCTAGTTCCCTCTCATCCTTGGTGCCCAGGAAGGCCAGAGAAACAGCACCACAAATAAGCCAGGAGCTGAGGGCTGGGAGACTTGGAAACCCTCAGAACAAGCTGGCTCTAAACTGCCCACTCACGGGCCCAGGTCAGCTGGCAGCAGGAAGATTTGTGTTTCTTTTAATATCAACTCCCAGGCATTTAACATTCCTCGATGCTTAAACACAGACAGTTTCCTCAGCAGACTGTGCTTTCTGCTTTGCCAAACATAACCAGGCTTCCTTGCCTCCCCCCACTGCCTCCATCTGCTCCTGTCTCCGAGGTGTTATGATTTATGGTCTGTTTCCCCTGGAGGGCACATGCAGCTGGGAGAAGGGAGAAGGCTGGAGGGCTGGAAGCCCAGGTGGGGGCCATGCCACTGAGCCCTGGAATGTATGTTCCAAGGAGCCCAGGCGCACAGTGCTCACTGAATGGGCTCCCTTTTGAACTTCCCCATTTCTCTGGCACCAGGAGCACAGGGGTTGCTGGCAGCTGGCCAGGTTACTTGGCTGGGTCTCTCTTGGGGGTAGATGAACAAGCCTGGAACTCCCTCTCTGCCTGTCCCTCCAGCCCAACCTGGGTGTGGAGATGGAGTGCCCACGACTTAGCTAGCTCGGCTTGTCCTTGGGCTGCATTTAGAGTGCTCTCTTCTCATCAGTCATCATATCCTAAATAATGAAGCTTGGCTTATGGTTGCCTAGCAACACTGTTTCCCTGGCAACAGTGCTGAAGAACAGGCTGCAGGTCCCACAGTGTTAGGAAGGGATATGCTTAGGAACACAGGTGACACAAGGTAGATGGTCGGTCTCTAACAGAATAATGCCAACCACCTGTTAGCACAGTGGAGCCTGAGACAAGTGGGAGAGCAGGAGGCCTGCATGGGGCCCCCAGGGGCGATACACCACCAAGAGCCCAATCACAGGTGCTGCAGCCTCCACAATGCATCAAGAGAACAAGTACTTCTTGTGAGAAAGCAGCCTCCAGCTCATGTCAGATCACATCTGGGGCAATTGTTAAGTCCAGAGACTCAGGCCAAAGTTCAGTCCCTGTGTGTGCCAGGTCCTATCTGCCTTGATTTCAAAAACAAGTGCCCCCAAATCCAGGCCACTTGTTTTAAGCACAAGGCCACACAAGGTGCCAGATGGTGTGGGGGTGGCTGTGTCTGCCTTAAGCCAGCACCCTCTGGATGGGTAAGTGAAGAGAAGTCATCTTCAAATCCGGCAGAATCCCAGAGACATGGCCTGCAAACAGGGTCTGTCCCCTATCTACAGTAATGGGCACCAGGGCATATAGCAGAGATGATCATATATTTGAACTCAATAGTCCTGAAATCCTGGAAGGTTAATCACAGAAACATTTCCTTACCAAACTGTGCTTTCTGCTTTGCCAAACATAACCAGGATTACACTCTTGATGGGACTCAGAACCTGTCTGTGCTGATAACCTATAGAACCCACCCGAAGCTAATGAACTTCAGGCACAAGTGAGTAAGGCCCAATAAACTTAGCAACTGTTAGCAGCTCCAGGAACCCAGCTGCATTCCCAGCCCTTCTCGTCAGATGACAAATGATGGGCAGACACTATTAACCAAACACAGCACTCAGAGATCCAACCTCAGAATCCTTCTCAACTGCTTGTGGGAAGTCACCAGTAGACTGGAGTTGGGATATGAAAACACAGGCAGCTTTTCTCTCTCTCAAGTCCTTCCTACAGAAGTGGGGATGAACCATCTGTTTCAGGTATGGGAGACCAGGGAACCAACCACACACAAGTATGGGCTTCTGGGTTAGACTTAGATACCATTTCCAGCACAGGACAGACACCATCTTGGGGGGGTGCTGTTCTTAAACCAGAACAAGTTACCTTTGCCAAGCAGGCAGGCGAGCGCTGGCTTCAGCAAACACACGTACCCAAGGAGAGCAAAGAGAACTCCTCCCAGGCTGTACCTGGACCCTCACCTGGATCTGCCCCTTGCCCATGATCTTGTCCACGATCTCATTGTTATCCTTGTTGACCTTGGTCTTGTCATAGCACTTCTCGTAGCACAGGATCCTCAAGGACTGAGAGCCCTCCAGTTCAATCTCAAACTCCTGGGGAGAGAAGGGGTGAGGGTTCTGAGCCTCTAGATCTAGGACACATGGCAGGCATCTGGCTGGTGTGGACTCAACTCTGCATGGGTGATGGCGAGTGGGGGAGGCCTGTGAGCACCACACTGTGAGGTAGGCAGAGCTGCCCTCTCTCTGGAGCACCCCAGCTTCCATGTCACGCTGAAGTGAAGGACGTGGACTCTGGAGCTTGAGCTGGAACTTCATATCTGAATGTAACGCCATGCTCAGAAGCAGGGTGAGCAGGGAATGGAGGGCTTGGGGCACAGGCAGTGAGGTGGGCCCCATCAGGCACAGGCTTGTGGGAAGGGGTCTCTCTTCCAGGACACCCCCTCCCTCTACTCACCTCATCCCATTTAGGCTCCATTGTGTCCCGGAACACTCTGGTTTTGGCTTTGCTGACAAAATAACCAAAAGAGTCCACCTCCAGGGTACAGTACAGGTCTGCAGAGAGGACAGGCAGAGAGGAGGGATTAGTCCAGGAAGGGGTTGGGGGCCACACATGTGACCCTACACAACGGGGTATGCCCCCTGCTCTGGGAAATTTTATATAAAATGTTACATTTGAAGGGGAGCAGGTGGTGGTGGATCCAATTGAGCACATATGTTACCATGTGCAAGGACCTGGATTTGAGCCCTTGTTCCCTACCTGCGGGGGGGGGGGGGGGGGGGGGAGGGGGGGAACGCTTCACAAGAGGTGAAGTAGGTCAGCAAGTGTCTCTTTTTCTCTCTCTCTCTGACACCTCATCTCCTCTCAATTTCTCTTTGTCCTATCTAATAAAAAAGGAAGAAAATAAAGAAAGGAAAGGAGAGAGAAAGAGAGAGAGAAAAGGAAAAATGGCTGCCAAGAGCAGTGGGTTTATTGTGTAGGCACCAAGCCCCAGTGATAATCCTGGTGGCAGCAAAATAATTACTTTCAGGGCCAGGTGGGGGTGAACCTGGTTGAGTGCACATGTTACAATGCATAAGGACCCAGGATCAAGACCCCAGTCCCCACCTTCAAGGGGAAAGTTTCATGAGTGGTGAAGCAGTGTTATAGGTGTCTCTCTTTCTATCTCCCCCTTCCCTCCTGATTTCTGCCTCTAGCTAATAAATAAGAAATAAGCGACAATAATAAAAAACTCATTATTTTGTAGGGACTGGGAGATAGCTTACCAGGTAGAGTGCACAGTTTACCACGTGCAAGGCCTCAAGTTTGAGCCCCTGGGGTGCTCCCCACAGTCCTGTGTGTTCTGGCTGCATCGCACTTCTCTGTCCTCCACTTAAGAGGACCCTGCCAAGCCCTGCCCCATTTACCATCCTGCAGCCCCACTAGCTCCTCCCCCACCCCCCACCCCTGCCAGGTGCCTGCAGTCCTTTTGTCCTTGATCTCTGCCAGGCTTTCTCCTCCCCATGAGGCCTCATGGCAGGTCTTCACTACCCAAGCTGACTCAAAGTGCAACCCCTTCCCTCTCCCTCCGACACCAGGGGTATCACTGGCCTTTGAGGTGAGAGTCTCCAGAGGGCATTTAGTCTCCAGAGAAGAAGACCCCTCACTCACTATGATGACTGAAAATGTCCTCCTGCCGCTATTTTCTTTTTTTTCACCACCGTTCACTTAACTGAAGTGATCATTTTGGTTTGTGTTTATCATCTCCCTTTCCTCCACTACATCAGCATCACTAAGAACAGGAGCTTTGTTTAGTTTTGTGGTGCTGGGTACTGAACCCAAGGTCCACACATATGAAGCATTCACTGTGTTCCTGAGCTGCATCCTGTGCCCAGAAGCTTCTTTCTTTTCTCTTTTCTCTTTCTTTCTTTCTTTCTTTCTTCCTTTCTCTCTTTTTTTCTTTTGCCAGCACTGTGCCTTGGCACCAAGAACAAGACAGGGTATGGGCTCTGGGGTCAGAAGATAGCCATGCTCTCTACCATCTGCATATCCTCTTGGTGTGACCCTAAGAAAGACCCTAGAATCTTCTGCACTTTAGATTCTCTGTGTGTAAAATGAGAATGAAACCCAGGATCCTAGAGGGATGCCTGGCAGGTTGGAGCAGACAAGGGAACTGGAAGTTCTCTTCACAGGCTGAGGGTCTGCCCACACACCTTGGGGGAGGGGTGCCCAGAAAATCACAGTACTTTACACAGCATTTGTGTATATGTATATATATATATATAGAGAGAGAGAGAGAGAGAGAGTGAGAGAGAGCGAGCTTAATATATTTATTTATTTATTTATTTATTGGATAGAAGCAGCCAGAAATCTAGAGGATTAGGGGAGATAGAGAGGGAGAGAGACAGAGACACACCTGCAGCCCTGCTTCACCACTTGTGAAGCTTTCCTTCTACAGGCAGGGACCAGGGGCTTGAACCTGAGGCCTTGTGTACTGCAATGTGTGCCCTTAACCAGGTGTGCCACCCCATGGCCCCTAAAATATATTTTTCATCTTTTATTTATTTTTGTTTTAGAGACAGAGGCAGAAAGAGAGAGAGAGAGAGACACTGATCACAGCATTGAAGCTTCCTTCAATGAGGTCCCCACCAAACCAAGCTCAAACCTGGGTGGCACACATGGCAAAGCAGCACGCTATCCAAGTAAGCTGTGTTTCTGGCCCATAATATTCTTTTCCCAAAATTAATTTAACTTTGTTCTATTTTATTTTTTGGTAGGGTTTATGCCTGAGACTTGGTGCCTGCACAATGATTCTACTGCTCCTGGTAGTCACGGTTTTGCTTTTTTCTAGTAGAGATGAGAGAGAGAGACCTGTAGTATTGTTCCACCACTTGTGAAGCTCCTGTCCTGCAAGTGGGAACCAAGGGCTTGAACCCAGATGCTTGAGCACGGCAAGGTGTGCACTCTACTGGGTGTCCATCACCCAGCGCCCCTTACGCAGCACTTCTGAGCTCCTGTTCATACATGTATAAAAAAGACATGGTCGCTGCCCTCTGAGAACTCATGGTGGGCGAGGCAAATTTAACTGACAAGACAGTACGATGGATGCTGGAGTCACATTTGCCAGGAGGTGACAGGAAGCCAGAGGGGAGGCCCACTGATCTCAGGAACTCATGTATCGCTGTGAATGTGTACTGAGTAGTCATCTGTGAGTTGATGGCATAACCTCCATGACAGGAATGTTGTGTACGGTTCGAAGTTTGAAACAGGATCCCGTGAGCACCACAGGGAAAGAGGCAAAGAGCAGGTCTCAATGCCAGTGAAGGAAGCAATGGGGGTGGGAGGAAGCAGGCTGAGTCCTGGGTTTCTGGTCCTGTTGTGAACTCCTCTCATCTTTCTGACTCAGTTTCCTCATCTGGCAGATGGGGAGACACTATTAGCTGTCTAAGCAATTTACAAGTTTCTATTGGGGAGAAAAATCCAAGATAAAAATAGAATTGTATTGTAGCCCAGAAGGTGGTTCAGTAGCTAGATTGTTAGTCTGAAAAGCTCTAGGTCCAGACTCTGATCCCCAGGATGACATATGCCAGAGTAAATACACTCATCCAGGGAAGCCCTGCAGTGGCGTGAGGACCCAGGTTTGAGTCCCTGCTCCCCACCCACAGAAGGAAGTTTCATGAGTGGTAAAACAGGTCTACAGGTGTCTTCCGTCTCTCTCCCTATTTCCCCGTTCCGTTTCAATTTCTCTGTGTCTCTATCCAATAATAAATAAATAAAAATATTTATTTTGGGAGTTGAGTGGTAGCACAGAAGTTTAAGCACAGGTGACACAAAGCGCAAGGACCGGCGTAAGGACCCAGGTTCAAGCCCCCGGCTCCCCACCTGCAGGGGAGTTGCTTCACAAGCGGTGAAGCAGGTCTGCAGGTGTCTATCTTTCTGTCCTATCTAACAATGATGACATCAATAACAACAACAATAATAACTACAACAATAAAACAAGGGCAACAAAAGGAAATAAATAAATATTTAAAAAGTTTTTAAAATCATTTTATTTTGCCTCCAGGGTTATTGCCGGGGCTCAGTGCCTGCACTACAAATCCACTCTTCCAGGAGGCTATTTTTTTCCTTTTGTTGCCCTTGTTGTTTTATTTTTCTTGTGGTTATTATCATTGTTGTTACTGATGTCATTGTTATCGGATAGGACAGAGAGAAATGGAGAGAGGAGGGGAAGACAGAGAGGAGGAGAGAAAGATAGACACCTGCAGACCTGCTTCACCGCTTGTGAAGTGAGCCCCCTGCAGGTGGGGAGCCGGGGCTTGAACTGGGATCTTTGTGCTGGTCCTTGCGCTTTGCGCCATGTGCACTTAACTCGCTGCAATACCACCCGACCCCCAACAAAAATATCTTTAAAAAATATCTCCAATGTCCAATGTCTCTCTTTCTCTATCAATAATAAAAAAAGGAACACCATTAAAGATAAATATAATTATATCTTGTGAAACATTAACGCCACATAGATTTAGCGGGCAGTGACAAAGGCAGAAACAGGGACGTGTGTGGCAGCTGGGTTGCACACACACTCACATATAAGCCTGCCCTTAGGTCGGTATTAACAAGAGTGACAGCTTTTTATTTTATTATTATTTTTTTATGGAGAAGGAACCTGAGGTTCAGAGAAATGCAGAGATTTGTCTAAGCAGAGATTTACCCAAGGTCACATAGACTGTAATGGGTAGATGGTGGGCTGGAGTCCAGGGCTTCTCAAAGCTGGGGTTAGGGGAGGGTTCGGGAAAGAGCAGTTCTTGGAGCCAGAGGACAGGGAAGTTTGCCTTGCCAAGAGAAGGCAGTTCTGAACCTTGGAGGAAGCCACCCCACATCTCAAGGCAGTAGCAGAGCCCCAGCCTGGGCTGACCAGAGCAGAGCGGGTGGGGCTTGACAGGCTCCACAGGGAGTTTCTGGGAAAGGATGGATGTTTCCTAGGGTGGGGAGTCAGGGGCACTTACTGGCAGACTGCTTAAACCCCTTGGCTGAGTGGACGATGACATGAAGGAAGCCATAGAGTCCTGGAGACTCATCGTCTGCAAGAGATCAAAGGATACAGGACAAAGGGGGGTGAGAGGTTCTCAGGGTCACCCCCCACTCCCCCCTCAGGCTGGCAGCAGGCTGACAGCTCAGGAGCCAGTCTGAAACCTCGGGCCAACAGCACCATCTGGTGGCCAGATGAAGAAGCTCCCAACCACGACAGCTTCCTGCCATGTGAGTGCATGCCCTGCTCCCTCTATTCTGTTGGTGAGATCTGTTCACACCTAACTTCCTGAACCAGGAGTTTCCTACCCGACTTTGACATTTGAATCCTGCATATGTCACAGATACCCTCCCCCCAATACTCAGTCTGGCCTTTCAGAGTAAAAATGAATAAGTCATTCAGTACAAGTAGATAAAAGACTATCCATCTCTGATTCCTGCTCAGGGCTTATATTGTGAAAAACTTGCCTTCAAAACTTCTTTCACAGAGTGGACTCCTTCCAAGCAGCATCCACACGCAGCCAGAATCTACTCCCCTTGGTTTAGCCCCATCACCAATCTGTCCTACTCAAAGACCTCCCGTAAGCTCCCTACTTAAAGCATGAAAAACAAATCCCTCTCTCGGCATCCAAGGCCTCCCAAGATATGATTCTTAGATAATCCAGGTATTACTGTTCACACTAATTATC
The DNA here is from genome assembly GCF_950295315.1 of Erinaceus europaeus. Lineage (NCBI taxonomy): Eukaryota > Metazoa > Chordata > Mammalia > Eulipotyphla > Erinaceidae > Erinaceus > Erinaceus europaeus. Next base: position 78,538,673 of record NC_080173.1, on the reverse strand, counting down.
TATTCTCTAACCACTTCCATGCCAACCCATGTTTCAGCCTTTTGCTTTGATTAACTGACCAACTTATGAATGTATTAATATGATCCCAAGTGCACAGTGTGTCAGGTTCTCCTATCAAAGCACAGGGGATCAGGGAGGAGCCTGGGTCACTGGGAACTCAATAGACTGCAGCCCCTATTCCAGTTCCTGGCAACTGAGTCATCGCAGACGAGCTGAGCAGAGAGCAGCCATTTGTAGCCAAGTGTCTGGCTGGGTCCTTGGGGAAGGCCCCAGCAATGCCCTAAGGGCTTGCACTGCTGATTGCACAACCTCGGGTTCCAGGTCTTACCGTCTTTATTGCTGGTGACAGGAATGTTGTGTACTGTCCGAAGTTTGAAACAGGATCCCGTGAGCACCTGGAGCTCCACTGAGCTCAGGACAAAGGCCTGGAGATCTGCAGGAGAGGATACGAGAGAAGGGGGTGTCGTCACATGCTCACTAGGACCTACTGCTCTTCCTTGGGGCTGCTGGAAGAGTTCTTAGCACAAGGGGCAAAGTTGGCTATTAGACGGGAGGGAAGACTTGTGGACACTCATAGGGGGACAATTATAGTTGTTACTAGAGGGGGAAGAATAGAAGCTTCTTTTTTTTTTTTTAAAGAATTCTTTCCTGTTTATTTATTTATTTATTTATTTATTCCCTTTTGTTGCCCTTGTTATTTTATTGTTGTTGTCATTGTTGGATAGGACAGAGAGAAATGGAGAGAGGAGGGGAAGACAAGAGAGGGGGAGAGAAAGATAGACACCTGCAGACCTGCTTCACCGCTTTTGAAGCAACTCTCCTGCAGGTGGGAAGCCGGGGGCTTGAACCTGGATCCTTACGCCGGTCCTTGTGCTTTGTGCCATGTGCGCTTAACCGGCTGTGCTACCGCCCGACTCCCAGAATGGAAAATTCTTACTAAACAGGTTCATGTATGTGCGTGTATGAGAGCGAAAGTAAGAGAGAACAATGGCGTAAGAGAGATGGGTTCAGTCCTGTTGCTTTTTTTTGATAGATGGATAGACAGATATAGATAGATGGATGGATGAATAGATAGATACTACAACATTGAAGTTTCCTTCAAAGTGGTGTGGGCCAGGTTCAAACCTGGGTTGTGCACATGGCAAAGCAATGCACTATCCAAGTGAGCTATTTTGCCAGCCCTCAGTCTACCGCTAACTCATCCAGCTTTAGGCAGATGACTTACACTTTTTGAATCTCAACTGACTGGTGATGCCAATTAAGAGCCACCTGTCCTGGCAATGTTATGGGATAAACGAGGGCTAAGAGAGAGATGGAGGCATGTAAGAGCTTGGGAATGGAGAAGGTCCATTACTGCCACAGATCCCGTCAGGGTGGAGTAGAGGGGGACAAGACCTTACCCTTCTTCTGCAGTTTCTGAATTGCTTCTCTCCACTCTGACCTCTCATAGTCAGAGGATAACAGGAACAGGTAGCTCTGAAGAGAGTAGGTAAGAGTTCAGTGGGGCCACTACAGTCAAGTCAAACACACACCTCCCACATTCTGGGGCATCCCACAAAGCTCCTTCTGATTCAGATACTCCCAAGACTGGCTGGGGGAAGAAGCAAGTCACTGGGAGGAGGGATTCTTTTCTCAGAAACCAGATGTCACAAATGGAGGTGCCAGTGATGGCCAGCAGAGGGCACTGGTTCCACATCAGTGGGGAGTTGGAGCCCAAGGCTGGAGCCTTGGCAGCCTCTTTGGGGAGTTCTTGTTCAGGGCAAAGAACAACTGGACTGGCAGCCCTGGACTAAGGAAGGGGGTTGTCTCTGTCCTGCCCTCCCCATGCCCTCAACGTTCCTGACCTTTCCATTCCGATTGTGGATCCGAAATGGGATTGTGGGGGAATTGAGCAGCAGCAGGAACTCATTCTCAAACATCTTCTTCTTCAGGCGCTCAATGGCCCGGCTCTGGCCTTTGTTGGCTTTCTGTAGGGGAAGCAGGGGAGACATGGTTTCCCTCACACTCAGACGTCACTTCTACTACCCAGCAGCTGGAAGCACAACAGTCTCCTGTGTCCATATGGATTAAACATATTTTTCCCCCTATAATGTAAGAAGCTTTTGCATTTTGGAGGACTAGCTGGCCAGGGAGAAGCCAGTTTCTATGATGGTAAATGACTCCTGTGTGAGCATACCTTTCCTATGCAAACCAACCCTGAGTGCACACTCCAACCACTTCCTTTACGGAATTCTCAGATGTGATGCCACATTTCCTTTGCCTAAGCCACCCAGGGCCAGACAACTAGAGAGCATTCAGAAACCACCCCATAGCCAGAGACTGTCAATGTTATTCTTTTTAAAAAATATTTATTTATTTTATATTGACTTATTTTCCCTTTTGTTGCCCTTGTTGATTTTTATTGTTGTTATTGATGTCGTTGTTGTTGGATAGGGCAGAGAGAAATGGAGAGAGGAGGGGAAGACAGAGAGGGGGAGAGAAAGATAGATACCTGCAGACCTGCCTCACTGCCTGTGAAGCGACTCCCCTGCAGGCAGAGAGCCGGTTGCTCGAACCGGGATCCTTATGGCGGTCCTTGCGCTTCGCACCACCTGCGCTTAACCCTCTGCGCTACTGCCCGACTCCCTGCCAACGTTATTCTAACTAAGCTGTTTGTCTAGCTCTGATCTCCTTTTCTCAGCGAAACATAATATATGTTCCAGGCCATGCCTCTCCTCTCCTCACTCCTGCATCCTCAGTGCTTCCCCATGTGACCCTGTATTACAAGGCATGTCCCTGCTCTGGGAAGCTTCATATAAAAGTTAATTTTCAGGAGTTGGGTGGTAGCGCAGCGGGTTAAGCACAGGTGGTGCAAAGCACAAGGACCAGCGTAAGGATCCCAGTTCGAGCCCTCGGCTCCCTACCTGCAGGGGAGTTGCTTCACAATCGGTGAAGCAGGTCTGCAGGTGTCTCTCTTTCTCTCCCCCTCTCTGTCTTCCCCTCCTCTCTCCATTTCTCTCTGTCCTATCCAACAATGATGACGACATCAACAACAACAATAATAACTACAACAATAAAACAACAAGAGCAACAAAAGGGATAAATAAATAATTCTTTAAAAAGTTAACTTTCTAGGGGCTTGTAGGTAGCTTGCTGGGTAGAGTGCACACCTCATCATGTGCTAGGACCTGGATTTGAGTCCCTGGCTACCCTATGGCAGTCTCTATACAGGGAAGCTTTCTGAGTGGTGGGACAGCGCCTTTCCCTTTTCTCTTTGCCTTGCTCTCTCTCTCTGTATCTCACTCTCTATCTAAACAAAAAAAAAAAAAAAGAAAAAAGAAAAAAGAAAGCATTCATCAGGATCAGTGGAACAGTGCTAACAGAGTAACCCTGGCCACATCAATAACTCTCTTTCTGGGAAAAAGAATTTTTTTTTTTTAGATTTTATTTATTTATTAATGAGAAACATAGGAGGAGAGAGAAAGAGTCAGATATCACTCTGGCACATGTGCTGCCAGGGACTGAACTCAGGACCTCATGCTTGAGAGTCCAATGCTTTACCCACCACGCCACCTCCTGGACCACACAGTAAAAAGAATTTAACTTAATTAATTATTTATTATGAGAGAGTGAGAGTGGAGGGAGGGCAAGAGAGAAAACAAAGCATGGCTCATCCCTGACATAAGGTGGTGCCAGCTATTGAACCCGTGGCTTCTGGGGCCTCAGACACACAAGTTGATGCTCTAACAGGCTGGGCTAGCTCCCTGACTCAAAAGACATGCTTTCATGGGTCATTAGCTTCTCAGTGTCATCACCCAGGCATGGCTATAAATCCTGGGCACCGTATGAGACACTCTGTTTGAAGATCTCATGTATCTATCAGCATAAAGCCCCACCTCTGGCCTAGCTCGGTTCTGAACTTAGTTCTTACGCTGATATCCCACCATGCCCCACCCTAGACTCTCCACTCCACCTCTTGGTATCATTCCCTGCTCTGTAACAAGCCATCTCCTCTAAGCCAGTGTTCCCTTGCCTCCCATTTTCCAATTTTGCATTTTACAAAGGACCTGCTTTATATTAATTGCTGTTACGTGTCAAGCCTCAGTTCCAATGTCATCTTCAAGTTCCTCAGTTAAAATAATCCCTGAAGCCATTTTCACTCACTAGAGTGGCAAATCCGTAACCACTGCTCAGTCAGTGTTGTGACAGTGTGGGGAAACAGTGACTGTCATGCACGGTGGAGGGGATGTAATTGGATACACTTTTTTCAGAGGTAAATCTAGCAATTAACTGCATAAGCCCTTTGCCCCAGTCATCCCACTCTTGTAGGGAATCTACCAGAGAGAAGGATGAGTGAGCCCGGTGATGTCTGCTGCAGACCTGCCTATTAAGTGGGAAGAACCAGAAACAATTTCAATAGCCACACGCACTGGGTAGTAGAGCAACAGAATGGAATGCAACTGTTAAATAGATTCCACTCGACCCACAGTGCTCTCAGGTGTACCGGTTGGTGAAAGCTCACACTACAAAATAACGTGTGTGTGATCTGATCTCATTAGAAAACACATATCTGGAGGCTCGGTGGTAGCGCAGCAGGTTGAGCGCATGTGGCACGAAGTGCAAGGACCAGAGTAAGGCACCTGGTTTGAGGCCCCCCGGCTCCACACCTGCAGGGGGTCACTTTGCAAGCAGTGAAGCAGGTGTGCAGGTGTCTATCTTTCTCTCCCCCTCTCTGTCTTCCCCTCCTTTCTCCATTTCTCTCTGTCCTATCCAACAATGATGACAGCAATAACAATAATTAAAAAAAAAACAAACCAGCAATGATGAACAAGGGCAACAAGAGGGGGAAAAATGTCACCCAGAAGTAAATGGATTTGCAGTGCAGGCACTGAGCCCCAGCAATAACCCTAGAGGCAAAAAAAAAAAAAAAAAAAAACAACCAAACAAAACCACACATATCTATGTATTCCTATGCAGACATTCCTTACACATAGAAGAATCTAGAAAAATACCCTTGAAATATTTAACAACGGGAGTGACCAGCTCTATATTATACATGAACATTGTGAACAGTTGGTGTTACAATATACCAGTGTTACAGTGAAAATTTATCATAAGAAAATTGGTTAAGTTTCAAAAAGATATTATTAAAATAAGTCACTTTCTACATGACTTGAAAAATGGCACTAGGTTGCTTCAGTGATTTTAGGTTTTTTTTGTTTTGTTTTGTTCCATGGCTTTGCCAGGGTTTTGTGGTAGTGTGATATTAGAACTCTTAGAGGACTCTTTAAAAAAAAAAATAGAGAGAGCTCCAGTGGCAGTGCACCTGGTCACATAGTACTAAGCACAAGGACCCACGTAAGGATTTGCTCATCCGGGGGGAGGGGTGCTTCACAAGCAGTGAAGCAGGTCTGCAGATGTCTCTTTCTCTCTACCTCTCTGTCTCCCCTCCCCTCTCAATTTCTCTCTGTCCTATCCAATAAAAAGGAAAAAAATGGTCAACAGGAGCAGTGGATTTGTAGTGCCAGCACCCAGTCCCAGAAATAACCCTGGAGGCAGAAAAAAAAGAAAGAAAGGAAGGAAGGAAGGAAGGGGGAGGAGAGAGAGAGAGAGAGAGAAGACAGCACAGAACCTGTTGTGTATGGTGTTCCCATGTAGTGGCTTGGGCCCGGTCCCCACGCGGATGCATGGTAAAAAGTGTGCGCTCTGCCTGGTGAGCTCTCTCTCTCCTGACCTAGCTCTAGTGACCCTTGTTATGTGTCATGTGCAGTGGAGTGGAGCTCAGTAAGTTCTATCTGCACACCTAGGACAGGAGGGAGGGCACTGCTAGGAAAGGGTAAGAAACACACACAGGATGGACCTGAAGTCACAGGATGGACCTGAAGTAGGGTGATGGGCAGTACCCGATGTAGAAGCAGGCTTAAATTAACTTTGGCAGTTAAGTAGAACACACCTACCTGCGCTGGTCAGGGTGACCAGCTGGGACACAAGCACCTTCAGTTAGAGTGCCACCCAACCCCCCAGGGTTACTATTGTGATCTTCTGGTCATTTATTCCTCATTAACTATTTATAAAACACCTATTTGGGAGTTAGGAGGTAGCGCAGCAGGTTAAGTGCACATGGTGCGAAGCACAAGGACCGGCGTAAGGATCCCAGTTCGAGCCCCCGGCTCCCCACTTGCAGGGGAGTCGCTTCACAGGTGGTGAAGCAGGTCTGCAGGTGTCTGTCTTTCTCTCCCCCCCCCCGTCTTCCCCTCCTCTCTCCATTTCTCTCTGTCCTATCCAACAACAACGACATCAATAACAACAACAATAATAACCACAACAATAAAACAACAAGGGCAACAAAAGGGAAAATAAATAAATAAATAAATAAAGTAAAAAAAAAAAAAAACCCACCTATTTAATACATGCTATGTAGTAAGAACATAGAACTAGAGACAATGGCACCAGAGTTCAAATTCAAAGTCCTGGAACTCACCAGAGTCTGAATTCAAAGCCTTGCACTCCTGTATCCTGCCTCCCTTATTAGACTCCCAAATTTTAAAACTTCTCTTCCTTCCACCTCCCTGGCACACCGAGTTTAATGGGCCCAATAGAAAGGGTCAGAGGGGGGCTGGGCAGTAGCACACCAGATTAAGTACTCACAGTGTGAAGGGCAAGGACCAGCGCAAGGATCCCAGTTCTAGTCCCTGGCTCCCACCTGCAGGGGGTCACTTTGTAAGCACTGAAGCAGGTCTGCAGGTATCTGTCTTTCTCTCCCCCTCCTCTCTCAACTGCTCTCTGTCTTATCCAACAACAACAGCAGCAGCCAAAACAATAATGGAAAAAGTATGGCTGCAAGGAGCAGTGGATTCGTAGTGCAGGCACCAAGCCCCAGCAATAACCCTGGAGGCAACAAAAAAAGGGTCAGCTTCTGTATCTGAGCTCAGATGCCAGGCTCAGCTCACCTCCTTCTGGATTTCACTTTTGAGGGCGGAGATCTTCATTTTCATGTCCTCCAGCTCATGGTCAGGGAAGGGGTGCACTTGGGGACTGGCCTCAGACTCCTCAGGAGATGGAAACACTAGGTCGGCCAGAGGGATGTACCACTTGCAGTCATACTGCTGGTGCTTCCTGAAAAAAAAAAAAAAAAGGAAAAAAGAAAAATCCAGAGGGAGGGAGACATGAGACATGAGCTAGAAGGGACTGGACTCTTCAAACTTGAACTTCTGAACTTGGGAACCAGAACCAAAGAATCACCCACAAGGAACTTATAGAGAATAGGCAAGAATGACGCCTGTCCTTTAAGAGGCCAAGACAGAACATGAGCAGAGCAATGAGAGTCAGGCCCCTAGGGATCAGGCAGCAGTGAGGTCTCTGGCCCTTGGCCTTTCCAGGCTTCTGGTTCAGTATGCTTCATGCCTTTAAGCATCAAACCAATAGCTGTGGGGACGAGAGAGAGAGAGAGAGAGAGAGAGAGAGAGAGAGAGAGATTGGGAGAGAAGAAGAAACACCACAGCACTGGTCCATCATTCATACTGCCCCACTCCTCCCTCCCCCCCCCAGTGCCACATAGTGCTCCCAAGTGGTTCCCAGGGCCTGAATCTAGGTCCCTGTGCTTGGTAAAGTGTGTGCTCTACCAGGTGAGTTGTCTTCTGGCTCCTGAGTGCTCTTATCTAAAAAGGTCTTATCAGGTACTAGGTAGACGATTATACAACCACATCTAAGCCTAGTGGTATATTAGTGCTGTGGTTACTAGCAATGTCCGTCATGGACAAAGGACTGATGGCATAGGCATGCATGCTTCTGACTAACTAGCTATGCTTTAGAATGGCCTCAAGTGTGATTAGTTCCAGGGAATTTTTGAAGCTTCTGTTTTTGATCTCTCACACTTCCTAGGACATGGCTTTGCGTTGCTCATCCTGATCCCTTTGTAGTGCACTGTACAAACGGTTTGTTTCCATTGGACTGTTAGGCAGTGTGGGCCATAAGAAAATGTAGGTGGAAGACTGTGAAGCAATACTGAAAACTTTGCCTGCTCCCAGCACCAAGCAGACCCATCACTGGGGACAGAGATGGAGAAAGGGAAGCTCACAAGTCAGATTTAATTTCCTGTCCTTTTTTTCCCCACTTTTGGCTGTCTGGTCTTGGGCAACTTATCTACCTGTTTCTAAGTCATTCTCTCATCTGTGAGGTGGGGGTAATAATATACCTACTGTATGGAGTTGTTGGAATGATGAGAAATGACACTTGGGAAGCATTTGTCATGGCACCTGGTATAGCATAAGCACTCAATAAATGGCAGCAGAGGATTTAATGAATATTCACTTAATTGCTGTTAGCAAAAAAATCTAGAGTTTTCTAATGAAAGAAGAATACTTAAGCAAATTATGGCAAATGTACTGGTAACATCACATAGGAAAGTAAAATGATGATTATGAAGATTAGACAGAGACAGGGAAAATGCTCATGGAATGAAATGGAAAGAGCAGAACCCAGAATTGAGTGCTCACTCTGATTGTAAGTATATGGAAAAAAGAAAAAAACCACAACATTAACATTAATGGAAGGAGATATGGCAGGAGAACACTGATGCTTATGCTCCCCCCTCCCGTAACGTGGTTATATTATCTTTATAATTAAAAAGTCTACATAGTGAAATAAAATTAAGGTATTTTAAAATGGAAAGCAAATGCAGACTGTTCCATGTGGGTACACAGGAGTGGGGTCCAGCTTCCCCTGAACCCTACAGCCTCGATGCACACACACTTACCCAGCAGATGTCTTCTTCAGCTTAGCGCACAGCAAGACATCAGTAAAGAGGAAGACGTGGCGCAGTTTCCGGGAGCTCTCCGACACTTCCACCAGGAAGCCGTCCTTCACCAGCTGCCGAGTCTGAGAGAGAACACACACCCAGCCCCAAGTGCTCAGGGGGCAGCAGCCCAGGTCTCTCAGACACAAGGTGGGGTACCACCCAGTGAGGGGAGGACCAGCAGGAAGGGGTCAAAGTATATGGTGGTTAAGAACTCTAGTTTTTGTGGTCCAGGAGGTGGTGCAGTAGATTAAGCACTGGACTCTCAAGCAGGAGGGCCCAAATTCAATCCCTGGCAGCACATGTACCAGAGTGATATCTGGCTCTCTCTCTTTCTCTCCTCCTATCTTTCTCATTAATAAATAAATAAGATCTTTAAAAAAAAAAACAACTCTAGCTTTGGGGTCAGTCTGATAAAGCTTACATCCAGACTGCCACTTGCTGGCTGTGATTTTTAAATTTATTTTAATTTAATTATTGGATAGAGATAGAGAGTAATCAAGAGGTGAGGGGGTGAGAGTGCAAAAGAGAGACACTTATTACACTGCTTCACTGCTTGTGAAACTTTCTCCTTGCAGGTGAGGACTAGTGGCTTAAACCTAGGTCCTTGTGCATTGTAACATGCACTCTCTACTGGGTACACCACTTCTTAGCCCCTGTGATTTGTTTATCTTTTTAAATTGCCACCAGGATTATCACAAGGGCTATTCAATGCCTAAATGATGAAGTCACTACTCCCAGAGACCATTTTTTCCCTTACATTTAAAAAAATTTATTTATTTATTTTGGGTAGAGACAGAGAAAAACTGAGAGGGAAGGGGGAGATAGAGAGGGAAGGAGGGAGAGAGGGAGAGAGAGGGGGGGGAGAGGGGAGGGAAAGGGGGAGGAGAGGGAGAGGGACACCTGTACACTGCTTCACCACTCATGAAGCATTCCTCCTGCAGATGAGGATCAAGGGCTTGAAGCTAGATCCTTGTGCACTGCAGTATGCGCTCAAATAGGTGCACCACCACCTGTCCCTTGGTTTTCCCCTCTTTTTGATAAAGACAGAGAGAAACTGAGAGGAGAGGGGAAGAGAGAGGGAGAGAAAAGAGACATCTGTACCACTGTCTCACCATTTGTGAGGCTTGACTCCTACAGGTGGGGACAGGAAGCCTGACCCAGGGTCCTTGCTCATTGTAATGTGTGCACTCTACTGGGTGTGCCACTGATCAGCACTTGATTTCTTTTTAAATAATTTGTTTATGAGAGTGAGGAGAAGAGAGAGCACCACTCTGGCATATACTAAGGAGAGAAAATGAAACACTATGCTTGAGAGTCTAACACTACTGTGCTACTTCTTGGGCTGCCCTGGCTGTAATCATGGGTAAGCTCCCTGTCCCCTCTGAGTCTTAGTCTCATCATCTGTAAAATGGAGGTCATGACATCTTCTCCACTAGGCAGAACATGTAACAATGCCTGGCAGCTAATATGCCATCAAGATTCTTCACCACAGTGGCTCTCACATGATGAACCATAGTCTAGGATGACTTGGTCTCTCTCTACTCTGTAGGATGAACAGCCCCTACTCCACTCTTCCAGGAACCCCTGTAAACTAATCCTAAGAAATTGAGCTAGCTGCACTCCAAACTCACCCCTAGATCTGTTTATACTACTCTTAGGTGGCATCGTTCGTTACCCTTGGGGACACTCTGAACTACCTTCCACGGGGGAGTGATAGTGTGTGTGGCGGGCAGGGATGCAGCTGTCTCTAACCTGGCCTCTGGAAAGTCAAGAGCACCTTGCTCCATGTATAATTTCCAGAGACTTCCCTTCTCTACCTTCAGAGCCAGCAGGCTCCTCCTGGCACTATTAGAATCGGCCCCAGCCTTCCCTGTGTGTATCAGAGACCGTGTGACCTACATTTCTTGCAATATGTAGGTGAATATGTTGAAAGTAAAATGGTCTGATCATGTAATGCTCTACGTCTTCTGGGGGATTGTTCAGTTATCCTTAGAGTCAAGCCAACCAATGACGTTCCAAAGCTTTGCAGACCAGGGCTGAGGGTTGTAAACAGGGACAGTTTCCTTTCCCTTTCCTACCCCCTTTCCTTTTCCCCCTTAAGACAGAGGCAGAGAAAGCAGAGCAGCAGAGAAAGAGAGTAAAAGAGACCAGAGCAGCAAAGCTTCCTTCAACGCGGTGGGGGCTGGGCTTGTACGTGGGCTGTGCACATGGCAAAGGAGCGCACTGTCCAAGTGAGCTGTTTCACTGCTCTCAGGGACAGTTTTCTATGCCTCATTAGCCAGTCTCCAGCCCTGGTCCCTCATGATTTCCCTCTACAGGAAGCTTGCAATATAACAAAGGAGCATAAATCCAGCCAAGCTTCACTCCTAAATGCTACTTAATGAGCTCTCCTGAACAGGAAGCACTGTATGTGGGTTAGGCCTCTGAACCATGCTGATTAGTGTCCCTCTGCTTCTTGACATCACTTCTTTTACTGGGGGCACCCCACCCTCTGTTAAGAAGGGCCCTCAGGGGGGTTGGGCGGTAGCATGGTGGGTTAAGTGCACGTGGCGCAAAGCGCAAGGACTGGTGTAAGGATCCGGGTTCAAGCCCCTGGCTCCCCACCTGCAGGGGAGTCGCTTCACAAGCAGTGAAGCAGGTCTGCAGGTGTCTATCTTTCTCTTTCTCTCTCTCTGTCTTCCCCTCCTCTCTCCATTTCTCTCTGTCCTATCCAACAACAACGATATCAATAACAATGATAATAATAACCACAACAATGGTAAAACAATCAAGGTAACAAGGGGGAAAAAATGGCCCCCAGAAGCAGTGGATTCATGGTGTAGGCACCAAGCCCAGCAATAACCCAGGAGGCAAGGAAAAAAAAAAAAAAAGAAGGGCCCTCAGGAAACTGGAGCTGCCATATCATATCTAGGTGCCTCTTAGGGATATCCTGGGAAGCTGAAAGCTTCAGTCACCTCCCGAGCCTGCCTTTCTTGCTGCCAGACTAACTCCTGAGCTCTTGCCCCTGCTTGTGCAGGCTGATCAGAGGCAGCTCAGAGCTTCTGTGCCCTTGGAGTCGCTGATCACCTTCAGATTTTTGCCATGATCTTCCAGGGGATTCCCAAGGATATTATACTGCCTGGTGGAGGGCTTTGTAATGAAGAATGAGATAGAGTCCAGAGATTCCCGGGTATGGAGGATAGTATGTGAGGATTGTAGACAGACAACCCCAGATAAAGGATACAGTCCTGCAGCCCTGGGAAGGATGAATAAAGTACTGGACTGTCAAACAAGAGGTTCTGAGTTTGACCTCATTCCGGCATTGCATGTTCCAGAGTGATACTCTGTTTTGGTTTCCTTTGCCTCTTTCTTGTTAACAGAGATTTGATTTTTCCCCAGATGTATACAGAAAGAGAGAGAGAGAGAGAGAGACAGAGGGAGAGACAGAGGGAGAGACAGAGGGAGAAACGTAAAGACACCACAGCACTGAAGCTTCCCACAATGAGCTGGGGGTCAGGCTTGAACTTGGGTCATGTGCATGGCAAAATGAGCACACTGTCCAGGTAAGCTATAGTACTGACCCTAATAAATCTTATAAAAAAACTATAGCTCGGGAGGCTGCACAGGGATGAGCACAGACTTGCCTGCATGAGGTCCTGAGTTCAATCCCCAGCATCACATTTGCTTGAGTGATGTTCTGGTTCTTTCTTGTGTTAACACATAAATGCATTAATTTTTTAAAAATTCAGTTTTTTTTTTTCCAGAATTCAGCTGAGAGACCTTGTGTCAGCCCTGGAGAAACTATTCAGGCCTTCAGTTTTGTCTTCTGTCTCATCGGGTTATTATGGAGAGTAGTGAAACCCTGGATTTAAATCTCCCAATTGAGGGCCAAAAGACCTCTCCTTGGGGAGTCGGGTGGTAGTGCAGCGGGTTAAGCACATGTGGTGTAGTGCGAAGTGCAAGGACCAGTGTAAGGATCCTGGTTCGAGCCCCTGGCTCCCCACTTGTAGGGGGGTCTCTTCACAAGTGGTGAAGCAGGTCTGCAGGTGTCTATCTTTCTCTCCTCCTCTCTGTCTTCCCCTCCTCTCTCCATTTCTCTTTGTCCTATCCAACAATGACAACAATAATAACTACAATAATAAAACAACAAAGGCAACAAAAGGGAATAAATAAATATTTTTTTAAAAAGACCTTTCCTTGGCTGAGCATGGGGTTAAGGGTTGGAGAGGCATGAGACACAAGGCAGTGGTGTCTGTCCATGCAGGGAGCAGGGCGTGAGGCTATGTTGGACCCTGAGCTCACCTCCCCCTTGGGGGTCGTGACCGCAGTCCGGCGGGGGTCGATGTCCTCATTGATGCTGGACAGGAAGTTCTGGGAGATTCGGAGGGCATCCTGAAGTAGTGGGTAGTCTGGGTGGTCCACAGGTGTGTGCTTTAGCAGGTCCTGGAAAGGGATGGGGTGGTGGGTTCGGGAGGGTTCTGGGGCTCTGTGAGAATATCTGTGAGATTAAGAGCCCTCAATCTTCAATGAAAGCAATTTGGGGAGTGTTCAGGGGACCTACATTTTAGCTGGTCATGCTTGTAAAACCTGAACTGAAGTTTAGGGTCACAGCAATAGAGATAGGGAGTAGTGAGGCCCTTTATCTCTACTACAGTCATGCTTCCCACCTGGTGGGGAGAATCATGCAGAGGAATCCTATCTCCTCAAGCAGCTGGGAGAGACACCCCTTTCTCCACCCCACAGCTGCTCCAAGGGCACTGGACACCATGAGGCAGAGGGTGGGGAGGGAGGAAGTGCCTGCCTCCTAGGGAACATTTGGCCAAATGTCAAGTTTAGTAGCCAAGCTATATTTAGGCCCTGGCCCTGTCGGCATGGTTACCACAGGCCAGGCAGGCGCAGTTGGGCTCAGGGACCCTTGGCCCAACTCCTCAAATGAGCTGTTTTCAGTGACTTCTGCATATGTTTGGCCTGGACTCAGTCTCCCAACTCCGTCCCTCCCTGGTTACCCAGGGTGCTGACACTCACGTGCAGGACCAGGGTGCTCCTGGTGACTCGGTCAATCGGCTTGTAAAGCAGAGCTAGAGGGGTAGGAGACAGGTCAGATGAAATTTGGCTTCCCTACTTGGACACTCTCCTCAGGAGGCTAAAGTGGGTTCTGAAACAACTCACACCTCCACTTTCACCCCAGGGCAAGCCAGGCAACATGAGCAGACAGGCAGACAGACACACAATCATGGCTGCCTGGACCGCCTCAACTCACCTCTTACCAGATGAGATTTCCCCCAGGGTCATCCTGCCTTGAGTCTGTCTTGGTCTGACCGGGCTCAGAACTGGTGCATTTGCTTCCCTCTGCCCTCCAACCCTCACACACCTAGCAACACCCCACAGAAGTCCAGCATATTCTAGGTCACACCAGAACTCCAGAATAGCGAAGGAGACATATGGTTTTTTCTAGGCAGGCTGGTGTCTTTATGCCCAATGACAAATTCTCATATTCCTCTGGTCCTGACATGACCAGCTAGGAATGACATGAGTCCTAATCTACACAAGTGGCTTTGGCTCCCTTAGAAAGGCCCCTTCAGGGGCCAGGCAGTGGTACACCTGGTTAAGCACTCACATTACAATGCACAAGGACCCAGGTTCGAGCCCCCAGTCCCCACCTGTAGGGGGAAAGCTTCATGAGTGGCGAAGCAGGGCTGTAGGTGTCTCTCTGTCTCTCTCCCTCTCTATCTCCCCTCCCCTCTCCATTTCTCTGTCTTTATCCAATAATGAATAAAAAATTAAAAAATAATTCTTTATGTAAAAAAGAAAGACCCTTCTACTGGATTTGGTGTACTGCACCAAAGTAAAGGACTGTGGGGCAGGAGGGAGGGAAGTATTTCGGTCCTGGAAGATGGTGGTGGAGGAGGACCTAGGTGGAGGGTTGTAATGTTATGTGGAAAACTCGGAGATGTTACACATGTACCAACTACTGCATTTTACTGTTGACTGTAAACCATTAATCCCCCAATAAAGAAAAAAAGAAAGAAAAAACCCTTTCCTACATACCTTCAAGCCCCCAGACAACATAGGACAGATTGAGGGACAGGGAGGCAGGCTGGCACTCTAGAGAAAAGCTCTGCTCTCAGACAAGTGACAGCTGGGAGGGAAAGATTTCCAGGAGGAATTCAAAGGAGAAGCATGAAGAGGCTGGGAAAATGCAAACTCAGCAGGGCCCCATTTGACATCCCTCACCCCTACCCCCTGCAGTCAGGACACTCAACAGTCTTTCTGGGGTTCAGCTGAGACAGGTGATGATGGCAGCTGGCCATGCTTCTGGAGCTTCCTGCACACAGCTGTGCATTGCCCCTACCAGCCTGGGAGGTTCAACTTTAGCCCTGCACCTGCATGTCTCTGTCTCTGGGATCATGGTATCTGTCCCCCTGCCACTGGAACACTAAGAGGCAGGGTGCTATCTGGGAAGGAGAACCCTAGAGTGGGTGTCCCATAGGACCAGGCTGACAGGTCCCAGAGCTGGCACTCATGTCCTCACCAGCCCCCAAGCCAGTCTCCCAAAGCCCTAGCTATAAATGCTCTGTGCATCACTAATAGACACTTCAGGGAACAATCTGCTGGCTGTGGAGAGGATGCAATTTCGGGGATATGCCACCAGCAAATACCAGCAGTGTTGGCTTGGCTGCCCATTCAGAACAGCCACTGACCCAACCCCCACCAACTTAATCCCATTCCCTACTAGAAGAGACCCTCGATCTGTACTTTTAAAAAGCTCCTTTGCTTATTCTGATGTATATTGAGAGTTGGAAACCACCACTTTATGCAAACACACTTCCCATGACTTAGGTATAGCCCTTTATAAATTGAGCCACTTCTAAAATCTCTCTCCATGGGGGATGACAGCTAGAATGAACAAAATCAAGTTTGGGGATCATGGGTCAGCGAGACTAGAGCCCTGTGACCAGCCCAGGGGAAATCCAGTGCTCTGGATGTCTAGGGTACCCACCTGTGGCTCAGCTCATCTTCAGGGGGAAAAAGTCACACCCTGAGAACCTCAGGAATCTAAGAGAAAGTGCAAGTTCAGCAGACACCTGCCAGGGTGGGCCCTAGAGTTCCAGCAGGGAGAAAGCTGACACCCCACAGTGTCAGCTCCCTATGTCCCTCCCTGGAGAAAGAGGTTTCTGACTAAGTTCAGCAGTCTGCACAAATGGTGGCTTGGATTTCAGAGGGGTTATTAATATACCTGTAGTCACCCCAAAAGACCACTTGACTGAGACTATGGAGTGAGCTCTGTAGCATCCGCCTGTTATGAACGTCTAGATGCCCTCTTCTATAGGGGAGGGCAGCACCCACAAAAGCACAGTGACCCTTGGGAAGAAGCCTGGGAAAAGTCCCCAAGGAGTGGGTAGATTTCTCTGGCTGCCAGGTGAGCCTTAGGGAACTGGGTCACCCATGACTTCCCTTTGCAGCCCTAGAACCTTTGGCACAGAGCCCTGAAGAATGGGTATCAGAACCTAACTGTGGAGGCAGCTACACAGACACAGGACTAGCATCCCTTGAAGGGCCTGAGAAGACTCTACCCACTGTGGTCAGCCAGGGTTCAGTTTCTTCTTACTCCCAAGTAAAAAAGCTAACTCCAGGGAGTCGGGTGGTAGCGCAGCAGGTTAAGCGCAGGTGGCGCAAGGCGCAAGGTGCAAGGACTGAATCAAGGATCCCGGTTCGAGCCCCCGGCTCCCCACCTGCAGGGGAGTCGCTTCACAGGTGGTGAAGCAGGTCTGCAGGTGTCTATCTTTCTCTCCCCCTCTCTGTCTTCCCTTCTTCTCTCCATTTCTCTCTGTCCTATTCAACAATGACAACAACAACAATAACTACACAATCAAACAACAAGAGCAACAAAAGGGAATAAATACATTTTTTTTTTTTTAAAAGCTAACTTCAAATACAGTATGTCAGGGACCAAAGGAACTCTGAAATCTAGGACCTGGGCCTGCTTCATTAAGGCTGAGCTTCCTGCTGCCAAGGAGCAGGCCCATCAGGAGAGGGCCAGCCTTGCCTGCTAGAAGCCTTGGGTTCATTTCCAGGAACTGCATTTGCCAGAGTGATACTCTGGTTTTCTTGTCAAGAAGAGAAATAAATCTCTAAAACACAACATGTTTCCTCCTTCAAGATTAAGCTTCCTTTTGGGGAAGGAAGAAACAAAGGACCAACATGCCGACACTGTCAGAGCAGAGGCTTAACCAGCACCCAGGTTGAAACAACAAGAGGATTTCCTCTCCGATCTTCACACAGGGCAGTTTCTAGTCCAGCTCTCCCCTTGACTCCAGCCTGGAAGAACCTAAGCTCAGGGTTGGGGACCCAGGACATCTGCTAACTACAACTAGAACTCCCACAGTAGTCCTACTGGGTGTCAGAAGTGGGTGCCTTGATGGGTAACTTCTACCATGAGGGGTCTTCCACCCAGGACAGCCTGAGAATGAGAGCACCAACAGGTCTGACACAGTGGCCTTCAAGCCTGGAAAACTCATCACCTCTCCTCCAGCAAACTGCCAGCCCTCTCCATTCAACCCTCAGCAAGGAGCTCCAGGTTACCACGGAGATGTGAAAGCGAAGTGACTGAGAAGGGTGTGGAGACAAAATGCCTGGTGGGAGGGAACTGGAAAGACCTAAACCCAGATTGCTACCTGGTATCTGACACACATGTGGCCCAGAGCAACTGGCCTGGAGATAGCCCCTGACTCCCAGGCCTCTGCTCAAGGCAGCTGGGGGTCATTCTTCAAGCACTCCTTGCTCCCTGGCTTCCTGACACCTCTGTCAAGGCCTGTTTCAGCCTCTACTGAGAAGGAGCCAGGCTGGCAGCAAGCACCTGTTCCAGGACCTTCTGCTGGAGGGAGCAGCACAGAGGATGCTCTGTGGCCCTGTCCTGCTCCAGTGGTTGTGTGACCTTCACAAAGTGACAGCCTGCCACGCCCCCCTCTGGCACCCGCATTCCCCAAACACCTTCGACACCACACAGCAAGACCCCAGCTTGAGGGTTGGCTTCCAGGGGCCAGAAACAAGCCCCCGCCAACCTCCAGGGAGTAAGCCGACTCCTTCCAGCTCTCCCAGCTGCATCCATGTTCTGCCAAGTGCTGCTGTTCTGATGGAGAATGTGCACTCCAAGCACACAATACCCTGCCCGCTCAGCTTCACCTCTCTCTGGAAACAAAGAAACTCCCAACTTCTCCCCTGAACCGCACCCTCCCAGTCCAAGGCCCTGCTGTCCAGACCATCTGTCATTCTCTGACTGGCTCCCGGTGACCCTCCCATGGTCCCCGGGTTGCCATGCCTGCAGGTGTGGTGCGGTCACCTGCTCTCCTGAACCACCTTTCCAGGAAGTTACCACAGCCTCTCAAGCTAAGCCACAAGCTTCTCAGAGAGTCTGGGGGTGGTACCTGGGTCCTGCCAGCTTGTTCCTCCTATTACAAAGCCACCTTTTCCCTGAGGAGTTCCCCCCCCCCCCAGACTTCCTCTCCAGGCTGGAAGCTGGCCAGAATGGGGGTAGATCCAGCCACGGGTGCCGGCTCCCCTCCTGGCTGTCCCCTAAGCTACTCCGGCCAGCCCCCAGAGGTGGGAAGAGGCACCGCCTCCAAGTAGAGGGGGCCTGGGTTACCATAGGTGCAGTTACAGCAGAAGCGGATGATAAGGAGGATTTCCATGGCAGCCTCCGTCCCCTTGACAGGACCGTGCGGCCATCGCTCTCTCAGCAGCCCCGACACTCAGCCACCTTGCCGGCTGCGGCTGTTCCGGCTTCCAGCATCAGGCAGCCGCTTCAGAGTGCTCCTCTAGCAAGGGGGAAGGGAGGCGTGTGGAGAGGTGGGAGGAGGGGGGAAGAGGAGGAGGAGGAGGGGAAAGAGCCGCCTGCTGGCATTCTAAAGAGGAGCACGTTTGTAGCTGGCCGGCTGCCTGGGGACAGCTGCCTGGGTACGGAGGTTGGGCTCCTCACAGTGTGTGTGAAAGCTCACACAATCACACATTCACACACACTCAGCCAGAGCCCGGGAGTGCACCAGCCAGACAAAGGAAGGTGACTGTTCACAGCCCGCTCTCCAAAGTACCTTCCATGGTGACTGATGTGTGGCTGTCCTTGGAGTCCTTGGGACCTTTCACTTTGAGTTCCTGCCAAACAGAGGAGAGGAATCACTACATGGTCTGCTGACTCCCACCCCCATCATAAGCAGGACAAGAAGATGGGCTCTGAAATCCAGGGGTGCAAGTATGAGGAGAGAGACAAAGGCCAACAGGCTTGTATCTCCCTCTACTGCATCCATGAATTCCTAGAGCCTGGATTCCAGCACTGGATGTGGGCAAGAAAGAGGGACTCTACATACCCAAGGAGACAGACTACAGGGCTTCTCAGAGCCATCATCTAAATAATACACCTCCTGAGGGATTTCCAGAGAGTGAACAGAGGCAAGAGAAGGACCCTCTGGGCCAGGTGGTGTTGCACCTGGTAAAGTGCACACATTACTGTGCACAAGGACCTGGGTTCAAGCCTCCCTGTTTCCACCTACAGGAGGAAGGCTGTAGTGAAGCAGTGCTGCAGGTACCTTTCTGTCTCTCTCTCTCCCTCTTAGTTTCTCTCTGTCCTTTTAAATTCAATAAAGTTAAAAGAGAGGGAGAGAGATATGGACCCTTTCCTAACATCCCCCCCCCATTACTATCCCTTCCTGCCAACAGCCAGTCCTTGGGGTCTCTTCACATCAGCCATAGCAGACAGGAGTGGGCAGGCAGGCAGGCAGTGCCTCCTGGTCTCTGGGGCATGTGAAGCCTTTGAAATAAGGAACAAGGGTTCCCACACACCTGCAGCTCCATAAGGCTGTCCAGGCTAGATCCTGCTCATACCCACAGGAACCCACCCACTGGCACCTGCACATCAGAGAAAACTGAGAGAAGGAAAAGACAGCACCCTTTCTGGATCCCATGCAAAGTGACTGGACAGCCAGTGCTGGGCACAGATTCTAGGGATGGCTAATCTGATCCAAACCTCTTCTGTCCACCTTTAGAGAGAGAGAAAAGAGAGGCTCCACCCCCAGCATTTGCCATCGGATAGAATGACCTGCAAATGAAGCTGTAATGCAATCCCTACCTGGAAGGCTGAGTACAGGAGGGAGTTTGGGGGTGGGGGGTGTCAGCCGAAAGAGGACTGAGGTGAGGCCAAGGTCAGGTACCAAGTGATACTGCCAGTTCTGCCAGTGAGGAGGAAATGCCCAGGCAATGGAAGCCCCACATTTCCTACTTATGCCTCAGGCTGTTTCTAGAGAGAAAGTCCCTAGGGACTATGAGCCTGGGACATGGGGTTGTCATGGGGAAGACAGTTGTGGGGTGGGGTGGGGTGGTTAGTCAAGCTCCTTAATGCTATGTCTGTGGCTAGGGTCTGGATTCCCAGTTTTAGGAAACTCTTCTCCACACCCCCCTCCAGCACAGCCTCGAGGTATGAAATAGCTCTGGCTATAGAGAAGTGCCTAATTGCAGTAATTAAGTGGCAGTACCAGCAGGAAGTGGCAGCATCAGCACATGAATCAGGGTGAGAAGCCACCAGGCAGCAGGCCACAGCCCAGCTTTGCCCTTGGAGGCAGCAGGCACTGAGAGGTACTTGGGGATAACTGTGTGTGTGTGTTGGGGTAGGGGGCAGGCAGTCTCATGCCAGCCATAGAATACAAGAGGTCAGCCCAGACTACAAGGAGACCCCACACTCATCACAGGGGACTGCAAGCCTGGGACAGCCTTGGCAGGGGATCCCAGCCTGTTCCCAGGGATGATCAGGAGCCTGGAGGGGAAGTACCAGTCTTCCAGCTTTATGACTTCCCCACCCTTCATGCCATCCTCCTAAGTGGAGGGTGACTCATCTGACCCTTGGGTTTGGGAAAGGAAACTGAGCCCAGCTCTCCTCTCTGCTTACCCTACCCTCCAACATTTAACCGTGGAGAGGAAAAGTTAGTTAGTCCAATGTGGCTGCAGCTGTCAGTCTACATGTTTTCAGTTTGGCTTTTCCTAGGAATCAAACTGACATTTTCACTTTTATCTGTTTAAGTCTTATTGGAGTTGAACGCTTCTTGGTTGACTTTAAACTTGGGTCTCATCTGTAGTCTAGCAGTTTCTCAAAAACCACCTCATATCCACCAACCTTTCTGGCATCAGAACTGAGAGGGAAAAGCAAAGGGTGGTGGTGGTGGTGGTGGTGGTGGTGGTGGTGGTGGCTATGAGATGGGACTTCTAAAACCCTCCCATATACCAAGAGTTCTTGTTCTCTGAGCTGGGTGCTGTGGCGATGCAGTGAGTGGTGTGTGGGGTGTTACCGAGATCTTTTTGGCTAGAGGGGTAATGTGGGCTGGGCTCCTATCAGACTTAAGAGATCCTCCCTTCTATTTCCTGAATAGAAGTATAGAGAGCAGTAAGTGCCACCTCTGCCCCAGAGAGAAGGCAGCAGCAGGGACAAGAATTCTTCCATTTGGAGAGTCTAGGGCTTCACCACAAGTGCCTCTGTCTTTTCTGTTTGTAGGATTGCAAGGATCTTAGAGAACCACCTAGAGTAGACTTCCACAAATCTTCCAGAATATAAAAGTTACCAGGGAACCATGTTAAAAATACAGACTCCCGGGTCCTTTTCCAAACTATTTGAATTGAAGTTGCTAAGAAGGTACCCAAAGATCAACATATTAGACAGTATCCCCCTGGTTCTTGTCATGTTTTTATCAGGCAAGTTCAGAATGAGCCGGAGTGACCTAGACCTCATTCTACAGAAGAGGAAACAAAGGTCAAGGGAAGGGAAGTGACTTGCTCAAGGTCACCACAGTGTGGGAGAAGACTGCCTGTTTTTCTTTTCTTTCTTTTTTTTCAGTCTCTCCTGTTCCTCTTTCCAACCTAAAACAAAATAACCAAATCAAACAAATTGATATTCTTATATTAAGAGGGAAAATGTCAAGTGCAAGAAAGCAAATGTCAGCCTAAGCATTACTCATCTTGGGAACCGTTTTCTTGACTGACAAACAGGGGAGAAGAGGCCCAAAGGCTAGAGGGCTCTGCACGGCCCCCCTTGGCCCCCCCAAGCCCAGAGTCATAGGGGTGGCTGGACGGGGAGCTGCCCACCTCTGAGATCTTCTGGAACTGGTTGTTGGACTGGCTGCATTTCTCAGCTGTCTCCAGAGCCACTTTGTAGTTATCCACAAATGCTTTGTACACACCAAGCTGGCTGGCCTGACAAGACAAGACAGAGAAGGGTGAAGTAAGATGGGAAAAGAGGATTAATGAATGGATAAAAACCAGAGCACCTGGAGTTCCCCCAACACTCAGAACATCTAACTCAGCTCCAAAGGGCTAGCTGGGGACAGAGGGGAAAGGCAGGATGAGCATACTACAGGATCTCTTTGAACTTGACAGTTCCCATGGAAACTGGTTCGTCCAATGAGGTTAATAAGGGGGTAAAGAGGGTATGGAGGCAGAGCAGGGCCCTAGTTGGCAAGCTAGAAATTCAGCTCATCGCATATTTAGCTTTATTTAGCATTAACAAGGTCTTGCAGGGTTTGAAGCCCCATAATGCCTCACACTTGTTTCACATCTTGGAATTAGCTGCATCAGGGAAAGGTGGGAGTGGGGTGGGCATGTGTAACCCATGCTGAGTGTGCAGCATAGCATTTAAAGGTGCAGTCCCACTTCCCAGGGTCTCGAGGTCTTTGTCCCTATCTCCTTAAGCTCCTAGGAGCCTGAAGACATGCCTCATTACAGATCTGCATGCCACTCTGAACGCAACACCAAGCTTTCCATGATTTACAACCACACAGAGCCTCCCCCTCCTGTCTGGGGGACAGAACAGAAGCCACTATCCCTTTCTGTAGAAGAGGAAACCGAGGTTAATTCATTTCTTCCAATATTTACAGAGAGCCTTCTCTGTGCTCAAGGGAGCAAAGGGTGGAAGGAGATTCTAGTTAAAAAACCAACGAGAGATTATTTCATACCCATCACTCTAGCCCACTTGTAAAAATCCTAATGATATCAAGCACTGGCAAGAATGCAAAGAAACAGGAACTTTTATAGTCAGCTTGTGGGGGTGTGAAAGAGCACACTGATTTGCAAAGCACTTTGTTCCTAACCAATGAAGTTGAAAATACACACAGCTCAGCCTACTGCCTAGCAAATCCACTGCCACATACAGAACCCAGAGAGCCGCTGTCAAACGTAGGAGCCCTCAGCTACAGGTGGGGGCTGAGCACTTGCAGTGTGACTTGTCCAAACTGAGGCATGCTGCAAGTGCGAAACACACGATGAACTTCAGACTTCGTACGTAAGAGAAAGTAAGCAGCCTCACTAACTTACAAATACCTTTTGCACGTCAAAATGCTCATAATTTGGACCTGTTGGGCTAAACACAGTATCATTACTAGAAAATGACCGAGGTGGCTTGCACCCTATCTGTTGGCAAGTGCTGCTCTAGAGAAGCTTGCAGCTGTATGAGCAAAGGTCTGCACTGCCTCATCCTGTTTCTATGGAAAAGACTTGAAACGCATGCTAGCAAAAAGGAGAAGTCACACACACTGCAGGTAAAAAATGCACTAACTAGGCTTGACAAGAGAGCTCACCTGGACTGTGTGCCTGCTTTGTCATGTGCACAACCCAGGTTTCAGCTGCCCCCCACCACACCAGAGGAAGTTTTGGAGCTATGGTGTCTTTCCTCCTCTCCTTTTGTCTTTATATGAAAAAGTCTACTTGAAGTGGTGAGTCCCAGAGACATCAAGAAAGAATGGTAAGTTCAAGTCCCAGGTTCCCACTGGCAGGGGAGAAGCTTCATGAGCAGTAGACCAGTGCTGTAGGTGTCTCCTCCCCCCCCCCCTATTTTTCTCTGTCTCTTATCAGGGGGAAAAAAGAAAGTAAAAAACAAAAAGGCCACTGGGACCAGCAGAATCATCCTGCAGGCAGCAAACCCTAGCAATAACCCTGGTGGCAAAAACAGACAGACACTGACTAGGTGTATGTACAGTAACACCAATTTTCAAAACAAATGAATTGATGATGAGTAGGTAACTGAATCACAAAAATTGTAAAATATGATATATAACATTCTTTCTTTAAAAAGAGAAGTAAGGGGGGCCAGGTGGCGGCGCACCTGGTTAAGCGCACACATTGCACTGTGTAAGGTTGCAGGCTCAAGTCCCTGGTCCCCACCTGCAGGGGGAAAGCTTCACGAGTGGTGGAGCAGGGCTGCAGGTATCTGTCTACCCCTCTCCTTTCAATTCCTCTCTGTCTCTAGCCAATAATAAATAAATAAAAACAGGTGTCAGGTGGTAGCGCAGTGTATTAAGCACACGTGGCGCAAAGCGCAAGGACTGGAGTAAGGATCCCGGTTCAAGCCCCCAGCTCCCCACCTGCGGGGGGGGGGGTGTCACTTCACGAGTGGTGAAACAGGTCTGCAGATGTCTGTCTTTCTCTCCCCCTCTCTGTCTTCCCTTCCTCTCTCAATTTCTCTCTGTCCTATCCCACAACAACAACAAAATGGAAAAAATGGCAGCCAGGAGCAGTGGATTCGTAGTACAGGCACTGAGCCCCAGCAGTAACCCTGGAGGCAAAAAAAAAAGTAAAGTTGTCACTTGGTATTCATGGAGGACTGACTCCAGGTGCCCACTGAACCCAAATCCACAGGTACTCAAGCTCCTTACATAAAGAGGTGAAATATTTGCATTTAACCTAGGCACAGCCTCCCACATACTTTAAATAATCTCCAGACTCATTATCATATCTAGTATAATACAAATGCTATGTAAATAGCCACTAAACTATACTGTTTAGAAAATAAAGACATAAGTGGTCCGGGAGGTGGCACAGTGGTAAAGCTTTGGGCTCTCAAGCATGATGTCCTGAGTTTGATTCCCCGCAACACATGTGCCTAAGTGATGTCTGGTTCTTTCTCTCTCCTCCTATCTTCCTCATAAATAAATAAAATCTTAAAAAAAGAAAAGAAAAGAAAGACATGGAAAGAAAGACTTTACATATGTTGCAACCATCACAGGCTTACTACATAGCCCTCATATTCTGCTGCAGTTGGTTGAATCTATGGAACCCATGAATAGGAAGGGCTACTGGAAAGTGCAATGCCATAAAATGATACAGATAAGCGGTAAAAAAACAACTAAAGTTCATTCATGTCAGTGGCTGCTTCCAGCTTGAGCAAAAGAGCAAGAAGAAAGGGTGAGGGAGGAAAAGATTTCATTTGCTGTGCTCCTCCCATCCAGCAAGGGGTTTGCTGGGGTTTTACACCTGTGTGACTCCACCACTCCTGGAAGACTTTTTTTTTTTAATAATCCTTTTAAAATTCTCTTAAAAATATTTTATTTATTTGATACAGACTGAAATCAAGAGGGGAGGGGAAGATAGAGATGGAGAAAGAGAGAGACTTGCAGCATTGCTTCCCCACTTGCCAAGCTACCCCCCCCCCCAAGTAGGGTCTGGGGGCCTGAACCTAGGTTCTTTTGCATTGTAACATGTGCGTTCAACCAGGTGAACACACATGCCACCACTTGGCGTGCTCTCTCTCCCATCCCCCTATATCTTTTATTTATCTATTTATTTTTAATTATTATATTGAAACAGAGAGAAATTGAGAGGGGAGGGGAGAGAGAGAGAGACAGAGAGACACCTGCAGCCCTTCACCACTCGTGAAGCGTCCCTCCTGCAGGTGGGGACCAGGGGCTTGAACCTGGGTCCTTGCTCACTGTAATGTGAGCGCTTAACCAAGTGCACCACCATCTGGCCTCTATATTTATAAATATGTATGTTTTGTTTTTTTTTCTTTTCAGACAGAGGGTGGAAGACAGAGAAAGAGAAAGAGAGAGAGGAGAGCCACCACCACCACTTCTGAAGCTCCAGCCCTGGTACTTGTGCATGGTAAAGTCTGTGCTTCATTGAGGAAGCTATCTTCTGGCTAGTCCCGCTTTCTTTTCTTGATTAATAACAAGTTTTTCCTATGGCTCCCACTTGGGAGGGTGGCTGCTTTATCATGGATGTGACCCAGGTTCAAGCCCAGCCCCCACCACACTGGAGGAAGCTGAGGTGCAGTGTTGTCTCTCACTCTCTCTGAAAAAGTCAGCCTGGAACAATGAAACCTTGGTGATGACCAAAAAAAAAAAAATTTTCCTCATTAATATCTTCAAAGTTTATTTCTGGGAGGTGAGTATACAGTTGACAGTTGTTTACTACAATATTCCCTAGATTTTCTGGTGTACATTTTCTTCCCAATGAGGCACAGAGGTAGCTCAGCTGCGGCAGGGGAAAGCGGGCTGCCTGGAGTTCCACTGCGGACCACTCTGCTTTCTGCGGAAGTCTTGGGCTCCTCAAATACCCAAAGAAGTGGGGTAAGTTATCTAGAGATCCCCAAGTTAGAGACAGAGTCTTCCAAGGAACCTAACGGGGGGGTTTGGAAAAGTTAGAGAAGAAAGTCAGAACTAGGATGCTCATGGAGAAGCAAGGTGGAGAGAGCTGAGCTTGTAGAACCTGCATCAGATAGGCCTGGCTTTTCAAACAGCAATTTTGGGAAAGGGGCAGAAGGCACAAAGCTACTCCCTTTTCCAGGGGTGAGTACTGGCTCACAGGTGTCCCATTCTACAGAAGACGTGCTGGACAGTCACTTCCTACACAAAAGTGACAATTATTGCCATGTCTTTTCTTTGTGCCCCTTTCCCATGGAAGGCTAAAGACTGGATACCCAGTTAGAACACCTAGCTCCCATCCCACTGTCCACAGGAGGAATAGAGGGTGAGCTGCCTGGTAGGTCACCGGCCAGCCCAGGCATGGCCACCTCCACAATGCACACTAGCCTGTGGGATCCCACAATGGGCCTGGCAACATGATCAACAAGGAAGTGTAGGTTGCCTGGAAACAGGGGCCTGGCACTGATATGATCTCATAAAACAAATAGCAGGGATGCTAATTCCCTTCTATGGGTAATGGATAATCAAATACCCAGATACCAGCTGAAAAGACTGGCTTCCAGATGCCTGGCCAGCTCAGGCTCCACTATGCCCTGCCAAACCTGCAGTCCCAAGGTGCATGATGCTGGGATGGGGTTGGAGGGGAGAAGAGGGACCAGCAAATTCATGATCAGGCCCTTGGAGCTAACCATTGAGGATCCTGATAACCCTGGATAATCATTTCACTATGCCTAGGACTACACCCTTCCACACCCCTTCCACACCCCTTCCACACCCCTGTTCTGAGGGCTGAGGAGGAGACCCCACCTAATCAATTAATTCAGGCTCCTGGGACCAAGCTGGAGTAATGACTGGGGAAAGCACTCTGGGTTCACCAGAACCAGAAGCTAGGTGTTTCCTTGCCACAAATGCCTCATGGGATAGGTACCTCCTCCAGATAATGCTAATGACAATAGCAATAGCAATAGCAATAGCAATAGCAGTAAGGAACATGGCTAACTATTGAGTACTTACAAATCTACTATGTTCCAAGCACTTTTCAGGCATTAACCCATTCACTTTTTATAACAAATTAATTCACCACAATCCAGTGAGGCAAACACTATTACTATCCACATTTTTTAAAGATGAGAAAGCTGAGTCATAGAGAGGTTAAATTAAGTTGCCCACAAGTTTTTACCTATGGCAAGAACTGGGATTCTAACTCAGCTGTGACCTGGCTCTGGAAGCTGCACTTGTCCCTATAATACTGTTGATGTCTTGGGAGGTGGTCTCAGGCTCCATGAGGTCTCCCTCAACACCCTGCCAAGTTCTCCCAATGGTCAAGGGCATTAAGCTTCCCTCCATCCATCCATGCTTATACTGAGTGTTAGGTCGGTTCTGGAAGAGGGGGTCTATTGATGAAAAAACAGTCTTCCTGAAACTTATAGCTATGCATTTGCTAAAGGAATAACAGGGACAACAATCAATGAGCTGTGGGAGGCTTCTCTGAGAATGTCACTTCTGAACTATGAACTGACAAGACAAGCCAGAAAAGATGGGGAAGGGCATTTCAGGCAGCTGGAGCTGTGAGTACAGAGAGGTCAAGAGCAAGAGCACTCACAGTGTGAACTAAGAACAGAAACTTCAGAGTCAGGGGACACAGAGGGTAAGGAGTTAGTGTACAGAGGATTAGAGTGGACCAAGGCCAGCGCACAAAGGGTCACCTAGCCATTCCTGGTGTCTGGCCTTTACCCAAAGGGTAAGAGGGTGCCACTGAAGGGAGTTAAATAGAGAGGAAAGAAGGTCTGATCAGGAGTTCTGAAAATTCTTCCTGGCTGCTAGATGGGTGGGAAGTAGAAGGGCAAGTGGGAGGGAGGGGCTACTCATGAGGCTGCAGCAGTGGTCCAGGCAAGGTGGCTGACACCAGGGGCATGGGAGGGTGCAGAGGGAAGAGGACTAGGAGTCTATGAACATGAAAGAAGTGGACACCAGGGGTCACATGGTGGTACCGCCAGTACAGCACTCACATGACTATGCAAGGACACCAGGTCTCTACCTTCGGGGGGAAGCTTTGTGAACAGTGAAGTACTTCTGCAGGTGTCTAGCTTTCTCTCTTCCTCTCTCTCCCCATCTTTCTCCCTTTTCTATCAGAAAAAAGAAAGAAAAGGGGAGTCGGGTGGTAGCACAGCAGGTTAAGCACAGGTGGCGCAAAGCGCAAGGACCGGAGTAAGGATCCCGGCTTGAGCCCCCGGCTCCCCACCTGCAGGGGAGTCGCTTCACAGGCGGTGAAGCAGGTCTGCAGGTGTCTATCTTTCTCTCCCCCTTTCTATCTCCCCCACCTCTCTCCATTTCTCTATGTCCTACCCAACAACGACATCAATAATAACTACAACAATAAAACAAGGGCAACAAAAGGGAATAAATAAATAAATAATTTAAAAAAAGAAAAAACAAAAAGGTCCCCAGGAGTGGTGGCATTGTCTTGTAGACACCAAGCCCCAGGGATAAACCTGGTGGCAAAACTGTTTTAAAATATTTTATTTGGGGGAGCTGGGCAGTGGCACAGTGGGTTAAGAACTCTCTGTCTTCCCCTCCCTCTCTCCATTTCTCTCTGTCCTATCCAACAACGACAACAACAATAATAACTACAACAATAAAACAACAAGGGCAACAAAAAGGGAATAAATAAATAAAATAAATATTAAAAAAATAAAAAATAAAATAACAACAACAATAAAACAAGGGCAGCAAAAAGGAAAATAAATATTAAATTTTTTAAATTTATTTATCTTGGATAGGGACAGAGAGAAGTCAAGAGAGGAGTGGAAGACAGAGAGACAGAGAGGGAGACACCTGCAACATTGCCTCATCAATTATGAAGCTTCCTCCCTTTGGATAGGGACCAGGAGCTTGAACCCAGGTCCTTAGTCCTGTAATGTGTGTGCCACCACTCAGTCCCCCAAAATAAAAAAAATTAAAATAAAAAAGAAGTGGGCTTGAGGCTAGGGATGGGCCTTAGTGGTAGAGTGCATACTTCACATGTGTGAGATCTGGGGTTTGATCCACAGCAGCACAAAAAAAAAAAAGGAAAGAAAAGAAAAGAAATAAAAGTGAACTCCACCAGACATGGGAGGGAAAAAAGGAGAGAGGAGGTAAAGGGTACCAAGCACAAATTCCAAGAGTCATGGATGGATGGAGGATAGGAGGTGGCAGCATCTGCTAAGATAAAGGCAGGAGGAAGAGCAATGGGTATCAGAGATGATGAATTCAGTCACCGACTTCCAGTGTCCTTGCTTGCTGGGTGGTAGGGGTTCTGTGGGTCTGGCTTGGGGGTGTCTTCCAAGGGACACAGTCAGAGGCAGACATGAGCTGGGGGAAAGGTGTCGGGGAAGCACTGGGAGCCAGAAGATCTCAGAGAATGTTCCCCAAAACCAAGTCTGAACATTAACTACCCTTCCCTACCTTTCCCTTTCCCTGCAGCAGTGGGTAGGCTGGGAGCTCAGTGCTTTCCTCTCTGGGAACCTCAGGAGAGGGTTGCTAGCTGGCATGGTCTGCCCTCTGACTGCTTCACTGCAGAGGAAGCACTGAGGTGCAGCAAATGCCTGAGGTCTCAGGTGAGAGTCTGTTGCCCACCAGACACATGCCCCTTCAGCTAAGGAGTTACCTGACATTCCCAGCCTGGAACCCTCAGAAAGTGAGAGAGAAAGGATGCCCTGCCAGGAGCACCCATGCACCTAAGTGCAGTCTGGCATCCTAAGCAGAACTTCAGAGCTTTATGTGGAGGGGGGTATATGGAGGGTTAGAAGCTGAGAATTCAGGTCCAGGCTCCTGTAAAGAAGAGATATAGTTTTCTTCCCCCAGAAGGTCTCCAAAATGACCCAGGCCTTCCGGAAGCCAGACAGGTTAGGGCTGAGCAGCTCTCTCTCAATACCAGCAGCTCCACTGAGACTCTGGCAACTTCCTTCCATCTGTGGGAGACTCACCAGCTTCTGGAAGAGGTGGCCCATGGTGACCTGGCTGTCCCACTGCTGCACCTTGGGGCAGAGGTTGTCGTAGAACTCCTTGTGGATCTCATAAATGTCCTGGATCTTGTAGAAGATGGTCTCAATCTGCTGGATGGTAAGCACAGGCTGAGAGGTGGTGGCCGTGGCCTTGAGGGGCTTCATGGGCTGAGGGAAGACAACAAGGAAGAGCAGAGGTGAGAGGCCAATAAACCAAGAGTGTTGGCAGACCGAGGGCACTGACAGACCCTTCTTGCCACACCCATTCTACCTAGACAAGGCCACCAAGGGCAGGGCACCTGGTGTGTTAGCTTAGGGCAGCTGCTGGCATGAGCCTGGCAGCACTACAAAGACAGAGGGCCTGACAGTGGAGGCCTGACATGCAGCTCTGTCAGGTCCCAGAGGAAGCACCAGGGCATAGCTCATTGCTAGAGGGGTCCATAGCTCCTACCACTTACTTATGCTGGGTGTTGGCTGAATCACTTGTTGGTTAAATAGGACCCATGTCTTTCTTTTCCAGTGGCCTCATGCTCTGGGTTGTAAGCTTCCTCCTCACACTTCAGTCCTTGGTCCTTGGCTAGTTAGTTCCTTTCCAAGAATCAGGATAGGACCCTAAGACTTGGGGTGAGGGGAAGAGTCTTCAATGATCCAAGACTAGCCTCAGCTGCACTGATATACTTCAGGTTCCAGCACTTAATAAAGAGGCTGTAAGCAGGTGGCACACATGCTGCTGTTTCCCCTCCCACATCCATCCCACGTGCATGGCAGACAGTCAGGTGATCATTACGTTTTGCTTTGCTTTTTACTAGAGCACTGCTCAGTCTGGCTTTTGGTGGTGCTGGGGATTGAACCTGGGGATTGAACAGGGCCAGGGATATTGAACAGATTTTACAGAATCACTAAGCATGGAGCCTGACTGTAGGCTCAGCTGCTTTTCAATGCCAAAGTTAACAAGCAAGATGAAGCCTATCTGAAATTTCTGCTTGTCGACACCAAAATGCTATAGCCTGCAAGTGGAGGTGACAGACAGCAACCTGGGACCACCTACAACACTGACTGGGAACTAAAGTCATCACCTTCATGCCTGGAAGTAGAACTGTGGGAAATGGTGCTTGGGTGCATTTTCTCCAGTGTGACTTTTTTTTTTTTTTTTTTTTTTGCCTTCAGGTTATTGCTGAGGCTTGGTGCCAGCACTATGAATCCACTGCTCCTGGCAGCCATTTTTTTTCCCAATTTATTGTACAGGATAGAGAGAAATTGAGAGAGGAGAGGGAGGTAGAGAGGGAGAGAGAAAGACAGACACCTGCAGACCTGCTTCACTGTTTATGAAGCTTCCCCCCACACACAGGTGGGGAGTTAAGGGCTCTAACCTGGATCCTTGCACTTCCTACTATGAGTGCTTAATCTGGCACACCACTACCTGTCCCCCTCCAGTATGATTTTTGCATTTTCCTTTTGCCATTGAAACTCTTTGCACCTGTTCAATTCCCCTATTGTCCAGTGGAATTTTTTGATTTCTTTCAATATCAGAGAGACAGACAGGGAGAGAGAAAGAGGAGAGAAATCACAGCACTGTTCCCTCACACTGTCTATGATGATCCTATATAGTGCTGGGCCTCAAACTCTGATCCTTACATGTAGTAAACTGTACAGTTTATTGGGTGAGCCACCTCCTGGTCTGATTTCTACATAATCTCTCTCTCTCTCTTTTCTCTCTCTCTCTCTCTCTCTCTCTCTCTCTCCTCCCTCCCTCTCTTTCTCTCAGCACTGCTCAGCTCTGGCTTAAAGCAGTGCCAGAAATTGAACCTGGGACCTCAGAGCCTTAGGCATAAAAAGCCTTTTTGCATTATGCTATCTTCCTGGCCCTGATTTCTATATTTTCTAAATCACAACCTAGGAGCAAACTTTTAATTATCAGGAAAAGATAAACTACAAAAATTTACAATTGAAACAAACAGCAACAAATTAAGCTCACATCGAAGGATAAAGAGCTCCACTCTGGTTGGCCTGGCTCCAAAGAAGCCCAGACTGCACTACCAAGACTCAGGAGCCAGGGTCTGGAAACAAGCTGCCCGGAGAAAGCAGGGAGGGGATGGGAGGGCATGTGTATGTGGAGGGAGAAGCCTAAGTGAGACTTGGTGGATGCTCTTCATCTAGCTGCAGGGCTGTGGGGAAAGGCCTTTGACTTAATCTGGGTCCCTCTGGAGATCAGGATAAGGTAGTGAGCTTCCCTAAAAAAGAAGAATCCTAGCAGCGACCAGGCAACTCCACTGCTGCTGAAAATGCTAGACAGGAGGGCACACCTACACCGAGGGAGACCACAGTGATGGCTGGCTTGTTCTGAGAGACAGCCACCAGCTTGGCCTGGCCTCAGCAGCCCAATTCCCAGCCCAGTTTCCCCTTCCCCTCCCCTCTCACAGTCAGACAGTGCTATGGCTGCTGGCTCCCTCATTCCCCAGTTCTAAAATGCCCAGCCAGGGTGATAAAGGCAAGAGAATGCAGAAGCCTTATCTCAGACCCTTCCAGTACTGGATCCAACCAGCCCTAACATCAACCCTTTTGCCAGAGAAGTAGGAGAGGGTTCAACCTGGTGTGGGCCAGGCAATATGGGCTCAAGTTTCAATTCTGGCACTCAACAGCTGTGGGCACGTTGCTGGGCATCTCTGTGCCTGGCAGCCTCATCTGTAAAACTGGGCTAACACTGTCTCAAGGACATCAACAGGAAGGCCGAAGTCATAACTCACTTAAAATATCTAGTGTGTATCTGGCACAGAGGAGGGAATCAATAAATGTTTACTGCAACTATGATCACTATTATTACTCTACACAAATAATGCTCCAAGAGTCTGATGTGAGACCAGGCCCAGGTACTCTGTGACTCACAATACACCCAAGCCCTGTCCCCAAGGAGCCTTTCCTCAAGTAAGGAGACAGGCAAAACACAGCACATAATTACACATGGCTATACGAGTTTCTCCCAGTAGGGAACATTTACCGTGAAACGGAAAGCATGAAGGCAGAGGGAGCAGTGTTCCAAGCAGACTTCCTCAGTGCCTGGCAGGGGTGGAGAAGGCGGAGGAAGAACAACCAGCTTGGTGAGAGAGGAGCTGGAGGAAAACAAATGTGCCTGTGCAGTGGGCCATGGGAAGGAGAGGGACACGGGGTGGGGCTGCAGGGTGGGCAGGCAGGCTAGGGAAGGTCCGAAGCTTTGAAGCGTGTCTAAGGGCCCAGCTTTCCCTGGAGGGATTGAAGCAGGAGGGGGACTGCTGATTTTAATTTTTATTATTTTCTTTACTTTTTGGTCATCTCTAGGGATTTACTGCTCTAGAAGGGCTTTTTCAAATAGAGATAGGGAGATCGAAAGAGAGAGAGGGAAAGAAACCACAACACTGAATTTCCCTTTCAGTACAGTGGGGGCTGGGCTCAAATTTTGGTCACATCATTCTTTTTTTACTGCCTACAGGATTATCACTGGGGCTTGGTGCTGGCATGACAAATCCACTGCTCCTGGTGGCCATTTTTCTCTCTCTTTCTATTTTATTTGATAGGAGA
Source organism: Erinaceus europaeus (assembly GCF_950295315.1). Classification (NCBI taxonomy): domain Eukaryota; kingdom Metazoa; phylum Chordata; class Mammalia; order Eulipotyphla; family Erinaceidae; genus Erinaceus; species Erinaceus europaeus. Next base: position 78,504,936 of record NC_080173.1, on the reverse strand, counting down.
GAGAATTTGAGAAAGGAGGGGAGAGAGTGAGAACCAGAGAAAGAAAGACACCTACAGACCTGCTTCACCTCTTGTAAAGCATCTTTCCTGCAGGTGGGGAGAGGGAGTTCAAGCCCGGTCCTTGTGCACTTAATGTGTGCATTCAATTTCATTTTATTTAAAAAAAAAAACAAAAACATTGTTTCATGGGAGAGACTGTGAGAGAACAAAGCATGGTTCCACCATCCATGAATTCCAACTTGCTGTGTCCATACTGCCCACTTGCATTATGCTGGGGAAGGACCCGGGGCCTTGTGTGTACCTGGCACACACTCTGTGGCTGAGTCACCTCCTCAGCCAACTTTCCAGTTTTCTTTTCTGAAGGTTATTTTTATGGCTCACGATCCCTGCTCTGAGATATGATCTATTTGGTAAGCTGGACCAACACAAATGAAACAGTTCAACAGACAAAGCAAGACAGAAGGACGTTTCAGAGTTTGGACTGTAAATACTAATCAATCAAGTAATGCCAAGGTTCTGCTGGCACAGTCTAGATGACTCCACAGAGGTGACAGGAACAGAGCCTTAAGTGTTGGAAATTTCTGAGCTGCTGGAGGGGTGACTGGCTCAGTATTAAAAGAAGGAACCACGAGCTAGGAGAAAAGAAATACTACAAAACCAGATGGGATCCCCACCTGCAGGGGGAAAGCTTTGCGAGTGGTCAAGCAGTGCTGCAGGTATCTCACTGTCTATCACCTCCTTCCCTCTTGATTTCTGGCTGTCTCTAATAAAGAAATTAAAGAAAAAAGAAGTATGTTTAAAAAAAGCTAGGTAGGGGGCTGGGTGGTGGCGCACCTGGTTAAGCACACACATTACAGTGCGCAAGGACCAGGGTTCAAGCCCCCAGTCTCCACTTGCAGGGGGAAAGCTTTGCAAGTGGTGAAGCAGGGCTGCAGGTGTCTATCTGTCTCTCCCCCTCTCTATAGCCCCCTTCCCTCTTGATTTCTGGCTTTCTCTATCCAATAAATAAAGATAATAAAAAAAATTTAAAAAAAAGCTAGGTAGGAGGCCACATTCAGATTCATGGCACCCCAAACTTCATGAAGGACACAGAGCTGGTGCTTGGGATTGCTGACATAGATTATCCTTATTGCCACTACCTAGGATCCAGTGGAGGACTCAGGTTGCCACAGCATCTTAGAACTACTAATGCTTGTCCCTGCTTTCGTGCAGTCTACACTGAGGAGAATAAAGGAAACTGGGAGAGCACAGAGTCAGGAAGGCAAAGGTGGTAGGATTTCTCAGACGCTCCTGAGAACTCTCCTTTGCTGTCTGTGCAAAGACAGACCAGAACTGGTCTGCCTGCTTCTAAACTTCCGACTCTGTCCACAGAAGGGGAAGAAGCAAGTGCTCAGTGGGAGGTCACATGGACAGAACCCTGTGTTCATGGTGTCAGATGGTTCTCACAACAAGGCTGGGGCCCTTTAGTGGTAATCCTGATTTCACTTGGGGGAGAAGGAAGTGCAGGGTATAATGGTCCTGATAGCCAGAGAGCCTTAAAGGCAGCTATTTTTACCTGGAACACAGGTCCGGGTTGCACCAGCTAAAAGTCAAAGGCAACCCAATATTGAACATTGGTATATGGCAGCATGTTCATTCTACCAGGTACACTACTGCCTGGCCTTTTTTTTTTTTTTTTTTTCTACAATGGCTTTGCACCTATGTGATTCTACCAATCCAATCAACTTTTTTTTTTCTTTTTTCCATTTCAATCTCCGAAACAGAGAGAGTATTGAGAGGCCAGATGGTGGCATACCTAGATAAGCACACACATAATAGTGTGCAAGGGCTATAGTGTCCAAGCCCCTGGTCCCCCCACTTTCAGGGGGAAAGCTTCATGAGTGGTGAAGCAGGGCTTCAGGTGCTTCTCTCTGTCTCTCTCCCTTTCTTCCTCTCCTTAAATTTCTCTAACATATAAATAAAAGTAGAAACAAATAATAAAAAAGAAACAGAGAGAGTGAGAGACACCAAAACTCTATCTCTATGAAAGTGTACAACTTGCACGCGAAGCCTGGGACTCAAACCCAGGTGCTCTCAAACGGCAGAGTGTGCACCGTACCGAGTGAACTACCCTCTGGCCTCTCTGGCCTGTATTTCTTTGATGTGTTATGGGATTGAAACCACTGATTTTGGACAAACCAGCACAGTCTCTTTGAACCTGTGTATGCATCGAAAAATGAGAATAACACTTGTTCCCATCTTTCTTATTATGGGGTCGAGAAGGTCAGGTGATCCTTCTAGGAATCTAGTAGAATACCAGCTATATAGGCACTCAAATACTGGGATATTGGTTAAGCAATTGGTTAGTCAAGCAAATTCTTCATCAGACACACATAAAGCATACTTTGGGAACTATGAATTGCAGTGATAAAATCAAGGGGCATAGTGATCTATTACCATAGGGTATCTGTTTGTAGGGAACTCACACAAAGGAACTAGACTGCCAGGTTTTGAAAACCCTCTTGACAGCTTCTTCACTCTAGACCTTCTGCAGATGAATGAACCCTTGTACCCCTTTTTCTCCATCAGCAAACTGGGTACTGACGATGCTATTTCTCTTCTTGGGGGAGTGAGAGGGGGAGCTGGTGAGGATTAAATGATGTGAACTGAAGCTCTTAGAGCACTGTATTTTCTCCAGTGCTAGAAGAGAGTACAGGTTAGGGCCTGTTTGTTTCTCTAAAGGAAGGGGAAGTCCATATCCTCTTAGATGTCACTTTGAGATTCCAACTTGATTTCTCATCTATCGTTGGGTTCCGTTTGTCTGGGCAGAGATAACTGGTTTAGAAGCAGACACACTCTCTCTGCCTTGCCTTTCTAACAGCTCATGTCCCTGAGGCATAAACTGTGAGCATGGCACCTCAGTCCTGAGGTGACTCAGGGCAGGCCTCTTCTCTCCCCTTCCTCACTCAACATCCACAACCCCTGATTGCTTCTTTCTGGAAATAAGGGAAGCCCTAGAAAGCCGAGGTCTGTGGCTGGTGGGCCTCAGGAAGAGGGGGCCGAACCCTCCACAGCCACTGCCTCAGCTGATAAGCCTTAGAGATAAAGAATCAAAGCCTCCCCATCCTCCCAGAGCTGGGGGCCCTCCTCTCTTGCCTACCCTAGAATTCAGCTGTTAGAAGTGATCCATTAGAGGCTAAGAAGAAAAAAGCTCTAGGTCACGGCTCCCCCTCCTCCAATCCTCACCACCCCACCCCCATTCACACAGCTCCTAATGTGTTGACTGTTCTCAGTTTAACACTTCCTGATATGCAAATAACTGGGTGTGTGTTCCTAAGACTGTACACACACAGGTTCAGGCAAGGATGGCCACACAGGAGCTTCGTTCCTGCTCCTCCTGGGTTGCTAGCTGGAACCAGGTTTGCAATTTTCTAGAATCCTTCTGGTTCCTAGTTGGCTCAGATTACAACTGAAGAGTCTGGGAGCCCTGAGTTGAGGTGGGAGTGGAGGCAGGAAGATGAGACCAGATGCATGCAATTCTGCTTCTACATGATTCTGGGAAATGAGTCTGAGTTTTAGTACAATGGGCTGCACCATTACCTCCAGCCTCTCCCACCACTTGGCCACTGCAGGCCCTCACTTGAGCTGTCCTGGCAGTTTTCAGTCCATAGTCCCACTGCATCCCAACCTCCTGATCTCTAACGGAGGTTAATGAAGCTGTCCTCTCTGAGCTCTAGGAAGGAGGAGGAATCACTGAAGATAGGAGCCTCCAAACCTTCGGGTAGGAGGTGGAGGAAGTAGGCTGATTTCTTTCCCCTGTTTTGAAAGGTAGGTGGCTGGGGAACAGAGATGTGTTTAGTCTCACTGCAAGTTAGAATCAGCCTGGTCTGTCTTCCTGAGAATATAGTATATATATATATATATATATATATATATATATATATATATATATATATACACATATAACTTAGACCAGAAAATTATATACATATAACTTAAACCAGAAATGTCGGAGCAGAACATATATACATATATATATGTCTACCAAACCAAATGTTTCAAGAAACAGTACTTACTATATTTTCTTTCTCATTTATTTTCCCTTCAGTTGATTTTTTGTCATCTCTGAATTCTTATACATGTAGCCGACTTTTTCAGATAGAGAGGTAGACAGAGAGAGGGGAGAAACCACTGCACTGAAGCTTCCACCAATGCTATAAAACTCTCACGTGGTCTACCATGGGCTCGAAGGTGAGCCATGTGCATGGCCAGGAAGGCTATCTCATTAGCATTCCTCTCGTTCATTTTATTTTTTTAAAGATAGAGACAGAGAGAGAGAAAGAGAAAAAGAGACTCCAACCATAGCACTGAAGCCTCATTCAGTGTGGTGGGAGTCAGGCTCTCACCTGAGTCACGTACATGACAAAGCAGCATGTGAGCTATTTTGCTGACTTGCTTTAGTTATTTATTTGCTACCAGGGCTACTGCTGGGGCTTGGTACTTGCATGACAAATTCACCACTCCTGGTAGGGTTTTTTTTTTTTTTTCCTCCAGGGTTATTGCTGGGCTCGGTGCCTGCACCATGAATCCACCACTCCTGGAGGCCATTTTCCCCCTTTTTGTTGCCCTAGTTGTTGCAGCCTTGTTGCGGTTATTATTGCCATTGTTGACGTTGCTTTGTTGTTGGATAGGACAGAGAGAAATGGAGAGAGGAGGGGAAAACAGAGGGAGAGGGGAGAGAAAGATAGACACCTGCAGACCTGCTTCACCGCCCGTGAAGCGACTCCCCTGCAGGTGGGGAGCCGGGGGCTCGAACCGGGATCCTTACGCCGGTCCCTGCGCTTTGTGCCACGTGTGCTTAACCCACTGCGCCACCGCCCGACTCCCAGGGTTTTTTTTTTTTTATGTTAAAGAACAGAGAGAAATTGAGAGGGAAGGGGGAGATAGAAAGGGAGAGGATAAGAGAGATACCAGTAGCAGTGAGTCACTGCTTGTGAAGCAGCCCCTCTGTGGGTGGAGACCCAGAGCTTGTCCCCAGGTCCTTGTGCATGGTAACTGGTGCACTCTACCAGGTGAGCCAAGACCTGGTCTCTTCATTTGTATTTATTTATTCATTCATTTATTTATTTATTTCCAGGGTTATTGTTGGGGCTTGGTGCTGGCACTGCAAATCCACTGCTCCTGGAAACCATTTTTTATTGGGCAGTTTTATTGGGCAGGACAGAGAGAAATAAAGAGAGGAGGGGAAGATAGAGAGAGAGAAAGATAGACACCTGCAGACCTGTCTTGCAGGTGGGTAGCAGGGGCTTGAACCCAGATTCTTGTGCAGGTCCTTGCACTTTGTGCTATGTGTGCTTAACTAAGTATGCCACTGCCCAGCCCCCTTTATCTGTTTTTAAATGCTACTTCAACCCACCAACCTGGTTTCACAACTTGCTAGTGGTTGAGCTACACAGCTTAAACAACAGTGCAGTAAGTGAATGAATAGCAACGGTAAGTCTTCCCCAGTCCTGGCTGCAGACAAGCCTCCTTATCTACCTGCCATACGACCCATCCTTCATTTGAAAACATCACTGAGCAGCCTGGTGAGATCTACCACAAACAGTCCACTGTTACTTCTGGGTTAATAAATGCTAAGTCCCATGGAACACTGGGTAACAACATCTCACATCACAGCAAGCACATCAATGTGCACTTTATTATTCTTGTTAAAATGAGCTTCTACTGATCTATCTCTACATTTCGAATGTTATGTCTCAGACTGCAAACACCCAGGGGAGAGAACTTTACATGCACAATCACTCTGCATAATACCCAGACACATCTAATAAGCACTTTCTTCAAAGGCAAAAAGGAAAAAAAAACCTTCCATTTGTGTAGTACTGTTATGCTTGGAGAAATATTTTAACATTGCCCCCCACCCCCACCCCGCCACCACCACCCAGCCCGATTATAGCAACACTGCTTCCATCTTGCAGAAGAAACTAAGGCTTCACTCCAGAGGGCTGGGATTGGGTCAATGCCTCAGACTTAGGGCACTTTTCAAAAGGACGCAGACAGCCCTCCGCCTCATATTTCCTGACACAGGGCCTGGGGGAGGCTCACTTTTCCAGGGAGGAGGAAGGACTGAGAGCAGCAATGACAAAGAGGTCTTAACCTGACTGCTTGGTAGGCACTGTGCAGTACTCCACCTAGACAGAGTGACTCGGGCAATTTGTAATGTCTGTGTCAAGATGGTTGTGGATGAGCAGATGCCATCCCCAGCCTAGTTGTGCTGCTTCTCCTTCTTTGCCAAGGCAGGAAAAGGAGACTAGGGTGAGGGGGTGGGTGAACAGGGGCCTGAGAGACAAAAGTCTTTTTGAGCAACAGCCTTGGCTGTCCGACACCAAGCTGTGAGCAGTGTAGCACCACAGATTCTACAGGCACGGAAGGATTGATCCAGGTCCCCTTATCTCTTCAACTCCCAAAGTGGTTTTAGAGTGTGACACTGTCCTTACAGGTGAAGCAGAAGTTTCCAGAGCACATACTCACCAGCAACAGAGCCTCCAACTGGTTTATGTAGATCTCTTCACTGGCCAGGAACCCCGAGAGAACCAGCTTCCTCATCTCCAGGCCTTTCCCTGCTTCCACCTACATGAAAGCAAACCAGAAGTCATGAAAGAAGTAGTTTGAATTCACTGTGGCCTCTTTCATGGCCTTTTTCTCTTCTTTTTTTTTAAACACTTTTTTAAAAAAGATTTTAAAAAATATTTATTTATTTATTCATTCCCTTTTGTTGCCCTTGTTGTTTTATTGTTGTTATTGATGTCATTGCTGTTGGATAGGACAGAGAGAAATGGAGAGAGGAGGGTAAGACAGAGAAGGGGAGAGAAAGATAGACACCTGCAGATCTGCTTCACCGCTTGTGAAGCGACCCCCCTCTACAGGTGGGGAGCTGGGGGCTCAAACCAGGATCCTTACTCTAGTCCTTGCACTTTGCGCCACCTGTGCTTAACCTGCTGCACTATTGCCCGACTCCCCTCTTCTTATTTTTAAATATTTTATTTATTTATTGGATACAGGCAGAGAGAAATCGACAGGGATGGGGAAGATAGAGAGGGAGAGAGACAGAGATATACCTGCAGCTCTGCTTCATTGCTTGTGAAGCTTCCCCCTGCAGGTGGGGGCCAGGGCCTTGAACCATGGTCCTTGGGTATTGTAACATGTGCTCTCAACCAGGTTTGCCACTACGTGGCCCCTATAACATAATGATTTAATAAGTGTACACATTGCAAAGTGATTATCACAATAAATCTAGTTACCATTCTTTATTAGCAACTTTCAAGTCTTCTTATTCCTTAACTAATACCTTTAGAGAGTATAAAAGCCAGGCAGATGTAATTTAAAAAAAATTTTTATTATGTTTATTTACTTATTTGATAGAGACAGCCAGAAATCAAGATCAAAAGGGGAGATAGAGAGGAAGAGAGACAGACAGACACCTGCAGCATTGCTTCACCACTCACAAAGCTTTCCCCCTGCAGGTAGAGACCAGGTGCTTGAACCCAGGTCCTCGTGCATTTTAACATGAGCACTTAACCAGGTGCGCCACCACCTGGCCCAAGATGTAACATTTTTAAAAATGGAAAATGTAGAGATGTAAAAGGAAAAACCACCACTCACATCTCTATGGCTGACGTCGTGTTTTGTTACTCTCTCACCTTTATTTTTTATTGCCACTAGGGTTATCACTGAGGCTGGGTGCCTGGAGGGTGAACCCGCCACTCCTATTGGCCATTTCTTTTCTTTCTTTTTTTGACAGAGACAGAGAGAAATTGAGAGGGAAAGAGAGACAGAAAGGAAGAGAGAAAGAGAAACACCTGCAGCTGTTTCACTGTTCATGAAGCTCCCCCACCCTGCAGGCGGGTACCATGGGTTTGGACCTGGGTCCTTTGGACATGGCAGTGTGTGTCCTTTACCAGGTGCACCATCACTCAACTCCTCTCTCCCATCTTCTTATCACATTTCCGTATCTATTCACATATATACAAACATCAACCTATTTGATATTATAAAATAAAATAACAGAGGACCTTGTCTCATGGGGGGCAGGAGGAAGAGTTTAATGGGGAGGTTACAGAGTGAAAAAGGGAAATCAGAGTCATGAGAGAGGCGGAGCAGGGCCATGTGGGTGTACATAAGCAGAGTCCAGAGGAGGTGGCCAGAGGAAGTGGTGGGTAAGCTGAGGAACAGAGGCAGAGAGGAGGGGATGGAAGTGGTCATGGGAGGACCAGCCCTATGATCTTCTAGCTATACCTCTGACTATCTTTCTGTCCCTGGGGCTCAATTCCATAACAGAAGGTTCTGGTCATGCCCCCCATCTCTGGCACTTCCTGACTGCCTCACCATGTAAGGCACAGGCTCCAGCTGGCATCCTCTTTGCTCCAGAATCCCTGCTTCACTCTAGTGGTAGTGTCCCATTGAGCCTTGAATGCTCATCATGTAGCACAGAAAGAAAACATTTCTTTCTGGGGAAAAAAAAAAAGTTTAATTCTTCTCATCATCCAGGACTCTGAGGTGTCATTCCTGGCTCTCTAGTCCTCTCTCTTTTCCTCTCTCCCAGTCATGCGGAGACCCCAAGACCTTCAAAGCATTCTTGAAGATCTCGTGTAGGAACTCTTCTCCTCTTCCACACTCCCCTTTGCTGAGGTTGAGGCCCCTCCTCCCAGTTCACGGACCAGTGCCAGATCAGCCTTTGGAGACTGTCACTTTTACCTGATGCTTGCAGGGGGCTTAATATCAATACTGCACAATGAATCCTTACCAGTCCTTGTGCTTTGCGCCACCTGCGCTTAACCCGCTGTACTACTGCTGACCTCTTATGTGGAATCTTAAACAGATTCCCCCTCCCTTTTTTTTTCTTTCTGCCTCCAGGGTTATTGCTCAGGCTCAGTGCCTGCACTACAAATCCACTGCTCCTATAGCCATTTTCTTTTTCCCCCAATTTTTTTGATAGGACAAAGAGAAATTGAGAGGGGAGGGGAAGATGGAGAGGGAGAAAGATAAAATTAAAAAAAAACTAGTATATTCATAGGCCTTTGGAATATAACTAAAATAGGATTACTAACTATCTACAAAATGGAGACCCCCCCCCCAACTCTTCATCTGAACTATTCCAGCCTTTAGGTTCATGATTAGTCAACAATTCGTTTGGCCTTATATGTTAACACTTTTTTCAGTCACCAGGTTCCACATACTAACATGATGCCAACCTGACTTCCCTGGGCAGATGACCCCACCGATGTGTCCTGGAGCCCCACCCCACTAGGGAAAGAGAGAGACAGGCTGGGAGTATGGATCAACCTGTCAACACCCATGTTCAGCTGGGAAGCAATTACAGAAGCCAGACCTTCCACCTTCTGCACCTCATAATGACCCTGGGTCCATACTCCCAGAGGAATAAAGAATAGGTAGGTAGGAGTCTGGCTGTAGTACAGTGGGTTAAGTGCAGGTGGCGCAAAGCGCAAGGACCGTAAGGATCCCGGTTTGAGCCCTGGCTCCCCACCTGCAGGGGAGTCGCTTCACAAGTGGTGAAGCAGGTTTGCAGGTGTCTGTCTCTCTCCCCCCTCTGTCTTCTCCCTCCTATCTCCATTTCTCTCTGTCCTATCCAACAATGACAACAACAATAAAAACTACAACAATAAAACAATAAGGGCAACAAAAGGGAATAAATAAATAAAATAAATATTTTAAAAAGAATAGGAAGGCTATCAGGGGAGAGGAGGGATGGGATACAGAGTTCTGGTGGTGGGAATTGTGTGGAGTTGTACCCCTCTTATCCTATGGTTTTTGTCAGTGTTTCTTTTATTTATTTATTTATTTATTTATTCATTCCCTTTTGTTGCCCTTGTTGTTTTACTGTAGTTATTATTGATGTCACCATTGTTGGATAGGACAGAGAGAAATGGAGAGAGGAGGGGAAGACAGAGAGGGGGAGAGAAAGGCAGACTCCTGCAGACCTGCTTCACTGCTTGTGAAGCGACTCCCCTACAGGTGGGGAGCCGGGAGCTCGAACCGGGATCCTTAAGCCGGTCCTTGTGCTTTGTGCCACGTGCCCTTAACCCGCTGCGCCACCGCCCGACCCCCAGTGTTTCTTTTTTTATAAATAAATAAATAAATAAATAAAAGACACCAGACATCTGTAGACCTGCTTCACTGCTTGTGAAGCGACTGCCCTGCAGGTGGAGAGCCAGGAGCTCAAACCTGGATCCTTGAGTGGGTTCTTGCACTTCATACTATGTTCACTTAGCCCAACAGATCCCTTTCTAAACACAATCTCAGGCCCAGAAGGACAGCTCACTGGGTAGTATGCCTGCTTTTCTATGCATACACCCCAGGTTCAACCCCTTCTACCATATGGGAGGTTATGACAATGGAGGAAGCTCTGGTGCTATGGTCACTCTCTCCCTCTCACTGTCTCTCTCCCTTTCCCCCTTCCCCTCCCCCTCTCCTTCTCTGTCTGAATTAAAAAGTAGCCTCGAGTGGAGAAATTGTACATGTGCAAGACCCTAGCTTCTCAAAACCAAAACCAAAACCAAACCAAACCAAACCAAACCAAATCAACAAACAAAAAAGCACAGCCTTAAAATAGATTGGAAGAGTTTATGAAGCAATCAGAAATTCCTCAGCCTTGAGAAGAGCTGCGTTCCTGGGCTGTGTGACCTATCTGGCATGTTCTCACAGGCACTCTCACCCTTTCCCCAGGTGAGGGACTTAATCCTTGCCATTCCATCAGCAACTCACTTAGCAGATCTGTGCTAAAGGCTGAAATGTTATCTAACCCTCCCCACCTCCAATCTCTAAAAATGTAACTATATTACCTTACATGGTAAAAGGAACTTTTGCAGATATGATTAAATTAAGGACTTTTAGGTGGGATGATGATTCAGATGGGCCTGAATCTCAAGGTATGAGAAGGAGGCAAAGGATCAGAGAAAGGCAGTGTGATCAGCAGAGAGAAGAAACTGATAGGTGTCAAGAGTAAAAATGCTACAGATTGCCTCTGGCAACAGAGGATGGGACCATGAGCCAAGGAGTGCAGGATTCTCTAGAAGCTGGCAAAGGTAAGGAAGTAGATTACTTACTCTAGCATTTCAAAAAAGGAGTGTAGCCCTGCCGACCCTTTTAGACTTGTAAGAGAATAAATATGTGCTGTTTTAAGTCACTAAAATGTGTGGTATTTTGTTTCAGCAGTACCAGGAAACCAGTATTGAGAAAGCTTTGGGGAAGGACAATAGTAATTAACTGATGACTTCACATGTGCCAGGCACTGTTCAAAGTGCTTTCCATGAATTAATTCATGGAACCCTATAATCTGGAAGCTGTTACCACCACCTCCATCCCCGAGACACAGAGTGGAGCTACTTGGAGCTCTAGCATCACAGGTAGGCAACACACCTCCCTAGAAACAGAATCAGAGTTTGTAGCAAGACCCTAGTTTCACTACCTTAATGTTAGTTAACCAGTGGAGTCCTTCTGCACATCACAGAGACCCAGCTGTTCCCCTAGTTGGATAAATGGGAAGCTGGGCTCCACATTGGCTGGCACCTCAGTGCCTTTACAGTGCTCCATTGCCTCCTATTCCCTGCCAACCAAGGTCTGCCTTAGGGCCTCGCAAACCCTCTAGAGGAAGTCACCTGGGGCACTACGTGTGCCTGATTGTAGAGGTGGTTGGACTAGGCCTGCAGGAAGATCTGATAATATACAACCCCCACCCCTGGGCCCAGCACAGACCTGTCAGTCCTTGGACAGATCATTTCTGCAAGTTCCTCATCTTAAGAAAAGCGTCCATTTCCAAATCCAGTATTGAAAGAATCCCCAAAAGGCAGTAAATAGTCACGCCCCAAATTCCCTAGTCTGGACCACATTTACTCTGAAATTTTGAGCTGGCTGGGGGTGTAGGGGGAGGGGCAGGGATGATGACGTACTTAAAGGTATAACAAAACAATCTGTGGGTCTTACCCACAGGGAGCCTGCTGCTCAGCCACCACCCTAAAGTCTACCTTTTCTTCTTTCCTCAGACCCTGAACATTCCTAGTTTAAAACTGGTTGGAAATTCACCATTGTTTCTTCAAGCCTTGTGGGGGCTATTCTGCCTCAGAAAACACCAAGCTTCAACATACATTCATTCATTCTCCATTATGCACCTGGCACTGGGAATACAAAAGTGAGGGAGATAGTCTCTTCTGCTCCAAAGAGCCCTTCACAGGTGCCCATGAGTGCCCACAGGTGCTCTGGGCCAAGACCTCTAAAGAGCTTGGGACCTACACAACCTATGCCGTCCTCTTTGCTAGTCTCCCAGCTCAGGAAAACTACTTTTTGAGGGACACTGTCCTCACTTCCTCCCTAAGCAAATCTTATGAAATGCAGCCATGGGGGCTCATTCCCCTCCACCACTTTACACAGTCTCCTTCTAGCTTGAGAGTCTATCATATCAGCTTGAGGCCCCTGAGCTCACGAGGTCAAGTCACTCTGATAAGGACAGTATCTACAAGCCAAACTCAGTCAGCTCTGCCTGGCCTCCTACTGAGTTTAGAAATTAAATCAAGCCTCCAAAGATTTGGTTATAAGCCAAGCCAAGACACATCTCTTCAGGTGCTTGACCTCCTCCAAGACAAGAAGAAGAGCTTGAGGCAGTTCAATCGGAGCCCAGCAGCTTTGCAGATAGCAGAATCCAGCCCACAGGCAAAACCTGTCTGCTGGGGGCAGGAAGCTCCTAGCAGGGCCTGCTCAGGAGCACTGGGACTAGGGCCTGCATTCATGTCCATGCTTAACATCAGCCTTGGAACAGTTGGCTTCTTTCTGAGCAGAGACAAAGCAGCAACACCCCCTCATTCAGTCCTTTCTCCAGCACTAGGCACGGGAGAGTGGTGGATCTCTTGGGTTCCCTAGTCCGGACTCTCTGCAGCATGGAGTTTTAAGCAGACTCCATGGGGTCCAGAGGAGTTTTCAAACATTGTTCATATGATCCCTGCTACTCACATACCACCTACACTATTATTTACTTAGTACTGTTCTTCACAACAATTTGTTTCTTAAAAGCACAGTCTTATCCTAAGCATGTCTGAAAGCATAGGAGTGCAAGTCATGTTTTGAATAAGCATTCAAATATATATCAAGTCATGAAAGAGCAAAAACCATATCCAATGACACCTAAAATCATCTCCCAAAACATCATGCAGGTGGTTCACACTTAAGGAACCAACCCAAGTAAGGGACCTAGGCAGGACTGTCTCTGCACATTGATGGTGGAGAGACTAGGCTGGTGAAACAGAAATATAGGTGCTTCAAACAATCTATTAAGAGCTGGCACAGAATACAGCCCAAGAGTTAATCTGCATCACAAAATTCAGCCCAAGGGTAAATCTGCATCAGGGTTTATTCCTGACAAATGAGTTCCTGCAAATAGCAGCTTTTATAATGCAAGCTCCCTATCAGCCTTACAGACCTCTCAATAGGCTCATACACGAGTTTTTCAAAAATACACAACGCTTTACAAATGGAAGGTGATGCTGCTGTCAGTACTTGTATTATTACTAGATTATAGATCATTAACTCTTCCAAAGGAAGTCTGGGCTGAATGGTACAGCAGGCCCCAGCTCCAGCTCTTGAGAAAACCAATGTCATCGTCGCATCTGTCTCCTGGGAAGATAAAGCATCTTGGAAATCACACTAAAGATAGGATTGATTTATAGACTGGCATTTGGACATATGCTCAGAAACACAACTGCTGTTTGAGGTAAGTACTCCTGAAGTAAAGTAATAGCAGCAGTAATAACTGCTTTGGATTCTGACCAGCTGCCAAGAAAAGTCTACCATGCTGAAATGTGCCAACACAGCCACAGCCAGCAGAGGAGTACACCCTCTAATGACCCTTAGCCACACGTGCACACACGTGTACGTACACACCCAGGCCAGCCCTGACTCAAGTGTAAGTGGTCTCTCCTCCTCTGAATTTGACACCCTTTATCAGAACTCTTCTCATGGCCTTGACATTGTTCTCTTTTTATTGCAGTTATCTGTGCACTTGCCCCCTTATCCTGAACTGTGAATTCTCTGAGAGCAGATCTTGTCTTTTTCCTCTCATCTCCTCCCCAGCACCAGTGCACTTTTAGAATGCAATCTGACAGTGTTGAGTGCATCAATGATCTTTCTTCCTGCCTCTCTGCAGTAGTTCTGTTTCTCTTCTTTCTCTATAGATGGTTAAGGCTGCCCATTCTGGGGAAGGGCATCTTAGGGTTATTTAGGTCTAGACAGGGGTTCTGGGCTTATCCACTTTCAGGAGAGGTCCCCCTCTCCCACCTTAGAGACAAGTCCAGGAACACTAAAGCAGTAAGACAGAGGGACAGACTCTGCCAGGCATTCACAAAGATCTGAGAAAAGGAAACCTTTAGGAGTGATATGTGTCCAGGCCTCCTTGGCATCCCCCTGCAGCCCCTTTAGACATCTCTGAAATGGGACAGGGCTGGAGACCTGGTACACATCCTTTCTAGCCCTCACAAAGCCTCACTCATTTCCAAATTCACTGGGTACCAGTCATACACCAAACACTATGTAGTGTTCAGCAATGAATACATCATGGTTCTTGGCCCCAATGGCAGCAAGACTTATTTGAAGAGATAGAAGTCTAGAGTTTCAAGCAGGATGAAATCTGGGCTAAGACAGATGTAGAAGCCAGAGTCCAGAGGAAGAATGACTCCATAAGGTAGCAAATGAGTGAGATCCCATCTGTGCTGGGGAGGGCTTTCCAGGGGAGTACTCACATACCTCTTACAACCCACACTACTAAGCTCCCAGTTGACTCTCTTGGTTCATAAACAACCTTTCCCCATCCTGTTCCTGCCTCAGATACTGATCCGACAAACCTTAGGTAGTGAGGTCTTGGGAGCCTAATAAAAGATATGATCTAGCCCCAGTGCTCCGCAAGATGAGAACTAGCGCTGCCAGCCTCCGTTCTAGTCCTCACACAGGCCTTCAGTTCCTGCTCCACCCAGACTCCACACATCAGTCATCCACACAGGTCTGCAGTCTATTTTTACCTTCATTAGCTCCTCCTAGGAACCACAGTACAGTGGTGGGTGGGGCAGGGCTGAGATCCCATCTCACAAGAAGGACAAAGAGGACCAGAGAAGCTCAGAGACAGACTCCTGCCCCAGCAGTGTTCTGTGTACCACGCCCTCCAAGGTGCAATGCCTCCTGGACAGACAGGCCTCAGGGAGGCTGGCAGATGCGCCAGGCCTGTAGTCTGCAGGCTGCCTGTCTGCTTTCTGTTCTCACTGCCCCTTCTATCAAGCCACACAACAGAGAGATGGTGAGCAAAAGACTCAGGTCAGATCTCTTAGAAGCAGACCCAAGGGGGTCGGGTGGTGGCGCAGTGGGTTAAGTGCATGTGGCGCAAAGCGCAGGAACCAGTGTAAGGATCCCAGTTCGAGCCCCCGGCTCCCCACCTGCAGGGGAGTCGCTTCACAGGCGGTGAAGCAGGTCTGCAGGTGTCTATCTTTCTCTCCCCTTCTCTGTCTTCCCCTCCTCTCTCCATTTCTCTCTGTCCTATCTAACAACGAATTGCGTCAACAAGGACAATAATAATAACCACAACGAAGCTACAACAAGGGCAACAAAAATGGCCTCCAGGAGCGGTGGATTCATGGTGCAGGCACCGAGCCCAGCAATAACCCTGGAGGAGGAAAAATTAAAAAAAAAAAAAAAAAAAAGAAGCAGACCCAAGTGAGAGAAAGAATGTTGTGTCATGTGAAACTCAGGCAGTCCTTAGTGTGGTTTCAAAAGGGAGCCTTGCTCCTGGGGAGAGAGGGGGAGGAGACAGATGCAACCAGTCACTTCCTTGACTTTCAGGGCAACTGATATAACAAGATGGGAGCACTGCTGCAGAGAATCCCCAAAGCCCCACAGTGAATTGGCTGGGGTCCAGCAGGTTCTTGGCCTCCTGCTTGTGCCCACCTGGGAGGACCCTGCCTCCAAACCAGCCAGCTGTTACCTCCATAGCTGACACAAATTCTTTTTCTTCAAGTAAACTCAGTGACCTCTGGCTCTTAAATCTTTCCAAATGGTCTCCTGCCTTAGCCGGGATCCACCAAGTCCCAGCTCTCCTCACTAAGGACTCCAGGCCAGAACTTCAGGAGTGTAATGAGCCTATGGTTGTCATGGAAACAATGAACTACTGGTCTCCTGGTTTCAAGTCAGTCAGCTCCTCTAGGACAGCAGGCTCACACCCCTGACTGCCAGTGCTCACCACCACAGGGTGACTCATGTCACTGCCAGAGAAAGCCCCCAGCACAGCTGGCCTGGGGGAAAGCCACCAACCACTCCCACTGAAGACAACTGGCCCAGGGGGAGGCGGCCTGCACTGCACCTCACCCTGTGGCAGAGCTGCTCAGCCCCCTGCAACCCTGGCAGATGATTGGGGTGCTTCCACTCAGCCATGAGGTCCGTGCACACACACCAGCCATTTCTGCCCGCACACAGCTAAAGCAGTCGCGAGCTGCTCGCCATGCCCCCCCCGCCGCCCCCCCCCCAAGCATCCAGGGCGTGTCACATGCCCACCTTCACAGCCACCAGAAAGGGGGACCCTGAGCCCGGGCTGGTCGGAGTTCCCAGCTCGCATTCCTCCAGGAGAAACACATCTTCATCCTCCAGAACCTTGTCCAGAAAACCTATTGCCTCCTCTTCCTCTTCCATGGCAGCCGGAGCCGCGGAGGGCAAACAGGAAGCGGGGTCCACGCAGCAGCCACCGCCGGGGAGACAGGGAGGGGAAAAGCGTGCAGGGCAGGCCTAAACCAGCATGCTGGCCTCCCCGGAGTCGGGCCTGGCACCTGGCCACGGGCTCCCGATGAAAGGCTCCATTATGAACCTTTTCCTGCCGCCGCGTCCCAGCCCTCCTGAGCGCGCGCGTCCCCGCCCTGAGAAAGGGGAAGCGGGTCCTGCAGCGCAGCCCCGCGGGCCTGGCTGCCTCCGCGCTGATCGCCGCCGCCGCTGCCGCTCGCGATCCGAGCTGTCAGCGCAGCGAGGCGCGGGCCCGCAGGCCGGGCAGGAGGAGGTGCCCCGCGCCCGCCGCGGCCCAGCCCGCCCGCTCGTCGTGCGCGCTGGCCCGGGCGCAGGCGGGGCCCCGCGCTCCCTGGGCCACCGCTCCGCGGCACCGTCCCGGCGCCCCGCCGCTGCCGCGGGGCCGCAGATCCCGCCCTTTCGGGAGTCCGAGGTTTGCGTTTGCTATTAATACACAGGAAATGCACTTCAAGACTTGTGAGGTGGAGCCGTTCCCTCTCTGTGGTCACCGGGCAAGCAGGCTGGCGGAGGCAGTTGGAGCGCGGAGGAGGGGCCAGGAGGCCGCAGACCGGCCGGGCGCGGGGGGAGGTCTGCTTCCGTGAGACAGGCTTTATTTACGGCCCCTCACCAGGGCCCGGGTGAGCAGGAGCTGGAGCTGGAGCTGGAGCAGGCCGGGGGGGGGGGGGGGGGGGGGGGGGGGGAGGAGCGCGGGAGCAGCTGCCAGCACAGCCTCTAGGCGACTCTAGGAAGAGTAGCCAGGGGTCACCACAAGCAGGAGTCCCCTTCTCATCTCCGCTGCAGGCTTTCACACAGCACCTGGTGAGAAGCCACAGTTTCCATCCCCACCATAGTTGGGGGCACAAGGCTTTGTGCAAAGGTCTGACTGGCTTCCCCACCAGAGAAGGACGTGTCAGTCAGGGTTTGCAGTAGATGGCCACATCTACTGTCAGGTGGCTGCTCAGCCTGGCTATACCACCTTCAAGGAGCTTCTTCCACATTTAAAGGGCAATAGAGGTTTAAAGCTACCCCACCTCCACTTGGTCAGGGGAAGCTAGACATCAGGATTGTTAGGTTAAATCTCTTACTTTTAAAGATTAATTTGCTTATAAAGGAGGAAGAAAGAGATTGAGTCCTGTTCTGGCATCTGCAATACTAACCCAGGGTCTCATGCATGCAAATCCTGTACTCACTGAGTCACCTCCTCAGCTGAACATCTAAAATGATGGTAAATCAAGGCCTGGGAGGTGGTTCAGAGGATAAAGCACTGGATCATCAAGCATGAGACCTCTGAGTTGTATGTGCTCTCTGGCCCTCTCTCTCATAAATAAATATTTTAAAAAATGGCAAATGTGGTGTGTATGTGTGTAACATAATGGTTATGCAAAAAGGCTTTCAAGCCCAAGACTCTGAGGTAGCTGGTTCAGTTCCCTACACTACCATAAGCCAGAGCTGAGTAGTGTTCTGATAAAAAAAAAAAATCAAGTAAATTTCATTAAAAAAATAACACCTGGTCCAGTCCAAACAAAATACATCTGTGTACCTTATTATGCCCAGAGGCGGATTGTTACCTTTTTTCTTGCTGCTGATATCTTGGAGGGAAGGTTGGGAGTTCTGGGAGAGAGTAAGCAGGTTCCATGAAATACCTCTTCTGTCCCATTTCCCTATTGGCTCTGGTATCTTGGAATCAAATTCGGCTTCACACACTATAAACTCAACCCTAATCTTTACCAATCTGTATAACAGATGTCACCAACCAGGTGGCTTCAGGATTCTGGATGGTGAGCCTTGAAGTTCCATCTCTACTCAAGCTAGCCCGCTAATCTTTTACCTAGCCTCCCCCCAACTTTATCTCTAGCCAGAGACCTCCCCCTCATGTTTTCAGCTCAGAAGCTTCTCTCCCAATTCACTGTTGTCAGGGCAAGTCAGTGTGGCTCTTGGTGGCATGAAGTCAGAGAGGCCACCAGACTCCTTATGCACATGTCACACCCCAGGTCACGGGCAACAGGACGTCAAGTCAACTTCTTTGAGCCACCTGCGCTTAACTCCCAAGTCAAATTCTTTGAAATTCATTTGGAAACTGGGGGTTAGCCATGAACCATCCAGTCCCACCCCCTTCCGTGGGGCACCTCAACGGAGAACAGTGCTCTTGGCTGAATCTCCAAGGAGGCTGAAGTGAGAAGGAGTGGAGTAAAGAAAAATGGAGATGATCCTATATTCCAACTCCTCCCACCACCTTCCCCAAGACCGTGGAAGTTCTAGGCCTCAGAGGGGGCTCTGTGCCATTTTGCTAGAGCTAAGGGCCTATCCTCACTGGCCACAGGCTCCACTGCCCTTTCACCACAGCTCAAGCTTACAGGCCTAGGGATTTGAAGGAGGCTCTCTGAGGCCTTGGTGCTCACAAGTCCCATTCAGGGACCTACTCTACCAGGGTTTCTGCCCTCTCTCTCAGACCCTGATTTTTCCATGATCCTGCCCTGGCAGGGTTATAAATAGCCAGGACACAGCTGAAGGACCCTTTCAGCCACAAATCCTCATTTGGTTTGGGAGGGTGAGGCTGTTCCCAGGGCTTGGGAACAACCAGGCCTGGCACTCCCCTGGGTACAAGTGTGCCAGCTCAGGGCTTTGTGCCACAGTTCCTGTCTCCGCCCCATGGTCTCTGAGGGCAAGGCCCGGGCCACTCTCACTGTCCAGACAATCAGGCAGCGGCGGCATGGCTGAAGAATCTAAAACCTCAAGGGCCCCTTCTGTGTCCTTTCCCCATGTGAGGGAGCACGAGGTCCTACTTCTGCTCCAAACCCTGAAACTGACAAAAGCTGCTCCCTGAATATCAGAGGCATCTCCACCCTTACCCAACTCCAGCTGGCTACAAATTCCATGAGTAACCAGAATGCCCTTCCATCTCCATCAGGGACACAGACTCTACTCATAGGTCCTCAGTCCTTCCCTGGAGGGGAAGTGACTCACAAGTCCCATGGTATTCCCTCCCTTCCCTCTAGAGCCAGCCCTGGGTCTGATTTTCTCTTCTCCAGAGAAGCAAACCAGTTCAGGGACCCTACAAAAACCTGACCTCTCCTACTCTTTGGCCTCTGGACTTTGCAAAATCTCTTGGCTCCCATGACCCCACCAGCTAGTTTGAACCGCTCTGATCCTTCTTTTTCTTCTATTTTCTAAATATGGAGCCACCTACCCAGGATCCAGACTCAAGCCTCTCTAGTGTCCATCCATTCTCTCTCTCTCTAAGGATAGACAGCCGGTCATCAACTATGGCTCTGGCATTGTGTTTAGCTCCAAGCTGTCCTGGCAGCTGGACTTGCTCATCTGGAAGTCCCACCTAGTGTCCCTCCACTCCAGATCCAATGGCCCTCTCCCTCCCCCAAACCAGCTTCTTCAATTCTGTTGGTAGCAATGCCAACTTGCGACTCTGTCTTCCCTCAGGCTCCACATCCCTTTTAGCAAAGTCCCTCTGGTTCTTCCTTCTTTTCGTCAGCCAAAGTCCAAACCCTAAAAAGGCTTACGACATCCCATACCTGCAATGATCACAGTAATATTCCACTGGACACTTGATCCTGCCTGTCCATATACCTGTTCATGCTTTTGTTCATCTCCACCCAGAAGGACATAAACATACAAATCTGAAAGACACTGTCCTTGTCACTGGAGTGCTTTCAACCTACAGAAGGTGCTGGGCCCTTGAGCAACACAGTGGGAACAGGACAAGGGCCCTAACCCTGCATGGGAGAGTGCATGGGGCAGCTTATTGAAAAGAGAAAGGCTGTCAAGGCAAAGGGAGGAAGGTCAAAGAGGAAAAGGCTTATAAAGAACCCTGAGAAGCACAGCTGAAAGAACAGAAGAGAAAAGTAGCAGGCAGTGACTTTGGAGAAGTGGGCTGGAGCCTCACCATGGAGGAGTACCAACTTCCCTATGGGCAAGGGGTATAGACTGAGATTTCTGATATTCACCAAACCCACGCTCTCAAAGACACAAACTCACTGGCCTTCTCCACAGTCTTCCAACACATGCTACTTCTCTTACACACTCAGTCAACAAGGATTTATTATTACCTGCTGGGCACAGGCACAGTGATAACATCCAGAACACAGCACAAATGGGACACTATGTTTACCTCCATGGAGCCGATGGTCTCAGGGACACACTGACCACTGGGAGTCAAGGCAGGGCCCAGGGAGGAGTACAATCTCAGAATGATGGGGCTTATTGTTCTAGAAATGATACATGGAAATATTTGTTGTGATTTTAAATGTTCACATCCTCTGACTCAGCAGTTCTCAAGGCATTTTCATGCAAAAGCAATTCTCCAAGGGTACACAGAACTGTGTAAAGCTGTTCATGGCAGACATGTTTAAACCAATTAAAAACTAGAAGTAGCCCTTTTATACCAAGAGGAATGGCTAAATGAATCAGTGCACCATAAAGTAAAACATACAGTCATGAAGAACAAGGCAGATCTTCAATTACTAATATGCAAAATAGCCAAGACTTGTCACATAAAATAATAAAAGTAAACTGCGTAACAATATTAAATAGTATAGGTCCATGCAAGATTAAGTACATACATGTGTATAATATATATTTTTCACATAGAAAAATATACAAACCACTTTTAACAGAATGTGTTCATATATATCTATAAATCTATGTTTGGTGATGTAATCAGGGGAAATAAAGAAGTACAAAGAAGTGTTGTAAGAGCTACAGTTGGGCTCAGTAGAGTGAGATCTAGGGGCACAAGACAGACCTATCAGGCTGGCACTTAGGGGGCAGCTGCTTTGTCATGCCCATGACCCAGGTTCCATCTCAGTCCCCACCAGGCTGGGAGAAGCTTTGGAGCTGTGGTATCTTTCCCTCTCTCTCTCTTCTTTCCTTCCTTTCTTTCTTTATATTTATTTATTTATTTATTTATTTATTTTCCCTTTTGTTGCCCTTGTTTTTTATTGTTGTAGTTACTATTGTTGTTATTGATGTCATTGTTGTTAGATAGGACAGAGAGAAATGGAGAGAGGAGGGGAAGACAGAGAGGGGGAGAGAAAGATAGACACCTGCAGACCTGCTTCACCGCCTGTGAAGCGACCCCCCTGCAGGTGGGGAGCTGGGGGCTCAAACTGGGATCCTTATGCTGGTCCTCGTGCTTCATGCCATGTGCATTTAACCCACTGCACTACCACCCGGCTCCCTCTTTTTTTTCTATCTGAAAAAGTCAACCTAGGCTAGTAAAGCCCCGGTGATGAAACACAAACAAACAAAGCCAGGCATTTCTTTCTCTTAGGTGAGCACTGCTCAGCTCTGGCTTATGGTGGTGCTGGAGACTGAGCCTGAAACTCTAGAATCTCAGGCCTAAAAGTCTTCTTGCATAACAATTAGATTTTCTTCCCAACCCTAACCCAGGCATTTCTGACATAGCAAAGGGGGAGTTATGGATGGTTCTCTGGAAGAGGTAACATTAAAAACTTGACCTAAAAATGAAGAGGGATTATCTATAATAGTGGGACTTGGGAGTCAGGCATCTGTGTTTATTCACTCAACCAATATTTCCAGAGAAGCTGCTATGTCCCAGGCACTGTTGTAGGTGCTGGAGTTTGCCACAAGCAATCATTTTGTTATAGGACTGAAACTGTTCCTGGTGGAGTTCACATTCCTGGTGGCGGGCTGCAAAGCAGGTTGTGGAGGTAGGCAGAGATGAAGTGGTTGGGCAGTCAGGCAAGGTCTTGACAGCGTCACTAAGGATTGATTTTTACCACAAGGAAGAGAGAAGGCACTGAAGGATTTCAAGCAGGGAGTGGTATGATCATTCTCCAATGCATCCCTCCCACTGACATCAGATTCCTCTTTCTACAGCATTGCTCACTCTGTGCCCATCAGGAAGTCACCAAGTCAGCCCAAACAGGGGGGGTCCTTGTTGATGATTTAACCTGATCAAACTACTGACGATATCTTGTTTTTTACTGCTCCCACCCTCACCTCAACACACACCTGAAAGAACCACATATACTCTCACCTCCAGACCTTATCCTTGGCTTGAAGCCCCTTCCTCTCTACTCAAGCCTGGCTTTTCTCAACTTTCTTGGCTAAAGTTCAAGCTCCACCTACAGGTTTTTCTGGAGCTCAGGAGACTCTTGGCCAAAGAGAATTGATCCCAAGATGTTTCTGTCAGAGGTGGGTGGGGTGAGTTACAGCTGCAGATACAATCAGATTCATCAACTCCCTCTGCCCTCCCTTTCTTTGCAACAATGTAAGTCACCACACTTAATAGTCTAATCATATCCCTACCACATTTTTTAGGAGAATAGAACAAATGCTACAAATGTTTATCTGGAACCAGAAAAGACCTAGAATTGCCAAAACAATCTTGAGAAGAAAGAACAGACCCGGAGGCATCACACTCCCAGATCTCAAATTGCACTATAGGGCCATTGTCATCAAAACTGCTTGGTACTGGAACATGAATAGACACACTGACCAGTGGAATAGAACTGAGAGCCCAGAAGTAAGCCCCCACACCTATGGACACCTAATCTTTGACAAAGGTGCCCAGACTATTAAATGGGAAAAGCAGAGTCTCTTCAACAAATGGTGTTGGAAAAAATGGGTTGAAACATGCAGAAGAATGAAACTGAACCACTATATTTCACAAAATACAAAAGTAAATTCCAAGTGGATCAAGGACTTGGATGTTAGACCACAAACTATCAGATACTTAGAGGAAAATATTGGCAGGACTCTTTTCTGCATAAATTTTAAAGACATCTTCAATGAAACAAATCCAATTACAAAGAAGACTAAGGCAAGCATAAACCCATGGGACTACATCCAATTAAAAAGCTTCTGCACAGCAAAAGAAACCACTACCCAAACCAAGAGACCCCTCACAGAATGGGAGAAGATCTTTACATGCCATACATCAGACAAGAGGCTAATAATCAAAATAAATAAGAGCTTGCCAAACTCAATAACAAGAAAACAAATGACCCCATCCAAAAATGGGGAGAGGACATGGACAGAATATTCACCACAGAAGAGACCCAAAAGGCTGAGAAACGCATGAAAAATGCTCCAAGTCTCTGACTGTCAGAGGAATGCAAATAAAGACAACATGAGATACCACTTCACTCCTGTAAGAATGTCATACATCAGAAAATGTAGCAGCAGCAAATGCTGGAGAGGTTGTGGGGTCAAAGGAACCCTCTTGCCCTGCTGGTGGGAATGTCAATTGGTCCAACCTCTGTGGAGAACAGTCTGGGGGACTCTCAGAAGGCTAGAAATGGACCTACCCTATGATCCTGCAATTCCTCTCTTGGGGATATATCCTAAGGAACCCAACATACCCATCCAAAAAGATCTGTGTGCACATATGTTCTTAGCAGCACAATTTGTAATAGCCAAAACCTGGAAGCAACCCATGTGTCCAACAACAGATGAGAGGCTGAGCAAGTTGTGGTATATATACACAATGGAATACTACTCAGCTATAAAAAATGCTGACTTCACTGTTTTCAGCCGTTCTTGGATGGACCTTAAAAAGTCATGTTAAGTGAAATAAGTCAGAAACAGAAGGATGAATGTGGGATGATCTCACGCTCAGGCAGAAGTTGAAAAACAAGATCAGAAGAGAAAACACAAGTAGAGTCAGAACTGGAATTGGTGTATTGCACCAAAGTAAAAGACTCTGGGGTGGGTAGGGGAGAGAATACAGGTCCAAGAAGGATGACAGAGGACCTAGTGGGAGTTGTATTGTTATATGGGAAACTGGGGAATGTCATGCATGTACAAACTATTGTATTTACTGTTGAATGTAAAACATTAATTCCCCAATAAAGAAATTTTTTTTAAAAGTCTAATCATATAAAGTAAATGTTGGATATGAGCCAGAGGGTGGTGCTATTTCCTGGGGAGACAGCATCATGCTGATGCAAAAAGCCTTGTATGCCTGAGGCACCAAAGGCCCCAAGTTCAACCCCCCCCATCCCCCCCACATACAGCAGAATAAACCAGAAATTAGTGCTCTGGTAAAATAAATAAATATATTTTTTTTCTTAAAGTCAACAATTCCCCTGGATTTTGGATTTGAACCTTAGCTCTGCTTCTTGCTAGCTGGGGTGATCTCAGACATGTCATTTACACTCCCTGAACTTCAGTTTTTTCATCTGTAAAATGAGGATAGTTAAGAGTATCAACACTAGAGTTGCAGTAAGGTCTGTTAAACCCTCAGTATGGATTCTTCTTTGGTGGTGGGGTGGGGTGTGGGACAGACATTAGGGTTGCCTTACCTACACCTTTTCCAACCAAGCCAATGTTTACAGAAGACAAGGGATTTCCCATGATAAAGTTGAGTGAAGGGTTCCTATGGATGGACACTGGGCAGATGATGGGGCTCCCAAGGGCTAAAAGTAGCTCACATAGTTCTGCCAGTGAAGGACTAACCTCTGCTTTCAGTCACCAGCCTCAGCTTGACTCCTTCCAAAGACTGGAAACTATCACCCATCCTAGTGCTGCATAATAATTCTTGAAATTCTATTTCAATATTTAATCAAATATATTCTTTTTTTCCCCCAGAGTTGGAACCTTGCAGGATTTCACTGTTTCTGGGCCACTTTTTCATTCAGATTTTCACACACACACACACAGAGAGAGAGAGAGAGAGAGAGAGAGAGAGAGATCACAGCACCGGAGTTTCTGTTAGTATCACAGCAGCTTCCATGAAGTGCTGGGGCTCGAACCAGGGCCATGAGTACAAAAGGCATGCACCCTATCTGGAGCTATCTGACTGGCTTTTGACTCAAATCTTACCTACTGGTAACTCTATCCTCATCCTCTATATTTCCAGGACAACAACAGCAAAACATTTTCTTACATTTTAATTGGGTAATATTTTCACAACAATTAAATGCAGAGCATGTCAAAGGGCACAGAGCACGCAGTCTCTCTCAGGTCAGCCTCAGCAACCTCCCTAGCAGAGGTCCCCTAGGTTGTGGGGCTGTTGGCTTCCTCTTAGCCCTAGGGCCCAGCAACATAGAACTGGTTTCACAGGAGTCACCCATCCAGTCTGGACACCTTGTCTTATCTTCGCTGGAAGGCCCTCACCTGCCTGCCCTGTAAACCTCCTGGAGTCAGTTTTCACTCTCTCAGCCTTTACTGAGCACCTACTTATTTATTTATTTTTTTATCTCACTTAGTAAATGCTAGATGTCCCTGCCCCCACCCATACTCCTAGGCATTCATGTTTCTAACCTCCTTCAAGGTCAGTGGCTCTCAACCAGGGGAGAGTCTGTTTCCCGGAAGAGTGTTTGGATATATTTTTGGTGGTCACTGTCCAGCATTTTGCTCAGCTCCAAGCTGTGTTGTTAGCTAGACTTCCTCATCTGGAAGTTTCCTCCACAATCTCATAATGCCCCATTCCAGATCCAACAATGCTCCCTTAGGGGACTCTGCTGCTAGCATCTAGTGGACAGAGGCCAAGGGAACTGTGGTTAGACACCTGGCAGTGTATAGGTCAGTGGGCAAGGCACTGTATTCTTAAACTAGAGGTAACAAGTTAAACCCCTGGTACTACATGATGCTCTGATTCTCTCAAGTTAATAATAGGGGTGTGGTGTGGCGGGGGTGGGTGATGGCATATCTGATGAGTGCATATGCTATAATGCACAAGGACTTAAGTTCAAGTAACCCCCCCCCACATCCCCACCTGTAGGGGATGCTACAGCAGTGCTGCAGGTGTCTCTCTCCCTCTTCATCTCCCCCTCCCTTCTCAATTTCTGTCTCTATCCAAAATAAATAAATTATAATAAAATTCAAAAAATAAATGAGTCAAAAAGGAGAATAGGTTCACATACTGGGAGAGAATTGAAATAATTTACCACTTTAGGACTGGGTCTTCTGTGGACAACACTAGGCATTTATTTTATTTTATTTTTTTATCTTTTTTTTTTTTGCCTCCAGGGTTATTGCTGGGGCTCAGTGCCTGCACTACAAATTTACTGCTCCTGGAGGCTACTTTTTCCCCTTTTGTTGCTCTTGTTGTTTATCATTGTTGTTACTGTTGTCATTATTGTTATTTCTCTCATTGTTGTATATGACAGAGAGAAATCGAGAGAGGAGGGGAAGGAAGACAGAGAGGAGGAGAGAAAGATAGACACCTGCAGACCTGCTTCACCACCTGTGAAGCAGTCTCCCTGCAGTGGGGAGCTGGGGGCTCGCATCGGGATTCTTATGCCGGTCCTTGCACTTTGCACCATGTGCACTTACCCTGTTGTGCTACCACCCAGCCCCCTTTATTTTATTTTTTACTCCGGAGTACTGCTCAGCTCTGGCTTATGGTGGTGTGGGGCATTAAACCTGTAACTTTTGGGCCTTAGGCATGAGAGTATCTTTGCATAATCATTATGCTATCTACCTCTGCCCAACACTAGGCATTTTCATGACTGTGGTGTTTGTTCTTGAAAGCACCCCTGCTAGACAGAGATCTTCCCCCCCCCCCCATTTTGTTGCCATTGTTGTTGGACAGGACAGAGAGAAATCAAGAGAGGAGGGGAAGACAGAGAGGAGGAGACAAAGATAGACACCTGCAGACCTGCTTCACTGCTTGTGAAGTGACTCCCCCCCCCACCGCAGGTGGGGAGCTGGGGGCTCGAACTGAGATCCTCAGGCCAGTCCTTGTGGTTTGCACCATGTGCGCTTAACCCGCTGGACCACTGCCCAGCCCCCACTAGACAGAGATTTTTATCTTCATATATGTCCAAGGGGACAGACTCTGCAGGTTACCCAAAGTCACAGAGTCACAAAGAGGTAAGACATAGACACTGAGGCACACTTTCTTGGGAGGCAGCGGAAAGCAGAGGTGGCAAGTATTAAGATTCCCCTCCCAATACTGACGAGCCATGGGCCTTTTGGTAGGTTATGTTATCTCTTTGCACTTTAGGCTCGTATTTATTTATTTATTTATTTATTTATTTATTTATTTTCTTTATTGGAGAGATTAATGGTTTACAGTGGACAGTAAAATACAATAGTTTGTACATGTGTAACATTTCTCAGTCTTCCACATAACAAGCTAACCCATTCTAGGTCCTCTGCCATCATGTTCCAGGACTGAACCCGCCCCAGAGTCCTTTACTTTGGTGCAATATTAGGTTCATATTTAAAGAGCACTCTAAGATAGGACTGTTTGCAAGGGCAGTTAGCAAAAGTTAAGGCAGTGTTTCTCTTCTCTCTTCTTCCTGCAATATAGACAGGAGCATGAAGGGTCTGTGTGGCCTTACAGAGAGAAGTAACCCCTTCTTAATCCTGAAGGTGGAAGGCTGGCAGGAGCATGCATGGTCCATGTTAAAGAAAAATGTTTTTTTTTTGGGGGGGTTGGACGGTAGAGCACCATGTTAAGCGCACATAATGCGAAGTGCTAGGACTCGATTTACAAGCGGTGAAGCAGGTGTCTATCTTTCTCTCGTCTTCTCTGTCTTCCCCTCCTCTCTCGATTTCTCTCTGTCCTATCCAACAACAACAACAGCACCACCAACAATAACAGCAACAATAACAACAACGGGGAAAAAACTGGCCGCCAGGAGCAGTGGATTCTTAGTGCAGGCACTGAGCCCCAGCAATAAGGAAAAGAGAGAGAGAGAGAGAGAGAGAGAGGAGAGAGAGAGATGGAAAGATGCTTTGGGTTTCTGATACAGAGGCACTTTGGTCTCACTTGTGTCCACTAGTGGAGAAACTAGGTGAAAGGGATGGAAAGTAAAACCTGTCAGCTGATGGAGAGCACCAAGTCCAGTTGCAGGCCAGCCTCTGCCCCCTGGTGGCTCAGCTCTGTGTGCGCAAATACTTCAAGGCAAAATGAGGATATTCTCAGCGACTGTCACAGCACTTGTTTGAGAGGGGATTTAATACCTGTTGGTGTGATTAAGTGAGTCAGCTTGATCCCTGTCCCATCCTCAGAGACTCCAGTGTCTCAAAGGCAAAGAATGGGCCTAGTCAGGCTTAACCTCATGCCCCCAGTGCCTGGGACTTGCAACAGATGAGCAAGCCTTCAGTTAATAAATTTAACTTTGGAAGCTGCCTTACTGCATGTGGGAAATGCATGCATGAACTAGGATCTCAGCACACTAGCAGGGGGCTGGTGAGTCCAGACAGGATGTGAGAACTCTGGGGAAGCATGTGGCTAGTCAGGGAAGCCAATCTCCCGCCAGGTGTGGGGAAGAGAGGGGAGGCTGGCTATGGAGGTGGTCATAATTAAGAGCACTACTAACTCCCTTCTCAACTCAAAAGGTCAGAGAGCCCACCCCCCACCCTAGCTTCTTCACCTATGGAGGAGCAGGATTTTCCCCCTGGTTGGAGGATTTAGATGACAAGGAGAGTTTTCAGCTCCCACCACAGCTCCTGGAATGTGTAAGTGGCTAATTAATCTCTTTTTGCAGCGGGAACCAAAGAGCCAGAAAGGGAGAAATGAGGTTGACAATTTGAGGAAAACACTCTCCTATTCCCCTATTAGCTCTTGCTGCCACTGTCAGCCAGAAAAGCTTGCAGGGCATAAAACCCATAGACGTCCACAACTGCACACAAACTAGTCCTCCTCCTATGCTGCCTGTTGTCCAAAGGGAGCAGCCTGGGCCAAGAGTTTAGATGCCCCTGACTCTCTGCACCATCTCTGTGTTCACCTAGAAGCAGCTTCCTTATTTTGCAACCTCAAGTGCTAAGCCCCAAACCCACAAAGGGACTAAGGAAGAGAAGGGGGGCACTGATGTGTTTCAGCATCATCCCTCCACACTGCATCTTCTCGGTCATCCCAGCACCACTGGTTCAGTTCCATAAACATCAGGCGGGTAGCCTGAGGTGCTCACAGCAACTGGCAGAGCCATAGAGATGTCCAGGGCATGAGGCTCCCTATCTCACAGGCATAAGTGCCCCAGAAGTAACTAAATGCACACTCCCCAAACACCAAAGGGCTCCCTGTAAGAACCATGTAAGAGGGGCGGCATCTGAGCAGACCAGGCAGCACTGCACAGGTCCCAGCATCACAAAGACCCAAGTTTAAATCTCCAGCTTCATGGTCTTGAGCAAATGACATATCTCAGAAGCTCAGTTCTCAATTGTAAAATAAAGATGACTACTGAACCTACCTTCCAGCATTATGGTGAGCCTTAAATGGGACAACTAGGTACTACAGACAGAATTTTGACATTGAACAATGAATGCCACACTCCAGATCAAATGACCCTTCCTCTGGGGACTCTGTTGCTGGCATCTAGTGGACAGAGGCTAAGGGTACAGAGATTAAACAACTGACAGTGTGCTTGGAGGCCAGCTCATTACAACAAAGAATCACCTGGCCCATCCCAGAAGTCAAACCCTGCTCCTGACACTCTCCAGAACTGGAAGGCAGGCTCTAGACTATATGAAGCGCTCTGCCTAACACTGTCTCATGGTAGCCTAATGACAGATATGTGAGGCAAGGAGGGAGGAGAAGTCTGTGTTTACAGGTGAGCAAACTGAACTCAGAGAGGGTAAGTGGCAGCCTTCAGGTCACAGCTACAATGTGACAGAGCTGAGCCAACAACCAGATCTTCTCTTTGCCTTGTGGCTTCTATAGACTGTGCCTTCCAAGAGGGACACAGGGAGGAACATGTGATCCTACTTGTCAGTTGAGACTGAGAATCCCTGCCCTTCTTTCTCTGGGGGAAATGAGATGCCTTGAACTGAACTGTGTCCTGGCCCTGTGAGAGTGCTGTCCCCAGCTGGAACTGGAGAGCTGAGGGGTGTGCAGGGCAGGGCTTTCGCTTCCCTGTCAGCTGTGTGGGGGCATAACCTCAGAGCAGCAGCAGAGCAAGGCTTCTGGAGATGTGTTGGAGAGTGAAGACTATATCCTATCAATGTTTCAGCAGGGCTATTAGATCTGGTGGGGCCAATCCAAACTCAGGAAAGAGGGTGCTCAAGCATATTCAGGGCTGGAGAAATGGCTGACTGGGTAAGGTGACTTTCTTCTTAAGAAAGCAGATCCAGTACTTGTCCACAAATACTGAACATTTGTTTAACTGGACTCCTGCAAAACTACTGGCACTCTACCCCTCTAAACGTTGGTGAGAAATGCCTTTATGTAAGGGTCCCGGTTCGAGCCTCCAGCTCCCCACCTACAGGGGGGTGTCTACACAGGTGGTGAAGCAGGTCTGCAGGTGTCTATCTTTCTCTCCCCCTCTCTATCATCCCCTCCTCTCTCCATTTCTTTCTGTCCTATGCAACAATGATGACATCAATAACAACAACAATAATAACTACAACAACAATAAAACAACAAGGGCAACAAAAGGAGAAAAAAAACCAAAAAATTAAAAAAAAAGTCTTTATGAGCCCTGCCTTACGCCATGGATTGGGTTCCTATGCTGAACCAAACACAATGCTGTAGGCCTCACCTGAGCTACTGTCAGCTGTTCTCTTGACAGCCCTTCAGGTGGTTAGTCCTACTAAGAGATGGGGATGGGGAAAATGAGGCTCAGAGAGGTTATGACACCCATCCATATCTCACAGCTAAAGAGTAGTAAATGTTCACCTATAAAAATCTTCATTCCAGGGGTCGGGTGGTAGCGCAGCAGGTTAAGCACATGTGAAGCAAAGCGCAAGAACCAGCAGAAGGATCCCGGTTTGAGCCCCTGGTTCCCCACCTGCAGGGGAGTAGCTTCACAGGCAGTGAAGAAGGCCTGCAGGTGTCTATCTTTCTCTCCCCCTCTCTGTCTTCCCCTCCTCTCTCCATTTCTCTCTGTCCTATCCAACTATGAACGACATCAACAATAACAATAATAACCACAACAAGGGCAACAAAAGGGGGGGGAAAATGGCCTCCAGGAGCAGTGGATTCATGGTGCAGGCACTGAGCCCCAGCAATAACCCTGGAGGCAAAAAAAAAACCTTCATTCCATTCTCTGGGTTGCTGGGAGAGTAAGACTGAGATAGCTGACTTTATGTACCCACTAGATTGGGCCATGGGGTCCACTTGGCCAAACATTATTCAAGGTGTGCCTGTGAGGGTGTTTCTAGAAGAGCCTGACATTTGAATTGGTAGGTGGAGTGCATTGTCTTTCCCAATGTGGGTGGGCCACATCTAATCGCTTGAAGACCTGTATCGAACAAAAAGACTACGTGCAAACTCAGCCTGCCTGCTGTTTCGCTGGACACAGACCTGTCCTGCCATCTAACGTCAGCTCTTATTGGTTCTTGAGCCTGCTGGCTTTCAGACTGAGCCTTACACCACTGGCTCACCTAGCCCCTCGGCCCGCAGATTCTCATGGGAGTATATACTAGCTCCCTGATCCACCTTGCTGATGGCAGGTCATGGGACTTCTCGAGCTCCATACTGAGTGAAACAATTAGAACCCTGGACTAATAAAAAATATAAGTTTTGGGTTTCCATGTACATGGTAGCTTCATATTTGGGTGTGGAAGATCCAGTTGCCAGAGGTCAGATATCTGAATATCTCAATCATCTGATTTGGTCCAAAAGTCCCCTCAGTCCCCAAAGCCCTAACAGGAAGCCTGGCAGGGAGGGACCTGCTTGATCCAAAGAGCTGAGCTAAGTAGCAGAAACCTTGGCTATCCACTCTTTTTCACCAAGACAGCCCTGACACAGTCAGGAGGAAGAGGTGTGTCAACTCCCTACTAGTACCCCAAAGCGAACAGCAATACCTGCAATACCCATATCATCCACTAGGTGGGGCAAGTGACACAGTGGAAAGGGCATAAATCCAACTCTAGGAGGGCAGGTAGGGCTGGACTGGGCTGGAATCTTTTGCAAATCTCCCCCCACCCAGGGCAGCCACAAAATAAGGCACAAATAAGTGCTCACTCCAAAGCTCCAGAGCTCCAGGTGGCGCATCTCCCCATTATGCCTATGACCTGTTTTAATGGAGAAAGCACCTGACCATACTTTTCACCGAGGAATCTAAACATCAAAGGTCTAGTCCTCCTGTCAGGTGACTACAGAGGGAAGCAGGGGCAGGGGCCAAGAAGGAAGGCAGAGAAATGCCAAAGGCCCCTGTCTGCAAGCCACTTTGCCTGGCCTCACATTCTCAGCTCGCAGCGTTCCCAGCACTGTTTTGGGACTTACAGTGAACCTGTCTGCACCTGCTCACAGAGAATTAACAACTGGGTCCTCCAGAGGGGCTTCTGAGCCTGATGTGACCACATATTTAAAGACGGAAATGAAGGGCAAGAGCTTTCAGTATGTTGCCCCTGCTGGTCTCAATTTAGGTCCCAGAATACTCTGTTGTATCAATACTGAGAGTCTTACTCTTCATGTCCACAGTGGCTGCCTCTTGCTCTGCCATCCTTCTTAGGATGACAGGGAAACCCATCCCCCTCCCCCAAATATCAACTGTGGGTGGGCTTAAACCTGACTGACACCTTGTCCATGCCTTTCACTCCCCACTGCCCCCCCCCTCCACCATTCCTGTTCAATTTTGCACTGCCTGGCAGCTGATAAGCTCTCCCTGGGCCTCTGTTGCCATGACAACAATGTGGCTTCCCCCAAGTGGGAAGCTAGTTGCCAAGGCCCTTGTTGCCAAAGGCTATAACAGCCACCACGGTGTGTGAAGAGGGGGTGAGAGCTCTGTGAAGGTGGAGGGTGGCCAAGGAGACTGGGGGGGCTGCAGAGGATTATTAAGAAATGGTAGTGTCTAGGCAGTCCCCCTGGCTGGAGAAGGTGAGGGGTGCCAGGCTCCACCCACAGGAGGAGAACGGGCATCTCCCTGACTGTCCCTATGGTGGGGTATTAGAAGGAAGAAACATGCCTTACCCCCCTGATTATACCAAGCACTATCAGTTACTCTAAAGACACACACACACCCTCTCCACCAAAGAAACTGCACTGATTCTTCTCCACAGATGCTGAAAAACAGCCCTAGGACTCTCTGTCTCACTTACTCATGTAGCTCAGAGGCACCTGTGAAAGCGGGACCCAAACAGAGCTGTCCCCGTGGCCAGAAACCACATTAACTGCAAGGACTGCAAACCTCCACACATTGCTACCCTGCCCCCACCACCTGTCTCAGAGCACATACTTAGTATTCCTGCAGAATGCTTCCTGTGGAGCACAGCTCCTGTGTCAGCAAGAGGAGAGACGGACACCAGAGCACAGTCCCTTCCAGACTTAACAACAGAGATGCACAGGCATGAGGGGGGTCCTAGGGGAGCATTACAGAAGCAGCCCATGCACCCCATGGAGCACTGAGGCAGCCTTGGCTTTGTGGAGCTGACACCTGCACTCGACAGCCCACAGGTCACACATGCAGCTGTGTCCCAGCCAGAGCCTGGTGCGAAGAGTAAGGGCCCTTGTTGAGTCCCCATCCTGCTGGAGAGGGCTTGAGAGGGAAAGCTGAAACAGGAGGAGAGAATCCAGGGGGCAGGGGAGCAGATGGTTGAAGAGAAGGCAGGTGCAGGGCCAGTGGGGAGCAGCAGGTAGGGGGAGAGGGGAACCTGTTCTGACAGGGGCCCAGGACTGGAGTGACGAGGGCACCAAGAATAACCAGGTCTGAATGCCCCCAGTCCCTGGTCCCCTCAAGCCCTGTTATGTCCCAGTAGAGCATAACCTATGACACTCATGCCTGCCTGAGCCCCACCCCCTCAATCCCCTTTCACCAAACCCAGAAGGAAAAGCAGGTGCCACTTACCCCAGGTGCCAGTCCTTCAGGTGGGGTGGGAGAGGTGCTGTCCCCACCACCTTGGCTCCGGGCGCTGAGCTGGGGTGACATGGTAGGTGACTCATCAATGTATGGCATGGTCTCCGAGCCCTCGGGGGGCCCCTTCTGCTCCTCATTCCCCTCTCCGTCGTAGTCGTCTGCTCCGTAGCTGAAGTCTGATACAAGAAACAAGAAAGGCCACTGAGAGTCTTCCACCAGGGCTGCCAGGGACTGGTAGCGCAGTGGGCGCCGGCGGCGGCCCCCGGCTGCCATGTCCCCAGCCACACCATCCACAGCTGCCCAGGCCCAGGCAGGGGGCACCCGGCCTCGTGAGGGGCTGGTAACACCAGCAGACAGCAGTTGCTGCAGTTCAGAGGCTGCTGGAAGTCAGGGAGGAGCAGTTCTGCTGTTGCTACCCGTTTAATAGCATGTCAGCTGCGTCTTTCAGGCCGCGGCTGCCTCTGCCTCCTGCCCAATTCCAAGTCTCAAAATTAACGGTGGGAGCAGGAGGCAGGACGCTTCCAACTCTCCTCTCTGAGTCACCATTTTGCTTTTTATAGGGAATAAGGAGGTGGGGGCGGGCCAAGCGATGTCACTTCCTGAGTCCCTCCTCCTTGGGTACCATTTGTACACTGAGTCTGAATGTTCCTGGGGGGTCCAGAGCAGGATTCAGAGTTGGGGTTGAGGGGGCTGCACTTCCCCCCTCCCCAGGAGTCCTATCCCCACAGAACAAGGGCCTGTGCAGGTCGGAGCCCAGGGCTGGCAGCGCGTGGGTGAGAAGGCAGCACCAGCCCTGGCAGGGACACGGGTGAACAGCAGACTGCTCAAAGGCTGTCCCTGATTTCTGTAATTTCAATGTAGGCCTCCTTCTGAGAAGAAGGGAAGAAAAGGCCGTGGGGAAGTTGAAGTTAACCTCCTCTGTGCTGCCAGAGCCACTCTGGAATTCTAGCATACGCCTCCTCTTAGGGACAGCAGGCTGGCTTGGGGGGCACAGGACAGCACCTCAGGAAGGCCCTTGGCCAAGCATTCCCCTGAATGCCCGTCCCCCTCCCCCGCAGCAGGGGTCTCTCCTGAAAATCTATGGAACCTCCCTTTGTCCACACACCCTGCCTGGCCCAGGTCAACTCAATCACCACTGCCTCCAGGATGGCCCCTCTGACCCCAGATAGCAACTCGTATAGCACATGGCCTGGAACCTGGGGTTCCTACTGCCCCTGCCCCTTTGTCCCTGAGACCCTGGGACAAGAGCCAGGTGTCTCAGCCACTGCTGCATGCACAGCGCCCTGGGCCTGACCCGCCACAGACCCTCAGGAAGTGTGTGTGTGGACAGGCTGAGCAAGCAGAGGAATGTTCTGTCTCCCTCAGGTCTGAGGCTTGAGCCAAGTTCTCCACAGGAGCCTTGGCTCCTCCTCCCCTTCCTCCTGTCATCACACATGGCAGACGGCAGCCTGCCACCTGAGAATGGTGTCAACAGGTCACCAGGGCGCAAGGCCACGCCACACTCAGTCCAATCTGGCCCTTTGGCAGCTACCCCCAGCCTCACCGCACCCGCTCTCTCAGCTTCTCTCTCCAGTCCCTGTGCAGATAGGCTGTACCACTGTCAGGGGATGTCAGGGGACTGGAACTGTTACCCACCCCCCTCCCAGGACTGGCATGCATGTGACTAGCCACCAGACCCAGCATACGATTACCAGGGAGTGTACATGCCAAGCACCCAACAGTCTCCACCCCTGCGCCCCTCGGAAGCTGGCAGGGCTGGGAAGAACCGTCTCTGCTATCTCCAGAGAGTGGAGGGTGGGGGGTAGGAGGGAGGGAGAGGAACATCTAGTCTGTGTGAGTCTGACACTGTAAGGGGGCCTGGCTGCTTGGTGAGACCCACTCTGGAGAAGCACAAGGAGGGAATGAGACATCACAGGCCACCTGCCACCTCTGTTCTGGAGGCTCCTGGCTGCCTTGTTAGTCAGTGCCTGGGGTCCAGGGTGGGGAGCAAGTGGGAATGCTCACTCTCAGACATTTCCCAAGGGCTGGGGTAGAAGAGACAAGGAAGGTGGTTTGGTTGGTCTCTACTGCACAGCCTTGAGCTGCCTGTGTCCTGGTGGGGTGAGGCGGGGTGTTGGGGTACTACACCTCCTGCTCCTCTCAACCTTATCATGACCATGAGGTTATTCTTTCAGTCCCATTTACTGGGTCTCAGAGAAGCTTGCATAGAAAGGATTTCAACCTAGACCTGTCTGCCTTCAGATACCACCTTTCTCCTCTGAATCATGAATCTTTCCGAGAAACTTCCTTCTAAAGGTCTCTTTGAACTATGGTTACGGGAAGGGGCACGGTGACTTACATCATGCATGGATGTGAAACTACACCTCTCAGATCTTGTAACTACTGTTAAATCATCAGTAACAAAAAATCATAAAAAAAAAAAAGTCCTCCTGATTAGGGGTGGCTAACCAAGAAGTAGAGGGAGAGTTGTCAGGTCCAAGCAGGGAAAGGCCCAGGAGAGGAACACAGTGCCTCCAGCCTCCAGGATGCCCTATAATGTCCCTGGATACTTTTCCTTTCATTCTTAGCCTTCACAAAACCCTGACAAGCCAATCAGAGGCCTAGGCCAGCCTTACCCAGAAAGGGGATATAGAAAATGATGGGGTCTAAAAACCACTGTTCAGAGTAAGGAGGCTGGCTAAGCCACCTGGGTTTCAGTTTATGAAAGGCCGCATATAGGAAGGCTGAGTGGGCCAGGGATGAGCTGTCTGATCTTGAAAGAGAGAATGCAAAGGAGGTTCCTTTCAGTCAACAGTTGGTCCCCCTCCTAGTAACAAAGAGAAACCTCATTCTGCTTAGAATGGCAGTGTGCCCGGTGGCTAACTAAAAGACTACTTTCCCCGGTGGTGTGGTCCATGTGCTTCAATTATGGCTAATGAGATGTTAAGTGACTATGTGTGGAATTTCTGTTCAAAGAGTTTATTTGAGCTGGAAAGAGGGTGGGGGAATTTAACACTCTGTATCTTGTCAGGGTTTGGGGCACACAGGTGGATGCCTCAATCAACATGCAACACATAGAACACTTCAGATTTGTGTGTTTAGTTAAAGACCCATCTCTAGTTAATGACATGCATGTTGAAGTGAACTGTTCTGATGTCTACATCAGATTCCAAAACAAAACAAGACTGTTTAGAGAGAAGAGGGTTCTCAGAGAGAAGGAGCGGCAAGTCTGAAAAAGTAAACGTGAAATAATGAGAATCAGAGACTCAAGAGTGGGTACATGGGTGCACAACTATTTAGTGCATTATATTTGAAATTTATCATCATGAAAATGATAGGACTAGGGGCCGGGCGATGGCACACCCAGGTGAGCGCACACATTACAGTGCACAAGGACCTGGGTTCAAGCCTCTGATTCTGCCTATAGTGGGGAAGCTACGTAAACGGTGACGCAGTGCTGCAGGCCTTGCCCCCCTTCCTCTCTAGTTTCCTTGTCAACTTCTCCATCTTACTAGATAAGTAAATATTTAAAAAAGAATAAGATAGAACTAGTTGAGTAGGTAGCTCAGTGGTAGAATGCAGGACTTGTAAGCATAAGGCCCTGGGTTTGATCCCCCAGCACCACATATAGTAATACTTTCTAATCAAATAAACACATTTTTGTTTGTTTGTCTATTTGTTTATTTTTACCAGATCACTGCTCAGCTCTGGCTGGCTTATGGTGGTGTGGGGGACTGAACTTGGGACTTTGGAGCCTCAGGTATGAGAGTCTCTTTGCATAACCATTATGCTGTCTAGCCCTGCTCAAACACATTGTTTAATGATGGGGAAAATAGGTGTTCCTCAGGCTTCTGTCACTCCTACTCTACTCCCTCTCCCAAATTTTATTTATACTTCAGGGAGAAGAGGTGAGGGCTGCAGATATACCTCTCTGATTGCTTCTTGAACATCTCCATGCTCAGGAATCTCCATGCTCTCAAATTCAGCCTCTTCCTGAAGCTGATACATCAGATTCCTTCCTTTTCCTGCTCCTCATCTCAGATACCCTGAAAAGCACCAACATCCCCCCACTCCCCACCTCATCCTTACCAGCTTCTGCATGGACCATTCCAACACTCTCCACAGCAGCCAGACTGGAAATCTGACCATGTCTCTCCCCTGCTCAAAACTCAGTATTTCCCCATTCACTGCAAGTGTAGTACCACCCAGCCTCTTCTGCTCAAAGATCTCCAGGGTCTGCACCCTTCTTCAGCATTACAGCCTCATATTCTGCCACTCTACAGCATCAAGCATTTTCAAGGTCCCAGGAGTGTGCTGAATATTTGTACCCATCAAATATGTGTCCAAATCCCAGCCTTGGTGACTGTGACTCTACTTTGAGGAAAAGGACTTTCTGATGTAACTGAGTTAAGGATTTTGAGATGAGATCATCCTAGATTGATGAGTAGGGCCTCAGTCTGACAACATGTTTCATAGGCAATAGGAGGGGAGAGAAGACATACAGAGGAAAGCCAGGGAGAAGACAGATATTGGAGTTATGCTGCCACAGCCATGGAATCCTTGAATCTGTAAGAAGTTGGGAGAGGCAAGGAAGGATTTACCCTCTTTTGGAAGGGAGTGTGTCCCTGCCAACACCTCAGTGCTGGATTTTGTCTCCAGTGTATGAGAAAGTTAATTTTTGTTGGTTTGTGGTAGTTTCTTGAATGTTGCATTAGAGAATGAACCTAGGGTCTTAGGCATGGTGCAATACTGCTGAATGGCCTCCCCAGTCCAACTTTTCATTCTTTATTTTTTGGAAAGAGTGGAGAAGAAACAGAGATACAGAGAGAACAGACACCATAATGGCACCCCACTATCTATGGAGTTCTCCCCTATGTTACCCATAGTGTTCCTACGTGGCACCAGGGCTGAAACCAAGGACCTCATGCATAGTAAGAAATACCATGGTGGTGAAGTAGAAAGCATAATGGTTATGCAAAGAGACTCTCATGCCTGAGGCTCCAAAGTCACAGGTTCAGTTGCTCACAGCCCCATAAACCAGAGTTGATCAGTGTTCTGGTTTAAAAAAAAAAGAAGAAGAAGAAAAGGGAAGGAAATACATTCCTAAGACTCAGGAGGTGGTACAGTGGATAAAGTGGACTCTCAAGTAAGAGGTTCTGAGTTCAATCCCTAGCATCACATATGCCAGAGTTCTTGTTCCTCCTCTGTCTCTCTCTCCCCTCTTCTCTCTCTGTCTCTCTCTCTCATAAGTAAATCAATTCTTAAAAAAGAAAGGAGAACTTAACAACTATAACATCTATGCACCCAATGAGAAGCCATCTAAATACATCAACATCTACTGAAAGAGCTACAGCAATATATTAACAGCAACACAGTCATAGTAGGGGACTTCAACACCCCACTCTCTCAACTTGACAGATCATCCAGGCAGAAAATCAATAAAGACATGAGGGACTAAATGAGGAGATAGATAAACTAGAACTATTGGACATTTTCAGAGTCATTCATCCCAAGAAACTGGAATACACATTTTACTCAAGTCCACATGGGTCATTCTCAAGGATAGACCATATGTTAGGCCACAAAGACAGCATCAGCAAATTCAAGAGCATTGAAATCATCCCAAGCATCTTCTTAGACCACAGTGGAATGAAACTAACATTTAACAATCAACAAAAGATTAGTAATAGTCCCAAAATCAGCAGTACACTACTTAACAACTACTGGGTCAAAGAGGAAATAAAGGAAAAAATCAAAATGTTTCGAGAGTTCAATGAAAATCAAGACACAAGCTATCAAAATATTTGGGACACAGCTAAGGCAGTACTGACAGGGAAGTTCATAGCCATACAATTACACATTAGGAAATAAGAAAAAGTACAAATAAACACCCTGACTGCACATCTTAAAGACCTACAAGAAGAACAAAGGAACCCTAAAGCAACCAGAAGGACAGAAATAACTAAAGTTAGGGCAGAAATCAATAACATTGAAAATAAGAAAACCATACAAAAGATCAACAAAAGTAAATGTTGGTTCTTTGAAAGAGTGAACAAAATCGACAAACCTTTAGCCAGACTCACACACACAAAAAAAAGTACGGAGACCCAAATATATCAGATCATAAATGAAAGAGGAGATATCACAACAGACACTGCAGAAATTCAGCATATCATACGAGGCTTGTATGAACAACTATATGCCAACAAGCTAGAGAACCTGGAAGAAATGAATGATTTCCTAGATACCTACAAACTCCCAAAATTAAGTAAAGAGGAACTAGATAACATGAACAGGCCCATCACAGCTAATGACATTGAAACAGTTATCAAAAACCATCCCAAGAATAAAAGTTTTATTAAATAAAGATGGTTTTACAAATGAATTCTACAAAACCTTCAAAGAAGAACTTATACCTCTACTTTGAAAAGTCTTCCAGAAGTTTGAAGACACTGGAATACTCCCTTCCAGCTTTTATGAAGCCAACATCACTTTGATAGCAAAAGCAGACAAGGACACAACCTAAAAAGAAAACTACAGACCAGTATCTGATGAACATAGATGCTAAAATATTGAACAAAATTCTAGCCAACTGGATACAGCAGTATATTAAAAAGATTGTTCATCATGACCAAGTGGGGTTTATACCAGGGATGCGAAGTTGGTTTAATATACGTAAATCAATCAACGTGATCCACCACATCAACAAAAGCAAGACCAAAACCACATGGTCATATCAATAGATGCAGAGAAAGCCTTTGATAAAATACAACATCCCTTTATGATCAAAACACTACAAAAAATGGGACTAGGTGGAAAATTCCCTCAAGATAGTGGAGTCTATATATAGCAAATATACAGCCAACATCATACTCAACGGTGAAAAACTGGAAGCATTTCCCCTCAGATCAGGTACTAGACAAGGCTGCCCACTATCACCATTTTTATTCAACACAGTGTTGGAAGTTCTTGTCATAGCAATCAGGCAGGAGCAAGGTATTAAAGGGATACAAATTGGAAGAAAAGAAGTCAAACTCTCCCTATTTGCAGATGACATGATAGTATACATGGAAAAACCTAAGGAATCCAGCAAGAAGCTTTTGGAAATCATCAGGCAATACAGTAAGGTGTCAGGCTACAAAATTAACATTCAAAAGTCAGTGGTATTCCTCTATGCAAACACTAAGTTAAAAGTTGAAATCCAGAAATCAATTCCTTTTACTATAGCAACAAAAACAATTAAATATCTAGGAATAAACCTAACCAAAGAAGTGAAAGACTTGTATACCAGAAATTATGAGTCACTACTCAAGGAAATAGAAAAAGACACAAAGAAGTGGAAAGATATTCCATGTTCATGGGTTGGAAGAATTAACATCATCAAAATGAATATACTACCCAGAGCCATCTACAAATTTAATGCTATCCCCATCAAGATCCCAACCACACTTTTTAGGCGAATAGAACAAATGCTACAAACGTTTATCTGGAACCAGAAAAAACCTAGACTTGCCAGAACAATCTTCAGAAGAAAGAACAGACCTGGAAGCATCACACTACCAGATCTTAAATTGTATTACAGGGCCATTGTCAAAAACTGCTTGGTACTGGAACATGAATAGACATACTGACCAGTGGAATAAAATTGAGAGCCCAGAAGTAAGTCCCCACACCAATGGACATCTATTTTTGACAAAGGTGCCCAGACTATTAAATGGGGAAAGCAGAGTCTATTCAACAAATGGTGTTGGAAACAATGGGTTGAAACATGCAGAAGAACCACTATATTTCACCAAATACAAAAGTAAGTTCCAAGTGGATCAAGGACTTGGATGTTAGACCACAAACTATCAGATACTTAGAGGAAAATATTGGCAGAACACTTTTCTGCATGAATTTTAAAGACATCTTCAATGAAACAAATCCAATTACAAAGAAGACTAAGGCAAGCATAAACTCATGGGACTACATCCAATTAAAAAGCTTCTGCACAGCAAAAGAAACCACTACCTAAACCAAGAGACCCCTCACAGAATGGGAGAAGATCTTTACATGCCATACATCAGACAAGAGGCTAATAATCAAAATAAATAAAGAGCTTGCCAAACTCAATAACAAGAAAACAAATGACCCCATCCAAAAATGGGGGGAGGACATGGACAGAATATTCACCACAGAAGAGATCCAAAAGGCTGAGAAACACATGAAAAATGCTCTGAGTCTTTGTAAGAGAAATGCAAATAAAGACAACATGAGATACCACTTCACTCCTGTAAGAATGTCATACATCAGAAAATGTAGCAGCAGCAAATGCTGGAGAGGTTGTGGGGTCAAAGGAACCCTCTTGCCCTGCTGGTGGGAATGTCAATTGGTCCAAACAGTCTGGGGGACTCTCAGAAGGCTAGAAATGAACCTACCCTATGATCCTGCAATTCCTCTCTTGGGGATATATCCTAAGGAACCCAACACACCCATCCAAAAAGATTTGTGTACACATATGTTCTTGGCAGCACAACTTGTAATAGCCAAAACCTGGAAGCAACCCAGGTGTCCAACAACAGATGAGTGGCTGAGCAAGTTGTGGTATATATACACAATGGAATACTACTCAGCTATAAAAAATGGTGACTTAATAGTTTTCAGCTGATCTTGGATGGACCTTGAAAAATTCATGTTAAGTGAAACTAGTCAGAAACAAAAGGATGAATGTGAGACTATGTGATAGTTTGGTAGAGCACAGGGGAGCTCTCCCATCCTTGGATGGAGGTCTGGATAGACACCCCGCTTGTAAGTTTCTCTCGTCATAGAGGTGAGCCAAGAGGGAAAAAATCTCCCAGACTAAGCTTGCCTTGTTAGTCTCTCAAGCCCACAGAGACCTCAACATTTCTCTCCATTAACTGCAGGCCACTGGCTGCCTACTTTAAGATTCACTTACTCAAAGTTCACAGAGGAGAACACACCTTATCACACACTCCTAGCAGTGACCTTTGATGTCCTTAATTTACTTATCTTCTCTCTATCTTGCCTTAACTGGTTCAACCCTTCTCCTCCCCTCAAAGCCTTTGGGTAATTAAATGCCTGCATCAGGAGACTAATTATCTTGACCTTTATGTATCTGCATCAATTCTTGTCATACCAGCCCCCTACCATAGGGGCAAGCCGACCTTTAAGAAACCTGTAATTTCTGACATATTTGAATGTTCCTTGTTTGTTTTTCTATTAAACCTTTGCCCACCTGCTAGTAAACAAGACCTGAAATTAGAGATCCGTCTCCCCCGGTGTCTTTACTTTGTGTAGTCCCTTGCGCGATGTAGTCCCTTGCGCGAGCGAGAAAGAACCGGTCCGTTACCTTTCTCCTGGAGATCACCCCGCCAGAAAGCC
The DNA here is from genome assembly GCF_950295315.1 of Erinaceus europaeus. Lineage (NCBI taxonomy): Eukaryota > Metazoa > Chordata > Mammalia > Eulipotyphla > Erinaceidae > Erinaceus > Erinaceus europaeus. The sequence continues at coordinate 78,461,113 of NC_080173.1, read as the reverse complement.
GACAGATGAATATGGGATGATCTCACTCTCAGGCAGAAGTTGAAAAACAAGATCAGAAGAGAAAACACAAGTAGAACCTCAACTAGAATTGGCGTAGTGCAACATAGTAAAAGACTCTGGTGGCTGGGGGGTGGGGTGGAGAATACAAGTCCAAGAAGGATGACAGAGGACCTAGTGGGGGTTGTACTGTTATATGGAGAACTGAGAAATGTTATGTATGTACAAACTATTGTATTTACTGTCGAATGTAAAACATTAATTCCCCAATAAAGAAATAAAAAAAAAAGAAAGAAAGAAAAAAGGAAATGTGTTCCACCAGGTGAACGATCTCCTGGTCTTCTTAACTTTTCATTAGTCCCATGAAATTAATATATTCTCCAAACACACACTTGACTATTTCCCATTGCTAGGCCTTTGCATAAATGTTGTTCCTATATAAAGAATATCTTTCTATTCATTTGTCATCTGGTGAAGTCCCATTTAGTCTTCAAATCTGCTCACACTCAATCCCTGCAATGAATCTTCTGTTTGCTGAATAATATTAAACTACTTTGCAAACCAATGAGAAGATGACTGCCTCAACTTTCTGAGTATGAGAAATTAACATATGTACATTTTAAAAATTGTTAACCTCGACTATAGTAGAAAAAATACAAACTATTTTCCTTAAAATTTTCTATTAAATCAGCAAAGATAAAAAAAAATAGCCAAATCTGTCAAGAAATAGGCATTCTCAGAAATGTTTGGAAGGTATATACAACTGGCACAATTTTTCCAGATTTGGTAACTGGAATCAAAAGCTTCAGTAATTGGTACAACTTTTAGTCCAACATAATCTAAGACTGCCCTAAAAATTAATTATAAGTGTACTAAAAATAAAGTTACAAGGAGGTTAATCACAGGGCTATTTATGACAGTTAAATATTAAAAAAAAAAAAAAAGCCTGTATGACTAATGACAGTGGACTGACTGGTTCAGTAAATTATTTTATGGCCATGTCTCTAAGATGGATTGTGACATAGCCATAAAAAATTACAGAGGATACACATTTTATCTTATTAAGTGAAAAAAGAAATTGACAACAGTATATGTAGTATAATACTATGTGTGGAAAAAGTTTTAAATGCCTGCATCGCAAAATCTGGGAATTCTGCAAATCTCTTCTCTCTAGGACACCAGCAGGCACTGTATGTCTTTTCCTCAATATTATATTTCCTTCTTCTTTGCTTACTTTACTCTAATTTTATATTAGACAGCAAAGGACCCAGTTCTGGGTAAGATACCCATTTTCTTTGCTGGAGTCTCTGGCACAACCTTTATCTTAGTAATTTAAAAGGTGCCTCAAAAAAAAAGAAAGGTATTTCTTAGGCCTGGAGAGAGAGCTCAGCATTAAAACAGAGGGAACTTGCATGTCTGAGTTCCCAGAAGTTCCAGGTTCAATATTCAGCACTGTCATATACCAGATCTGAGCATTGCTCTGTTCATTGTCATGCTAGCTCCCCCCCATGAAAATAAATAAGATAAATAAATCTTAAAAAATAAAAGGCATTGCTCACCTTGAACTCAGGTGTGACCACACTGTGACCACTGTGACCACACTGCTGTCATGCTATATTTTCTGCCACATTCTTAATTAATGCCCTTATAGTCCAATCAAGGAAGACAGTTTAACAAGCAACAAAACATCCTACATATCATGACAGAAGTAGCCCTCAGGAATTGGGAGACAGAAAGGAGGGAGTGGATAATAGTGAGATGGGAAGGACTGCTGCAAGGGAGGTGGTTTGTTGCCATGGCTCTGAGCAAGAACCCTGAGGCCATATACTTTAGGTTCCCATCTAGACTCACTGCCTCCTAATCTCTCTGTGCTCATAGATGGCCTGACACAGGCCTTTCCTTTTAGGTAGCTATTGGTTACAATCCAGGCTCCATCACTTCTTTGTTTCTCTGTGCTCAGAAGACAGCCTGGGGCAAGACAGTCACTTAGAAAGGTATGCCGGTTGGGAGTCGGGTGGTAGCACAGTGGGTTAAGTGCATGCGCAAGGACGTGCTGCGTTAAGGATCCTGGTCCAGCCCCCGGCTCCCCACCTGCAGGGGGGTTGCTTCACAGGTGGTGAAGCAGGTCTGCAGGTGTCTATCTTTCTCTCCCCCTCTCTGTCTTCCCCTCCTCTCTCCATTACTCTCTGTCCTATCCAACAACGACAATATCAATGATAACAACAATAATAACTATGACCCACATAGTCAACGACTGCCACCTCTCCAGATTCAAAGGAGGTCTCGAAACTTTACATCAGGCTCAACCTGACGCTGTTGACTGGCTACGGAAGAAGGGCAAACGCTAGAAGAAGAACTACAACAATAAAACAACAAGGGCAACAAAAGGGAACAAATACACACACACACACACACACACACACACACATATAAAGGCATGCTGGTGAAATTAATGAATAAACATGGTAGAGGACTTAGGAAGGGACTGGGTGCACAGAGCTGCTTGCAAGGATCCCAACGGGGTCATGCACACACAGCACTCAGCACATAGTAGGCACCCAATAAATCATTCTCTGCTGTTATTAATAATATTAATTGACTCTTGCAAGATGTGTGGGTGCTTGCCAGGAGCATGGGGGGCCGGAAGCAGAGTTCTAGGCAACAGAAGAGGCTTGGCAAAGGCACAAAGTGTGAAACAGCAGGGTCCCTTAAGGGGACTATAAATAGTCATGCCTGGCTAGAACACTGAGTGAGCAGGAGGGTGAGGGGGCAGAAAGTGCTGGGAAGTGTGTGCAGGCCAGCCCCCCGAGGGCCTTACATGTGCTCTCTGTTGCTTGTGACTGTGATGGACAATGGGCTGCCCACTACTTCATTTGGTCCTCAGAGCAACCCTGTGATGGATGGATCTCATGATCCCTGTTGAGCAAAAGGAACCAGACACAGAAGCACACTGAGTCTTCCTTTTGTATGACACTCAAGGACAGCAAAATGAATGGATGGTGACAGAGGCTCACACAGAGGTCCTTGGGCTGGGCTGGGCTGGGCTGGGCTGGGGGAGCCAGAGGCTGTGACTAGGAAAGGGCACCAGGGAACTTACTGGAGTAGTAAAATGTTCTCTGTCCTGATCCGAGTGGTGGTTCACACAAGGAGAACTGGGTAAGTGTTCTCTAAGTTGTATGCTTAAAACTAGGAAACTCAACTGTATTATATTTTGTCTTTATGAGAGAAGGGAAGCAGAACACTGGTCTGCCATTTATGACGTCCAATTTATTGTCTTTCTTGTTTTATTTATTTTTTTCCTCCTCCAGGGTTATTGCTGGGCTCGGTGCCTGCACCATGAATCCACCACATCTGGAGGCTATTTTTCCCCCCTTTTGTTGCCCTTGTTGTAGCTTCGTTGTGGTTATTATTATTGCCCTTGTTGACGCAATTCGTTGTCGGATAGGACAGAGAGAAATGGAGAGAGGAGGGGAAGACAGAGAAGGGGAGAGAAAGATAGACACCTGCAGACCTGCTTCACCGCCTGTGAAGCGACTCCCCTGCAGGTGGGGAGCCGGGGGCTCGAACTGGGATCCTTACGCCGGTCCCTGCGCTTTGTGCCACGTGCGCTTAACCCACTGCACCACCGCCCGACCCCCGTCTTTCTTGTTTTCTATACAATATGGGGAACTGAACCCAGGGCCTCACACACACAAGGTATGTGATCTATTGCTGAGATACCTCTGACTCAACAAAGGTTAAGACAATTTTGTAAAATCAAGTAAGGAGCACCATTCTCATTCTTATGTACAATGGAGGAAAGAAATGAAGGCACTAGGAGTCAAGTCGTGGCTGATAGCTTAATGAATGTTCACTCAAAACCAAACTGAAAATAGGTTTGGCAAAGGCACAAAAGTCTTTGCCTCCTTCTCATCCTCCTCCTCTGTAGTGGCTCTGGGACCTTGTGTATGCACAATCCCATTATTATTATTTATTATTATTATTATTTTACCTCCAGGGTTACTGCTGGAGTTCGGTCCAGCACTACAAATCCACTGCTCTTGGCAACCTTCCCCCCGCCCCCATTTTATTGGATAGGATAGAGAAAAACTGAGAGAAGGGGACCAGGCTGCACCTGGTTAAGCACACACATTATAGTGTGCAAGGGCCCAGGTTCAAGCCCCTGGTCCCCACTGCAGGGAGAAAGCTTCACAAATGGTGAAGCAGGGCTGCAGGTACCTCTCTTTCTCTTTCCCTCTCTATCTTCCCCTCCCCTCTCAATTTCTCTGTCTCTATCCAATAAAAAAAAGACATTATGGAGAATACTTAAATAAAACTGGAAACTACTTTTAAAAAAGAAATTGTGAGAGGAAGGGGAGATAAGCGGAGAGAGAAAGATAGCCACCTGCAGACCTGCTTCACCACTTGTGCAGCGTCCCCTCTGCAGGTGGGAGCCGGGGGCTCAAACTCAGACCCTCGCACTCAGTACTATGTGCACTTAAGCAGGTGTGCCACTGCCGCCCCTCTTCCCCATTTTCACTACTTCCAGGCCAACTTTCTCATTTCTTAAAATTTCAGAGAGGGGGAGAGAGAGGAGAGATAGCACAGCACTGCTCTTATCTCTGGAGCTCCCCTGGTGTCATCCATGGCACTTTCATGTGACTCACAGGCTCAAACCCAGGTCCTCATGCATGGTAAGGCATGTGCTTTACTGGGTAAGCGAGCTATCACCCATCCCCCTTCAGGACTGTTCTGACCCTGTTGGGAAATGGTGAACACATGCTTGACCACTGTTGGCTCATCCACCTGGAGATGCTCAGATCCCCTGACTCCCCCCACCCTCGCATCCATCCCTCTACGACTAAGCTTGGCCTCCCCACAACCCCAGGAAACTGAGACGCTGGCAGACACAACAGCTGGAATCAGTTTTGAGGGTGACAACTCCTTACAGTGACCTTTAACTCCTCACAGCTGAGGAGTGCACAGGGCTAGAAAGCTTGACCTACACCCCTTCCCCCAACCTGGTGGAAACGAACACCCCAAGGAGGACTTGGAGGCCAGAATCTTCTCATCAGACCTGAGCTAGCCCTCCTTAGAGCTGGGGGTGAGGAGGGAAGCTGGTCATATCACCTGTTGGGCCTGGGCCTCTCTGAGCTTCACTCTCTCCTCTGGAGACGGGACTAACAATGCTATGCCACTGGGTAGTTGTGAGAATGGCATTCAATAACATCATATAGGTTAAAGAAGTTGGTATCTGGGGCAGGAGGAACCAGCCACCAACAGAGGTTGGCCAAAAGAACAGGAGAGTGAACTGCATACCTTCAGGGTCCTGTGACTCCTCCTGACCCAAGAGACAGCATGGGAGCCCCTCAGTCAAGGCCTGGTACTAAGGGACAACCTGAGATCAGTGTTTTTCCTGTGATATGTGCCACCTCCTTCTCAACATGCTCCACCTGCTCTCTTACTGATGGGTGAGGAAGCAGGGAGCCAGGACAGCACAAGGGGCAAGCTGGGCTTGGAGAGGCTGTGAAGTGGCTAAGTGGTAGAGTGTATGCCTTGTATGTATGAGGCTCTGGGTTCCACCCTGGCACTGCGCAGGGATGAAGCAGTGCTCCGGTCTTGATTCCTCTCTCTCTTTCTCTCTCTCTTTCTCTCTCATAAAAACACTCTCTGAATTGGGTTCTGGTTCCATCCCCAGTATCATAATCACCAGGTTACTGAGACTTCCAGCACCTCAAGTTTACTCATCTGTAAAGTAGGGGTAACAAACAATGTTTCTACTGCATGAGGTTTGAGGAGGGCTGCAATAAAAGGCAACTGACCCTTGGTAAGCCCTAAATAAACACCAGTCATTATTATTCCTCGCTCTCCTTCCTGCAGTGATATACCCTCAGGGGTTTCCCCAGTTCTTGAAAAACAAAAACAAAGCCAAGCCCTTGGCATCTTACAGCTGGCCTGGCCTGCCTCCACCATTTGACCCAGTTGCTTGTGGGTCAACTTATATTCAATAGGCTGGGTGGTGGCATATCTTGTACAGCACACACATTACAATTCACATGGACCCAGGATCAAAACCTTGGTCTCCTGCAATGGGGAAGCTTTGCAAGCAGTGAAGCAGTGCTGCAGGTGTCTGTCTCCCTCTTTATATGCCCCTCTTGATTTCTCTGTCTCTACTGAATAAATAAATAAGTAATAAAAAAGAGGGGGAAAATTAATTGTATGTCTCGAAGTTTTTCAAAACACAAACTGAATCTTTTTAATATATAGGCTGTGTAATTGATATGCAGACTCTCTCAAAAGCCTAGACCAAGTAGATCAGAAGCAACCAATAGCACAGCTATATACAAGATACTGGGTACTGCACAGCAAACCCTAACAAAAGGACTTTTCAAAGTTAACCCAATTACCAAATAATGTGATGATCACATTAACTATCGATTGTCTTTGTGAACCCTAAGACAGCAGGAACCTCACATCTCCACTATAGAGCCTCTACTTCCCCCAGTCCTGGAACCCTTGGATAGGGCCCACTTTCCCTTATGCCTCTCCCAATCCATATCAAATAATATTGCATCTGCCGATCACAACCTAACCAGCACAATGATTGCCACCTCAACATGCTTCACTTCAGACTGTGTCCAGAGACTTCACGTGTGGAATGACAACCCTTCAGCTTCATTACTCGGGTGAGACCTTTCCTTTCATAGTATACTCTAATTCCATCTCAGGTGGTTCACTTTCTAACAAAGTCCCAAAACCTAGATATACACCAGTTTCTGTGAGAGAGAGCATATGTTCACACGTATCCGTAAACTACTGCAAAATATATACCTGAAAGCAGAAGTACACTAGAGTTTGCAGTGAGTAACCCCCTAACACTTCCTCTCCACTATTCTAAGCTTTGGGTCCATGATTGCTCAACAATTTGTTTGGCTTCGTATGTTAACTCTCTTTTCAGTCACCAGGTTCCAGATGTCATCAGGATGCCGGCCAGGCTTCCCTAGACTGAAGACCCCACCAATGTGTCCTGGAGCTCTGCTTCCCCAGAGACCCACCCTACTAGGGAAAGAGAGAGGCAGACTGGGAGTATGGACCGACCAGTCAATGCCCGTGTTCAGCGGGGAAGCAATTACAGAAGCCAGACCTTCTACTTTCAGCAACCCACAATGACCCTGGGTCCATGCTCCCAGAGGGATAGAGAATGGGAAAGCTATCAGGGGAGGGGATGGGATATGGAGATTGGGTGGTGGGAATTGTGTGGAATTGTGCCCCTCCTACCCTATGGTTTTGTTAATTAATCCTTTCTTAAATAAAAAATAAAAAATATTATTTAAAAAATAAATAAAACACTAGTTCCAACCTTTGACGTACACTGGAACCCCTTGGGGAAGTTTGGAAAACTACTGTCTGACTCCACCCTACAGATCTAGATCATGTAGAATGGGATAAAGGTTGGGCACCTTAGTTGCTAAAACTCCCCAAGTAATTGCAAAGTCAGGTTAGGAACTATCAGTTCTAGACAAGGACCCAGAGGACACAGTCCTGATAGTCAGAAAACTGAACTGGGACACTGCCCCCAGAAGCTATCAGCCTTGTCCTAATAACCTTCCTTACAGGAAGGTTTCTAGTACAAGGCAGTGTTCAAATTAAGTCTAGAGTGGTCCAGGAGGTGGCACAGTGAGTAAAGCATTGGACTCTCAAGCATGAGGTCCCAAGTTCAATCCCTGGCAGTACATGTACCAGAGTGATGTCTGGCTCTTTCTCTCTCCTATCTCTCTCGTTAATAAATAAATAAAATCTTTAAAAAAAATTAAGTCTAGAAAGTTTGCCTAGGAAGAGGCAAAAGAGGCAGACAGAAAGGGTTTACCCCATAGTAAGCCCGGTTCATACTGAGTCCTTAGCTCTGAGCTGCCTCTTGAACCACAGGAAGCCTTCAGAAGGCCTAGAATAGGTCACTGACCCAGCAGAGCAAGAGTGAAGACCAGAAGCTCCTCCTGGCTGTGGGTTCTGGCTCAGCCCCTGCTGCTGGAAAACAGACTCCAGGCCACCCACTGGCGGTGCTGCTTGGCCTCTCTGGTTGCCATGGAGATGGGATCCGCTCCCCACCTCTGTGCTCCCTTGGGAAGGGAGGCAGCAACTGTGGCCACTTGGATAAGTCCAGGGCTCCAGAGCTGAGACAAAGGAATTCTAGGTCTTGGGCAGCAGAAGCCGGGGCAGAAGCAGCAGGTTGCCTTGCTAGCAGGACCTGGCAGTGTGGCTTCACCAGGGTCCTCGCTCTAACAGATGCACAAGAGACGTTGGCTTTTATCTGCACTATTTTTATGGTGTAAACAACAAAACCACAGCCAGGAAGGCCCTCACTTCACCCTCAAATCCTGGGAAGGGGCAAGATTATCAGACCATTTTACACAGGGGGGAACTAAGGTTCACAGAGCTTCAAATTGTTCATGACCACCTGACTAATGAGAAACCTGAGCCACCGCATAAAGCTTGCTTTTTTCACCAAGGCCACTAATTTTTTTAAAAAATTATATTTATTTTCCCTTTTGTTGCCCTTTTTATTGTTGTTGTAGTTATTATTGTTGTTATTGATGTCATCGTTGTTAGATAGGACAGAGAGAAATGGAGAGAGGAGGGGAAGAGGGGGGGAGAGAAAGACACCTGCAGACCTGCTTCACCACCTGTGAAGTGACTCCTCAGCAGGTGGGGAGCCGGGAGCTCTAACCGGGATCCTTACACCAGTCCTTGCCCTTCACGCCACATGCGCTTAACCCACTGTGTGCGCTACCCGCGGACTCCCTTTGTTTGGTTTTTATTGCCACCACGGGTTACTACTAGGGCTCAGTGCCTATACAGTGAATCTACTGCTCCCAGCACCATTCTTTTTTCTTTTTCTTCTTATTTTTAATAGAAGCAGAAAGAAATTGAGATGGGAGGGAGAGCTAGAGACAGGGGGAGGAAAGAGAAACATCTGCAGAACTGCTTCACCATTCATGAAGGACCCCTACAGAGAAGGACCTGGGACTTTAACATGTCAATATCTGTTCTTTACTGGTCCCTCGTTTTGTTTTTTGTACTTTGACATTATCTATCATCAAGGCAGAGGGGCAAAAAATGCATAATTACTTGTAGGGAAGGGCAGTTATATAGCAACTTAATTTGTAGGAATAATGGTGCAGAAAGACCAAGTGATCTTGTCATAGTGGAGGAACACTTATTTATTGTTTAAGCTAGAGATAGCAACTCAGTGAATATTCCCCAAGTTACCTGGTGTTATCATGACAGGAAAGGGGCTTGGCATCTCCAGCTCTGTTCCTAGCACCCCACTCAGTGGGGTACAATGAGTCCTGACTCCCAGGCCAGGAGTCACATGGGTCTGGGCTTTGGTCCCAGCTTTACAAGGTACTTGACAAGTTGCCTATTCTCAGAAGCCTCCACTTCCTCATCTGGACAATGACACAGTTACCCTGCCCATTCCACAGGAAGAGCAGTAAGGGGTACCCAACAAGCAGAATATCTTATTCAGTCTTGAGAAATAGCTCATTAGGTAGTGGACCTACCTTGCTATGTACTTGGCCCAGTTTTGAAGCTCAGCATCTCACAGGAAATGCCTGAGGGGAGCTGAGGGGGAGCTCCAGAGCTGTGGTATCTCTCCATCTCTGTCTTTCTCCCTCTATATGAATGAGAAAATCAGCCCAGGGTGATAAAATCACTCATGCACACATGTCATGGAAACACACACACAGGCATGAGAATATTTTCACAAACAGGAAAGCATTTGATCAATAAGATTAAAAGCTTTTTTTCTTTCTTTACAGAGAAAGTGGAGTTCATTTGCCCTTAGGTATACTCTGGCTTCCCCACTAGGTGGCAGGAGTCTGGCGAGTAAGGATGGCCTTCTTTGATTTCTTTGGGATTTTTTCGTGGCACTCAAGACAGTCTCTACACAAGCAGATGCTCAGTAACCGCCTATGGAGAGTCCACTCCCCTGAGACAGCCCAGAATTTCTCTCCATAACGACCAAGCTCATCGCTTAGTTTCTGGGCCCAGGAGGCCACTCTGACAAGTCCCACAGGAGTTCTGACCCTCATTAGAGTAAACAGCTTTCACTGGCCTCCCGCTTCCCCTCTGAACCATAGAGAAATGATGGTGAGTAATAACTCTGGGCTGAACTGATTTAAGGCCTCCCTCCCTCCCCTCTCTGTGCAGGCAGTAGGGAACACTGCTTGGCTCCACAACAGTAGAAGGGCCATTATGATGGTGACCTTTGAGTCCAGCCCCTTTTCACCTGCCAAAGATGCCTCCTCAGAGCCCCTCTCCCATCTGTAGTTTCATGAGTCCTTGGGGGTATTTATGAAAAATTAAATGGCTCTCAGGATAGCTGAGAGGTTGAAAGGGACTGTTCAGAGAACAAATAAGCACTAACGGTCCTAAGAGGTCAGTGTCAGTCTCACGGTGGCCTTCTTTGTTGGTGGCAGCCAGGATCAGCATCGACCTATCACCCCTGCCTTCCACACTGGGGACCCCCTCCCATCTCATACCAGCCTCCCCCGTCCCTGAAGAAGTCAGCTATAAGATTCCCAGCATTTGAACCTTCACATACACACCCATAGGACACCTTGCACTTCTGCCCGTGCTGCTGGGAGGCCAAACTCACTGCCACTTGGCTCAAGCTGCTGACTCTCCACCCAGAGCCTTGCTAGATCTTCAAAATAATTCTACAGTTGAATGGGAATACAAGATGCTGCCTCAGACTTCATACTCTCTCCCGTCTCAGTTCCAGTGCACCACTGGTTGTGTCTGTTTCAGTCACCCACTGAGACGAGACAGAGGACCTCATTTAGTCAGTGGCCTCTTCCTAAAACACCAGCATTATGGCTGGTAAAATAGCTCACTTGGATAGTGTGCTACTTTGCCATGTATGTGACCCAGGTGGGAGCCCAGCCCCCACTGCACTGAAGGAAGCTTTGGTGCTGTGGTCTCTTTCACTCTTTGTCTCTCTTTCTCTCTATCTAAAACACAACAAAATGCCAAAGTAACAACAAATCCCTCCCAACATTAGACTACAGAGATAGTGTACCCGGTAGGACATGTGCCTTTGAATGCAGGTGGCCCAGGTGTGAGTCCCAGCACTACATGGAAGGTGCGTGGCACTGGGGGAAGTTCCAGTGCTATAGTATCTCACCCTCTCTCTGGGTTTCTCTCACTGTGTATCTGTCCGAATGAAATAGGAGGCCAGAGGGGTAAGTCAGGAATGTGGGAAGCCAAGTCTCTGCAAAAATAAGCAGAGTACCAATATCTCCTCTCTGGAGTAGTACAAAGTCAGGCTGGGGTGAACCGGGAAAGAGCGTGTGTTCCCTCAGTCAGCTCCTTTCTGCTCTTCATTCGTATGAGCTCGAGAGCGAGCGTGTGTGTGTGTGTGTGTGTGTGTGTGTGTGTGTGTGTGTGTGCACGCGCGCACACACACACACACACACACACACACACACACACACACACACACACACACAGTTTTAATAGCTTGGACCTCTGACACACTACTCTGGACAGCCCATGCACTTCCCCACTGGCACCGGTGTCCACACACCTGCCAGCAAGCATAGCCATCACTTGGTGGCAGGGGGTGGTGGTTTTGTTTTCTTGGAATGTGACACGAGAATGCAATGGTGACTGCATGAGATGCTGTGGGTCACATGAGATGCTGTGGGTAAAAGCTCATCCCAGAGCCTGGCACATGAAATCTGATGATGATTCTGCCACTTGTCCTAGAAGGCAATGACACACAAGTCCCCTCAGTGCCCCATCCCCTTTGCCCCAACGTAGACTCCTTAAAGACCGCCTTCCTCCCCAGGAATCAATGTCCATGTGTGGGCAACACTGCTAGTGCTCACCAACTACCTGTTCTCCTTCTGAGCTTAAGAAAGGTGCCCCTTTCCAGCTCCCTTGATTGGTCAGGGCCCTGTGAGCTGATCTGGCCTCCAGGATGTAACAGACAGTATAGCATGTATGTGCAGGGAAAAGAACAGCTTTCCAGGTTCTTCAGCTGTCGTAACCCTGGAGGCCATGGCTTCGGGACAGGGCAGCCTCATGGGCATCAGGTCCCTGAGTGACCATGTGGAGCAGTAGCCCCTTGTCTACCTGCAATGGACCAGGGTGAGTCAGCAAAATACCATGCTCATGTTAAGGTGTTAATGGGAATCTCAAGACTAAGTTGGCTCCACAGCATAACCAACTTACTCAAATATACACCAAACCAATCCATGTAATGTCAGTTGACCTGGCCCATCTCAGAGAAGTCCCACACAAGCTTCTCAAAGTCTGACAGTTCCTTTCTCCAAACACTACCCACAGTGGCCTCATATTGGGCCACAGACACCCTCCTGCATTCAGGAGAGAGTCAAGAACCCTCATGCTCTTCTGGGGACAAAGAAGAAGGAAATCTAGAATATTCTCAAGCCAGTAGGGTGGCCAGGAGCACCAACACTTCTGTGCTTGGTAGAAGCTGGCACCAGAAGCCCAGCTGTCCCCACCAACTTGAGACCTCATCCTTTCTCCCAGGGTTGAGTAAGTGGGTCCAACTCTAACCAAGCCACAATGATACCCTATTGCTGATGTGTCAAGTAAGCTCAAAAGCAAGGTCAAAAGTAGACAAGAAAACACGTACATTCGAAACACATGAAAAAATGCTCCAAGTCTCTGATTGTCAGAGAAATGCAAATCAAGGCAACAATGAGATACCACTTCACTCCTTTGAGAATGTCATACATCAGAAAAGGTAACAGCAGCAAATGCTGGAGAGGGTGTGGGGTCAAAGGAACCCTCTTGCACAGCTGGTTGGAATGTAATTGGTCCAACCTCTGTGGAGAACAGTCTGGGGGACTCTCAGAAGGCTAGAAATGGACCTACCCTATGATCCTGCAATTCCTCTCCTGGGGATATATCCTAAGGAAACCAACATACCCATTCAAAAAGATCTGTGTACACATATGTTCTTGGCAGCACAATTTGTAATAGCCAAAACCTGGAAGCAACCCAGGTGTCCAACAACAGATGAGTGGCTGAGCAAGTTGTGGTCTATATACACAATGGAATACTACTCAGCTGTAAAAAATGGTGACCTCATCGTTTTCAGCTGATCTTGGATGGATCTTGAAAAATTCATGTTGAGTGAAATAAGTCAGAAACAGAAGGATGAATATGGGATGATCTCACTCTCAGGCAGAAGTTGAAAAACAAGATCAGAAGAAAAAAAAAAGTCAAGTAGAACCTGAAATGAAATTCGCATATTGCACCAAAGTAAAAGACTATGGGGTGGATGGGTGGGGAGAATACAGGTCCAAGAAGGATGACAGAGGACCTAGTGGGGGTTGTATTGTTATATGGGAAACTGGGGAATGTTATGCATGTACAAACTATTGTATTTACCGTTGAATGTAAAACGTTAATTCCCCAATAAAGAAATAAAAAAAAGAAAAGAAAACATGTACATTCACTACAGAGCTATTCATGACAGCGAAAGACACAAGCAACTCTAGTGTCCATGAATGAATGAATGAATGAATGAAATGTGATCGACATGCGCAACTCTGAAAAAAGGATGAAGATTCTGCTAGGGTGATCCTTATGCTGAGTGACAAAAGTCAGTCATAGGAAGACAAACAGGGTACAACTTCACTCATTTGAGATACTTAGGGTCAAGTTCATGGAAACAGGAAGTAAATGGGTGTTGCCTGGGGCTGGGGGGAGGAGGGGAGTAGCTGCTGTCTAGTGGGTTCAAAGTTTCGTTTTTGTAATAGGGAGAATGTTTTGGAGAGGGTGATGGTGGTGGCTGCACAAACAGTGTGAACCTCCTTAATGCCACTCAAGAGCATAGTTAAATGATTACAATAGTCAATTTTGTGTTATGTTGTCACAATTTAAAAAAATGTAGAATAAAATGTGACGACAACAACATCACAAAGATAGGGGAGGAGAAACACCAGAGATAGAAACTGTTTCAAGGGGGAGTCGAGTGGTGGCGCAGTGGGTTAAGCACAGGTGGCACAAAGCACAAGGACCGGAATAAGGATCCCAGTTCAAGCCCCCAGCAGGGGAGTCGCTTCACAGGTGGTGAAGCAGGTCTGCAGGTGTCTATCTTTCTCTCCCCCTCTCTGTCTTCCCCTCCTCTCTCCATTTCTCTCTGTCCTATCCAACAATGAATGACATCAATAACAACAATAATGTTAAACAACAAGGGCAACAAAATGGAAAATAAATATTAAAAAATTATTTAAAAAATTGTTTCATGGGGATTAGGGTGGGGGCAAGGGGACTCAATCAGGCCTGGTCCACTCATCTTTCAAAGGGGGCTTCAGAGTCACCTGAGCTACAAGGGCAGGCTCCTCCTCCATAGCTCATTACTGTTTTGCTGCCAGCTACTGGCACATGACAGGCCTGGCTCTATCCTCAGCTGGGGCTGCCAAGTCTTTGTCAATTCCTATTCCAATATTGCTTCCCACACCAGGCAGCACCTGGGCATCCACTCTGGAGTTCACTTGGGGTAGCACGTTAGGGAGAGGCAAAAACACCCCAGGAAGTGTGAATGGAAAGGAAACTCCCCCAGGTCACTAACTGTCCCCAGATCAGCCCCTACCCCACCCCTGTGCCACATCCTAAGGCCTCCACACAGAGCCATACAGCTCTATCCTGCCACCTGGCAGTGTGAGATGCCAGCTGTACCTTCCACAGCAAGGGAGCCTCTTCCAAGAATCAAGCTCAGGACCAGACAGGGTCCAGGGGCTGACAGGCAACAGGGGAGAGGGGGAAGGGAAAGATGCCTCAGCTTGGCCATCATAACAATGGTGGCTAAGGACTGCAGGACAGATAGACAGACAAGCACTAAGACCTGTAGGTTGGCAGGACCTGCCTTCCCCAGGCACCCATTAGCCCAGGTCCCACAAATGAACCCGGGTTATACTCAGACTATCAGTGGGCAGCCAGACTGGTGGGATGAGGCTGGAGTGTCAGGGGCCCAATGTGGATTAGCTCTGCTCCCAGGAGAGCTCCTGGAACTGTCTCTTCTAAGCCTGGCCATATGAGCTGGAAAGAAGAGACAAGGCACAGTCCTCACCCAAACTAGGGTGTGGCGAGTGTCAGAGGACCTGCGGATATGCAGGTGGGCACATCCCAGTCTCCCAGGAGAGAGTTTGCAAGGCTCTAAGCTGGAAGCAAGAGATGAGTCACAAGGTTTGGAGGTCCCCTTGGGGAGTCATGAAAGCACATCACAGTATATGGCGCTCCAGGGCCAGGTTACTGGCATTCAAAGACCGGTTTTAGCTGTGTGACCTTAGGTAACTTGCTTACTACCCTCTCTGTGCCTTAGTTTATTCATTTATAAGATGAAGATGATAATAATCACAATATCTTATATGGTCTTTGTGACAGTTAAATGAGCTAGTTCAAACAAAGGCACTAAAACAGTGCTTGGGGCTGGGGAGGTAACTTAGCCAGTTAGAGCTCAGAATTTGCAAGACTGAGACCTGAAAGGCCCCAGATTCAATCTCTGACATCATCTCATGCCAGAGCTGAGGAATGCTCTTATTTCTCTGTCCAGTATCTGCCACTCTTTCTCTCATAAAAAATTAATAATAATAAGTGGGGGCCGGGTAGTGGTGTACTGGTAGAGTACTTGTTACAAAGTGCAAGTATCTGGGTTCAAGCCCCTGGTCCCCACCCCCAGAGGGGAAGCTTCATAAGTGGTGAAGCAATGCTACAGGTGTCTCTCTTTCTCTTTCCCTCTCTATCTCCTTCTCCCCCATCAATTTCTCTCTGTCCTATCAAATATTAAAAAAAAAAAAAAGGAAAAATAACCAACAGGAATGGTGGATTTGTCATGCATGCACTGAGCCCCAGTGATAACCCTGGTGGCAATATAAATACTTATGATAGGGGGGCAGATTGAACCTGGGACCCCGGAGCCCCAGGCATGAAAATCAATTTCATTACTATTTCTTCCCCCAAGTCCTGACCCTGGAAAGTTGCAACTTGTCAGCTGTCTTCTCAGGGATCAGTAGCACTCCCTACAGTGTGGACAGCACACAGGACACCCACCTGGCAATGATGCTCCCACTTTCCCTGCCTGATCATCCTCCAGCCACTGTACATGCTCTGTGTGAACTCTGAACTCCTTCCTAGGAGCCAGGACCTTCAATAGGGCAGGGCAAGCAATCCAGGCACATGGTGTGAAGCAGCAGCCTCCATTCTCCTACTCCAGAGGTGGCAGAGTGCCCAGTCTCCTTGGAACTACACAGGCAGGAGAGGAAGGACAAAGGGGCACTCACAGACATGGGCACAGTTCTCCCGGGGTCCCTGCAAACACAGGGTGCATGTACCCATGCACAGAAGCTCACAAGTTCAGTTCTGAGTTCTCCTTCCCTCTGCCAATATGTTGGTCCACCACAGGGTGGCCATGCAAGTGAACTCACTATCAATTTCCAGAAGGTTAGAGCACCAACAAGAGAACATCTTGGCTAAGAACCATAGCTTGGGGCCAGACTACTTAGGCTTGAATCACTTAACTGCTTGTGGCTTTGTTTCACTTTTTTTTTTTTTATTGCCATCTGGGTTATCGCTGGGGCTCAGTGCCAGCACTATGAATTCACAACTCCCAGCAGCCACTTTTACCTTTTTACTTTATTTTACTTAATAGGACAGAGAGAAGTTGAGAGGGAAGTGGGTTATAGAGAGGGAGAGAGAAAGATAAGACACCTGTAGACTTGCTTCACTGATCATGGTGCATCCTCCCTGGAAGTGAGGAGTAGGGGCTAGGACCCAGGTCCTTGCGTGGTGTCTTGTGCATGGTAATATGGGTGTGTGCTTAACTGAGTGCACCACCACATGCCTCTGCTCTGTTTCACCTTCAGAAGGGGATAATAGCACCGAAACTCCTGAATTCCTGAAAGAATGAAAATCGGTTAAGTACATTCATAATATCCTCTAAATACTAACATCTGTGACTAATGACTAAGTCTCAGAAGCTCAGCAAGTCAGATCTCATGACTGCCAGGCCCTTGATCTCCTCTGACTCTACATCCTATTCTGGGCCAGTTCACCAAATCCCTCCCTGCTAAGAACTCATTTGACAAGTAGTCCTAGTCCCTAGAAGGCCCAGGCAGAATTCCCAAACTCAGTCTACCTACCGGGTCTTAGCTTTGTCAGCACCCTTTCCTGCTAATACCAACTGCTTTCTGGGATTCCCTCTCCCCACAGGTGACACCATCAATGTTCCACACCTGTCACCCTTTTGGGAATCAGAACCACTCCAGTCAACCAATCCCACATAAAACTCATATGCTCCTCTGGGGAAAGTCTGACACAGCTTTTGCACCAGAAGGTAAATAGTGTGTTTCTTTACTGGACACCCTGAGAATTCCTGATCCCAGGGGCATCTGGAATCCAAAAGAAGATTGGGCATGGACCCAAAGACTGAGGATCAGCTAGGTCTGTGGGCATGTTACTTAAATTCCCTGAGTCTCTAAGTTTGCTTCTCTGCACAACAGAGCTAGTACTGCCTACTCCCTTTGGTGGGAGCCAGGGGCACAATTCAAAGATGAAGCAGTGCATAATGCACTGCCCAGCACACAACAGGTGCTGGGGAGGCTGGAACATAGGCTGTTTACCCTCTTCCTGCCTGTAGGCAAGATGTGGGAGATGAGATCTGAAGCAAGGTACTGAGTTGGTTTGCCAAACAGTCTGTTATCTTTAGCAAGATGAAGAGCTCTGTCAGGTGATTTTAGAAAGAAAATCATGCTGTAGTCTTGGCAGGTTGAATTGGCAGGGGTTCAGAGCAGCCCTCTCTTAGGGCTGACAAGCTGTATCCTAGGCCCATCACTTCCCCCCAAGATCTGGTTTACTTGGTGACATCACCTGCTGGCCCTGGAAATAGCCAAAGGGGTTGAGATCACATACTCAAGCCCGCTGATACCCACACAGCTTTTGGAACAACTGCCCCATCAAGCCCACCTAAGCAGATGGCACATCTCTACATGGAAGGACTGAGAATACAGCCCCACAGGCCATGTGTCTATCACATAATAGCATCACTGGGCGAGAAAACCACACCCTGCGACTCACTCATCCTTCTCACTAGTTTGAAGTCTGGTGGTCACCATAGCAACAGGCTCCCTGTTCCAGCCTGCTGATGCAATTCTCAGGCAGTGAGCAAATTCCAACTCAGTTCTGCTCCTACTTGGAGAGTGGGGAGGTGGCAGGTGAGTGGGGAGAAGGGATGAAGAGGGAAGAGAGGGGCACACACTTCAGAGATCTCTACTCTCCTTCCAGTTCTGCTTTGAGGGCTGAATGGAAGTGACTTTGTCTGTGGATTTCTCTCTAGTGTCCCTGAAAGTGAGGTGTCATGGCACTGGTCATCATTTCTGGAAGACTTATCTCCAAGGCCTTATGTGACTAGGAGATAAAGGAGACAGACTGTGTTCCACAAGTCTCTCTACTGGGCCCTACCCAGCATCCTGAGCCATGACCCAAACAGCTGAGCAACCCTCTCCCTGGCTATCCACAATCCCCAGGCAGCCCAGCCCTTCACAATTCAACAGGTTCCAGTTGACAAGTTTCTGTTCAGACCTGCTCACTACTGTAGTTGTCTTGAAGTGCCCATAAGTCTAAGAGCCTTCTTCCTAAAATTTCCCTGTGAGGCTGCCAAGCCCCATCCTCTTAGCTTTTCACCCAGCTCTGCAAGGGTCTCTGGCTGCTTCAGAGAGTCTTACTCATGAGAGGGACTTGCTATAGGACAATAGTCCCACACTGAAGACATACCAGCTAGGAGCTTCTTAAATCATTCTCTTCAAAAATGTTTTTAAATTTTATTTGATACAACAGAACAAAACTGAGAAGGGAAGGGGAGATAGAGAAAGGGAAAGAGAGATAATTGAAGCACTGCTGAGCACCAGGGGCGTGGACCTGGGTCCCTGAGCATACTAATATGTGTGTTAAACTGGGTGCACTACTACCCAACCTCTTAAACCATCCTTTTAAATTATCCATGTCCCTCATCCTCATCGAGCAAGCACTCAGAAAGGAGGGGGCTCTAGTCACTGACCCACCCCCCCACACACACTATGGACACAGGGGAGGAAGAGGAAGCAAGCTTTGCAAAAGCAACGCCCCTTTATCCTCGCAGAGCCTACCCATGGATGCAGGGCTCTCCCTCCCAATGCTGAGGTCCTGGTGAAGATGCCTCTAGTGCCAGGAATGCTTCCCTCCTGCAGGCCCCGCTCCCTTTTCCAACCCAACAGCCACTTACTGCCCTATGCTCCCTCCTACCTGGCCTGCCTCAAGGCAGCCAACCAATCAGGAGCTGGGCCTTGGCACAAACAGGTTCTGCTCTGGGACCTGGGACCCTGGGCTGGCATGCAGGTGGAGGAAGGGAGAGTACACCGCAGAGGCACCCTCCCCAGGCACCCTCAGGGGCCCTCCTAGCCCTCACACTGCTACATGTGGGAAGTGATGAACTCCAAGGGCCACCTGGGAGATGGTGTTCCACTGTGGGCTGTCCTGGTAATACCTCAGCAGGAGCCCCCAGAACTGCTAAGAGCAGACAGGCAGAGACTGTAAACTGTCAGAGCTGGGAGTGGTTTTCCAGGTACAAGAATCAATGAGGTAGCTTTGGAAGTTCAGAGGTAAATACATCTGTCTACAGTCAACCAGTTTTCAACAAGGATGCCAAGATCATTAAAAGTTCTTTTTTTTTAAATAAATAAACAGTGTAAACATGACTACCATTACATCCACCCACAAAACAATAGAGTTAGATTCTTACATAAAATAGGAATAAAAATTAATCCCAAATGGATCAGAGAACAAAAAATGAAAGACCTAAAATTATAAAAGTCTTCAAAGAGAACATATAGGAAAGCTGGGTAGTGGTGCAGATGGCTTAGTGCACATGGTACCATGCACAAGGACCCCAGTTCAAACCCCCAGGCTACACCTGCAGGGTGGAAACTTCATGAGTGAAGCAATCCTACAGGTCTTTCTCTTCCTCTCTCTCTCCCCCTCTCTACCTCTCTCTCCCCTCTCAATTTCTCTCTGTTCTATCAAATGAAATAAATAAAATTTAAAAAGAAAAACTATTATTAAAAAGAACATAAAGGTAAAGGTTGTGACACAAGATTTAGCAAACAATTCTTAGATATGACACAAAAATCACAGGCAACAATGCAAAACATAGATAAAATGGCTATAGTCAAAATTAAAAAGTTGCAAATCAAGATAGTGAAAAAGAGTGGCCAGGAAGGTGACTCAATGGTAGAGCACAGAATTTGTAGGTATGACATCAATTTCAGATGCTACATGTGTAGGAGTGATGCTCTGGTTCTCGCTTTCTAATTCTCTTTCATTAAATTACTAAGGAAACCTTAATTTTTTTCTTTGCCACCAGGGTTATCTTTTGAGATTAGTGACTGGATGACACTGCTGTACCCAGTACCCCATTTTTTAAAATTTTCTTCCTTTGTGATAGAGAGTGACAGAGATATAGAGAGGAAGAGACAAAGAAGGAGAGACATCTGCAGCACTGCTACACTGCTTGTGAGTGCCTCCCGCACCATAACTGGAGATCGGGGGTTTAAACCCTGGTCTTTGTGAACAGTAACATATGTGCTCTACCAGGAGTGCCAGGCCCTGAATAAGCAAATCTTAAAAATAAAAAGACAGAGGGAGATAGCATAGTGGCTATATAAAACAAAACAAAACAAACAACAATAACAACAACAAAACCAGCTCTCATGCCTGAGGCTCTAAATTCCCAGGTTCAAAACTGCAAGCCATCATAAGCCAGAGCTGAGCAGTGCTCTGATAAAAATAAATAAATGGGGGGGGGCAGCACAGTGGGTTTAGCACACATGTTGCAAAGTGCAAGGACCGGCCTAAGGATTCCAGTTCAAGCCCCCAGCTCCCCACCTGCAGGGGGGGGTTGTCTCACAAGTGGTGAAGCAGGTCTGCAAGTATCTATCTTTCTCTCCTCCTCTCTGTCTTCCCCTCCCCTCTTGATTTCTCTCTGTTCTATCCAACAACAATGATGGCAATGACAACAACAATAATAACAACAACAACAATAAACGATAAACAACAAGGGCAACAAAATGGAAAAAATAGCCTCTGGAAGCAGTGGATCTGTAGTGCAGGCACCAAGCCCCAGCAATAACCCTGGAGGCAAAATAAAGAAAGAAATAAAATAAAGAGAGGGTTGGGCGGTAGCACAGCGGGTTAAGCGCACATGGCACGAAGCATAAGGACTGGCATAAGGATCCTGGTTCGACCCCGGCTCCCCACCTGCAGGGGTGTTGCTTCACAGGCAGTGAAACAGCTCTGCAGGTGTCTATCTTTCTCTCCCCTCTCTGTCTTCCCCTCCTCTCTCCATTTCTCTCTGTCCTATCCAACAATGACGACATCAACAACAACAATAACTACAACGACAATAAAAAACAAGGGCAACAAAAAAAGGGGGAAATAAATAATAAAAAAAATTTTAAGGAAAAGAAAGAAAAACACAATACTCAGAATAGGATATAGCATTGCAAATAATAGGTCTGTAAAGGGACTTGTAGTTAAGCTATGGAAAGAAATCATACAAATCAACAATAAAGGCACATAACACACCTATGTGTGTTTTAAAAAGAAAAAGTAAAAAGTAAGCAAAGGAACTGAACAGACATTTTCCCAAGAAAGATAAAAGCAGCTTTCCTTCAATTCTATCTTCAATTGACAGATAGCTGATGTGCACCTACTATGTGCCAGGCAGGTGGGGTATAGCTGGGAGGCTGAGCAGATTCGTGAGGAATAAAGATGGTAGACAGACCGTAGACATAACCGTGTGCCCACTCACTCAATCCTCATAGTAAGGCAGCCATCATTTGACCGGTGAGGAAACTAAGGCACAGAGAAGTTAAGTAACTAGCCCAGCATCATGAAACTAAGTGAGTGGTGGAGCTGAGATGCACATGCAGAGCAGCTGCCCTAGCATCTGTGTTCTGAACAATTACATAGTATTGAGCTCGATCAAAAGTGATTCATTCATTCTATCAGGGTCCTGAGAAGGCTGGTTGAGGGAGGTGATGGAGAATGGGGGTTTGAAGGTCTTTATGAGACAAGCAAAAAACGGAGATTTGTATAGAAACAGAGACAGGATTGGCCTTGGAGTTTAGCAGAAGGTACATGTGCCAGATGAGGGATGGGGAGAATGGTGTGGCTGCAGAGGCCAGCACAGCCAGGCCACAGAGGCTGTGAAGGTCATACTAGCCAGAGGGAATGCTCCCTTCCGGAAAGCAGTGACAGGCAAGAAAGATGAGAGCAGATCAACTTAGAAGAGTAGATTTGATTTTGACTTGGGGATGCCCTGAGATGGCTGGCAGCTGGCAGCAAAGGAAGACAGGTGGTTGTGGCTGGCCATCTGTAGAGAGCCGGAGAAAGGTGCAGATTCAGGTGCATGTGGTGGGCGGTACTGTGCTGGGCAATGTCCCGCACTGTCCCTATCCTAGCAGCATCCACAATTATGTTAGAGAGAAGAATTGTCTCTAACAGGCAGGGTGGGCAACTGTGGCCATCAAGGGACAGAAGGAAGGTGCTCACTGTGGACACTGTGTGCCTGGATGACCCCCACATTTGAGTCCAACAATGCAATCCTCACTGAGGACAAAGGCGACTGTGGGGACCTCAGTTAAGACATTTGCTTCTTGGGGATGGGGCAGTGGTGCACCTAGCTGTTGCACCTGTTACCTGTGCAAGGGCTCAGGCCGGAGCCCCCACTCCCCACCTCAAGGAGGGTGCTTCATGAGTGGTGAAGCATGTCTACAGGCGTTCTTTCTTTCCCTCTATGCTCCCCCGCACACCAAATTCTCGTTCTGCCCATCAAATAAAACAGGAATGAGAAACAGAAGGTTGCTGGGAGTGGTGACTCAATGTGCAGGTACCAAGCCCCAGAAATAACCATGCAGGCAATAAAATAATGATGATAATAATAATAATAATAATAATACACCCACTTCTCAACCAGTTGTTGAGAACTGATCCTTCACTGAGAAGGAACCTGGAACCAAGTACCTCTTCTTTTCACAAGAGAAAATGGTGGCTTATGAGGAAATGAATCTTTGTGTTAAAAATAAATAAATAAATAAATAAATAAATAAATAATGGGTCAGGCGGTAACGCAGTGGGTTAAGTGCATGTGACACAAAGCACAAGGACTAGAATAAGGATCCCGGTTCGAGTCCCCAGGTCCCCACCTGCAGGGGTGTTGCTTCACAGGCGGTGAAGCAGGTCTGCAGATGTCTCTTTCTCTCCCCCTTTCTGTCTTCCCCTCCTCTTTCCATTTCTCTCTGTCCTATCCAACAATGAATGACATCAACAACAACAATAACTACTACAAGACTACAACAAGGGCAACAAAAAGGGGGAAAAGGGAGTCGGGCGGTAGCGCAGGGGTTAAGCGCATGTGGCGCAAAGCGTAAGGACCAGTGGAAGGATCCCGGTTTGAGCCCTGGCTCCCCACCTGCAGGGGAGTCACTTCACAGGTGGTGAAGCAGGTCTGCAGGTCTTTCTCTCCCCCTCTCTGTCTTCCCCTCCTCTCTCTATTTATCTCTGTCCTATCCAACAACGACAACATCAATAATAACTACAACAATAAAACAACGAGGGCAACAAAAGGAAATAAGGAAAGAAAGAAAAAATAAAAAAAGGGGGGGGAATGGCCTCCAAGAGCAGTGGATTCATGGTGCAGGCACCAAGCCCCAGCAATAACCCTGGAGGCAAATAAATACATAAATAAATAAATAAATGCCAAGGCCAGGTAGTGGCCCACCTGGCAGAGTGCACGTTACCATGTGCAATGACCTGGGCTCATGCCCCAAGTCAGGAGAAGCTTCTTGAGCATGAGAACAGGCTGCAAGGTCTCTTCTCTCTGTCTCTCTTTCCCTTACTCTATTTCTTGTAAACTTTCCTCTCACCCTTTGAGTAATAAAAAGGCTTGAATTCTGACTGGATAACCAGATAGAAGAGGAAGCCAGTTATAATACTAAAAGCTTTATGTGCTTTATAATCCATGGTGAGTTCATTTTCTAGAATAAACAAAGGTACTGGAAGGTGAAATCATTTGCTCAGGCCCATATGGCTAGTTAAGAGTAAGCTGGGATATGAACATCAGCTCTTCAGTCTACTCCCAACTTCACCTGAACACCCCGACCTCTTTCCAATAAAGGCACTGTACATAGAGATACTAACAAAGACGTTGGTAGATTTCACCGATGCACACAATCGCTATCGAACAGGCCATGGCCGGTGCGCCGCTATGTTCCATCACTGGGGAGCCAGAGACGACCTGAACTGCCCCTGCGGCTACAGACAGACTATGACCCACATAGTCAACGACTGCCACCTCTCCAGATTCAAAGGAGGTCTCGAAACTTTACATCAGGCTCAACCTGACACTGTTGACTGGCTACGGAAGAAGGGCAAACGCTAGAAGAAGAACCGATGCACAGCTTGACTCAGTAATAATAACTGCCTGCACTCATGTAATAAATCGACTCATTTTATACTCATACCATCTCCATAAGAAAGGTACTATTTATATTCCTATTTTATAGATAAGGAAATGGAAGGACAGAAAGGTCACGTGTCTTGCTCAAGGTCAGACTGACTGGCCAAGTTTGGACCTCAGGCAACCTGGTTCCAGACATTACCTTCTGTCTCTTGCTGCCTGACTAGAGCTTTAATGACAGTGATGTCACTCTAACCTGCCTGGGAATCTGTTCTCCCAGGTCATATCCCATGACATGCAGTGACTACCAGGGGAAAGTTGCAGCTAGAATGTGACCAACAAGAGGGACAAAAGGAAGGATGAGAGCCATCGGACACAGTGGTCTTCTGCCAACTGAGTGTGTGGACAGTCTGCTGGTAAGAGCAGCAGAACCATGCCCGATGTTTGTTTGCCAAGTGGAGAGCCCCAGTACCAGTAAGCTGGGTGCATGATGGGGTATATTCATTCCAGTGTTATCTCAAACTGCAGGCTGACCCATTAGAAAGGGGGTGATGCAGTCAGCCTAGCAGGTCACTTTTTGGAATGCATTTAGAGAAGCACCTCGCCTGCTAAGGGTGGATACCACCTTGTGAAGCTTGTTTTGGGATGCACCTCTACACACCTGAATATACAGCCCATGTGCTTTGCTATAGCACAAAATGATTTCCTACTATGGCTTTTGTCCAAAAACATAGGAGTATCACTGTCACTACTAAATAAGTTGTAGTTTATTCCTGTAATGAAATTCTGTGCAGCTCTGACAATGAATAATCTAGTGCTATAGGCAAGACAAAGCTCACTACATAATTCTAAGCTGAAAAAGGAAATATACTATAATTCTATTTTTTGCAAATGGCAACCCAAACTGCATAGTTATATTATCTAGGATGGCACACCTACACAGTAAAATTACACAGAAAAGGTGGGCATAGAAAATACAAAATGACGGGGGTTGGGGCGATAGCATAATGGTTATGCAAAAGTACTTTCATCTTCAAGATACCAAAGGTCCCAGGTTCAGTCCCCAGCACTACTATCAGCCAGAGCAGAGCAGAGTTTTGGTAAAACAAAAACAAAACAATCATGAAGTGGACTGGTTATTCTTTTTTTTAAATATTTATTTATTCCCTTTTGTTGCCCTGGTTGTTTTATTGTTTATTGTTGTAGTTATTGTTGTTGTAATTGATGTTGTCGTTAGGTAGGACAGAGAGAAATGGAGAGAGGAGGGGAAGACGGAGGGGGAGAGAAAGATAGACACCTGCAGACCTGCTTCACCGCCTGTGAAGCCACTCCCTTGCAGGAGTGTGGGGAGCTGGGGGCTCAATCAGGATCTTTAAGTCAGTCCTTGCGCTTTGTGCCACCTGCGCTTAACCTGCTGCACTACTGCACGACTCCCATTTACTGGTTATTCTTTACAAAGAATGATGGGAGACAGAGTGTGATGCATTGAATTGTTTCTGCCCCAAAATGAGGGGCAGGGCAGTGTCATACCTAAGAATATATGTTAACATGCAGTAGGATCAGGGTTCAAGCCTCTGGTTCCCATTTGCAGGAGGGAAGCTCTGGAAGTGGTGAAGCAGAGCTGCAGGAGTCTATCTTTCTCTCTCTTTTTATCTCCCATGTCCCTATCAATTTCTGTGTCTATTTTTTAAAAAGTGTGTGGGAGTTGGGCCGTAGCACAGCAGGTTAGGCGCACATGGTGCGAAGTGCAAGGACGGGCGTAAGGATCCTGGTTTGAGTCCCTGGCTCCCCACCTGCAGGGGAGTTGCTTCACAGGTGGTAAAGCAAGTCTGCAGGTGTCTATCTTTCTCTCCTCTCTGTCTTCCCCTCCTCTCTCCATTTCTCTCTGTCCTATCCAACGACAGCAGCAACAACAATAATAATAATAACCACAACAATGATGGAACAACAAAGGCAACAAAAGGAAAAAAATGATCTCCAGGAGCAGTGGATTCCTGGTGCAGGCACTGAGCCCTGGCAATAACCCAGGGGGCAAAAAAAAAGTGTGTGTGTGGGGGGGGAATAGCTTCACTTCTTCTTCTAGCGTTTGCCCTTCTTCCGTAGCCAGTCAACAGCGTTAGGTTGAGCCTGATGTAAAGTTTCGAGACCTCCTTTGAATCTGGAGAGGTGGCAGTTGTTGACTATGTGGGTCATAGTCTGTCTGGAGCCGCAGGGGCAGTTCGGGTCGTCTCTGGCTCCCCAGTGATGGAACATAGCGGCGCACCGGCCATGGCCTGTTCGATAGCGATTGAGGAGGGCCCAATCATAACATGCTAGGTCAAAGCCGGGTTGACGCTTGCAGGGGTCTGTGATGAGGTGTTTGTTTTTTTACCTCAGCTGACTGCCAACTCTGTTTCCAAGAGACTGGAACAAAGAAGTTCAGTGTAGGCATAGGGGACCAGATTGGGTGACGAGACGTCAAGCGTTGGACAGGGTGGGCGAAGATATCCGCGTATATTGTGGGAAATGAACTTAGATGATGCCGCATCCCGACGAATATCTGGCGGGGCGATGTTGCTAAGAACTGGCAGCCATGGAACCGGGGTGGAACGGATGGTTCCAGAAATTATCCTCATGGAGGAATATAATTTGGAATCGACCAAGTGGACATGGGGGCTACAGAACCATACTGGGGCACAGTATTCTGCAGTGGAATAGCATAATGCCAGAGATGATGATCGTAGTGTGGAAGCGCTCGCGCCCCATGAGGAGCTGGCCAGTCTTGCAATGATGTTATTCCTCGCGCCCACCTTTGCTGCAGTTTTTATGAGATGTTCGTGAAATGACAGAGTGCAATCGAGAGTAACGCCAAGATAGACTGGCTGGGCTTCATGCCGGATTCTCGTATCGCCAAGCTGCACATTAAGCTCACGCGAGGCCGAGGCATGGTGAAGATGGAAAACAGATGATACCGTTTTTGCAGTGCTAGGGATTAGTCGCCATTTTTTACAGTAATCAGATATCAGAGACATGTCTTTCGTGAGTGTTTCCTCGAGGATGTCGAACTTGGATGCCTGAGTTGCACAGCAGATGTCATCGGCGTAGATGAACTTCCTTGAAGAAGTTTCTGGGAGGTCATTGATGTAAATATTAAATAGCGTAGGAGCCAGAACAGAGCCCTGGGGGAGGCCACTTGAGACAAGTCTCCATCTGCTAGACTTGTCATCCAGATGCACCCAGAATCTTCTGTTTTGGAGAAGAAATGATATAGTGTTGGCCACCCATGGAGGCAGGCATCTTGAGATCTTGACTAGGAGACCATGGTGCCAAACCGTGTCATAGGCTACTGTGAGATCAACAAAGACAGCACCCGTCTTTAAATTCTTCTGGAATCCATTTTCAATGTAGGTTGAGAGGGCCAGGGCTTGTTCGCAGGTAGATCTTCCTGGGCGGAAACCAGCTTGGGCAGGTGATAGGAATTTCTCTGTAAGATGAGAAATACGTGACAGAAGCAGCCTCTCAAGGAGTTTGTAACACACGGAGAGGAGAGAAATTGGTCTATAGCTGGCGGCCAGTGTTGGGTCTTTCTTTGGTTTCAAAACTGCTATAATCTTCGCACGACGCCAAACTTTGGGCATAGACTCAGATTCCAAGATGTGGGACAGGAATGAAGCGAGCCACTTCTTTGCCACGGGACCCAGGTTAAGAATGAGTTCTGGGGTGATGTTATCATAGCCAGCAGCTGTTCCCGGTTTAACCGCTTCACTGAGTCCTAACAATAACCCTACCCTGGTGGCAATAAAAACAATTTCAGAAGAGGAAGACACTCTCATGCCTGAGGCTTTCATGTCTAAGGCTCCAAAGCCCCAGGTTCAACCCCCTGCACCACCATAAGTCAGAGCTGATCAGTGCTTCAGATAAGAAACAAAACAAAATAAAACAAACAAAAACCCCAGAAGAATAAAGGGGTGAGGGGCTGGCCAGTAGTGCAGCAGATTAAGCACACATAGTACAAAGCGCAAGGACCAGCACAAAGATCCTAGTTGAGACCCCCAGCTCCCACTTGCAGGGTGGGGTCATTTGACAAGTGGTGAAACAGGTCTTCAGGTATCTATCTTCCTCTTACCCTCCCCTCTCAATTTTTCTCTGTTCTATCCAATAGGGGGAAAAATGGCCATCTCTCACCAGACTGCTCTGGTGGGGAAAAAAAAATGGCCGCTAGGAGCAGAAGAAAGGGAGAAATGGCCACCAGGCATGGTAGAATTGTCATGCAGGCACTGAGCCCCAGCAATAACTTTGCTGACAATTAAAAATATATCTATATCTTCTTTATATATCGCCAGTAATTCCGAATGTGACCTAATTTGGAAATATAGCAGGAATCATGCTAAAATGAGGTCATTGGGATGGATCCTGATACACATGACTGGGACTTTTATACAAAGGGGAAATGTGGACACGCACAGGAGAACACCATGTGGAAATGAAGGCAGAGAGCAAGGTAAGGCCTCTAGAAGGCAAGAACACCAAAGGTGGTCAAGAGACTGCTGCCAGAACCTGAGAGAGAGACGTGGATGGAGCAGTTTCTCTCCAGCCTCAAAAGGAACCAACCCTGCTGACACTTGGATCTCAGACTTCTCTGAGATCTATGGTTTCCAGAACTCTGAGACAACACCTCTCTGTTGTTAAATCCCCTAGCCCCTGAGGCTTTGTGTCAGCAAACTAATACAGTAAAGGACACAGCAGCTTCTCAGCACTGACATCAATCTCTTTAGGCTCAATAGAGGGTAAATTTGTCTTCTAAGTTTTATTTTTAATGTATTTATTTATTTATTGTCTAGGGAGAGACATCCAAAGGGAATTAGGGGAGATAGGGAAAGAGAGAGACACCTGCAGACGTGCTTCACCACTTGTGAAGCTATCCCCCTGCAGGTGGGGACAGGGCTGGGAGGGGCGGGGGGACTTAAACTCAGTTTCTTGTGCATGGTAGCTTGTGTTGCACGAGGTGTGCCATGCTCAGCTCCTGTTTTCTTCCTCTCCCTCCTCCCCTTTTTACCTGAGCACTGCTTAGCTCTGGCTTATGGTGATGCTGGTGACTGAACCTGTTTGCTCAAAGCCTCAGGCATGAAAGTCTTTCTGTATAACCATTATGCTATCTCCCCAGTTTGTCTTCTAAGTCTTTAGTAAGCCAAACCAGATGTTTCATGTGCTCTTCCATATTTATTTACTATTCCATATAAAGAACAGAAATTGAAGCCATGTAGGATAGGATAATCCTTATATTTGCCCACTAAGGGTACTAGAGACCCACTGGAGCCTGGGAATGGCTGACTGAGAAGAGCCCAGGTCATCTGCTTCCAGCTCAGTGAAAGTCACCACTGTAGCCACAGTCCTGAAGAGTTCCCAACAGACAGAAGCCTGGAACCCATTCTTTGGTGCCTCAAACCCTAACACAGTCTGGTAAAGCCAAAGGATCCTCCTCTGAAGAATGTTTTGAAATGCATAAAAATAAAATATATAGGATTACAAATTAAATTGGCCATACTGAAATGTTATTCTACTCATGAGATCTCTGCTGAGGTCAAGACAATGAGCTAAGCAGTGCCTACATACACAGTAAACACCCAATAGAAGTCAGCAATGACTAGTATGCTTAGCACTGGTTCACTTCCATGACTTAGGGCCTAGGATAAAGATGCTGAGGAGGGGGAGTCGGGCGGTAGCGCAGCAGGTTAAGCACACGTGGCACAAAGCGCAAGGACTGGCCTAAGGATTCCCGGTTTGAGCCCCCAGCTCCCCGCCTGCAGGGAAGTCGCTTCACAGGCGGTGAAGCAGATCTACAGGTGTCTATCTTTCTCTCCCCCTCTCCCGATTTCTCTGTCCTATCCAACAACAACATCAATAACAATAATAATAACCACAACAATAAAACAACAAGGGCAACAAAAGGGAATAAATAAATATTTTAAAAATCTTAAAAAAAAAAAAGATGCTGAGGAGGGAGGGAGACTCAGGAACCCACAACTTGGAGACAGGCTTCATGGGGGCCACTGAAGGGTTCGGACTCAGTTGAAGGATGGAGAAGGCATGGAGGCCCTGAACTGCATGCCCTCGTGACAGATGATACCTGAGAAAGGAGTGTTATCAGAAAGAGTAGGTCCCTCAGGACCAAGAGGAGAGGGACCCACAGAAGACCTTCCCTGGATAGAGGGCAGATTCCAGACAGAAGCAGAACAACATCAGGGGGTCAGAGCCCTGAGGCCGTGTCTGCAGTGCTTCTGGTCAGGTGTAATGGTGGTGGCAGAAGTGTCTTGGGCAGGCGCTCTTGAACCATTATACAGCTGCATTTAGCCAAGTGTCTGTTTTCCAAATGCACCATCTGGGTGAATTATACCCAGAGTTTATAGAAAACCTAGGATCAAAGATATAATGACTCAAAGAATTAATATTCATACTTAAGTCTAGTAACTTTAAAGAGAACATTTTATTTGGTCATCACTAGGGCTTCACTGTTCCAAGATGACTTTTTCAGAAAGACAAAGACAGACCGACAGACAGATAGACACTCACACACACACACCCGGGGGGGGGGGGTAGAAAGACACCACGACACCCAAGCTTCCCAGTAAGATGGGAGCCCAACTCATGAATATGATAAAGCAGGCATGCTACCCAGGTGAACTATTTTGCCAGTATCCTAAGGAGAACATTTAATCCGGACTAGTAATCATTCACTCACTCACTCACTCACTCACTCACTCACTCACTCACTCACTCACTCACTCATTCATTCTCTCAAGTGTTCACACAGCAATCTCCCAGGGTGAACACTTAGCCTAGGGAGACACCATTACGTGCTGGAGCTGTCCTGTACATGCTAGCCTCCGGGAAATGCTGCTAACAACTGCCTTAGCTGAGAGAAGGAGGCAGGACTCAGTCAGGCCTCACTGCTTCCCAGAGAACTATGCAGACCTTCAACTCAAATGCACCATCTATACAAAGCCTATGGTCTTCAACAAGGCCTCCTACTCAACACCTGTCCTCAACTTTTCAGAAAGCCCCTCCCATGCTGAAATCAGATCTTTATAACTATACAGAGGACATCTGTTAGATTTTGTAACCAGCCTGCACAAAGCTGGCTGGTAGTAATACAACATCCGTTTTTCCTCAGAACCTCAAGCCAGTCCGATGGGGTGCACTTATTCCACTATGGAGAGAGGCTCACTAAGTGGCTTACCTGAGGTCACAGTGACAGTAAGCAGGGGCTCTGGGAGTCAAATCTAGGCTTTCACATTTTTGTGACTTCTTTTTTCCTTTTGCCCACATATTCTTCGGAGGTTAGAGGCTCCCCAGAAGTGAGACTCATTCTGTGGCAGGTACTTCACGACTGTTTATCAGTAATAGCAACTAACTTGTACTCTGTCTGGTAGGAAGTGGCATTACAAATACACACCATTGCCATTTGTCACCTTAGCTGATTTCTGTAAGCGTCCAGGGACTATGTATATTTATAACCCTTATTTTGCAGGTGGTGAAAGATTCAGAGAGAATGACTAGTTCCTGAAGAGTGCCCCTTTATACCCATTTGGACTACTTCTCCATGATATTTTCTGTTCCAGCAGGAAATCAGAGGAAGGAAGGGGCGTGAGGCTGGGATATTCCCACCCAGTGGGCCACCCAGGCTGTATGCTTCCACTAGAGGTTGCAGCTCGGACCAGGATGCCTTTCCCAGGGTCTGTATCTCCAGGTCTAGGACTGTACCTTACCCTACTCACATTTTAGCCATCATTTAAGCTCTCCCCACACTCCTGCCATCTGTTTCCTGCTGGAGCCAAATAAATGCAGTTACAGGTAACCAGGTTGGAAGCTGGCTCCCCTGAGAGATGCACTACACAGTCTCTCTGAACCTGTCAACTAGCACTAACTGAGTAGTCCTTGGGGGCCTGGGAGGAGGGAAGAGAGTAAAGGGAGATGGCAGAGAACTGGAGAAAGCAGGGAAGATAGCAGAGAAAACAGTGAAGCTCTAGGTCTCAGCTGCCTCTTTGAATAAATTGAAGTCGACCTTCAGAAAATAGGGAAAGATCTTAACACTGAGCTGCTGGGGAGGCCTGTGTGGGAAAAGCGGAGGGAGGAGGGGAGAAAGACTTGGAATCGGGGTTTTGGTCCAAGCAGAGCTACCAGAGCTAGCTACCTCCACAAGGACTCTGGAAGTGGATCTCAGCCCACAAGTTGGGGCAGACAGGCACCCTTATAACAATGGGTATCCCACACTGTTATTCTGGGATGGGCTCGGCTAAGGACAGGGGCTTATGATGGTCTTGAGACAGGGAAGCTGTGGTTACGTGATTCTCACTGTCTCAAAGAACCAGTCCAGACACTAGGATCAGGAGGAATCTCAATAGCAAAGCACAGGCTTTGTATCTATGAAGCACTGGGTTTGGACCCTACAGGCTTCCACATCTTCTTTCCCATGTACCCCTCCACTCCCACCCACAGCCACTACTTTAGTACAAGCACCCAGGGCTAACTTGGCTCAAGGCTTTCTTCAAGTTCTGGCTTCCAGTCTGACCTCTGCCAGGAGCACAGTCAGGCTGCATGTCAGATCCTGAGCAACAGAGAAAGAACAGTCAAATAGTGGTGTACACATTTTCTTATCAAGTATTTTTCTAATCCTCAAGTAACTATATGCATTCACTTTATTAAAGGGGGAAAAAACTGATAGAGGATCATGAGGATTCTCAAAGAGAAGGGAAACACCACACTGTGGCACACTTCTTTGTGAATAAATACATCTGGAAAAAAAATGGAGTTGGGGTTTGCAGCTATGGCCCTCAGACAGACCCAGAGCCCAGTGCTCAGTGCTGGTTTCTGGTTATGGACTCTCAGCAAAAACCCAGGGAGGTACTGGGATCTCTTGTACACAGTGACAGGCTGACACCTGGCCAGTGCCTCCAGGACAATCAGGGGTGGGTAGAGTGGGCATTGAGCAGGAAGATATAAACCCAGTGTGATTCCTGCATGTGACTGAACTCTCTCTCCAAGCAAGCATCTCAAGAGAGCTAGGAAGTCACAGTTCCCCCTGAGAGCATGCTATGTAACCATCTGCACACATCCCCGTAGGTTTCCATGTCCTTAACCTCAGAGAAACTTTACACCAGGGAAGATGCAACCTGGTGTCTTGTTTAACAGCAAGAACACATGGGTCAGATTGCTTGGGTCCCTGTCCCAGTAGTAGCTGTGAATTCTTGAGCTAGTTTCATAGCTAATTTATGTATCTGTATTCTCATCTATAAAGTGGAGGGGAGACAAAGGTCTTCCTTGTAAGACTGTTGTGTGAAGAGTGGGGATACTAACATCAAAAACTTAGTACAAAGTAGAAAATGTAGCAAGTATCATTAACTATAAACTATTTTTTGTGTTTTTTTAATAAAAATTCACTTATGAGAGAGAGAACAAGAACTAGAGCATCACTCTGGCACATGTGAAGCCAGGGCTTGAACTTGGGGCCTTAACCACTATGCCACCTCCTGGGCTGTTTTTGTGTTAACTCTAAAAATAATCTCAATGTTTCTTTTCTCTCTCTCTCTCTCTCTCTCTCTCTCTCTCTCTCTCTCTTCTTGTTGTTATCAGGGCTTTACTGTTTCAGGTCAACATTTTCAGGGACAAAATGAGAATCAGAAAAAGGGAGAGAGAGGGAAAGAGCTAAAGCTTCCCCCAGTGCAAGCACCCTCCCAAGCGAGTTATCCTGTTGGACATAATCTCAATGTTTTGGTGACTACTTCACAGATATTTCTTACTGCCTTGACCTCTAAGAGAACAGGGAGGTGGCACCAAGGAGAGAAAAAATAGTGACATGAGCAAGGAACATCATTAGATAGGTTCCTTACTAAGTACAACATACAAAATATTTAATCTGGTAGTAGGGACAGTAGATAAAATACAAGACATTCAGTAAAATTTGAACTTTAGCTAAGTATCAAAGACATTTTTTTGTATAAATATTTCCCCAAATATTATATGGGATATAGTCATCCTAAAAATATTAAAAATAATGTGTGGTCTAAAACTCAAATTTAACAGGGAACCCTATATTATTATTTGCTAAAGTACCTGACTACCTGATGTGAGATGATTGTTGTTCCCATTTTGTAGGTGAGAAATATGACACCAAACAGGATAAGTAAAGGAAGGGGACTGTCCAAACAAGCAGCAAAAGGTTTCTGTTAGTGTGCTGCCTAAACCCTCCCACCTCCCCCTCCCCCTTCCCACAAGGACTCAGGGGCAAGGACATGGCTCAGCAATAGAGAGTATCTAACATACATCAAGTTCTGGGTTCAACTCCCATCACTACATGAAAGACAAAACAAAAGTGAAGCCACAAATACTCACTCCCTCTTCTCTCTCTCTCTCTCTCTCTCCATATATATATAGCCAAGGAATTAGTTCTGTGGTAGAGCACATGTGCAAAACATTAAAAAAAGAAGGGGCACAGGCCTACAGTCAGAGAAACTAAGACATCAATTATTGACCCACACACAATCTAAGAACAATTCTCAGTCCCTATATGAGAAGTTTTCATGTAAGAATAGTCTTTTTTGGGAGTTGGATGGTAGCATAGCAGGTTAAGTGCAGGTGGTGCAAAGCACAAGGACTGGCATAAGGATCCTGGTTTGAGCCCCAGTTCCCCACCTGCAGGGGAGTCGCCTCACAGGCGGTGAAGCAGGTCTGCAGGTGTCTTTCTCTCCCCCTCTCTGTCTTCCCCTCCTCTCTCCAGTTCTCTCTGTCCTATCCAACAACAGCAATATCAATAACAACAAAAATAATAGCCACAATAAAAAAACAAGGGCAACAAAAGGGAATAAATAAATAAAAATAAAAAAAGAATAGTCTCTTTGTTTTTAGGAAGAACCATTTTTCCCCAAAAGAGGGGGGAGTTATTGCCTGCCTCCCATAACCAGTATATTGGGGAGCCTTCCTGTGGAAGAGTTTGGAAAGGTGGCCAGTGGGCTGGATGTTGGCAGGATAGGAGCTACAGTTAGCCAGGGTGGCACCCACAGCCCTTCTAGGAGTTGTACCTTCCTGGGGCTGGAACCGGGAGGCAAAAAAATTCAGGGGAAAAGCTCAGGAAGCAACAGAGGAAAAGCCTCCGGAAGCGCTGAAATAGCTCCAGAGCCCAGAGAGAAAGCAAAGTGAAAGCAGAGGCCAGGCTGGTCTCTCAAAATACACGGCACCACCCTAGTGCCCCCAAAGTCCCAGCCCAGGTCACAAGGTCCCCTCCTCAGAGGGAATGACTCCACAGAGAGCCCAGCAGGGTTCCCCATTTCTACTCTCCCCTGATTCCAAGGTGGGGTCTCACTTCAGTCATTCTCAGCTCTATTTTTACTCAGAGGTGGCAAGAAACACAAACTTTCAAAGCAGGACAATTAAGTCACTGATTTCCACACCTCTACAAGGCCAGGGACCACAGCTGACCTTTGCCTGGAACAGGGACAGGCCCCCAAAGGATTCTCTCTAGGTCTAGAGGCCCTGTGACTTCACAAGGAAGTGACATTTGGCCTCATCCTCACCTGCCAAGAAAGATCAAAGGATATTCTTTGGTCTGGGCAAAGGAACATATGCACAGGACACCAAACTGGGGCTCACGGTGATGTGTCTGGGAACCAGGATGGAGTCAGAGTGACTGGAGTATGAGAAGGAGCCCCAGAATGTGAGAATGGAGATGGGTTAGAAAAGCCTCCCACCTCAGGGGCCGGGCGGTAGCAGAGCATGTTAAGCGCACATAGCGCAAAGCGCAAGGACTGGCATTAAGGATCCCGGTTAGAGCCCCCAGCTCCCTACTTGCTGGGGGGGGGGTCTCTTCACAAGTGGTGAAGTAGGTCTGCAGGTGTCTTATCTGTCTCTCCCCTTCTCTATTTTCCCCTCCACTCTCGGTTTCTCTCTGTCCTATCCAACAACAGCTATAACAACAATAACAATAAAAACAACAACAAGGGCAACAAAAATGGGAAAAATGGCCTCCTGGAGCAGTGGACTTGTGGTGCAGGCACCAAGCTCCAGCAATAACCCTGGAGGCAAAAAAAAAAAGAAAATAAAAGAAAAGAAAAGACCTGCCATCCCCTGCTATGCTAAGGAGTAAAGACTTTGTCCAGTGGGAAGAAGGGAGCTGGAAAGATGGCAGTGAGTAGCACAATCTGGCCCTCCAAGATGTTTTGGAGGCATTTGGGGACTTATTATTTTTTTAATTCTATTATCTTTATTTATTTATTGAACAGAGACCGTTAGAAATCAAGAGGGAAGGGAGGGATAGAGAGGATGAGAGACAGAGAGACACCTACAGCACTGCTTCACCACTTGTGAAACTTTCCCCCTGCAGGTGGGGACTGAGGGCTTGATCCTGGGTCCTTGCACATTGTAACATGTGTGCTCAACCAGATGTGCCACCACCCGGCCTCAAGGGAGTTATTTTAAATGGCAAATCAGAGGACTGTCCCAGACCTACAGGATCAGAATCTACATGGTCACAAGATGCCCTAGGCAGTTAATATGTCCTGGACTAGGTGAGGTCCTGAGTGACAACCAAAGCACAGGAAGGGTCACTGGGTTGATTTCCAATATCTGAAACGTTTCTGATTGCCCTCCTGCCCTCCACACACCCAGCTCTACCTCCTCCTTGCTTCCTCCCTGCACTGTGATTCCCTTCAGCAGCACCTGGGCTAGCATAACAAACATCATCCTCCCTAACCATCCACCATGCAGAGACTCCTTTTCTTCATATCCCCTCAGGCACTCATGCAGCCTAGTCTAAGATTCCAGAAGCTCAGTATAGTAGGAAGGAGAAGTTCACTGTGGTTAAGTGTCAGTCCCCAGATCAGACTGGGTGGGCATGTTGAGGAGCTCTGCAAATACACAGAGGCCCAGGCCTTACCCCCAGGTTCCCATTCAGAGCTCCTGGCATCAGGCATCTCTGGGAAAGAACCCAGGCTGGGGTATCTACCAGATCTGTCCTTTTAAGGCTATGTGAACTTAGGAAAACTGCTTAATCTCTCTAGAATCTTGGGAAAAACATTTCCTCATCCATAGAGCAGAATGAAAAAAAAAAAATAATTGGAACCTGGGAGGTGGGGAGGAAGGACTGAAGATTAAATGGGTCATTGTTTACAAAGTGCTTAAGGACAGAGTCTGGCACCCTATAAATGGCAGCCTTTGTTATTTTTCATGCCTTTAAGGAGTTTAGAGTCTGGCAGAAAAGAAGTGACAACCTGCAAGAAACCCGATATAGGTAAACACTGTAAAACAAGAGATAAGAAAGTACTTATGTTGTGCCTCAGAATGTTGGACCCACAGGAATGGAAGACTTGTTGAAGGCGGTGGTAGCTGAACTAAGGCTGGAAGCTTAGAAACACACAAGTTAATTTTGGAAGTCTTGAAATACACCTAAAATAGACTTCCTAGTCTCGTATAACATAAAAACCCCAAACCTCAACTGCTACATTCTTACCTCTAGGCTCCTGGTTATTAAGCAGTTTGTTCTGCTTTGTATTTTACTGCTTTTCAGCCACCAAGTTACAGATGCTACTCTGACGCCAACCTGACTTCCCTGGGCAGATGACCTCACCAATGTGTCCTGGAACCTCACCTCTCCAGAGCCCTCCCCCACTAGGGAAAGACAGACACAGGCTGGTGAGATGGATTGACCTGCCAATGTCCATGTCCAATGCAGAAGTAATTACAGAAGCCAGACCTTCCACCTTCTGTATCCCATAAAGATCTTTAGTCCATACTCCCAGAGGGATAAAGAATAGGGAAGCTACCAATGGAGGGGATGGAATATAACATTCTGGTGGTGGGAACTGTAGGGAATTGTGCCCCTCTTATCCCACAATCTTAATGATTAAATCACTAATAAAATTTTTAAAGTAATTTTGGGATGATGAAAGATTTTACTGGTTAGAGTGGGGGTGCTGGGATACTAGGATATCCAAACAGGGACTCTGGAAGGCTATTTGGATTTGGAATGATGAGAAATAAAATGCCCCACTGAAGGTTTCTGATATTTTCTTTCTTTTCTTTTTCTTTTCTTTCTTTCTTTCTTTCTTTTTTTTTTTTTTTTTTTTTTTGCCACCAGGGTTATTTCTGGGGCTCAGTGCCTGCATGATGAATCCACTGCTGTTCCCAGAAGCCATTTTCCCCCTTCTTTTAATTTGATAATACAGAGAGAAATTGAGAGAGGAAAGGGAGACAGACAGGGAGAGAGAGACATGCCATCTTGTTTCACCAATGTGAAGCTTCCCCCTGCAGGTAGAGACTGGGTACTTAAGTCCTACTGAAGGTTTCAGGTTAGAAAAGTTGGTGGGGGCTTACTGTACCCCTAGCCGCCTGGCAAGGGAATGCTACTCAAGCCATGGAGGAGGCTTCAGGCCCTGGCACCAGGGTTCCCAGGCTGGAAACTGCTCTTTTAACATCAAATATGCAAACATCCTTCCTTTCTAAGAAGGAGACAGAAATCAGTCACCATTTTTTAAAATATAGACACAGAAAAGGCAGAGAGGTAGAGAGAGACCACAGCACAGCACTGAAGCTTCCTTCAGTGTGATGGCAGCCTGGGTTGCTCACACGGCAAATCAGTGCACTAGCTAAGTGAGCTGTTTTGTTGTCCCACCCTTTTTGATCTCTTAAGGTATCTCACCCAAAGATGGCACAGGGTGTCCAATGACTCATCCAGGTAAGCACAACTCAGGCCTTCCAAGGGGAGAACATTTGGTCAGACCCCATACTAGCCAGCAAAATGTTTGACAGCCTAAATCAAGGGAAAATGGCCCTTTCACACGACAGGGTGTCATGCCAGCTGGTCTCCCATTAACCTTCTCAATGATGCATTAGAAAATTAACAGCCAAGGCGTTCTGCTCCATTAACACAAACATTGGCCCTTGGGGAAAATAGAGACTAGGGAGGGTATGAGTTTTGTCTAGATGGATGCACACAGAAAGGCATAGTGCAGAGGAGTCCTGGTGTGTCCCCCACACCAGAAGTCACCAATGAGCCCTATCACAATGGCCTCTTCCTATGCTCATCACTAAAATGAGGAGAACAGGGCACCAAAGTAAAGCCCTGTGGTGAGGGGTAGACATGCAGCTTCCTGGGCCAGTGGGGGTGGGAGTGGGTGGGAGGGATGGGTCACAGTCTTTTGGTGGTGGGAATGGTGTTTATGTACACTCCTAGTAAAATGTAGTCATATACATCACTAGTTAATTAATACGAGAGGGGGAAAATTAATTGTATGTCTCGAAGTTTTTCAAAACACAAACTGAATCTTTTTAACATATAGGCTGTGTAATTGATATGCGGACTCTCTCAAAAGCCTAGACCAAGTAGATCAGAAGCAACCAATAGCACAGCTATATACAAGATACTGGGTACTGCACAGCAAACCCTAACAAAAGGACTTTTCAAAGTTAACCCAATTACCAAATAATGTGATGATCACATTAACTATCGATTGTCTTTGTGAACCCTAAGACAGCAGGAACCTCACATCTCCACTATAGAGCCTCTACTTCCCCCAGTCCTGGAACCCTTGGATAGGGCCCACTTTCCCTTATGCCTCTCCCAATCCATATCAAATAATATTGCATCTGCCGATCACAACCTAACCAACACAATGATTGCCACCTCAACATGCTTCACTTCAGACTGTGTCCAGAGACTTCACGTGTGGAATGACAACCCTTCAGCTTCATCACTCGGGTGAGACCTTTCCTTTCATAGTATACTCTAATTCCATCTCAGGTGGTTCACTTTCTAACAAAGTCCCAAAACCTAGATATACACCAGTTTCTGTGAGAGAGAGCATATGTTCACACGTATCCGTAAACTACTGCAAAATATATACCTGAAAGCAGAAGTACACTAGAGTTTGCAGTGAGTACCCCCCTAACACTTCCTCTCCACTATTCTAAGCTTTGGGTCCATGATTGCTCAACAATTTGTTTGGCTTTGTATGTTAACTCTCTTTTCAGTCACCAGGTTCCAGATGTCATCAGGATGCCGGCCAGGCTTCCCTAGACTGAAGACCCCACCAATGTGTCCTGGAGCTCTGCTTCCCCAGAGACCCACCCTACTAGGGAAAGAGAGAGGCAGACTGGGAGTATGGACCGACCAGTCAACGCCCGTGTTCAGCGGGGAAGCAATTACAGAAGATAGACCTTCTACCTTCTGCAACCCACAATGACCCTGGGTCCATGCTCCCAGAGGGATAGAGAATGGGAAAGCTATCAGGGGAGGGGATGGGATATGGAGATTGGGTGGTGGGAATTGTGTGGAATTGTACCCCTTCTACCCTATGGTTTTGTTAATTAATCCTTTCTTAAATATAAATAAATAAATAAATAAATAAATAAAAAGAAAAATGAAAAAAAATGAGGAGAACAAAATCTCACAGGTTGGCTGTGAGGATTAAATAAGATCATGACTGTGACAACAGTACATTAAGTCTGGTACCCATTAGGCCTCCAATCAATTACTTTGTTATTGTTATTTTTATTGGGAAACAGCCTCCAAAGAGAGATGTGTTAGAAGCTGTCTTTTATCTGGCCAGAATCCAGAGTTGCAGCAAGGTCTGACACAGTTCAGGCCCACAGTCAGTCCCTTGTTACTAAGAATAAAGGACCCCCAGACAATAACTTGGATCCACCTGCATATCAGATTTCAGGCTCAGGGGAAAAAGAAAAAACTAGTATAGCTGCAGGCCCTTTGGAATATAAGTTAAATATGCCTACTAGCTATCTACAAAACAGAGGCCCCCCCTCACCCCCAACTCTTCATCTGCACTATTCCAGCCTTTAGGTTCATGATTGGTTAACAATTTGTTTGACTTTGTATGTTAACTCTCTTTTTAGCAACCAGATTCCAGATGGTAGTCATGATGCCAACCAGACTTACCTGGACAGACAACCCCACCAATGTGTCCTGGAGCTCTGATTCCCCAGGCCCCACCCCACTATGGAAAAAGAGAGGCAGGCTGGGAGTATGGATCGAACTGTCAATGCCCATGTTCATCGGGGAAGCAATTACAGAAGCCAGACCTTCCACCTTCTGCATCCCACAATGACCTTGGGTCCATACTCCCAGAGGGTTAAAGAATAGGAAAGCTATCAAGGGAGGGGATGGGATATGGAGTTCTGGTGGTGGGAACTGTGTGGAGTTGTACCCCTCTTATCCTATGGTTTTGTCAGTGTTTCCTTTTTATTAAAAAAAAAAAAAAGAAAAGAATAGGACCTTGGAGCCCTGTTAGCCAAACCATGTCCCTAGTTTGTCAGTAGCACTGTGGCATCACCAGGGACCTTGATAGAAGCAGAACCTTGAGCATCATCCCTGTGGAACAAGAATTTGCATCTGAACCAAGATGCCCAGGCACTTCAAATACACATTAAGGTTTTTGGCACTGCTCTAATATATTTGGACCTAGGAGAAAACCATTTCCCTTCTCTACCTTTATCTCCATCCCCTTACAGAAAATATGGAAGCCATCTGGGTATTTAGAAACAGAGAACACCAAAACAGAAGAGCCCTTTGATTAGCACCTGCTTGCTTGGTACACTGCACTAAAGCACACCCAACCACACTGAAAACAGCTTTCCCCTTGATTTCATTTGATCCTTCCTGTTACTAAGGAAGACAGACTTTTGATATGGCTAATAGCCCCCTATCCTATAATAACCTCTCTTTAAAAAAGGAAGCAGGAGGCTCGGGCCTAGATCCATCCAAGAGCAGCAATATATAACTAGGCTAATAACTCTGTTTAGTTTTTCTTTGTGTGCCTTTATTTGTAAGATTGCTACTGATTTATTGCAAGAGGCGTAGATTTCCCATTACTTTCCTTCCTAGGTAAACTGTATGTTAATCAAAGTGAAGAAAAACATTGAGTTCATAGCAACAGAAGTGTGCGTATCTGACACAAAAAAATCCCAACCGTGGCATGTAAGGGTCTGCAGTTTGGTAAATACTTACTCCTTATAGTGCAGAAGAGCCCTTTGAGATCTTCTGATATCATTTTTCATATTGCAGGTCATGAAATCAATGCAGATGACCAGTGTGTTTTAGGTTTGTTTTTAATGAAATGAATTGGAGGGCATAAACAATACACATGTGTGTAGCAAGTGTGGTAGGAAGAAGTAGGTACCAGGCAGTGATGTATCCAGTTAGGTGCACATGTTCCCAAGAACCTGGGTTCAAGTCCCTGGTCTCCACCTGCAAAGGGGAAAGCTTCAAAAGTGATGGAGTAGTGCTTATAGGTGTCTCGTCTCCTCTCTCTCTCTCTCTCTCTCTCTCTCTCTCTCTCTCTCTCCCCTTCAGAGTTATCACTGGGGCTCAGGGCCTGCACTACAAATCCACTCCTCCTATGACCATTTTTTAATTTTTTTGGATAAGACAGAGAGAAATTGAGAGGGATGGGGAAAATAGACAAGAAGAGAGAAAGACAGACACCAGCAGACTGGCTTCACCACTTATGAAGTGACTTCCCCCTGTAGGTGGGGAGCTGGGAGCTTGAACCTACATCCTTGCTCTGGTCCTTACGCTTCAAGCTGTGTGCTCTTAACCTGGTGCACCACTGCCAGGCCCCCTTTCTCCCTCTCTCTCATTTCCCTATCAATTTCTCTCTGTCTCTATCCAATAAATAAATAAATATTTTTTTTAAAAAAGAGTAAACACTGTGCCATGAAACTTTTGTTTTAGTTTGTGTGTGTGCTGACTTGCAATGTAAAATGCATGTATTGAGATCTGGGCAGTGTGGCACACACAGTTAAGTGCACACAGTACTAAGTATAAGGACCCACGCAAGGATGCAGATTCGAGCCCCTGCTCCCCACCTACAGGAGGGACAATTCACAAGTGGCAAAGCAGGTCTGCAGGTGTCTATCTTCCTCTCACTCTCTATCTCCCCTTCCTCTCTCAATTTCTCTCAGTCCTATCCATAAAATGGAAAAAAAAAATGACTGCCAGGAGCAGTGGATTTGTAGTGCCAGCTGAGTCCCAGTGATAACCGTTATACCAAACAATAAATAAATAAATGAATAAATAAATAAATAAATAAGCAAAATGCATGTACTAAAGCCATGGAAGAGTTAATAAACTGAAGAGTTAATAAACTCCTTATCTAGTCCAATTTCCCTTCATAGGTGCCTCCAGTCGCTGCTCACTTAATTCCAATGCTGAAGAGTTGACACCGTTGACCCACGAATAAATGTT
The DNA here is from genome assembly GCF_950295315.1 of Erinaceus europaeus. Classification (NCBI taxonomy): domain Eukaryota; kingdom Metazoa; phylum Chordata; class Mammalia; order Eulipotyphla; family Erinaceidae; genus Erinaceus; species Erinaceus europaeus. The sequence goes on along the minus strand of NC_080173.1, from coordinate 78,417,386 downwards.
CCTTAATGCTACACCATGGAGGTCCCAACCACAGCTCTATGGCTCCTCTCTTAAGACAAAGAACTGACAGAAGCGGCTACTGCCACAGCTTATTTAGTAGTGGGCGCTCCCCAGGTCCAGTAAGGGAAGGAAGGGCAGGATTAGGCAGCTTGCACTGAAGTGCTATCTTGACCTAAAGAGACAGACCCTGGGGAAACACTGGAGAGTAAACCTGTCGTTTTGGAAAGATGGGGTCCCCATCATTAGGATCTACTCTCCTGGTTCCCTCAATTCTCTTGGGACTTGGGCAGCCCTGTTTCATAGGCCTTCTTGAGATACGTCTCTCCCTTGGAAGGAAGTAATGAAGAGCAGGAAGGTGGTTGGCAGGGGTGTGGGGGTAAAGAAGAACAGGGGAAAGCTCTGGGCCGGGAGGGAATCCAAGGCAGCACACAGTAGCACTTTGACCTTGTCAAGGCTGAGCCTCTGGTCTGGCTGCCTCCTAGAAGCACAGGGAGGGCAGGAGCAAGGCAAGTGGGAAGTAGGAAGAAGGGTAGGCAGCAGGTGTGAGTTAGTGGGATGAAGAGGTCAGGAGTAACTAAAGTTTTAGATGCAAATGAAACTCCATATTTGCATCCCTACAAAAAGGTGATGAGGGAGGCAGGGTGGTGGTGCACATGCTTGAGCAAACACATTACCATGCTCACAAGTGGTGAAGCAGATCTGCAGGTGTCTGTCTCTCTGCCTATCTGTCTATCTATCTATCTATCTATCTGCCCTTCCTCCTAATTTCTCTCTATCCTATTAATAAGAGAAAAAAAGATGGCCACTGGGAGTGGCGGATTTGTTGTAGAGGTACATGAGTGGCAATGAAAAATGAGTGAGAGAGAGGCAAGGCTATGGGTTGAGTCCTCATACTCAACAAAATAGGAATCCACTAAGGCCAAAGCCCCAGAACAGAAGCTTCCCCTACAGGACTAATCTCTCTGCTGGGTACTCTTGGGGTTCAGGCCCTTAGCGGGTGTGGGGAGTGGAGTTAGAGGACCCCATCATTAACATGCTGCGCGTGGGTGAGTTCAAACACAGAGCCCTGATCTGCAGTCCAACTGGCCCTGGGCCTCTGTGCAAAGGGCCTTGGTGTTCAGTGGCCTGATTTATGGCCGAGGGCTCTCTTTATTTTCTTTTGGAAATTGTGGAGGTGAATTCAAAAGGCCTGAGTGCAGGGCCAGCATACATGGGCTCTGCCAAGTCCTCTCTCCCCCCAGTCTCCACTTTTTTGCCCCTGATTTTGCTCTGTTCTGGAACCAGGCATTAGCTCTACCCTATCCCTACTCCCCAAAGTCTATCTCCTTCCTCCACATTTATAAAGGTTTATTTATTTATCAGTGACAGAGAGAGGCAGGGTGGAGAGAGAAGATGGGGAAAGAGAACCATAAAATCACTCCAGCACAGGATACGTCAGGGATTTAACTCTGGACCTCATGCTTTCAAGTCCAAAGCTTTATCCACTGCACAACCTCTGGGGCTACCTTTCCTTTTTTTTATTTAATTATTTACTTATTTATTTTGCTTCCAGTTGCTGGGGCTCGATGACGGCACTATGAATCCACCACTCCTGGTGGCTATTTTTTCCATTTTTTTATTTGATAGGACAGAGAGAAATTGAGATGGGAGGGGAAGACAGAAAAGGAGAGAGAAAGATACCTGTAGACCTGCTTTACTGCTTGTGAAGCGTCCTCACTGCAGATGGGGAGCAGGGGCTTGAACCCAGTCCTTGTGTGGTTCCCTGTGCTTAGTACTGTGTGCGTGCTTAACTGGGTGCACCACCACCTAGTCCCTCCTTCGTTTTTTAATTAACAGTCAGGATGGTGATGCTGGGAAATGGGCTCCAAGTGTCTATAGGGATATCTCCTTGAGGCCCTCCTTTAGGAAGAGGCAAGTCTCACTGGTGAGCACTCAGAGAGCGCCTGGAGGCTGAGAGCCACCTGAATAACAGAGAACCAACACAGCCTTCACAGCTTTCATTCTAGCTCAAGAGATGAACCAGATCAATCAACCTCTGAAATACCAACTGCCAGGGGTCCTTCTGGCAGTGCTATGGAAAGCAAAAGAGTGTGGGACAAAGCACAGTTAAAGCCAGACCAGCCTTGTGCTCAATTCTCAGCTTGTTCTCTTAGTCCCAGGACCTTGAATAAAATCCCTTAGCCCCAGTTTCCTCTCTATAAAGTGAGACAGTAATTCCTGCCTTGTAAGATGGGGCTGTTGAGAAACCATACCAAAGGAGACATGCCCAGGCCAGTGCTGACACATAACAGGTGCTTATGGTATGGGCTAAAATGATTATGCTGTTTGGGAGCTGAGAGAGCTATATTTAGAGTCTGAGATCTGAGATCTGATTCCAGTCCACCCTAAAAGACCTTTAACAATAACTGAATCTCTCAAGGCTTTAGTTTCCTCATCTATAAAGAGTGGGGAGCTAACAGATACATTGCTAGTCTATTAAGATAATATAAAGAGGGAGTTGGGTGGTAGCACAGTGGGTTAAGCGCATGTGCGAGGACTGTCGTAAGGATCCCGGTTCAAGCCCTCGGCTCCCCACCTGCAGGGGAGTCACTTCACAGGCGGTGAAGCAGGTCTGCAGGTGTCTTTCTCTCCCCCTCTCTGTCTTCCCCTCCTCGCTCCAGTTCTCTTTGTCCTATCCAACAACAATGACAACAATAATAACTACAACAATAAAACAACAAGGGCAACAAGAGAATAAATTTAAAAAAAGATAATATAAAGAAAGTATCAGCATATAGCATATGACATACTATAGGCTGGTTAAATGTTACAGTAATAACATTTAATTATTGGGTTGTCAGAAAAGTCATGATGTATTTTTCATACATCATGACTTTTCATACATCATGACTTTTCATACATCATGACTTTTCTGACAACCCAATAATTAAATGTTATTACTGTAACATTTAACCAGCCTATAGTATGTCATATGCTATATGCTGATACTTTCTTTATATTATCTTTTTGTCGGAAAAGTCATGATGTATTTTTGCATAGAAAAATACATCATGACTTTTCTGACAACCCAATAATAAATGTTATGTTTTCTTCTGTTCTTTCTAAGATCAAATGAAAATATCTAGTTCCTATGAGCCCAGTGGGACTGCAGGCTTTTTTCCCCTGGACCCAGTGGTTGTGAGAAACCTACCAGTGATGAGTAATGTTTCCATATTCTCTACAGAATTCAGACACATTTCATGTAGAGGTCCCCATTGTATAATTCCAGGGGTGCTATCACTTACAAGACACCACTGCCCTGACCCCAAATATCTTGAGAAAGGGGTCTTTATCACTGTCACTCTTCAAGGGAGAAAAATCACACAGAAGGGACTCTTTGGCTATTTAGGCCTAGAGTGACATGCTGGTGAACAGGGTGACCACAACTGAGGGAATCAATTGCTGCTATGGGCAGACGTCCCCCCAACCAGGGTAATAACTGTGTTTAATTACACAACATCTTTAGTCTCTATAATCTTGCTCCATTAAATCCTTGCTGTTGGCTGGGAAGCAATGCCCAGGAGGAAGGGGTTAGCCCAGTACGCTAATAGGATCAGCTCTCCAATCCCATGAAGGTAATTATGGCCACATCCTTCTCCAACAGCCCTGAGTAAACCCACAGATCCCTTGTCAATACAGGGATTTTCTAGGCAGCACCAGCTCCATCACTTTCCCAGGGAGATCATAAGTCATGCTGTCCAGAGACAGGACACCGGACTCCACTAACATTGATCTACCTGAGGTTTCCCAGCCACCCACGCCCTTCTGGACACCTAGCTCACCATAGGTAAAACAACTGGCCACATCATTTATGTCCCTCTGTAGTCTAGAGAAACAAAAAAGCATCAAAGATGAGTGTGGAGAAAAGTGACGAATAACACTTAGCCAAACAGGCCACCACAGAGCCCACCATACCTTGTCCCAAAGCCTGGAGATCATATTACCCTGTCAATTTCTTTCTTTTTTTTTTTTTTTGCTTCCAGGGTTATCGCTGGGGCTTGGTGCCTGCACTACGAATCCACTGCTCCTGGAAACTATTTTTTCCCTTTTGTGGCCCTTGTTGTTTATCATTGTTATTATTATTGGTATTGCTATCATTGTTGCTGGATAGGACAGAGAGAAATCGAGAGAGGAGGGGAAAACAGAGGGGGAGAGAAAGATAGACACATGCAAACCTGCTTCACCACTTGTGAAGCAACCCTCCTGAAGGTAGGGAGAAGGGGGCTTGAACTAGGATCCTTATTCCAGTCCTTGCACTCCATGCCATGTGTGCTTAACCTGCTGTGCTACCACCCTGCCCCAAACCTATCAACTGTTATATGATCAGCAGTCATATTTACTGGCAAGAAGAGAAGTCAGGATAGAAAGTGTGTGAGAACATTGTCGGGCTGGAGTAGTGGCCCTGCCTGTGGACTCTGAGACAGAAAGTGTGTGAGAGACCCAAATAAGGTTTGAATCTAGAGGCAGAGAACTGGCTGCCCCATCCATAGTTAAGCAGAGTACCACTTAACCCCATCTCAAAAGGCTCTTTGTTAAATGTCTTGGACAGAAGGTAGGACATAGCATCTATCCCCAGACCCCATATGGAAGCACATCTTATCATCTTTTGGTTATCTGTATGTCTTTCTACTTCCCTTTTTTTTTTTTTTTTTTTTTTTGCCTCCAGGGTTATCGCTGGGGCTTGGTATGAATCCACTACTCCTGGAGGCTATTTTTCCCCTTTTTGTTGTCCTTGCTGTTTATCGTTGTTGTTATTATTATTGTTGTTGTCATTGCTGTTGTTGTTGTTGGATAGGACAGAGAGAAATCAAGAGAGGAAGGGAAGACAGTGGGAGAGAGAAAAATACCTGCAGACCTGCTTCACCGCTTATGAAGCGACTCCCCTTGTAGGTGGGAAGTAGGGGGCTCAAACTGGGATCCTTAGCCAGTCTGTGAGCTTTGCACCACATGCACTTAACCTGCTGCACTACTGCCCGACCCCCCCCTACTTCCCCTTTATAAGATCTATACAGGTTCTTCCCAAACTTTGGGGAACACAAGAACACCTTCCTGTGTGTGCCCTACTAGACCAGGACATTCATGCCTCCAAATGACTCTATCTTGCTTAAAGAAACACTAGCAGGCAGATCAAGGCCACAAGCCAAAATCTGTCTGTCCTACCCTTCCCTATAGACAAGTAAGCCTGCAGGCCCCTCTCTCATACTGACACATGGTGAAAAGTGCTAAGATGAACCCTGCAGTGGAATGTGGTGGGTGCAACAAGCTCCAAGGATCTATCTTCTCAGCCTGCTCCCAGCCCCCCCACCCCTGCAAAGGCAAACCATGGTGTTTATGTGGCATTGTCCTGAAGCTGTGTAGTTCCAGGTCCCCTCACCATCCTCCCTTGCCAGAAAAAAGAAAAAAAAAATGCACACACACACAAAACAAACAAAAACAAAATGGTTCAAACTGAGCCAAGCAGCTGCAGCACCAACACTGGCAGTGAAGACTTCTAATCATCTTACAATCTCAGACCCTACTAATTCCTAGGACTCCCTTGGGGGGTCTCTGACTCCACAACAAGCTACTACAATTACCAGATCCTCACAGCTGGAAACTTCTGAATGGGCCAGCTAATGGGTTTCTGGGATTTCTAGTAGAGTACAGAGTTAAAATGAACCCAAAACATAGTTTTCTTCTTCTTCTGCTCACTCATGCAGCCAAAAATTACCACAGGCCTATCATGCGTGAAGACTTAATACGCTTATTATGCACAAGGCACAGCCTGAGACCTGGTCCAACACTTTGTTCCTGTCAGTCTCCTCATTACATCCCCAGCTCCTTGCAGACCCTCTGCAGACATTCTGTAGAACCCTGTCTAGTGGCAAGGACAGTAATAAGCTGGACAGCCAAGCAGTTCAATAGCACTATTCATCTTCAGAGTACTTTATAACTATTAACTAATTAATCCTCATGACACCCCCGGGAGAAATCATAGTCTCCCTTAGTAGAGAAGTGTACACAATGAATGTACCAAACCGCCCTAGGAAACAGACCAGAGCTCTGAGAACAGTCCATGTGTTCCATCCTACCCATATACAATGAGGCAGAACAAGATTTTCTCACTATTCCCCCATCTTCTGCCCACCTAACAGTATCTTCTACTTAATTCCCCAAGAATGTTCCATTTTTCCAAAGGAGAATGACAGTCACAACAACAGGAAGCTCTACTCCTCTGAGGAGAAGACTTAATTCTGCCAGCCTTCCCCCTGGGACTCCAGCAGCCATGACTGGTATTGAAGAAACAAAGAGGAACTTATGACTGGGACTGCTTGAATGATCCCTCACATCACATGTGCCAGAGTGATGCTCTTATTCTCTCTGTCTCTCTTTTCATAAATAAATTTTTAAAAATTAAAGAAATTCTCCTTGAAAATTTTGCTTGGGGTAAGAGAAGTAAGCTCCAAACGGCGCACTTTATCAACAACATCTGAGCTAACACATGTCTTCTACAAGGTCCAAGGAATTGCAGGTTTTTGCTTGGCTCAGTGGAATAGGTATGTCTGGGGCCAGAGCTGAATTGCTAGGAACATACACACACACACTGACATTACAAAGGAAAAGACCCTTTATGTAGCTTTCAGGTTTTTTGTTTGTTTGTTTTATTTTTGTTTTTTTGTTTTGTTTTGTTTTTGTTTTTTTTGTACCTGAGCACTGCTCAGCTCTGGCTTATAGTGGTGCAGGGGACTGAACCTGGGACTTTGAAGCCTCAAGCATGAGAGTCTCTTTGCATAACCATTATGCTATTTACCCCTGCCCCAGCCTTCAGTTTTTATTTAAGTAAGTTCTGAACATATACTTAAAGACTTCCCCTTGAAGAGATGCCAAATTATTAGCTGATCTACTAATAATCAGGAGGGGGTTGACTGGCTACGGAAGAAGGGCAAACGCTAGAAGAAGAAGAAGGAGGGGGTGGGAGGATCATGCATAATTTAGATCTGTTTGGAGAGCACTTTTCAATCACAGGGCACAGAAAGTTTCAGAACACCCCTCCTTTGGAGGTATTCCACAAAATTTAATGTAACCCAACCTAATTCCATGATCAAGACAATAGTAAGAGACAGTGTGGTAAATTTTACAAGAAAAGGGCAGTCAGAACAAGACACAGAGGAGATAAACTGAAGAAGAATGCCCTAAAGAAAGAGAAGCACACCAACTTGATGGGAAGAATTTAGGTAAGGCACAGAGAGGCAAAGCTGCCATTAGTGCGTTAATGTAGGAAAAGGAGTGGTACAGAGACAGGAAGTGGGATGAGCAGAACCTTCATCTATTACACTAGAGTGCCAGGGGCAAGGCTGCTGCTCCAATCAGCCCCAGTTCACACTGGTAGCTGGGAGTTGATCCATCTCCTTGCATCAGACAAATCACCATCATGGCATTCCTTCAGGACTTCAACCAGAAGAGAGGAGGCTGTGCTATCCAGCCCTTGTCAAATGACCAGAACTTGCAGTGGAAGTGGGCATACTGCAGGCACTGAAGGAATCAGAAAGGGTGAACTGACAACTTCAAAGGCTAAAAGTGTGCAGCTTGTCATCCTAGTACCTGATGGAAAAGGAATCATCAGACTCAGTGAACCTAGACCAGCCTCAGTCATCCTGACTTGGCTACAGGACCAGCCCCCAGTTTATGCAAGAGCGAAATGTACAGACTGGCATTAGGGTCATTAAAGTCACTTACCTCGATGGATTATTTCACGGAGAACTCTGTGACAAGAGAACCAAAGAAACAGATTCTCTCCCCCTGCCCCATCCCCTCACCCCCGACACACTCCATGAAATCCCGGGGTACTGAATAAGTTCAGACATATCCTAGGGACACAGTATTCCTTGCTGTCCTAGGATATAATCTGAATTCTAGCTCTGTCACTTTCAGTTACATGACCTTGGATAATGATTTGAGCTTACCAAGCCCCTCTGGAAAATGGAGATAAGTCTCCCTCTTTTGCAGAGAAATAAGGCTTGGAAAGGATGAGAGGATAGTGCCTAGCACAGTGCCTGCCTGGCATACAGTAGGTTCCCAGAAGCCACTAAGGGGGGCACAGCCTCTATCATTGAATCATTCACCTCTCACTTCTTAAAGTACATCGGTGGTCTACACCCTGGGTATATTCCCTTTGCAGTTCCTGATCGGTCTAATATTATAGGAACTTGACACCCCAGGATTGAGCCTTGTAAGCAAACAGAGTCAGAGGAACTTCCTCTGGGAGCCACAAAACCATGCTGCCAGGCAAATGACAGCCTGGGTATTTGTTTTAATTTAGGCTCTTGTCAAAAGGAAACTTCATGGCTAACAGCCCAAACACGACCGCACAGCACCTCCTCAGGAGCCTCATTCTACAGCTCTCAAATAAGCTGTTGTGAAACCAGGAGGCAGGAACTTTTTACAATGATGTTAAGTCAGTGCCTACCCCATCCCCACCCCTCCATCCAGGCTGACCCTGGAGCCCAGCGGCCAGGACAACAACAGTATCAGAGCAGACAACTCAGCTGCCAGCCTGAGTCAGGACTTGTTAATAGCACAACCCCCCCCCCCAAAAAAAAATGGCCCTGTGGTCAAATTCCCTTCTCTAGTCCTGCCTTCCTATGGTCAGAAAATTTCAAGATGACTTCAGGTAATTTTGTTTCCTGGTTCTGAGGAGGAGGAGAAGATAGGAAGACTTGAAAGTGATCAATCAGGGGAACTCTTCTTCAGCATAAGAAAGCCTTCATCAAGAAGAGGAAACCAGACACAGTTTTCCAGAGAGCTGAATGCTTTGGGTAACAGGAGGCCCATACTGAATTTTGCAGAGTCAGAGATATTAAGGAACATAAATGGTATATGAATATGAAGCATTGTTATGACTCATTTGCAAGAGAGCAGCTAGAAAGAGGTCACCAAACCTCCCTTTGGGTCAGGAGTGGATCTGCAGCAGGACTCTGAACAGATGTGTGGCCCCATTCACGCAAACACACGTGCACATGTATGCCGTTGGCCCTGACCTTCACTCGAGGATGCTAGCCTCTATAAGGGAAGGAGCAGATGGAGTGGCTGGGCTGGTGCAGGACAGACACCCTGGGGATCCAGCTTTGCCTCTTTGATGTTGAAAAAAACCAAAGCAGAATGAACCATCACAAAGATCTGAGGAGAGGAGGTGGGGGGGGGGGGAGGAAATGAAAAGAGAGAGAAAAAAAAAAAAAGGAGAAGGAAGAGGAGAGAAGAGGGAGAAGGGAAAAGAGGATATAGGGAGTGAAGGGGATCCAGAGGTCAGAGGCTGGATGCTGAGTACTGAGGAGCCTTTGGGCAATATCTTAGGGGTTCAGGCATCATCCTTGCCCATCCCCTCCCCAATATAACTGTTACCAAGGAATTCAGTCCAGGTTGTGTGTGTGTGCGCGCGCACACACACACACACACACACACACACACACACACACACACACACACACACACGGCCACAGGAGACAGAGCAAGAGTGCGAGGGAACCCTTAAAGTGTTTAGGAGAGCCAGCTCGGGATTTCTACCCGGGGCCAGGGACTCAGGAGAGTGGTTGGAGGGGCGTGGAACTCTGGCCACCTCCTCAAGGCAGGATGGAGTGTGGGGGCGCTCACAGCCTGGCCCAAGTTCCCCAGAATGTGCCAGTGATCTTAGACATTCCCAGAGGCAGTGCAAGAGCAATCACATGATCGCGGCAGATTTGGGAGCGAGGGGGTGGAGAAACCGGAGAGATTTCCGCCCCCCCCCCCCGGGGTGGGGGGTGTTATGGGAGGGTGGTGGTGGTGGTGATGAGGCTGGCAGGAAAGACTGCGGAGGGGAAAGAGGAGGATCCACCCCCCAAAATCCCACCCATTTGCACCTACAGTCTCCCTGCCCACCTAACCCCATCCTCACCCCACCCCCGCCACTCCCAAATACACAAGGGCCTCAGGATGTCCCTGGTTGAGGGGGGTGGACTCAGGCCCCGAAGACTTCCCCAAAATGGCCTTGCAGCTTCGGAGCAGCAGGTCTGGGAGCTGAGGCAGCTCCTTCAGGGGGCTCCACAACAGGTGGGCGAAAGGTGACACAGCGCTCCCGGCCCCGTCGGCCCGCTGCCCCCGCCCCGCCGGCCTGGAGCCGGTTGTGGGGACCCCGACTGCGGCGACCACGGGGTCCCCGCCACTCCCCCGGCCCCTCGCTCCTGGGCCCTGCCCTGCGCCGCGCGCCCCGGGCTGTCGGGGTCCCACCTCCCGGCCCCCTTCCCCCTGGGCCCGGCCCCGGCCCCGACCCGCGCGGACGTACTGCTGTAGAGGGTGTCGATCCAGGAGAGGCGCGGCAGGCCCCGGTGGCTGAGCGGCTCCATGCCCGCGGCTCCGCGCTGCGGCGGCCGTGGCTCCGTCAGATCGGAAACCCGACCCTCATCGCACAACAAAGGAGGGAGGGCGCCGGGAGGGGCGGCCAGCCCCGGAGGTGCAAGTTGCCGAGCGCCGGGCGCAGGCGGGGAGCTGAGGGAGGAGGCAGGGAAACAGGTAGCCGGGAGGAGCGAGCCCGAGCCGCCGCGGGGACCGGGGAGCGCGGCCGACGCCAAGCGAGCGCCCCCGGGAGCCCTTCCGGCCGCTGCGGCGCCCGGAGCTGCGGCCCCTCAGCCCGCGCGCCAACTCGCAACTTCCCGGGGGCTGCGCGGCGCCACCAATCGGCGCGAGGCTCGCGCCCCCTCCCCCGTCGACGTCTCGGCCCGGGCTGCGGGTGCGGGGAAGCCAGCGGGTCCCGCCGACGCGGGGCGGGGGAGGCGCCCTCGTGTGTGACTGGCGGGGAGTGTGGCCCGCGGGGGTCGACCGCTCCTGCTCTCCCCGCCGGGCTGGGCCGGTGCAGGCAGCCCGCAGACTAGGTGCCGCGGGGAGCCCTGTGGGCCCGCAGGGGTGACATCACCTGCCACCCCAGGATCTCCAAGCGCAGTTTTCGGGCCCCTCCCCTAGGCGAGCCTGGCGGGTGGCGCTGACGGGGTGAGAGCCCCGAGGTGGCCCGGGGACGTCCTCCTCTCGCCCGAGGGCGCCCCGTCTGTTGCACCGCCTCGCCGCAGGGGCTGGGAGTTCCTGCCCTGCACAGTAGGGGCTGCGGCGGCCCGGAGTCACTCTGCCCCCCACCCCAACCCCCAGAAAGGAAGGTCCGAGATTGCTCCCTTAGCGGCTCCAGGGTTTCCACTGACCCCCTACTCCCCTTAATCACCCCCACCCCCACCTCCACCCTTTCCAGGTACCTTCTCTGAGAAGGCCTAGGGCAGCCCATGGTGCAAACCATAGGCGCAGAGTCCCAAGTTGGAGGTACTCTAGGGTCCAGATACTTGAGAGAACAAGATTCCCTCAAAGATTCCCCCAACCCCACCCAGAAACCCCCCAAGAGCAATGGAGGGGGGGGGCTTTATAACTGTCCCCTCCCCTGGGTTCTAGGCACCGTTGCCTCCAACTTGGTCCTTGCAGGGCTCTTTGGAGTCAGAAGGTTCTTGAGATGGGAAAGTTCTAAATAGGGTGGTTCAGGTTAGAGCCTCACTTCTCAGCCCAAGGAAAGGAAGGCAGTGGGCCCACTAAGGCAGCCCTACATTGGACCATTTACACTGACTTTACCTGAGATAGTGACATTCCTGCTAATGGAGCAAACCCTGACAGCTTCCCCACCCAGGACACGCCAACAAGATGAAGGTGTGCCCCTGGAACATTGTACAGGGCGGTGCAGTCAGCGTCCACTGAGCATCAGAAGACAAGGTCTTCTCATAATTTCAAACCACCACAGATCTCATTTTTAAGGGAGGAAGCAGACCCTGTATAATGATCCTGAGAGGAAGCTTGCCACTGCTTGGATAGACACCTCCAATGTTGCCCATGAAGATAGTGGCCATCAGCACACAGCAGGTTGGGCTGAGGTGCAGAGGAAGGTGCTGTCTGTGGTGGACGAGTCTCCAAAGGTGGCTGCAGCAGGTGTTTTTATTTAATCACTGGTGACATTTGGCCCCTCCCTGTGTCGACTGGGTTCTTCTCTATCTCAGCCCTCCCTGCTTAGGCTCTTGTGGCCCCTCCCCGCTCCACTGCTATCCTCCCCCAGTCTCTGACTTGCACACAAGACAGGGAGGGCCTAAGAGGCACCTGGAGCTTGGCAGGGAGGGGGGCGTGCATCGCCAATGAGAGGTTCCCGAAATAGCTGAGAGCTGAAGCAAATGGGCTCTTTGAGGAACCAGAGGGAGGATGCTGAGTGTGGAGCAGCAAAGCGGGGCCCCAGGATGTCTCTTCTTCCCACATGGAGCTCTGAAGGCACAGAGCCCAGACAAAAGGTGGAAACACAACACAGTCCAGGCAGCAATGTACCCTCTCCAACCACCTTAACCACCACGGAGGCCTGGCCACATCTGTGGAGATTATTCTGAAAGCCACATCTGGATGCTGACTGACTGGGAGGAGGCCATGGATATATGTTTCTGTATGAGTCATATATATTTGAATACATTTTACATTTTTATCTATAAAGGCTTGAACAAGCTATTTTCTGTATTTTCCAAGCTAAAATGTTACAGTTGCTCTCCTTAGCGTTGCCATATTTGCTTTTTCCCACATCCTATCCAATCCTGTCCTGGACTTCCCACCCCAGAACACAAAATAAGGAGGGAGGGTTCTTGGAAGCAATAAGGAAGGACACTTTTACTAACTAGCAGTGATTATCTGCTATGTATCTGACTTGGGTCTAGTGCTTTGTTTTCAAGGATTATCTCACTGTGAACTGCATTGCTTCCTCACTTCTCTCCACTTTCCAGATGAGAAAAACTGAGTCACTGAGCTAAGTAATCTTCCCAGACAGGAAGTGGGGTGCTGGGATTTGAACTCTTAGTGTCTGTTCATGCTTTTAAGATGCCATGCATGTTGCCTCTGCTGCCACCTGATAAAAGCAGAGTGGCAAAGCCCTCTGGCAATTTCTGCTGGTCCTTGGCTTAGAAACCATCTTGCAGGGGGCCAGGCGGTAGCACAGCGGGTTAAGTGCACATGGCACAATGGACAAGGACTGGCATCAGGATCCCTGTTCGAGCCCCCGGCTCCCCACCTGCAGGGAGGTCAATTCACAGGTGGTGAAGCAGGTCTACAGGTGTCTATCTTTTTCTCTCCCTCTCTGTCTTCCCCTCCTCTCTCGATTTCTCTCTGTCCTATCCAACAATGATGACAGCAATAACAATAATTACAACAACAATGATAAACAAGGACAACAAAAGGGAAAAAATAGCCTCCAGGAGCAGTGGATTCATAGTGCAGGCACCGAGCCCCAGTAATAACCCTGGAGGAAAAATAAAATAATAAAAAAGAAGCCATCTTCCAGTGGGCTATGGAAATAGCATAATAATTATGCAAAAGAGCTTCATGCCTGGAACTATAATGTTACAGGTTCAATTCTTAGCACCACCATAAGCCAGAGGTGAGCAGTACTCTGGTCTCTCTGTCTCATTAAAATAAAACACACACACACAAACACACACACACACACTTACACAGGGTTGGAGGAGGGAGAAAACCACCTTCCAGGAAAACCTTCACCTCTACACACCTGCTAGTGTCCAGGGCAGTCACTTCAGGGTTCCCTTAGTGACTTTACTGGATGAACTTCACAGTTTGACTCTAACCTTGGCTCTGGAGACAAATGTATAAACCTCTGAGCAACTGGGTGATTTGAGATTGGAACAGAAGCCTACAGACTCCTGGCACTCTGTGTGGGGAAGAGACTGAGAGAGTCAAAACCACATCTTTGGCAGGAAGGAGTTAAAGAGTCCATCTCATCTGCATTTTGCCAAAGGTGAAGTGCTCGACCTGCAGCAGCGGGGCATTCCTCTGGACAGACACCCTGACTCAGCTAAGCGTGACTCTGCCCTTGCACCCCACAGCACCGAGTCAGCATCCATCACATAGCGTCCTTGGAATCTGCACTAACCACTCACTATCATGTTTAGGTGACAGTCTTTCCCCTCTCCAGCTCTTTCTCTATAAAATAAAAATAAAATAAAATAATATACAACTCATGTATTCAGGCTGTCTCTACCTGTCCTGGGGACTAGTCAGCTCCTGCATTAGCACCTGCTAAAGGTTTGCACAGCCCAGAGTGCAGGGCTGATGAGGGACTAAGAGGGAAGGAGAGATGCTATTCTGAAGGTCAGCAGCCTTGCCCTAAATTCCCAGGAGTGTGCTACTCACTGCCTCTCCAACAACCACATCTTACTTTCAGCTACTAGGCAGGATGGAAAAAGGGTGACTGCTCAGAGCTAAAATTGGGTAGCTCCATTTTCCTTACGTTCTCACTGTTAGCAAGTTAGCATGACTGCATGCAATGGCTAGGTCTCAGGAGTCCCTGCTTCCTTGATAACCCAGAGATCACAGAGGGTACAAAGGTTGTCCATTAACTTCTCCAAATAGAGTCAGGCAGGGAGCATGGGGGTGGGGGTAGGGCTTCACATTCAAATTAAACACATACACACTATGATCATAAAACCAAGAATTTTTACCCTTGCACTTTGCCTGGTAGATAAGCACCTTATCTTTTTTTTTTTTTTTAAGTTTACTTATTTAAAGAGAAAATGATTGGAGAGAGACAGAACCAGATCATCACTCTGGCATATGTGGTACCGGGTATGCAAATTCTGTACTCTACCTCGGAGCCACCTCAACACCAGATTAGCTCTTCCAAAGTTGGGGCAGCATCTTTTCCTCACTGGAGTATACACACTGCTCAGCCCAGGGAATGACTGAGACTCAGGCAGACCTCTTCAAAGCAGCTGTAACCACACTATGCTCCAGATTGGTTTTCTGCCCAAAGTCCAACAGACTGGCATTCAATACATATTAAATCAATAAACTTAACTAACATTTGTGAGTGCTTCTTAAGTGGCAGGCATTGTTCGATGTGGTTCACATAGAATATCGCGTTAATGCTCATAGTAAGCCAGTGGGATAGGCATCATTCTGTCCAATTCCACAGAAGAAGAAAGGCTAAGCCACTGGTCAGCTAGCAGTCACACCTGAAAATGAACTGAGATTCTGAATCTTAGTGTACATGTATAATCTCTGTACTGAACTGTAATGAATGAACAAATGAATAAACAGAATGGAGTTAAACTCAGGGTGAAAGAAATCTAAGCTACAGGAGGAAAGCAAGGCTGTGTAATTCCAGAATCCCTCAGAGGCACCAATGAATAAGCAAAACAGAACTGTTCCCAAAGAAAACTACATCTACTACAACAGGGCAGATGCCCCTGGAGACAAGCTGCATGCCATCAATCCCGTGAATCTAGTCCCCAAGAAACTCAGCTGAGTGCTGAGTCTCTGCCTCAGACCAGTCTCCAGCCTTGCCAGCCTAAGCTTTCACATCTGCTGAAGGTGGGTACACAGGTGAACCAGGTGGATGACCTCCAGGCATCCTACGAGCTCTCACAGACTATAAGTTTTACCTCCTAGAATCCCTGGACTGACTGATTTCTTGCTCCTTGCTTCCTTTCCTCTGCTAGGTGCAGTAAGAGGCAATCCCTAGCCCACAAGCTGGAAAGAAAGAAATCCCCCA
The DNA here is from genome assembly GCF_950295315.1 of Erinaceus europaeus. Taxonomy (NCBI): domain Eukaryota; kingdom Metazoa; phylum Chordata; class Mammalia; order Eulipotyphla; family Erinaceidae; genus Erinaceus; species Erinaceus europaeus. The sequence goes on along the minus strand of NC_080173.1, from coordinate 78,401,776 downwards.
GGCCTCCACTAGGTCAGTGGAGGAGGTTTGGCCTAATACTTTTGTCCTTGGCCCCCTCCTTCCCTGCTCCTTCCCAGTCTCCTTGCTTCTCTAGCAACAAGAGCTACCAACAGCACAGATGAGTCCAAAGACCTCCCCAATGACTCATTTCTCCACCAAAGTTTTGTGTCCGTTTAAATCATGGGAAAGATTTGTAGGCCCAGCAAGATACAGACCCCGGGGATTGCACTCTCCCCCTTGATGTCTCTCTTGATACCATGGCACAGTGACTATAACTGTGAAACTCTCCACACAAATGAAGACATTTCTCATCACTCCTGGGGGTGTACAGAATCTCCACTCCCCAAGCCAGGGGCCGCAGCAGGTCCAGCAACTGCCTTAGATTACAGTAAGCAAGCTGCGATTGATTGTAGGAGGGTCTCAAGGCAAGCCCCAGCTCTCACTCAACATGACTCAGATTACACCACCCCAGGGTAATCTGCACAGAGCTTTCCTAGGAGCAGAGGGCTCAACAGCAGGGTCTGGAACCCTAGTCCCTTTACAACTCACCAAAGTGACTCCATCAGCATTTGGAAAGAGGTCAGCAGAACAGATGGAAGGATTCTCTAGCCACCCCAAAAAAGAGATAAAGAGAAAAAAAAAATCAAGATTCAGTGGTTCAGATCTTCTGGGCTCCAGGCAGACAGCAGGGGCATGTCCAGCAGGGGTCAGAGCTCACAGGCCTGCCACCTGTGCTCTCCATCCCCCAGAAGCCAGTGCTGTTCTCCCGCTTTGAGTCAGAGTTCTGCAGAGGCATCCCAGCCCTGCGCCGCTCTGCCCTACCGGGAGCTCTGACGCCACCAGCCAGCCTGGCCCGGTTCCTGTCAAGTCCAGGAGTGGCCACAAGGGCTGAAGGCGGTCTGTCAAGGAGACAAGCTCTGAGATGTGGCGGCTCAACGTGCAGGGAGGTTAGGAGAATGGAGCTTCAGAGCCTAACCAGTGGGGCTTGTCATCAGTGGAGTCTCACTTTGGGGCTGCCTTTCAAGTTTGCAGGTGTGTGGCTGTCTCTTTAAGGATCAGACCTCTTTAAGGCAAGTTCCCTCTGCAGTAGCTCCTGCCACTACCATTCCTGCGGCAGAGTGGGAGGATTCCTGAGCGCCATCTGGTGGCCCCCAACAGAGCAGCACCTAGGCCACCAAGGGAGGTCCAGTCACCCTGGTCAGATTTCAGCCAACAGCTCTGGAAATGACTGTACTAAAATCCGGGCTGTTCCCACCAGATTCTTCAGGGCTGAGAGTTACCAATGCAAGCAGTCAGGTTAGGAGAGAAAGGAGGAAGTCCATGTGAGGATCATGAAACAGCAGGAGTCCCCATTAGTGGCCTGAGAAGAATAACTATTCCACTGGACAAAGACTTCCCTAAAACAGTCTCAAAAGGGGATGGGGTTTCCTTAGTCTCCCTGCTTGCCAGCTGTAGGCTTTGGAGCACAGCTGTATTCCCCTGTCCCCCAAAGCACTGAAACAGTGGTTCCCAGTTGGGGCAGGGGTAGTTATATTACCCTATCAGCAAGTATGTGAAGATGCATAGTAGCATTTTAATTAGCTTATTAACTTATCTATTCATGAAGCCAGGGCCTTGAACATGCAGGATTTCATGGCTCTCAGGCTGCATTTCCATTCAGATAAACAAAGAAAGAGATGCATCACAACACCAGATCTTCTCCTGGTGTGCCATAGCATCTCTCTGTGGTGCCAGGGCATGACAAGGCATGCAAGTTACCCAGTGAATTATCTCTTGGGCCCTCTAGTAGCTAGGTATGTGAGAATGTCTGCAATGTGCAGGACTAACTGTCCCAAAGAATGTTTGTCTCGAAGTCCCAACAGTGTTTCAAAGCTCACTAGAACAGGGGGAATGGAGGCTCAGGCCCTGTCAAGTTCTTATCTTCCTATTCTTTTCTCCATCCTGTCATTTTTATAATTGTAAAGGTGGAGAGAGGGAGTGGTCTGATACAAACCACTTTCACAAGTCTGTGAGCGCCCCTGGCTGAAGCCAGGTACACACCAGCACTGGGTCTGCACTGGGCTGGCAGTATCCCTGCAGGGAGAGGCAGGCAGGTGGTGACCTTACTCAGACTGGAGGAAGCAGGTCTCTGAAAAGCCCAGCTACTCTCATCCCCCCAGGATCCACCCCTGCCTTCCTTCCCACAAAGATGACTCAGTGGAGCCCTATAAGTTATCCTCGGGCCTGCATCTTTTACATAAAAACCTTGTGACTCCCCATTTCCTCTTTCTAGCCTATAGTACCCTTTTCTGGATTGGGCAGCTCAGTGTCATGAACAGTCTGGTGGCAGGGGATGATGCAAGAAACTAACGCATGTGACACATGTTCTAATGAAGGAAGAATGGGAAAGAATGACATTCTGGTTGCGGGTGGAGCAGGAGGGGCTGTGAGAGCTACCCAGAGGTCACTTTTGAGCTGGGTCTATTGGTTCAGGCAGCCTCAGGCTCATGAGACTGACAACATAGCTGTAGTTAATGATCAACAGAAGGAAGTACAGGGCATTTTCTAAAATCTGGCCTTCACTCTTTTCTTACTTGAGTCACATAGGGCTTCCTATTTTTGCCAGAATAAAGATCCATCTTCCTTGGTGGCACCCAAGTCGCTGTGACCTGGTCCCTGTATCTCCTTTTACCTCTTTGCCCTCTGCCTTTTTTTCACCCCAGAACTTTTACATTTCTACTCCCACTCAGCCTGGAGATATCTCATATTTCAGATCTTAAATTAAATATCACTTTCTTCAGCCCAGGAGGTAGTGAAGTCAGAGAGTGCAGGAATTACAAGCATAAGGTCCTAAGTTCAGTCTCTGGCCTGGTGTATACTGGAGTGATGTTCTGGTCCCCCCTCCTCTCATTAGTAAATAGATTTTTCAACAAATAACAAGTCTTTTAAAAAATGTTTTAATATTTATTTATTTTCCCTTTTGTTGCCCTTGTGTTTTTTTTATTGTTGTTGTAGTTATTATTGTTGTTATTGATGTCATTATTGTTATATAGGACAGAGAGAAATGGAGAGGAGGGGAAGACAGAGAGGGGGAGAGAAAGATAGACACCCGCAGACCTGCTTCACCACCTGTGAAGCGACTCCCCTGCAAGTGGAGAGCCAGGGGGCTTGAACGGGGATTCTGACACCAGTCCTTGCACTTTGTGCTATGTGTGCTTAACCCGCTGTGCTACCGCCCAACTCCCAACAAATAACAAGTCCCAATAACTTTGAAGTCGTAGTTACAATGAATGAATGAATGAGTAAATGAATTAATGAATGACTATATGTGTTTTTTGGTGACAAAGAGTGTAGAATGAAGGCATACAAATACTTCAGCCAGCCCAGCTCCATCTACTGGAAAATAACTATCTGGACTAAACAGAATGTTAAGACCAGAACAATCACTCTCTTTGCAAAGACTTAGGAAAAATAAAACAGGATCTAGAATCATATATGGGGCAGGAGAATTGCTGCTCCAATTAATTCTCTAACCGCTCACATGAATCTCAGCTAAAAACTCCCCAGTGCACAGGGCTTCCTTGCTAACAGCCAGTATCTGATGCTGCAATCTGCACGCACACACCCCCGCCAACTCTCCTCCCCATCAGACTCCAATAAGGAAATGGAATAGAAATCCAGAAATGGCTCAGCCCACTGAGGGAACTTTGGTCTCAATTCTCAGAGTCCTGCACCTAGGCTGCTCCACATTTGCAATTAAATTTGTTTTCAAAGGAAGGAGGCAAATGATCACACTCTGCAAGGAAAAAGCAACATCTAGGTATGGTGCCTGTCCTGTCTCTCCTTCTCTGTTGGGCACCTGAAAGAGGAAATGCTGGTTTCCAGGAGCATAGTTGAGCTCTCCAGTCCCAGGGGCTGCTGGGTGCAGCTGTCACTCATCAACTCCCAGTAATGATTTTGACCCTCCCCACCACCCCACTCAGTGATGGGAGTAAAAAATGAAAACTGATTCTGGGGATCTCCCTAAGACCTAGCTAGCTTGAGAGGGTCTGCAGACTGCCTGGCAGATGGACAGACAGATAGACAGATGAGGCTTGGGTAGACCCTCTGTGGCTGCTGCTGGTGCTGAGCCCTAGTAACCACTCCAGCAGGCCTGAGAACCTTGAAACAGATTGCCCCAGACTCACCCAGTCTTATGGGAACCTGCAAAAAAGGGTAGAAGGTTCCTTTTCTACTTTCCTTTCACCAAAACACAGAGATAAAAACAGCCACATTTTAGTCAAGGTGTGTTTCGTTGGACCTTAGCTCTGTGATGGTAGCGCACCAAGTTAAGCACACATAAGATTGACTCTCTGAGCAAATTTCAAGAATAGGGTACAATGTTATTAACTCTAATTGCTATGCTATGCATTAGAGCCTCAGAACTCACTCACCTTATAACTTGAAGTTTGGCCAACACCTCCTACTTCCTCTACCTCCTGCCCCTGCTAGCCATCAGTCTGCTCTCTATTTCTTTGTCATTATTATCATTATTATTTTGCCTCCAGGGTTATTGCTGGGGCTCGGTGCCTGCCCTATGAATCCAGTGCTCCTGGAGGCCATTTTTCCTATTTTTGTTACCCTTGTTGTTGTTTTTACTGTTGTTATTGCTGTTGTTGTTGTTGGATAGGACAGAGAGAAATCGAGAGAGGAGAGGAAGACAGAGGGGGAGAGAAAGATAGATAGATACCTGCAGACCTGCTTCACTACTTTTTAAGCGACCCCTTGCAGGTGGGGAGCCAGGGGCTAAACCTGGATTCTTACGCTAGTCCTTGCACTTCACACTATGTGCACTTAACCTGCTGCACTAAAGGTTCCATCTTTATTTATTTATTTTTATATATTTATTTTATTTATTTATTCCCTTTTGTTGCCCTTGTTGTCTTATTGTTGTAGTTATTATTGTTGTTGTCGTTGTTGGATAGGACAGAGAGAAATGGAGAGAGGAGGGGAAGACAGAGAGGAGGAGAGAAAGATAGACACCTGCAGACCTGCTTCACCGCCTGTGAAGCGACTCCCCTGCAGGTGGGGAGCCGGGGTTCGAACCGGGATCCTTATGCCGGTCCTTGTGCTTTGCGCCACCTGCGCTTAGCCCGCTGCACTACAGCCCAACTCCCCCATCTTTATTTTTTTAATGCAGCACTGGGAAATAAAATAGGGTCTTTCACATGTACTATATCACAGAGCACTCTCGCTAGATCATCTTTCCCTTCTTTTTCTTTTGAGCAATAAGAGGGGATGGGAAGATGGAGGGAGAGACATCATAACACAACCCTGGCACCATCCATGATGCTTCTATGCAGTGCTGTGGCTCAAACACAGGACCTCATGCATGACAAGGCATGTGCTTTATCAGGTGAGCTCTCTCCCAGCCTCCTATGTCACTCTAACTTTTAATATATCACAATCCACATGGAAGACAACATAATGGCCAGGTCGTGGCACACCTGGTTAAGTTTATACATTACAGTGTACAAGGACCCAGTTTCAAGCCCCTGGTCCCCACCTGCAGGGGGAAAGCCTCACGAGTGGTGAAGCAGAGCTATAGGTGTCTCTCTGTCTCTCTCCCTTTCTAGCTCCCCACTCCTCTCTCAATTTCTCTGTCTCTATCCAATTAAAAAAAAAAAGACAACATTAATACCTTTGCTTTATAGAAGAGACTCATGGTCACTCTTTGGCAAGCCCTAAAACCAGTTCATGCTCGGATCTACTAGCTCTCAAGCTCAGGTTCTCAACTACTGTTACGGATTGAAAGTGTGCATTCCCGCCAAGTTCATAGGTGAAATCTCTAATCCTCAGTGTAAAGTATTAGGAGTTGAGGCCTACAGAAGGTTTTGATGAGGTGATGATAGTGGGGCCCCATGATTGGATAGTGCTCTTATAAGAATAGGAAGGAGGGGGGAGAGACTGCAGGTGACAAAAAGACACCTGCAGACCCACTTCATTGCTTGTGAAGCAACTCCCCTGCAGGTGGGGACCCGGGGGCTGGAACTGGGATCCTTGTGCCAGTCCTTATGCTTTGCACCATATGCACTTAACCCACTACGCTACCGCCCGACCCCACCATGCTAACACTTTAATACTGGACTTCCTAACCTCCCAAACTGTGAGAAGTAAATGCCTGTTCTTTAAGTCACCCAGTCTGTGCTCTTCTGTGATAGTAACCTGAGCTGACCACCTACCACATAACTAACTATTCCTCTCCTACAGTCATGATACTGCAGGAAGCATGCTAGTCAGACATCACCTTCTATATCACAAGGGCCTTTTTAAACATTGGTTGGCAATATTATGAGATTGTAGTGGGGGGGGGCAGGTGGTAGTGCATCTGGTTAAGTGCACATAGTACGAAGCATGAAGACCCATGCAAGGATCCTTGTTTAAGGTTCCAGCTCCCCATCTGCAGGTGGGCTGCTTCAGAAATGGTGAAGCAGGTCTGTAGGCAACCATCTTTCTCTCTCCCTCTCTATCTCATCCTCTCTCAATTTCTCTCTGTCCTATCCAATAAAATGGAAAAAATGGCTGCCAGGAGCAGTGGATTCATAGCGCTGGTACCAAGCCCCAGCAATAACCCTGGAGGAAAAATAAATTTAAAAGGTTGTAGCAGTACAATTCCACACCTATAGATACGTGCGTATACAACCAACCACACTTACCACTGAAGTTCCTGTGCCATCACACCAAATGAAACCCTGCATCTACCCCCTTCTCTCCCTCCATTCTTCCTTCTGATAACCACTATAATCTTCGCAGTTTGGTTATTATCATTGTATTTTTTTCCAAATTTGTTTTAGCTATCTATATTTCACATGTGAGTGAAGCCATCTAGTAGTTGTCTTTTACTTCTTTTTAAAAAAATTTTTTGAATATTTATTTATTTTCCCTTTTGTTACTCTTGTTTTTATTGTTGTTGTTGGATAGGACAGAGAGAAATGGAGAGAGGAGGGGAAGACATAGAGGGGGAGAGAAAGACAGACACCTGCAGACCTGCTTCACTACCTTTGAGGTGACTCCCCTGCAGGTGGGGAGCCGGGGGCTTGAACCAGGTCCCAGGGTCCTTATGCTGGTCCTTGTGCTTTGTGCCACGTGTGCTTAACCCGCTGCGCTACCACCCAGCTCCCTGTCTTTTACTTCTTTATTTACTGCACCTGGTATAATCATCGCCAATTCCACCCATTTGTCACAACATAATATCATTTTTTAAAAAATAACTAAGTTGTATCCCATTGAGCATATATCCCACAATAACTTTATCTGTTGATGAACATTTAGGATGACTTCATATCTTGGCTACTGTGGACAGTGCAGCTATATACATAAGAGTGCATTTATCAGTTAACTTTGTGCTTTTGTGTCTTTTGGAGCTATGTCTAGGAGTGGTATTACAGAACTGCAGGTATTTCCATTGTTAATTTATTTTTAAATTTTGTATTTATTTATTGGATAGAAACAGAAACTGTGAGGGAAGGGGGCAATAGAGAGGGAGAGAAGAAAAGAGCCACGTGTAGTACTGCATCACCACTCCTGAGGCTTTTCCCCTGGAGATGGGGACTGGGGGCTTGAACTTGGGTCCCTGTGCATTGTAACATGTACACTCTACTGGGTGCTTCACTGCCCAGCCCTCCGTTGTTATTTTATTATTTATTTACTTATTTTTTAAAATATTTATTTATTCCCTTTTGTTGCCCTAGTTTTATTGTTGTAGTTATTATTGACGTCATTGTTGTTGGATAGGACAGAGAGAAATGGAGAGAGGAGGGGAAGACAGAGAGGAGGAGAGAAAGATAAGACACCTGCAGACCTGCTTCACCACCTGTGAAGCGACTACCCCGAAGGTGGGGAGCCGGGGACTCGAACCAGGGTCCTTATGCTGGTCCTTGTGCTTTGCGCCACCTGCGCTTACCCCACTGCGCTACAGCCCGACTCCCAATTATTTACTTATTTATTGCCACCAGGGTTGCTGCCGGGACTCTATCTCTACACCTGCATGGTTTCTTTACTCCTGGCAGATTCCTTTTTATTTAGACAGAGGATGAGAAGCAGAGAGAAAGAGGGAGAGACAGAGACAGACAGACAGACAGAGAGAGAGAGAGAGAGAGAGTCTGCGACTACTGCACAGCTCCACCACTGTGGTGCAGGTCCATGCAAGTCCTGCCACGTGGTGGGCAGGTGCTTAAACCAGGATCCTCTCTCAAGGTAAAGTGTGCACTCTACTGGGTGTACTATCTTCTGCCCCTTCCCCTTTTTGTTTGTTTAAGGACTCTCCATACCATTTTCTACAGGGGCTATGTCAGTTTCCATCCCCACCAGTATTGTACTAGAGCTCCTTTTATCTTCACATCCTGGCCAGCACTTGTTGTCTCCAATCTTTTTACTACGGGCCACTCTTAGTAGTAGGAAGGGACATCTCACTGGGGGTATCACAAGGTTCTTTACTGACAAGGAAGCAGAATCTTCAGGCACACAACACTGGCATTTTATATTAACATGAATTTATCAGCAGAGTATTTTTGTGTGTTTTACTTTATTTTATTTTTTATTATTAATGATTTCATAGTGGTTTACAAAATTATAAAATAATAGGGGTATAATTCCACACTGTTCCTATAATGAGAGTTCTGTGTCCTCATCCCCCACTAGTAGAAACTATTATAAAACAGAAAAACTCCCAAGGCCAAAGATTTAGGTTAACTATATCTCTATATCTGTATCTATAAATATGCCAATTTTTATTCACTTCTATGGCCTTGCCTTCACTTTTTTTTTTAAATTTCTTTATTGGGGAATTAATGTTTTACATTCGACAGTAAATACAATAGTTTCTACATGCATAACAATAGCCAGTTTTCCATATAACAATACAACTCCCACTAGGTCCTTTATCATCCTTTTTGGACCTGTATTCTCTCCCCCCACCACCACCACAAACCTCATACCTTCACTTTCTAAGGCACACCTATACCTACTACTGCTTCCAAGTGTCCTTTTTCCTCTTCTCTCTCTTCTTCTTCTTCTAGCGTTTGCCCTTCTTCCGTAGCCAGTCAACAGCGTCAGGTTGAGCCTGATGTAAAGTTTTGAGACCTCCTTTGAATCTGGAGAGGTGGCAGTCGTTGACTATGTGGGTCATTGTCTGGAGTCGCAGGGGCAGTTCGGGTCGTCTCTGGCTCCCCAGTGATGGAACATAGCGGGGCACCGGCCATGGCCTGTTCGATAGCGATTGAGGAGGGCCCAATCATAACGTGCTAGGTCAAAGCCGGGTTGACGCTTGCAGGGGTCTGTGATGAGGTGTTTGTTCTTTACCTCAGCTGACTACCAACTCCGTTTCCAAGAGACTGGAACAGAGAAGTTCAGTGTAGGCATAGGGGACCAGATTGGGTGACGAGATGTCAAGCGTTGGACAAGGTGGGCGAAGATATCCTCGTATATTGGCAGGTCCGGTCGAGCGTAGACGTGGGAAATGAACTTAGATGATGCCGCATCCCGACGAATATCTGGCGGGGCGATGTTGCTAAGAACTGGCAGCCATGGGACCGGGGTGGAACGGATGGTTCCAGAAATTATCCTCATGGAGGAACATAATTTGGAATCGACCAAGTGGACATGGGGGCTACAGAACCATACTGGGGCACAGTATTCTGCAGTGGAATAGCATAATGCCAGAGATGATGATCGTAGTGTGGAAGCGCTTGCGCCCCATGAGGAGCTGGCCAGTCTTGCAATGATGTTATTCCTCGCGCCCACCTTTGCTGCAGTTTTTATGAGATGTTCGTGAAATGACAGAGTGCGATCGAGAGTAACGCCAAGATAGACTGGCTGGGCTTCATGCCGGATTCTCGTATCGCCAAGCTGCACATTAAGCTCACGCGAGGCTGAGGCATGGTGTAGATGGAAAACAGATGATACCGTTTTTGCAGTGCTAGGGATTAGTCGCCATTTTTTACAGTAATCAGATATCAGAGACATGTCTTTCGTGAGTGTTTCCTCGAGGATGTCGAACTTGGATGCCTGAGTTGCACAGCAGATGTCATCGGCGTAGATGAACTTCCTTGAAGAAGTTTCTGGGAGGTCATTGATGTAAATATTAAATAGCGTAGGAGCCAGAACAGAGCCCTGGGGGAGGCCACTTGAGACAAGTCTCCATCTGCTAGACTTGTCACCCAGATGCACCTGGAATCTTCTGTTTTGGAGAAGAAACGATATAGTGTTGGCCACCCATGGAGGCAGGCATCTTGAGATCTTGACTAGGAGACCACGGTGCCAAACCGTGTCATAGGCTGCTGTGAGATCAACAAAGACAACACCCATCTTTAAATTCTTCTGGAATCCATTTTCAATGTAAGTTGAGAGGGCCAGGGCTTGTTCGCAGGTAGATCTTCCTGGGTGGAAACCAGCTTGGGCGGGTGATAGGAATTTCTCTGTAAGATGAGAAATACGTGACAGAAGCAGCCTCTCAAGGAGTTTGTAACACACAGAGAGGAGAGAAATTGGTCTATAGCTGGCGGCCAGTGTTGGGTCTTTCTTTGGTTTCAAAACTGCTATAATCTTCGCACGACGCCAAACTTTGGGCATAGACTCAGATTCCAAGATGTGGGACAGGAATGAAGCGAGCCACTTCTTTGTCTCTCAAATAAGACAAACAGATTCCCTTCCTTTTCAGTGATGATATAAAAACAAAGATTCCTGGTGACCAATATTTCAGGTACCAGTGGAATTGGAGTTTAAAGCCCTCTAGTCATCTTCCCCTAACATTTTCCCTCTATGGGCATATGAAACCCCCCCCCCCCCAATTTTTTTTTGTTGCTTCCAGGGTTATTGCTGGGGCTTGGTGCCTGCACCACAAATCCACTGCTCCTGGAGGCTATTTTTTCCCTTTTGCTATCCTTGTTGTTTTACTGTTGTTGTTATTATATTGTTGCTATTGTTGTCATTGTTGGATAGGACAGCGAGAAATCAAGAGAGGAGGGGAAGACAGAAAGGGAGAGAGAAAGATAGACATCTGCAGAACTGCTTCACCGCTTGTGAAGCAACCCCACTGCAGGTGGGGAGCCGGGGGCTTGAATCTGGATCCTTACACCAGTCCTTGTGCGTTGTGCCATGTGTGCCTAGGCTTCTGTGCTACTGCCCAACTCCCCTCCCCCCAAATTCTTTTTTAGGGTGCAGATGGAAGGAATTCTGGCTTCTGTCATTACTTCTCCACTGTACATGGGCATTGGCAGGTTGATCCATACCCCCAGACTGTTTCTATCTTTCCTTAGTAGGCTAGGGCTCTGGAGAAGTGAGGTTCTGGGACATGTTGGCAAGGTCAGCTGGCCAGGAAGGTCAAGATAGAATCTTAGTAGCGTCTATCAGCAGAGCTCTTAAAGCTGACTCTCAAGGAGTCAGCAGGGCAAAGACACAGCTGTGCATTTCTATCTTCCTTCTGGGTAGGATGATAAGCTTCTACATCTTGTGGCTACTCTTTGGGAATGAGGCCTGTGCTTGGAGTGACCCTGGTGCTAAGGCATCCTCCAGTACTATGGATAAGGTATCTCATTTCTCATGAAAGCAGCCCACAGCCCTGCCTGACCCACATTCAGTCAAATATTGGTAAGGAATATTTTAAGGAAAATTATTCCCTAGCTAATCTCTTGGGGAATGCAGAAGAAAACTGGGGTGTTTGATCTACATCCTCCAAACATTCAAATCTGTACTGCTCCGCCCTTAAAAAGACGAGCACAGGGAGTCGGACGGTAACGCAGAGTGTTAAGCCCAGGTGGCACAAATTGCAAGGACCAGCATAAGGATCCTGGTTCGAGCCCCCTGCCCCTCACCTGCAGGGGAGTCACTTCACAGGTGGTAAAGCAGGTCTGCAGGTGTCTATCTTTCTCTCCCCCTCTGTCTCCCCCCACTCCATTTCTCTCTGTCCTATCCAACAACAACGACATCAACAATAATAACTACAATAAAACAACAAGGGCAACAAAAGGGAATAAATATAAAAATTAAAAAAGAAGAAGATGAGCACACACTCAGAACTTTCTAGAAAATTTTCTGCCCTCTGAATAGAGCTAGAGGCCAGGGGGGAAGATATTACCATCTATGATGTATAAAAGATTAACTTTCCTAAGCAAGGGCCCTATGCCTCTGAGAAATCTTCCAACAGAACCTCAAAGGGCAAAGGCTCAGGAAAATTTCAGTTCCTTTGTGGTGCTCTTGGGCCAAAGAAGCATGTTTAATGAATGTGAGTGGTGGCTGCCAAGACAGCATAGTGGTTATGCAAACAACTTTAATACCTGAGATTCCAAGGTCCCAGGTTCTATCCCTGGCACCACCATAAGCCAAAGCTGAACAGTGCTCTGGTAAAAATTAATTAATTAATTAATTTAATTAAATAAAATTATAGGGGGATGGGAGTACCTAATCCACAGGCAGCCCCTCCCCACAAACACACACTGAACTTGTCTGGCCCAGGCTCAGCTGAATATTATAAGGAACCTTTAAAATAGAATTACACCACCCTTTCTGTGATTCTAAAGTTGGAGAGACCCTGGTGAGTGAGGACACTGGCTCTATCTCTTTAGTCCTTCCATCCTCCCCTGAAGTCCCTCAGTAAGATGGTTTGATCCCAAAACAAAAAGAACCTTTTTTTTACTTCCAGGATTATCACTGGCGCTCAGTGCCTGCACTACAAATCCACTGCTCCTGAAGGCCATCTTTTCCCCATTGTTGCTAAGTTGTTGGTGGTGTTGCTGTTGTTGTTGTTGGATAGGACAGAGAGAAATGGAGAGAGGAGGGGAAGACAGAGAGGGGGAGAAAAAGATAGACATCTGTAGACCTGCTTCACCACTTGTGAAACAACCCCTCTGCAGGTAGGGAGCCAGGGGCTCAAACCTGGGGATCCTTGCACCAGTGCGGTTAACCCGGTGCACTACTGCCTGACCCCCAGAACCCCTCTTGTTTTGGACCCATCTGAAATCAGGGTCTGATCTCATCTCTGGGAGGAGGATAGCTGGGGGGTTGGAGCTGCAACAGCCTCAGCTCCATGTTGAGTGATGTCAAACTTCTGTCCCCACCTGCCTGTTCCCAAGTGAACCCAATGACCAATTTCTAGTTGGATAAACAGGAAGATACTGGCCCCTGTCTCCTGGCCCTGCTGAAGTCTTAGGTTCTAAGAACACCTACCCCACACACCCCAATCTTAGCCATGACTCAGATGACACTGATTCCTCACCCTAATTCCCTCATACTGCCCAGATTCTTTCAGACAACTCACTGCCTAGTCCCCTCCAAACCCACTGGAGGGCAGGAACCATTTTCCAGGTTCCTATTTCTCTTTGGTTACTAAAATTTCTTTCCTTCAGGAAATCACATGCCTGTCACATGACAGGGACCACAGGTCACCAGCAGAGGGGAGAAGAGTACTAGGAAGAGTTCTCTTTCCTGGACCCCAGCGTCTTAGTTGGGGACTCCCCAGGAAGACCAGTGTGCACCCAAATGAGAACATGATTTGCTTTTCAGCCATCCCCAGACAGCAGTCCCTTTTGCAGGTGCCTCCTGCACATGGGCTCTTTGCCAGACATGGCAAAGCGAAAGACAACAGCACTTGCTCCATACAGACAGGGAGGGGCATGAGGCCTCCTTTTAATATCCAAAGAAGTGGCCTAGGAGGTGGTACTGTGGATAGAGCACTAGCCTCTCAATGATGAGGTCCCAAATTCAATCTCAGGCTCTTAGAGCACACGCACTCTACTGTTTATCCTTACGCTGGTCCTTGAACTTCGTGCCACGTGCGCTTAACCCTCTGTGCTACCGCCTGACTCTCTCTACTGTTTATCAAAGTCACACTAGAGGCCTCTGAGGCCAGAATCTTTGTTGCTGCCAACTGGACTGGCCAGAGTTTCTACTCTGAGGGGTTAGTTATTTATGGATCCTTAGGGAGCTGAACTGTTTAACTGGAGTAAAAATGGTTGTTTTCTGTAAGAGAATCTATTTGCCTCTCACCACAACTGACCACAGATGAGGAAGCACCCATGGAGAAGCTCCGTTCCTCAGAGTTCCTGGTTCCCTGCTGCTCTCTTTCTCTCAGTAGCCACACTTGGCGCTGCACATGCAAGCAAGCCACATTTCCCTCCAGGCTGACGGGAAACCTTAACTGTATGCAAAGACCACCAATCCCAATAGCAGTCCATGTCAGCACATCTACTCAGGCAGCACAGCTGTTGATTCTAATGTGGTTTCCACGGCTGAAAAGGAAGAGGAAAGCATGGTCTGAGACACCAACAAACACTGACTTCCTCTCTGGCCCTCCTGATTCTGCAAGCAGAGGTGCCTGGTCTGAGGACAGACTCCTCTCTCTTCTGAGAGGGCTATTTGCTGAGAAGTGGCCAGGATCATGTCCTGGAAAACCAAAGTTCTCTCTAGCCCTGTGGACACCAGGAAAGAACAGGGTAATGGGGAACTATGCCAGAGTTCTACCATGAAGAACACCACACTGTTTACTGAGAAACCACACTGCAATTAGCATCCTGTCACTTGCTCATATGTATGCATTTCCCATGCCAATGAAAGACCACACCGAAGGTATGAAGTATATAAACTGTAGCTTTTTTATAAAAAAAAAAAAACAAAAAACTATACGTTTATGTAGGTTTTTGTTGCTTCTGTAAAAGAAAGTCACAATTCAACATTTTAGCTGATAACAGAATAAAATGAAAAGAAAAAGAATAAAATGTGACTCATAAATGCGAAGTCTCTTCCCAGCCCTTCTTGGTTTGCACGCCATGAGAGTCTTCACATATTTATATTCAGAACAGCTCCCTAGATTGTGCTGGGGGATTTCTCAGTCACTGATCCTTGGACCATCCAGGTTTCACTCTCTCCCCTTGCCCTGTTATGTCAGACAAGACAAGTGCTACCTAGATGAGCTATGGTCATCTCATTTTACTCAGGCTTCTTGGCCCCCAACACAAAGATGAGCCATGAGTGGGAATAAGTTCACCAAGTGTGTTCACAGTGCAGATGAGCTGTGTCTTCTTCCTTAGGGCAAGGGTACATGAGCCACTTGTTAGCACATCCATTGACACCAGAGATGAAGGCTCAGCTGCTTTATCCTCAGTAGGAAGCTGAGGATGATTTTAATGGGCTTCAGGCCTCTTTCTTTCTCATGGCTGAGCAACAGTTGGGAGGCCAGCAGGCATCCCTGAGGTTGGCCAGAGTTACCCACCTGCCTCAGGAAGGGCAAGTCCTTTAGCAGTGGAAACTGGCGAGAATGTGGAGGGGAGGATGAATTATAAAGTGAACGTTTGGATTGAGTATCACCCCCAGCCCCTGACAAAGACAGGTGGCCATTCTCATCTCAGGAGGACAGGAATAAGAACACTTTGCGAACTTTGTCATATTATCGCACATGCAGGAGGTAGCAATGTTTGCAGAGCACAGCAGGGTAAGCAGACAAAGCTGTGAGTGGCCAGAGGCAAGAGGTTGAGACATCAGCATTCTAGCACACCCTCTACTCTGCAAGGGACACAGGTAGGAAGCTCTCAGCATGAGGGAGATGGCCTCTAACAAACCCTTACAAATGGCTGCAGCCTTGAAAAGCACTACTGATTTTGGAAGCCCCTCCACACCCCACCCACAATGACAAGAAAAGATCAGTGAAGTTTCTTCTAAGGCCCTGCAATCCCTGTCCTCATATTTTCTCGTGTGTGTGTGTGTGTGTGTGTGTGTGTGTGTGTGTGTGTTTCCAGAACAGCATTCAGTTCTGGCTTATGGTGGTTCCATGCTTTAACCTGGGATTTTACAGACTTGAGCTGAATGACTTTTTGCATAATCATTATGCTAGCTCCACAGTCCTTGGTAGAATTATTATGAGGGAAAGTGAGACATTGTCCAGGTGAATTCACCTGCACACACAGACAATGGGCCAAAGAGGACAACCTCCTATCTGCTGGGAATGACTGCTGATAAAACAGAATTGGTGGCCTGAAGGGAAATGCCACTGCTTACACCAGACATCAGTTTTGCCAGTCTTGTGAAAAGGTTCTTGCTTCGCTGTCTAGGAGTTTACAGGTTTGACGGCCAAGGTGAAAACTGATATTTGCTTCTACAAAGCAGAACTGCCAACACAGTAACAGTCCTTCTCTGATGCTCTCCTCATGGGCTAACCCAACCTCCCCTCTGGTACTGTGGAGAGGGAACACCTGATAATCTGCCTAGGCACTGCTGCCAGGAGCCTCCATCCCCTACAAGCTGCAGCATCACCCACAGCTGCTCATGCCAGCAGTAGCTTCATGAGGTCAGTTTCTGGGCTGTTGCTCTTCTGGATATAGAGTTTAAAGGCTCAAGTCAGGATGTGGCTTCTGGCGACAGAACAAACCTGGCTCAAGACTTGTGTTCTTAAGTAAGTTCACTTCTTTGAGCCTCAGTTTCTTTCTCAGTGAAAGGAAGACAGTAATAGCAACTGCTTCAGCCAAGAAGGCTCAGAGAATCAAATGAGATAATTATGAATATAGATGCCAACACATGGTCTGCTCTATCATATGCACTTCAGCAATGTTAGCTATTACCAATATGTTGGTTGAGATTTACATAGGCGTGTATGTGTGTGCAAGCGCGCACACACACACACACACACACACACACACAAGACCTTTTTGCTAAGAGCAAGAACAGAAATAAAAAGTGAAACAGCCCTCCCTCAAAAAAAGAAGAGTGCAGTAAGCCTAGTGAAAAGATAATATGTGTTGTGCTGAGGTCACCAAGGCCAAACCAAACCTGTTTTCCGTAGGTGTCTTTGCAGAGCTGACCCATAAACATTTTGTAAGAGTCTAAACAACCCCATCCTTATCAGTGTGCCCTCTTCATAATTTCCTACTAAATAGTAGCTAGAATAAGAAACAAAATGACCCAGGTAGAAAACCATAACACTTGTCTGCAGGTCAGTCTGTCCTGTTTGAAGGAGGCAGGAGCTCCTAGGTCAGCAACAGTCCTTGAGAGATCTCAAGGACAACAGAAGCTGAAAAGCTGAGTACAGTATAAACTTTCTTGATAAAAAGAATTTTCTCCAGGGTACCAAGACAGAGCTCTATCCTCCCATTCCCTGAGCAAATGGAAAACTGAGGTTTGAAATGTCAAAAAAAAAGATAATAGTTTTTTAAAAGTTATAAACTTGTATTAGCCAGAGTAAGTCCCAAATCAAAATATTCCATAAAATCATAAATTAGGGACTGGCAAGATAGCTCACTTGGGAGTGTGTCTGCTTTGTCATGTGTGATGAAGGTTCAAGCCCCACAACACTGGAAGGAACTCTGGTACTGTGATTTCTTTTCCCCAAGAAGTTGGACCAGAGTAGAGGTCCAAGAGGACCTCTTATAGTAACAAGTTCAGCTATACTGGAGTCCCACAACACACACACACACACACACACACACACACACAAACACACACACACCCTGTCTATTTTTATTACTCATGTAGGACTTCCACATGATTGCTCATTCTAAATTGCAAAGTAAAAGGATATCCTCGTTGCATTTTCATATAGTCTTCAGTAAAAAAAAATTCCTTAAACATAACAGTGTCAGGAAATCAATCTCTCTCTCTCTCCCTCTCCCTCTCCCTCTCCTCCTGTCCTGCATTTCTCCTGTCCGCAAGGAACATCATCTCCCCAGCTCTCTTCTGAAGGACCCCTGCTATGTGCCCATCTAAGTATATAGTGTCCTTTTCACATACTAACCCTTGGGAAACGTTGCATGAAATGTGATTATCCTGTCAGGGAAGGCAAAGTGATTCATAGCCATCCATTCCTAATCCTCGGACCCTTATGGAAGCCAGTTTGAAAACACTAGCTGGAAACGGTTGGCCTGGAGACAAATGGCTGTCACTTCATCAAGGAGACCCCGGCTGCCAGTGTAAAGAATAAATTCAGCTCTCCCCAAACCCCACTATTTCTCCATTCGTCCACGTGTACAACTAATCCTGGGGAGGCCCTTTTGCCCCCGACCTGAGATCTCTAAGCTCTCCAACCCTACCCCGGGGGCTGGTCCGGATGGGGGCGGGACCGTAGGCTCCCAGACCCCTCGCTGTGACATTTAAATATGAAATAGAGTTCCGCCAGCTAAACCTCACGGCGAGCCGAGGGGCCTCCGCCTGCACGGGCGATTAATCCAACATCAAATCAGAAGCCCTGTGGCGGCCTGCAGCACACCAGGAGCTGGGCGGGGGCGGCCTCGGTTTGAGGTTTCCACAGTCACTGCGATGCAAATAAATGAGGGGGCTCGGGGCCTCGTTTCTGTGACTCAACTAGCCTAGTGCGGGAAGCTGGTTGCCGCAATCCTCCCGGGGCCTGTCTACACCTGGGGGGCGGGGTGAAGGGAAACCCAGCCGCTCCTAATGCCTCGAGGAGGCACTTGGCGGTGGCATTTGTGTGGGCCCTGCCGCACCAAACGCCGGAGGTGCAACTAGCTTCAAATCTTGATTCTGGAGTATGTGTATGTGTATGTGTATGTGTATGTGTATGTGTATGTATGTGTATGTATAATCTCGGTTTCCATTTCCTGACCTCCCTGAGTGGCCCACCTGCAGCAGAGTGGGAAGGAGTGAGAAAGCTCAGGCCCGCTAGCCCATGTATGA
The DNA here is from genome assembly GCF_950295315.1 of Erinaceus europaeus. Classification (NCBI taxonomy): domain Eukaryota; kingdom Metazoa; phylum Chordata; class Mammalia; order Eulipotyphla; family Erinaceidae; genus Erinaceus; species Erinaceus europaeus. Next base: position 78,383,149 of record NC_080173.1, on the reverse strand, counting down.
GGCAGACCCACTTCCTTTTGGTTTCCTCCCCAGCTGGTCCAGAAGAGACTAATGGTCCAGTTCACCTCCCTTCCCCCCAAGTGTCTCTGAGGTGAGCTGGACCGTTACAGCCTCTAGTATCTGAAAAATAATTTAAAAAAAAATTTCCTGGAAGCATCTCAAGGATGCTCAAGTCCTCCCCCCCCCCCCCCCCGGAATTAAAAGGACTTGCTAGCAGGTGCAGGAGGACACTTGGTAGAGCAAGCGCCTTGCCATACTGCACCAAACCCAGAGCAGAGACAACACTTGGCAGTGAAACTCAATGGATGGGGGTGCGGTGTTGTGACATCTCTCCTGTCTCTGTGTCTGTCTCCCACACCACTCCCTCAAAAAATTGGGGAGTCGGGCGGTAGCATAGCAGGTTAAGCACAAGGACATGCATAAAGATCCCAGTTCCAGCCCCTGGCTCCCCACCTGCAGGGGAGTCGCTTCACAAGCTATGAAGCAGGTCTGCAGGTGTCTGTCTTTCTCTCCCCTTCCCTGTCTTCCCCTCCTCTCTACATTTCACTTTGTACTATCCAACAACAACAACATCAATAACAATAATAACTACAATAACAATAAAAAACAAGGGCAACAAAAGGGAAAATAAATAATAATAAATTTTTTTTTTAACTTAAATTGGCATGAACATGCTGCTCAGCCGTAATGCACAGCCACCGAGCTCTGAGCTTAATTGCTGCATGGATGCATGCAATGTGTCCTACAAAAAGGAAGAGCTGGAATCCAATGATGAAGCAAGGGAGTGTCGACTCAGGTTTCCAAAAGCACAGCTGCTATGGGGACTGCAGCTGAGGCAAGAGACTCCAGTGTCCCTTTGGGACCCTCTCTGATTATTTAGGGCTTGTGAGAAATACAACATGGGGCAGTGCTCATTCGTTATTTTATCCTTAAATTTTTATTTACTTATTTACTTATCTATCTATTTACCTAGGAAAGAAAGAGAACCAGAACATCACTCTTAAAAATACAATGGTGGCAATGGAACTCAAGAGCTCATGCCTTCAAGTCTAGTGCTCAAGACTCTACACTACCTCCTGGGTCACTGCCTGAATATTTTCAAGAGTGGTACTTAGATTTCTTGAAAAAGAGGCAGAGGTTCTTTTCTGTCTCTTTCTTAAAAAGAAAAAATTAGTAGTAGTGGTCGAAACTGTTTTCAGGCATATAGTTTCAAATGTGTGTATGTGTGTGTAACTCAGCACACCCAACAGTGCCAACAGGCACTTTTCAAAATGAGAAACATGGATTCAGACCATTTAATGGTGGGACACATTAAATGATCTGCACATTAATGATAGGCATACTAACTTTCTTAGGTTTCAGTTTTTCTTATCTATAAAATGGGACAGATAATACTAACCTTGATGGCTGTGAAGAAAGATAAAATTGCATAAATCAGATAAAATTGCATAAATCAGATAAAACACTTACATTGTCCTATAAAAAGACTGGAAGTAAATGTGACCAACCACAAGCTGTAAATGGGAGGCTGGCTCTGGAGAAAAGAGTGAAAATGGTGGGGAGTGGTGCTAAACACTGACAGATCTCACTACATTTGGTACCCTCTGTCTCTCCTATACTGAACATACTTTTATGCACAATAAAGGTAGGTAGATACTCAGTCATTAGTTTTGGCACCTGAAATCTTACTAACTTTATTTTCCCCTGGCACCACGGACTCAGCTGAAAGACAGGAGAAATTTAAAAATTTTGGTTTGGGGGCCGGGTGGTGGCACACCTGGTTGAGTGCATGTATTACAATGTGCAAGGACCCAGGTTCAAGTTCAAGCCTCGGTCCCCACCTGCAGGAGGAAAGTTTTGTGAGTGGTGAAGTAGTGCCTCTCTATCTCTCTCCCTCTCTATCACCCTCTTGATTTCTGGCTGTCTCTATCCAAGAAATAAAGATAATTTTTAAAAAAATTGGTTTTGCACTATTATCATAAACATGTCATATGTGGTTTCCTTTTAACCCAAATCTCTAGACATAATATTATATAAACCAAGTATTACACAAAAGCTCTAAGAGTAGGGGGCCAGGTGGCACACCTGCTTGAGTGTACATAGTGTGCAAGGACCCAGGTTCAAGCCCCATTCCCCACCTGCAGGGGAAAAGCTTCATAAGTGGTGAAGCAGGGCTGCAGGTATCTCTCTGCCTCTCTCCCTCTCTGTCACCCCCTTCCCTCTCAATTTCTGGATGGCTCTATCCAATAAATAAGTAAAAGAAAAAAAAAAGTTCTAAGAGTGTAGAGATATGAAACTGAGTACTTTCAAGGATCAGGAATTGTAAGTCATCCCTGAAAGAAGGGGAGAGAGGTATCAGACTGAGGGAGGAAACCACAGATCACAATAGACCCAAGAGAGGACTGCTGCCAACTTGGTAGCATAGAGAAGGATACAGTGACCAACCAGGTAGCTCCAAGAGCAAGAAAGGATCCAATGGCAGCTATCCGGGGAACTGAATAAAGAGGAAGCAGAAGGAGTACCCAGAGGCACTTCCTGTCCTCCTAGTCTTCCTCTCTAAGCGCCAATGCTCAGTGGGCTCTGGCTTCAGCTCCCTTTCATACACTGTAGTATTTTATTCCATTTCTGGTTCGTAGTGACATATACTTTGCTTTTAGCACAGTTACACCTTTTAATTTCAAAAAATAATCTTTTATGGATAATGACTTTGTTTAGAGCAGAGGAATAAGTAGAGAATAGAAGTGGGTGCAGTATAGAACTATACCCCTGTAATCTTGTAAACCATTATTAAATCACGAGTAAAAAAAAAAAAAATGAAGGAGTCAGGCGGTAGCACAGCAGGTTAGGCGCACGTGGCACAAAGTGCAAGGACCAGCGTAAGGATCCTGGTTTGAGCCCCCAGCTCTCCACCTACAGGGGAGTCAATTCACAAGTGGTGAAGGTCTGCAGGTCTTTCTCTCCCCCCTCTGTCTTCCCCTCCTCTCTCAATTTCTCTCTGTCCTATCCAACAATGACAACATTAATAACAACAATAATAATTACAACAATAAAAAACAAGGGCAACAAAAGGGAATAAATAAATATTTTTTAAAAAGAAAGTCTTTAAAAAATGAAAGGAAGAAAGAAAATATTAAAGCATGGAATTTTATCACAGGCTTGTAATGATCAATTTATCAGGAAAATCTAAAGTCCAAACATTGGTTTAAGAAGAAAATTTGAACAAATTACTAAACCTCTAAAAAGCAGAGAGGTAAGCAAAAATCTGGACATAAGGCCAACTGGCTTCCAAAGGGAATAAAGGGTTTCCAAAACCTTTACAAACAGAAAATTTTCATTTTATATAGACTGCTTGAGGGTACAGAAATAGATGGTAGAATAGCTACTCAACTCATTTTATAACACTGACCATAATTTGGACATAAGATTTAGATAAGCATAATAAAAAGAAAGAAAACTATAGATCAATATTTCCTTGCATCAATATTCTGACACAAGTGATCTTGATTGCAATTAGCAAATGAATTAGCAAAGTAAAACAAAATAATACACAGAAGGGCCAATGAGTCTGGCTGTATTTTTTTCCCCACTGCATGATATGCTGTCTAGTGCACAACTGAGCAGCCCTCAACCATATACATAAGGTTATTTTAGGATTATAAACCAGTTTCAACATAAGAAAATATAACAGTGCAATTTGATATGTCTGGTTCTTTCTCTCTCTCCTATCTTTCTCATTAATAAATAAGTAAATAAAATATTTTTTAAAATAGGAAAGCTATCGAGGGCTGGGTGGTAGCGCAGCGGGTTAAGCACATATGGCGCAAAGCGCAAGGACAGGCATAAGGATCCTGGTTCCAGCCCCCAGCTCCCGACCTGCAGGAGGATCACTTCACAGGTGGTGAAGCAGGTCTGTAGGTGTCTATCTTTCTCTCTTCCTCTCTGTCTTGCCCTCCTCTCTTGATTTCTCTCTGTCCTGTCCAATAACAATAATAACAACTACAACAAGGGCAACAAAATGGGAAAAATAGCCCCCAGGAGCAGTGCATTCCTGATGGAGGCACTGAACACCAGCGATACCCTGGAGGCAAAAAAAAAAAAAAAAAAAGGAAAGCTATCAAGTGAGGGGATTGGATACAGAGTTCTGGTGGTGGGAATTGTGTGGAACTATACCCCTCTTTTTTAAAAAAATATTTATTTATTTATTTATTCCCTTTTGTTGCCCTTGTTGTTTTATTGTTGTAGTTATTGATGTTGTTGTTGGATAGGACAGAGAGAAATGGAAAGAGAAGGAGAGGAGGGGAAGACAGAGAGGGGAGAGAAAGATAGACACTGGTATACCTTGTTGATCGCCTGTGAAGTGACTCCCCTGCAGGTGGGGAGCTGGCGGCTAGAACCAGGATCCTTACTCTGGTCCTTGCACTTTGCACCCATATAGGCTTAACCCGCTGCGCTACCACCCGACTCCCAACTGTACCCCTCTTATCCTATGATCTTGTCAGTATTTCCATTTTAGAAATAAAAATTTTAAAAAAAAGAAAGAAAAAAGCACAGGGCCAGAGATGTAACTCCATAGTAGAGGGTTTTATATGTATGAGGTCCTGGGTTTGATCCCTAGCAATTTTTCCACCAAAAATAATTATATGACCACTTAGGTACTTAAGTATATTTGAGAAAGTATTTGATAAAAGTTAATGTTGTTTTGCACAAAAAGAATGGTGAAACAACTCCTAGAAACTAGAAATAAAAAAGAACAACACATTTTCTTAGCTCTTGAGTAAATCTAGAATTAGCACACTATCCTTTAAAAAAATTTTTTCCCTTTTTGTTGCCCTTGTTGCTTATAGTTGTTATTGTTATTATTGTTGTAACTGTTGTTGGGTAGGACAGAGATAAATCGAGAGAAGAGGGGATGACATAGAAGGGGAGAGACAGATAAGACACCTGCAGACCTACTTCACCACCTTTGAAGCAACCTCCTTGCAGGTGGGGAGCCGGGGGCTTGAACCAGGATACTTACACCAGTCCTCGAGCTGTGACACACTATTCTTTTTTAAAGCTTTATTTATTAATGAGAGAGAGGGAGAAAAAAAATCAAAGCATCATTCTAGCATTTGTGTTGTCAGGGATCAAAATCAGGACCTCATGCTTGAGAGCCCAAGATTTTAACCACTGCTCCACTTCCTGGGCTGTACTATTAATTGTTGAAGTGTTAGATGTATTCACATTGAATCTAACAAAGGATAGCACAAGAAGAGGAATCAGAAACAGCCAATATATATGGAAACTGGGAGTTGGGCGGTAGTGCAGTGGGTTAAGTGCAGGTAGTGCAAAGCACAAGGACCAGGTGTAAGGATCCCAGTTCGAGCTCCCAGCTCCCCACTTGCAGGTGAGTCGTTTCACAGGCGGTGAAGCAGGTCTTCAGGTGTCTGTCTTTCTCTCCCCCTCTCGGTCTTCCCCTCCTCTCTCCATTTCTCCTTGTCCTATCCAACAACAACAATAATAACTATAACAATAAAACAACAAGGGCAACAAAAGGGAATAAATAAATATTTAAAAAAACATATGGAAACTATTTTATTAGTAATCAGGGGTCATACCTACAATAAAATGTCAATTTTAGTCTCTTAGGTTGGCATAAATATAAAATAATAAATGTCGATGGCATAGTAAATGCATTCTCTCAAAATTGATGATGAGAATATGAATGGGAACAACAATTTGGATGATCACAATATCTGATAATATTTAAAATGTACCTATTTTTTGACTTTGTGATTCCATGTCAACCTCTTCTCTAGAGAAATATTCACAGGCACGTGGGCCATGTATCAAATGCATTTTCATTATGGTGGTGTTTAGAATAACAGAAATTGGGAGCCCCTGCCAAGATATTAGATTTATTCCTGCTGTCTGTTCTTTAGCCAGATAACTGCTCCCTTTCTCCAGCTGCCCTTGGAATCATAAGCCTTATAATCTTATAAGCCTTTGGGCAGCCTCTTTTAGATCAACCACTTTGGAGCCACTGATACCAGAGATGGCCTTCCTGCTACAGTCTAGGAAAGACAGTGTTAAGACCCACTGAATTCTGAGAGTTTGAAAAGAATTGTGAGATAATGATTATTTCCCCCAGATGAGTACCCAGGGACAGAAAGGAGATGGTGGTAGATATTACAATTTATCCTGGACTGGCTGACACATGGAAAGTAGCTGCTTATGGCCTAAAGTAACTAGGTATCTATCCATCAGGTGCCCTAAGCCAATCTTGACACTAAATAACTGATGTTTTCCTCTCTCTCAGATCAATGGTAGCTCTGTTGAGCTTGGACCAGTGCATGCCCATACCACCCTTGTGTACCAGGGTTGATCTGTACAGTGAGAAGTCCTTACTTGGGCAAACAGGACTTGAGTTCTCTGCCAACTCTGGTATACAGAGGCACCAACCACACTGCTTCCCCCTTGACTCTATAAAGGAGAGCTTCAAGAGAGACCTGCTGGACTTTGTGCTGGAGTATACACAGACACTGGAGCTGGAGAAATACAGAAGAATGCCAAAGCATGTGTGATCGAGATTGTGAAGCAGGTACTACATAACTCTTTCATAACTACCAGCCAGCCAGCATAACTGTGGTTATTACTATCCAGTATTTGATAGGCAGTGTTTGCTGACACTTTATGAGCTCCTACCTTGGGTCATGAAAGTCAGTTAAAGATAGCAATCCTTTAGCATGGGCCTGTACTGTATACACATTTATGCAGTGAAAATTTGCTCCTATAGTGAGACCTAAGGCTCTGAAAGCAGAGTTGGGAACTCTTTCTCCTGGTATACTGCTTGGCACACAGTCAAGTACCAATAAAGGCTGCTTTAAGGGAGTCTGCGTACTTTTTTTTTCTAGGTGGAAGAAGTTTATGGTGACCCAGAATTCATCCCTGATGATCAGAAAATTAGAAAAGCAATTTCTAATTTCCTCTCTGGAAATTTCTTTGAAATAAGTATTTTGTTTGTTTGTTTGTTTTTGTTTTATAAAAGACCAAGGTACTTTTCTACTATTTATGGTGTTCAGTTTGTTTTGTCTTTTTGTTTTTATGTGGTATTAGGGATCAAAACCAGGACTTCAAACAGGCAAGAAATGCACTCTCCCTCTGAGTCCCTGGCATCAGAAGTGTATAGTTTTATTGTACAAATATTTTTTTCCTTATATTGTCCCTGGACCTTCATCCTTCCAGGCCAACTTTTTCAGAGATAGACAGAGGGAGAAAAAGAACAATATATCAACATCATTGAAACTTCCTCCAGTGCATGGGGTCACAGACATATTAAGGCAGGGACACTATCCAGGTGAACTGTCTTAATTGCAGGCCCTGTATAAGTCTTTTAATTTTAACCTTTTAATACTTAGGTTTGGAGGCTCTTAAGTGTCACATACTCTGTGTGTTTACTTTAAAAGATAGTAGAAAAAAGTTCTATTTACCAAAGTCCAGAGGTTTACCTGCCTATTTACAAATTCAGCAAATTTATAAGCGGCGATATCTTAATTGCACACTGATCTCAGCTTGCCAGTAATACACACACACATGCATCTACATCTAAATTAGTGAAAGCTGATCTTCTTGAGAGAGGGAGAGGGAGAAAATAGGGACAGAAGACATGAATTTGAAAGGCAGATGCTCAGTTCAACTATGTTGAACTTTGGGGCTCTCACTTGTCATACAAGGGCCTGGTGGTGGCACACCCGGTTAAGCGCACTTAGTAATAAGCACAAGGATTCAGGTTCGAGCCCCTGCCTCCCCAACTGCAGTAGGGACACTTCTCAAGTGGTGAGGCAGGTCTGCAGATGTCTTTCACTCTTCCTCTCTGTCTCCCCCTCCTCTCTCAATTTCTCTCTGTCCTATCTAATAAAATGGGGAAAATGGCCACTAGGAGTGGTGGACTCATAGTACTGGCACTGAGCCCCAAGAAAAAACCTAGTGGCAAAAAAAAAGAAAGAAAGAAAGAAAGAAAGAAAGAAAGAAAGAAAGAAAGAAAGAAAAGAAAAGAAAAGAAAAGAAAAGGAAAGAAAAGAAAATGTGATCCTACTCCATTGCCCTTCTTTTCTAGAGTTCAGCAGGGGACTGGCTAGCAAGACTGGCCAGCTCCTCATGGGGCGTGAGCGCTTCCACACTATGATCATCATCTCTGGCATTATGCTATTCCACTGCAGAATACTGTGCCCCAGTATGGTTCCATAGCCCCCATGTCCACTTGGTCGATTCCAAATTATATTCCTCCATGAAGATAATTTCTGGAACCATCCGTTCCACCCCGGTTCCATGGCTGCCATTTCTTAGCAACATCGCCCCGCCAGATATTCGTCGGGATGCGGCATCATCTAAGTTCATTTCCCACGTCTATGCTCGACCGGACCTGCCAATATACGCGGATATCTTCGCCCACCCTGTTCAACGCTTGACGTCTTGTCATCCAATCTGGTCTCCTACGCCTACACTGAACTTCTCTGTTCCAGACTCTTGGAAACAGAGTTGGCAGTCAGCTGAGGTAAAGAACAAACACCTCATCACAGACCCCTGCAAGCGTCAACCCGGCTTTGACCTAGCACGTTATGATTGGGCCCTCCTCAATCGCTATTGAACAGGCCATGGCCGGTGCGCCGCTATGTTCCATCGCTGGGGAGCCAGAGACGACCCGAACTGCCCCTGCGGCTACAGACAGACTATGATCCACATAGTCAACCACTGCCACCTCTCCAGACTCAAAGGAGGTCTCAAAACTTTACATCAGGCTCAACCTGACGCTGTTGACTGGCTACAGAAGAAGGGCAAACGCTAGAAGAAGCAGGGGGAAATGGCTGCAAGTGAACATTTAAACTTGGGCATCTTCATCCACCACATTCACTCACATTTTGGGGGCAACAAGAGCATCATTCCCATGATTCAGACCACAACCAGAAAGGTATTAAAGCAGCAAACCTCAGTAGATTTCTCTGTTCCATCAGCCAAGTGCCACTCAACTTTCTGTTGCTGTGTTAGCTCTCAGGGCAAAGGTCACCTTGGGCTGCTTCCTCTCTGAATGCTTGCTGGCTCCAAAACACAAATGGATTGTTTTATCAACTGTCTGGCAACTCTTTATCTATTTACACACAAGCTCAAAAGGGATTTCCCCCCACATTTTGCTTAGACTGCCTAAAGCTTTTAAGTGAATCTGGCTTTTTTTTTTTTTTTAACCTTTCTTTTGATATAACCTTTGAGGCTGTGTGGGCAGAAAGAGCCCTGTATTTAAAATCTGTCAGACTTGACCAATCAATGCCCAATTCTGGATAAATATATACCCCTCAAAATTGAAAGCAAGGTCCAGACAGATGAAGAAATAAGAAAAAATGGTATGTAAGTATATCAGAATATTACTTAGCCTTAAAAACAAGATCAGGGGAGAAAACACAAGTAGAACCTGAACTGGAATTGGTGTATTGCACCAAGTAAAAGACTCTGTGGTGAGTGTGGGGGAGAATACAGGTCCAAAAAGGATGACAGAGGCCCTAGTGGGGGTTGTATTGTTATATGGAAAACTGGGAAATGTTATGCATGTACAAACTATTGTACTTACTGTCGAATGTAAAACATTAATTCCCCAATAAAGAAGTTTAAAAAAGAGATTATTGCTTAGCCTTAACGGGAGGAAATTCTGAGATATGCTACACTATAAATGAGCTTCAAATATATTATGCTAAGTGAAATAAATCAGACAAAAACTCTATGATCTACTTAAATGAGGAACCTAGTAGTCAAAAACAGAGACAGAACGTAGTAGAATGGCAGTCATTAGGAGCAGGGAGTATTAGTAGATATTTTTTAGTTTGTGTATGTATGTTTTGTGTAGAGTCAGGGTCTCATACCTGTCAGGAGCCCCACATCTAAGAGAGGTCATGTGTCTAGTCTTTTCTATATGAGCAGAAGACATGGATATTCTGGGCTAAAAAAAAGCAAGCACATCTTCACTCTCTTGTTTCCCCAGTACTCTCTGCAAGGGGAAACCAGCAGAGTAGGGCCACAGGAGGAGCTTGGGTTTTAAATGACTTTGGGGATCTTTCATGATACTACTTTACCAGCAGCACAATTTGAGTGACCTTAGAAAGCAAACCAGTGACATCAGTTATACTGTTATTTGAACAAAAAAGAAACTTAGACTGGTAAGCCATTAACATACTGGAGTTGGTTTGTGACAGTCGCTTGAAGTACTCCAATTGTTATATTGCAAGGTACTGAGATTGGGGACAGAGAAAGAGAGAAAACATGATATATATATGCTTTGTTTGGACATATAAGTCTCTTTTGGAAAAGCCAGAGATTGTGTCAATGCCTAAGAGACTAGATACATGGTGTTAGACTAAAAGCTTTTAACACCTAAATGCCAATATTATCTGTCTAGCATTATTCTTTTTAATTTAATTTTTTAATGTTTATTTATTTTCCCTTTTGCTGCCCTTGTTTTTTATTGTTGTTGTAGTTATTGTTGTTGATGATGTCATCGTTGTTAGATAGGACAGAGAAATGGAGAGAGGAGGGGAAGACAGAGAGGAGCTGAGAAAGAGAGACACCTGCAGACCTGCTTCACCGCTTGTAAAGTGACTCCCCTGCAGGTGGGGAGCCAGGGGCTCAAACCAGGATACTTATGCCAGCCCTTGCACTTTGTGCCACCTGCGCTTAACCCACTGCACTACCATCGGACTCCCTGTCTGTCATTATTCTAAGTACTTATAGCAGATCATTTTATTCTTATTTTTGCAAATCTGTGAGGCAGACTCTTATAACTATGTCTTGCAGATGAGGAAACTGGAGCCCATATAGGTTAAGTAATTTGCCTAAGGTTACACAACTAATAAAGACAGAGGTAACATGCAAGGCCCTGCAGCCCAGCTCGAAAGTCCTGCTCTGCTCATCATACTCTGCACGCATCTCTCACAAAGTGGGCAGGTGATGGAGTCAGAGGAAGGCGGAAGCAGTTAGGGAAAGTATGTCCACTCCAGAGGGGTTAACCACCCAGTTCTACCCGATGATTTTGCAATGCAGTGTAGTTTTTTATATATATATTTCAAGAGCCCCAGAGATATAGAGTTTAATGTAAAATCGGTTTTAAACATATTCAGTTGGTTTTAACTTTGAAGTCCAAACAGATAACATCCACAGACAGCGTGTAACTCAGGGCTGGCCACACGCCATCCCAGCTTTCAGAGCAGCTGTCTCGAAGGGCCACACTCTCTCCTGCTTGTCCTCAGGCCCTGGGGAATTCTGGGTCTGGTGGCCAGAAGGAGAGTCCTCTCGGCAAACAATAGCTCCTTCAGGCCTGATGATATGAATAATTAATTTCTGTTCTCACTGGCAGTCCACAAAGATTACCAACAAGCCCAGCATTCAGGAAGCAACTCGATGCCCTTCTGAGACAATGAAGACATGTGTGGAGGACCTCGGGGCTGCTCAGGGAGCTCCATAATGAAGTCTGGCATGCTGGCCCCAGCTCAAAGGGAGCCGTTGACTGACCTGCAGTGTGTGTGCTCTTTCCCCGGCTGCTGCCTCAGTGGGGCCATCAGAGCATCCATGAGACTTGTTAGAGCTGTGGCACGACAGCTTTTGCGGCTGTCAGCGGGAGATGGCTCTGAATTCCTCAAGATGTTTTAAAAATGAAACAAAAAGGCACAATTACACAGCCAAACAGAAAGCAAGACAGCTGCATACAAAGCAGGACTTTCTCCATAATAGGATGACAACCTCAGCTAGACAATGCTGAAGTCTCACCTTCCTCCCCAGGCTGCAGCTGGGAGGCTTCGGTAATTGGATGCCCCACTGCTCTAGCTCCTGGATTATTCAAACTGAAGAATCTCCAGATGCCTCAGGTTTCAATTAAGGATAAGACCAGGCAACGTGGTCAGCAAGATACCATTTTTCACCCTTAGATTCAGCAATACACATGGCCAAACCAGTAATGGATGTGATAATAATAAAATCAAAACTATTTACTTTGTGCCAGGCTGTGTTCTAAGTGCTTTACATATAGCAAGTTATTTAATCTTCATACCAACTGGATTCATTATTGATGCCACATTATTATCCCTCTCAGTCTATAGATATAGAAACAGGCATTCTGGTGTAATGACACTCAGAATTTGGTTGTGGATATGATAAGTCACAGACACACACAGACACACACACACACATGAAACTATACCCTTAAAATCCTTTTTAAGGATTTATTTATTTATGGGGGTGGGGGGAAACCAGAGCATCACTCTAGTACATACAATGATGTGAAGCGAACTCAGCATCCCATGTTTGAGAGTCCAACATCTTATCCACTGCACTACTACCAAAATCACACTCCTAAAATCATATAATATTGTAAATTAACGTTAAATCAGTTAATAAATAGATATGGAGGCACAACAGGTTTAAGCAACTTGAATTGGTGGGGGCTGGGTGGTAGTGCACTGGGATAAACGCACATAGTAGTAACTTGAGCTGGGATTCAAACCCAGGCAACACATCCTTTTGATCATCACACTACTGGCTGCACTGATACAGAATTTACTGTAAGCCAGGCTACTTCCTTTAATTTGTATACCACCAGGTGAGGTATATTCTTCTCCTTGAACAAAAAAGAAAATGGGCTTGACTCTTATCAAGGTAAGAGTAATTTGGTTAAGGGCACAAAGTAACAAGCCAGGATCCAGTGGTGAGTTGGAGTAGAGTAACTTTGGTCCCAGAAAGAATGGGTTCCAGGGGGCCAAGTGGTAGTGCATCTGGTAGAGTGCACACATTACAGTGCACAAGGACCCAGGTTCAAGCCCCTGGTCCTCATCTGCAAAGGGGGAAGCTTCATGAGCTATGAAACAGTGCTGCCTCTCCCCCCACACACACTTCCCTCTTAATTTCTCTTAATTTCTCTCTTTATAAAAAATATTAAAAATTTTAAAGAACAGTGGTGGGAGAGATAGCATAATGGCTATGCAAAAGAATTTCATGCCTGAGGCTCTGAAGTCACCAGTTCAATTTCCAGCGCCATTATAAGTCAGAGTTGAGCAGTGTTCTGGAAAAAAGAAAGAAAAAAAGAAGGAAGAGAAGGGAGAAAAAGAGGAAGGAAGGAAGGAAGGAAGGAAGGAAGGAAGGAAGGAAGGAAGGAGAGAGAGAAAGAGAGAGAGAGAAATGGCTTCAAATCTTAACTCTGTCTTTTATTAGTTGTGTTATGTGGGCAAGTGACTAAATGTTCCTAACCTTGTTGGTATAGAATGGGAATAATTCTTAGTCCTAAGGGATTAAAATAAAATCTGTGGGGAGTCGGGCGGTAGCGCAGCGGGTTAAGCGCAGGTTGCGCAAAGCGCAAGGACCGGCCTTAAGGATCCCTGTTCGAGTCCCCGGCTCCCCACCTGCAGGGGAGTCGCTTCACAAGCGGTGAACCAGGTCGGCAGGTGTCTTTCCCTCCTCTCTCCATTTCTCTCTGTCCTATTCAACAACAACATCAAGAACAACAATAATAACTACAACAATAAAACAACAAGGGCAACAAAAGGGAAAAATAAATAAATATTTTTTAAAAAATTTGTGTACAAATATACTTTGCTGAACCATCTCAGGTATTCCCAAATTACACACTGATAATTTCAGTTCCTGTATGTGTGTGTGTGTGTATGTGTGTGTGTGTGCGCACGTGCGCATGTGTAACCAGGGCCTCCAACATGCAAGATTTACAGCTCCTAGGAACAGAGAAAGAGAGTGTGGGTGAGGGGAATGGGTCCCACCACAGCATGCAGATTTCTCCCCATGCCAGTGACACTTCCATGTAGTACTGGGATTCAAAGCTGGTTTGTTACATGGCAAGACAGTCACCCAACTTGTCAGCTGTCTCTCCAGCCTGATAATTTCAAACTTTTGTTTATACATTTATTCTTTATGATTTGAAATTATAGTGTAAGTGCTAAGTAAATTGCCAGGACAGCCCTGGCAGTCTAATTGGCAAAGACCTTGGTAGAGTGCCTTATACTTAGACTGAAACTTCTCTTAGTGCCACTTATAATTTCTCTCATTCCAGATGTGCAAACTTTCCAGAGGAATCATATTTTACATAGGTCTGGGCAAGCAGACATTAGGGTTTCCACCCTCACAAATAAAGTTATTAACCTACTACATCATTGATTGACATTGTGGATCGACAGGTTTCCATGGTACCCTTTCCATTGTGTTAGTGATTAAATGGCTTTGTCCCTGGATCAATAGATCATGCTATAATGACTCTCAGGTTCTTTTCCACAAGCATCAAGATCAGTGCTGGTTTCACTGCTGGGGCTTTTATTTTCAGTTGTGAGGACTGATGGTTTAGTAGGATATACCTATATGCACAGACCCCCATAAAGACTCAGACTTCCTTGGGAGAAGATATTCTTCTTATTTTTTTTCCCCACCAGGGTTACCACTGGGAGTCAGTGCCGACACTATAAATCCACCGTGCCCAGTGGTGTTTTCCTTGTTTGTTTTGTTTTTCTTTTCATTTTACTTGGTAAAACAGAAAGAAATTGAGAGGGGAAGGGGAAATAGAGAAAGAGAAAGATCTGACTCAGTGCTTTTGAAGTATATGCCCCCTGCAGGTTGGGGGCTGGGGTCCTTACACATAGTAATATGTGTGCTCAGCTGGGTGCACTATAGTCCAGCCTGGGGTGAAGATATTCTATATGTGTTTTTGTAGTTTGCTGAGGTGAGGGAGGGGGACAGGACAATTAAATGACTAGAAATAAGAATGTGTATATATATATATATATATATATATATATCTATATATAATATATATATATATATATGTATATTCCTGAGCTAATTCTCTCTAGTATTTTTATTTTTAAAAATATTCATTTATTTATTTCCTTTTTGTTGCCCTTGTTATTTTCATTGTTGTTGTAGTTATTATTGTTGATGAACTGCTTCACCGCCTGTGAAGTCTCTATAGTCTTTTTATTTATTTATTTATTTATTTGCCTCCAGGATTATTGCTGGTGCCAGCACTACAAATCCACTGCTCTTGGAAATTCTGTTTTACCCCATTTTTATTGGATAGGATATAAAGAAATTGAGAGAGAAGGGGAAGATAGAGAGGGAGAGAGAAAGATACGCAGACACCTGCAGACCTGCTTCACCACTTATGAAGCGTCCCTCCTGCAGGTGGGGAGTCAGGGGCTCGAACCAGGACCCTTTCGTGGGTCCTTATACTTCATATTATGCGCACTTAACCCAGTGCGCTACTACCTAGCCCCCAGAGTCTTCTGATAAATATATCTTTCTTTTTCTTTTTTAAATTTTTTAAAATTATTTTTATTTTATTTATTAGATAAAGACAGTCAGAAATTGAGAGGGAAGGGGGTGATAGAGAGGGAGAGAGATAGAGAGACACCTGCAACACTGCTTCACCACTTGTGAAGCTTCTCCCCTACAGGTGGGGACCGGGGGCTTGAACCCGGGTCCTTGAGCACTATAACACATGCGCTTAACCAAGTGCGCCACCACCCGACCCCAAATATATTTTTCTTGTAGCATTTGTAAACAAGCTCTGAAGCATAAGTATAATCTGCTATTGAGTCTTCCAAGTCACTCTAGCAAGTCACTGTATAAAATAATGATGAAAGGGCAAGGACTGCAACTCTGAGACAGGACACATAATTTACATGTAGAAAGCTCTGCACTCAGTTCCCAGTAGTCAGCACCCTCCATCCAAATAGTAACATTGAAATAATCTTGCTCTTTCTTTTTTATTTTCCTTTTTTATTATTTTTATCTTTATTTATTAATTGGATAGAGACAGCCAGAAATTGAGAGGAACGGGGTTGACAGAGAGGGAGAGAGACAGACACCTTCAATACTGCATAACTACTCACAAAGCTTTCCCTCCTACAGGGGGGAACTGGGGGCTCAAACCTGGATCCTTGTAATCTTGCTCTTTCTAATATTGTTCTTCATATATTAAAGACTTATCCTCACCTATATATATGCAAGCAGTTATGATTACTATGTACTTTTAGTGTGAAAAGAACTTAGAGGTTTTGAGGAAAATTCTTCGACTTGTGAGGCACAGAAGAGCCATTCTTCTGACTATACATAAGTCAAGTGTTTGTATCCATCAGAATAAACTAAGCAATACTGCAGTAACAAATAGCACCAAAATAGTTTAGTGGCTTAACACAATCTTTTTTTTTTTTTTCTCTTCCTCACTCATAGTACATGTCCACTGAGGGATGACTGGGAGCCCTGCTCTAAGTTACCTTCCTTCCTGGATCAAAGTTGACAGAGCAGTAACCATCTGGAACAATGTATATTGCAGTAGGAAAGAGAAGAGAGAGCTCTGAAGTACTTACTACCAGTTCAGAAGGTACATACTAGTTCTGTTCAAGCTCATGGGTCAGAACTAAATAAATGTCCTAATGAAATACAAGCAAACCAGAAGTTAAATGCTACCTAACACACTCTTGAAAAGTGGACACACACAAATTTAGTTTACAGTTCTGATGACCTGCACTGGTGACCATTTAGTTAGGGAAGGCCTAGCTAGGTGGCTGGATTTGAAGTATTATCCTTTTTTATTGTTTTTCTTCAGAAAACAGCATGCTTACTAGGAAGTACAAAAGGAGAGAGAGGGAGAGGGAAAGGATTCAGGTAGTTAGGGCAGTGATCTAGAAAGGCATACATCAGTATCACCTTGGAGCATGTGAAGTTTGAAAATCCTTCAGGAAGAAATACACATCATCACCTTTGAGAATCCCAATTCTAGAGTCAGGGAGGTAACTCAGAAAGTCATAACACTAAAAGCTGTAGGTTCAATTCCTCACACCACCTTATGCCAGAGCTGAGCAGTGCTCTGGTTCTCATTTGTGTTTTTTCTCTCTTCCCTATGAATTAATTTTTTTTTTTTTAAGAATCAAAGCTTTAGAATAAGGCCTAGCAATTGATCCCATAGACTTGGGGGATGGCGGAGAAGAAGAAGAGGAAGAAGAGTAGAAGAAAATAAGAAGAGGTGGAAAGAGCCTTGTCTGGGTGCTAGGTGGTTGAGTGCACACGTTACAATGCACAAGGACCCAGGTTTGAGCCTCCAGTCCCCAACTGCAGGAGCAAAGCTTTGCAAGTGGTGAAGCAGTGTTGCAGTTACAGTCTGTCAGTCTCTCTCTACCCCCCTATCACCCCCTTTCGATTTCTGGCTGTCTCTATCCATTAAATAAATAAATAAAGACAGTAAAAAGAGAGAGAGAGAGCCTTGTCTGTCCAAATATTGCAAATACCGCAAGCCCAGCTTGAAAATGCCCAATTATTCTTTTATTTGCTTAGTAAATACAAGGTGACAGTGTATGGCAGGAATCCTAGAAGAGAAGCAGCTCCTTTCCCACACATACACTTAAAGGGCTCAGAGTCCTGTGTGTGTGTGTGTGTGTGTGTGTGTGTGTGTGTGTGTGTGTGTGTGTGTGTGTGTGTTGGGGGGGAGGGGAGTGAGTAAACCGCCATAAACATTTTATACTTGTTCAAATGAATGAATCCTGTGAGGCAAAAATTGTAGACCCAGTTGACACTGGATGGGCTTTCCAATTGCTACTCACAGTGCTCTTCTCCTTCAACAGTCTTCACAATAGAGGCCTAAGCACTAACATTTCTGATTCCTGGCCCTCTTTGCAGCTAGTTAAGACCAGGTGACCCTATAGGTGCAGACCAATAGCAAGCAAGCAGCAGTTGCTAAGGCAGATCTACAGAAAAAGCTTTTAAAGGGATAGTCTGCAAGTATGAGCATTTCAGTTTTTTGCACACTTCTTTCTCCCTGAACACCTGCACACACCTAGTGATGTCACAGATTTTAATTTTTTTAATTCTGCATCTACTAGCAAGGAAAGAAACATCTTTCTGCTTAATAATGGGGAAAGTTTGAGTTCCTGAGACCAGCAGAACCACCCCAGAAATTTTGTCTCTGAAATTTTGTTAAAAGAGGAAAATAAGCACATATCGGTTGAGCCATTATATTAGTTTCTACTGCTGTTGTTAATGAACTACTATAAATATCATGGCTTACAAAACACATTTATTATTTTCCAAATGCCTGACAGGGATCTCCCTGAGCTGAACTTGAGGTGTTGGTAGGGCTGGTTCCTTTCTGGTAGCTGTAGGAAATAAACTGTTTCCTGCTGGTGAGATAGCATAATGGTTATACAAAAAGAATCTTTTTCATGTCAAGTATGTTTTTCTTAATATTTTATTTTTTAATGAGATAAAATACAAAGAGATACACACACACACACACACACACACATACACACTGGTTAGCTCCGGTTTATGGTAGTGCTGGGGACTGAACCTGGGACCTTGGAGGCCCAGGCATAAAAGTCTTTTTTTAGGGAGTCGGGTGATAGCACAGCGGGTTAAGCGCACATGGTGCAAAGTGCAAAGATCAGTGTAAGGATGCCAGTTTGAGCCCCCAGCTCCCTACCTGCAGGGGAGTTGCTTCACAGGTGGTGAAGCAGGTCTGCAGGTGCCTGTCTTTCTCTCCCCCTCTCTGTCTTCCCCTCCTCTCTCCATTTCTCTCTGTCCTATCCAACAACAACAATAACTACAACAAGGGCAGCAAAAGGGAATAAATAAATAAATATTTTTAAAAATTTTTCCAAGTCTTTTTTGCCTCCAGTGTTATTGATGGGGCTTGGTGCCTGCACTATGAATCCACTGCTCCTGGAGGCCATTTGAGGCAATTTTTCCCATATTGTTGCCTTTGTTGTTATTATTATTATTGTTGCCATTGCTGTTGTTGGATAGGACAGAGTGAAATTGAGAGAGGAGGGGAAGACAAAGAGGGGAAAGAAAGATAGACACCTACAGACCTGCTTCACCGCTTGTGAAGTGACCCCCCCCCCTGTAGGTGGGGAGCTGGGGGCCTGAACCAGGATCCTTATGTCGGTCCTTATACCTGGTGACATGTGCGCTTAACCTGCTGCTCTGTCTTTTTAAACATACAAGCATACCTTGCTTTTTCCCAGCTTCTAGGGGCTGCCCATATTTCCTGACTTAAGGGCCCCCTTCATATGTCTTCAAAGCTAGTGGCAGTTAGTTCTTATACTGCATCACTATGTTCTCACCTACCTCCTATCTTTAAGACCTTCGTGATGGTATTGGACTCATGAGACAATCTGGGATAACCTTCCTATGCCATGTTTCTTAATTAGATCAAATCTGAAAAATTTCTTTTGCCATGAAAGACAATACACTCAGATTCAGGCTTGAGATGAAGGATATTATTTGCATGACACAACCATTACGGCCGAGTTTTCTGTTATCTGTAGCTAAATGCATTTATAACTGATACCCAAATCCTATGTCTACCTGGGGAAGGCTTTGACAGAATAATCTCCCAACCAAGACCTGAAGGATGGCTAGGAACCTGTCATATGCACAGTGTGGAGAGGACAGTCCTGGGAAAGAGTAGCACAAGCAAAGTAGTGAACATGTAAGTCATATTTGGAAACTGGATATGGGGTGGGAGGGTAGAGATAAGGAGGGACCAAATCACAGATCACCAGTCTCATTTGCATCTAAGGAGTTCAGACTTTATTTTGCAAGTGACAGAAAGCCATTGTAGAATGTGAGCATGGGCAACACAAACAGAAATTCAGAACACTAGAAGTGGATATACTCTATGGTGTGACAATTTGTCTTCAAGGGATTTATCCAAAAAACACAAAAACTCCTCCCCAAAGAGATCTATGTACATCTATGTTCATAGTAACACTATTTGTAATAACTTAAACTTGAAAGCAACCCAGATACCCACCAACAGATTAGCAATTAAGAAAATGGTAGTGGGGAGTTGGGTGGTAGCGCAGCAGGTTAAGCACACATAACACGAAGCGCAAGGATCAGTGTAAGGATCCCGGTTTGAGTCCCCAGCTTCCCACCTATAGGAGGTCGCTTCACAAGTGGTGAAGCAGGTCGGCAGGTGTCTGCTTTTTATCCCCCTCTCTGTCTTCTCCTCCTCTCTCCATTTTTCTCTATCCTATCTAACAATAACAACATCAATGGCAAAAATAACAATAAGGGCAACAAAATGGGAAAAAAATGGCCTCTAGGAGCATCAGATTTGTAGTGCAGGTACCAAGCCCTAGCAATAACCCTGGAGGCAAAAAAAAAAAGTGGTAGTGGGGTCAGGCAGTGGCACACCCAGTAGAGCACACACGTTATAATGTTGAAAGACCTGGGTTTAAGACTGGTCCCCACCTGCAGGGGGTAAGTTTCACAAATGGTTAAGCTGTGCTGCCAGTCTCTGTCTCCCTCTCTGTCTCCCACTTCCCTCTCAATTTCTCTTTCTCTATATAAAATAAAGAAGTTAATTTAATTTAATTTAAAAAGAAAGTTGTGGTACATATAAAATGAAATACTACTCAGCTACGAGAAATGATGAAATATTCTCCTTTGCCACATCTTTGATAAACCCTGAAGGAATCATGTTAAGCAAGATGAGAATAACAGTATCAGATGATCTCACTTAAAGTGGAACCTAAACCAAAAAAAAAAAAGAAAAATACAGGGTGAGACTTGGACTAGATGTTGTCTATTGCAACAGAGTCAAGGGCTCTAAAGGTGGGAAGGTCAGAAGGGACTGAGAGGTATTGGAGACTCAGTGCATGATGGTGGGAGGAGGACATAAGTTGGTGGCATAAGTGATAGGCAGACATCTATCCCAGGAAGACAAGAAATTGTACTCATGTGTCAACAGCTGTCTCGTAGATCATTATTTCCCTTCACACTAAAAATAAAATAAAATGAAAGTAGAAGTTTAAGCTTAAAAAAGCAGAGTCCACTGATGAAAATTATATGATCCTAGGCTTGTCAGAAAAATGGCCAGGACTTCATTTTCCTCATACGAAAAATGAGAGCAGCAGCACTTACTTTATAGTAATAGCAGAACAGTAGGTTGCTCTGAATATTAAGAGATGATAATGTAGGTTAAGCACTTAACATAGTTCCTAGCAGGTAGTAGGTGCTAAGTATATTCTAGTTCTTTCCCTCCCAAGTGCCAATAAAAAATTTAAAACAGTCATTTTCTCAGCAGCTGCAAAATGTGACATAAGCTCCAGGCAACCTCCCTTCAGACAAGTCTTGTCTCAGACAGACTATAGCAAGGATCAAACGGGGAGACAGGAACATGATCTGAGGCTGATGCTCACTGCAGAAAGATTGCAGCTCTACAATGCAGAAATAGCAAGAGAGATACACGTGGTATAAATACAGCTACACAGACAGAGAAGTGGTAAAGGTAGTCAGGTGGGCACAGTGATTTCTGCTTCTAATTCAAGTTTGATATACAAACAGAGCCTAGTTTCCAAAACAGCCAATTCTGGCCCCAGCACTTGGACAACACAGCCTTGATGTCCTGAGATCTCATCTCCCATTAACCCATGGCTCCTAAAAGCCAGAATGGACCCAAAACAAACCTCATACAACCAGAATTTCCTAGCAGGGCACCAAGGCAGGAAATTCCTTACTTTTAAATTTATTTATTTTTTCCATTGAGTTTCTCATTTGAAACTATTCCAAAATCAACAGGTCCAAAGGTCAGGTGGTGGTGCACCAGGTTAAGCACACATAGTACTAAGTGCATGGACCTGTGCAAGCTCCCAGTTCCAGCCCCTGGCTCCCCACCTGCAGGAGGGTTGCTTCACAAGCAGTGAAGCAGGTCTGCAGGATTCTATCTTTCTCTACTCCTTGTTGTCTTCCCTTCCTCTCTCAATTTCTCTTGGCTGTGTGTGTGTGTGTGTGTGTATGTAAGAAAGACAGAAAGAAAGCAAGAAAAAAAAAATGGCCACAGGAGCAGCACTGTGGATTCGTAGTGCTGGCACTGAGCCCCAGTGATAACCCTGAAGGCAAAAAAAAAAAAAAAAAAAGAATCAACAGGTTCTTATGAAGTTCCAACCATATGCCCAACCCTGTGAAAGATACTGTAAAAGAGATGGGATGGGGAGACAGCATAATAATTATGCAAAAGACTCTCATGCCTAAGGCTCTGAAGGTCCCAGGTTCAATCCCCAGCACCACCATAAGCCAAAGCTGAGCAGTGATCTGGTCTTTCTCTCTGTATACCTCATTAAAATAAATAAAAACTATATTAAACACACACACATATATATATAGAGAGAGAGCGCAGCACAAGTCGTGATCCCATCTCTCAACAAGTCAGCTAGTCTCTTAGTTTGAGAGCAACTCTTCATCATAAACATATAAAAGGCATTGTGTTTTGCACAGAGCAATAATTCAGTCATCATTTGTCCACCGGGTCAATGGATTAATAGATGCTGCACTAAGACAACTGTATGGGTGTGAGGCTCACTCTAAGAACTACAAGATGGCTTGTAGTATTTGGAAATGTTTGTGCCAGAGGCTGCTAGTTGTCTACTCAGTATCAGTTCTTCCATTTTTCCTTGTAACAGAGCCTCCATTTTATTTGAGGTGGTCATATGCCTAGATAAAATACATTTCCCGGCCTCCTTGTAGTTAGGAGTAGCTACTAAGGTCTAAACAGAGATGTTTCCAGAAAAGTGCCTTAAAAGGTAGACTAATAACCTCTATGTCTTTCCTCCTTTTTCTTTTTAAAGATTTATTAATTTATGACAGAAAGAGAGAGAACGGGTGTGGAGCTGTTTTAAAAAACCAAAAGAGAGAGGTCAACTAGGAATGCCAAAGGAGACCACCTGGGACCACAACAAGGCAGGACTAGAACGATTTCAGAAACCCACCAAACCACTGGTGAGTGCAAACACCTGTGGCTCATGGACAGAACAAGGAGGAGCCTAAGAAGAGACTGAATGGCTGGTAACAGTCTGGCAGTTTACCAGTTGAGGCATCACCTCCAGTTTGCTTTACCAACAAAAAGACCACTGAAGGGAGGAGAGGACACCCCTAAGACTCACCAAATGCAACTATAAGTCTTCATTGCTACTGCCCTCAGAGGCTGGAGCAGCAGCCGGGAGGCCCTGTGCTGATATCTGGGAACAGAGAACTCAGAGACCAGGAAACTCAGGAGAAGAGCTACACCTCGGTGGCCTAGCAGTGGGGCTCTGTAGTTGGAGCCTTTCCACATTGTTCTTCATGGTGGATAATTGTCTCAGAACCTACAGACTATAAATGGGACTTGTTTGGAAACTCACAGGGCCCAGCAGAGCTGCCTGGCTTGGCAGAGAAGTTGAATTAAGCCTTGGAGCTTTGGATCCTTGGGGTATGAGAGTCTTTAATATTTACATCAATGACCTCCCAGACACTTCTTCAAGGAAGTTCATCTACGCCGATGACATCTATTGTGCAACTCAGGCATCCAAGTTCGACATCCTCGAGGAAACACTCATGAAAGACATGTCTCTGATATCTGATTACTGTAAAAAATGGCGACTAATCCCTAGCACTGCAAAAACGGTATCATCTGTTTTCCATCTACACCATGCCTCGGCCTCGCGTGAGCTTAATGTGCAGCTTGGCGATACAAGAATCCGGCATGAAGCCCAGCCAGTCTATCTTGGCATTACTCTCGATCACACTCTGTCATTTCACGAACATCTCATAAAAACTGCAGCAAAGGTGGGCGCGAGGAATAACATCATTGCAAGACTGGCCAGCTCCTCATGGGGCGCGAGCGCTTCCACACTACGATCATCATCTCTGGCATTATGCTATTCCACTGCAGAATACTGTGCCCCAGTATGGTTCCATAGCCCCCATGTCCACTTGGTCGATTCCAAATTATATTCCTCCATGAGGATAATTTCTGGAACCATCCGTTCCACCCCGGTTCCATGGCTGCCAGTTCTTAGCAACATCGCCCCGCCAGATATTCGTCGGGATGCGGCATCATCTAAGTTCATTTCCCACATCTACGCTCGACCGGACCTGCCAATATACTCGGATATCTTCGCCCACCCTGTCCAATGCTTGACGTCTCGTCACCCAATCTGGTCCCCTACGCCTACACTGAACTTCTCTGTTCCAGACTCTTGGAAACAGAGCTGGCAGTCAGCTGAGGTAAAGAACAAACACCTTATCACAGACCCCTGCAAGCATCAACCCGGCTTTGACCTAGCACGTTATGATTGGGCCCTCCTCAATCGCTATCGAACAGGCCATGGCCGGTGCGCCGCTATGTTCCATCGCTGGGGAGCCAGAGACGACCCGAACTGCCCCTGCGGCTACAGACTGACTATGACCCACATAGTCAACGACTGCCACCTCTCCAGACTCAAAGGAGGTCTCGAAACTTTACATCAGGCTCAACCTGACGCTGTTGACTGGCTACGGAAGAAGGGCAAACGCTAGAAGAAGAAGAGTCTCTTCGCATAACCACTGTGATATCTCTCCCCCACCCTGCCTTGTCTCTTGGTCAGGAGTGAGTGATTAAGCTAAGAAGCCTACTTAGAGTTTAACCCCATAGCCTACAGGGAAGAAAAAGAAAAAAAGAGAAAGAGAACAAGAGCATTATTCTGGCATATGCTGTGTTGGGAATAGAACTTGGGGCCTCATGCTTAAGAGTTCAATACTTGAGGGCCAGGCAGTGGTGCATCCCGTTAAACACATGCATTGCCAAGTGCAAGAACCTAGTTCAAGCCACCCAATCCCCACCTACAAGGGAGATGCTTCAAAAGTAGTGAAGCAGGGGAGTCGGGCATCAGGTTAAGCACAAGTGGTGCCAAGTGCAAGGACCAGCATAAGGATTCCAGTTCAAGCCTCCTGCTCCCCACCTGCAGGGGAGTTGCTTCACAAGCAGTGAAGCAGGTCTGCAGGTGTCTCTATCTTTCTCTTCCCATCTCTGTTTTCCCCTCCTCTTTCCATTTCTCTCTGTTCTATCCAACAACAACAATAGTAATAACAACAACAATAAAAATGACAAGGGCAACAAAAGAGAAAATAGATAGTAAAAAAAAAAAGTAATGAAGCAGGTCTGCAGGTGTCTTTCTCCCTCTCTATCTCCCCTTCCTCTTTTCAACTGCTCTCTGTCTTATCAGAGAAAAAAAAAAGAAAAGAAAAAAAGGAGGGGCTGGTGGTGACACACCTGGTTGAACACACATGTTACAATGTTCAAAGACTGGGGTTCGAGCCCC
The DNA here is from genome assembly GCF_950295315.1 of Erinaceus europaeus. NCBI lineage: Eukaryota > Metazoa > Chordata > Mammalia > Eulipotyphla > Erinaceidae > Erinaceus > Erinaceus europaeus. The sequence continues at coordinate 78,358,019 of NC_080173.1, read as the reverse complement.
CAGTCCCCACCTGCAGAAGGAAATCATTGCAAGTGGTGAAGGAGGGTTTCAGGTGTCTCTCTATCTGGCTTTCTTCTCTACCACCACCTTCCCTCTCAATTTCTGGTTGTCTCTATCCAATAAATAAAGATTAAAAAAAAAAGAGGCTACCCAGAGCAGTGGATTTGTAGTTCTGGTACCATGCCCCAGTGATAGCCCTGGTGGCAAAAAAAGAAAGAAAGAAAGAAAGAAAGAAAGAAAGAAAGAAAGAAAGAAAGAAATCACTTTACCCACTGAGCCACCTTCTAGGCCTCTCTTCTAATTTTTGTCTGAAACATGAATATGATGACTGGGTTTCTAGCAATTATTTTTGAACCATCAGATAATCTTAAGACAGAAAAAAAGAAAGGCAAAATAAGGCCTGATGATTATGAAATCACTATACTTCCTCCAGACTGCTTATCTCTGTAGTTCTTTTACATCAGAGATGAAGAAACCTCTATCTTATTCAAGTTGCTTTTTTGGTTTTGCCATATTCAACAAGCCCATTTCTTAAACAATATGAGGTTATATGGAAAAATTAGGTCTTAACAGAAAGGTTAGCTTGGCAATTAGGGAAATAGAGGAGTGAGGACATCTCAGATGGCAGAGAAAGCACAGATAAAAAGGCCACTGTCAAGAATGATCATTGAGTGGTCTGAGAGGTGGCACAGTGGATAAAGCATTGGACTGTCAAGCATGAGGTCCTGAGTTCAATCCCCAGCAGAGTGTCTGGTTCTTTCTCTTTATCCTCCTATCTTTCTCATTAATTAATAAATAAAATCTAAAAAATAAAAAAAGGATGACTGAAAGTGGGTGAGGAGTAAGAAATAAAGACCAGTTAAGAGGTGGTTATACAGATGTCAGGGGAGACAAGACTTGATTAAGGTTAAGGCTAGTACCCACAAATGACCCAGAAATCTTGGTCCCATGACCTCCCTACATGAAGCAAAATACCTCTATTCTTGGACTGGGAATAAGAGAGGAAGAGTGGAAGAGGCTTAGAGAATTTCACTACATAAAGAGATATTATTAGCTATGGTATATTTGGCTGACTGAAAATTCCTAGAGTTAGCAGAATATAGTGAAATTCTTTACCATCAGGTTTATTAAACACTTATATCCCCACTCCTGTGCTATGCATCTAACACACATAATCTCACCAAACCTTTAAAACAATTTTGTAACATAGCCCCCACCACTATCACCTCCTATTTGGCAGATAAGCAACTTGGGGCCTATTGAATGTTATTAATTTAATCTATTGTCTCTTCACAACCCTGCAAACTGGGTCGCATTAAATCCATTTTTCAGATGTGGAAAGAGTCTGTGTCATTATTTAAAAGCAGGAAAAAAAATTGTATGAAGATTCTGAGTTTACTATATGAAGATCCAGAGACAACTGGTTTGTGAATAGCCTCTTAACCAGAAGAATAACTAGAGGAATAGGAATACAAGCTATTTGACTCTGGGAAAGTCTGTTTTAATTATTTATTTTATTTTATTAGTGATTTAATATTGATTTACAAAATTACAATATAACAAGGACGTAATTCCACACCTCTCCCACCACCAGAGTTCAGTGTCCCCATTCCCTCCATTGGAAACTGAAGTAGTTCTCCCAAGATTGCAGATATGGGTTAAGTATTATTTCTAATAACTACATATATATATATATATATATATATTTGCCCATTATTTTCCCTATGTTCCTGCCTTTTCTTCCTTTCTAAGTCACACCTACTACTTCTGAGTGTCCTTCCTTTCCCGCCTCCCCCACCTCTAGGTCCTGATGCAATTGGAGTTCAGAGCCCTTTCATCCTCTTCCCCTAACATTTACCCCTCTGGAAGTATGGACCAAAATTCTTTCTGGGGTGTAGAAGGTGGGAGGTCTGGCTTATATAATTGCTTCTCTGCTGGACATGGACATTGACAGGTGATCTATACTCTTAGCCTGTTTCCATCTTTCCCTAGTGGGGCAGGGCTCTGGAGAGGTGAGGTTCTGGGACACATTGGTAAGGTCGTCATCTGGGCAAATTTCTTGACCTCTCATTATCTCAGCATCTTCACCAAAAAGTGGGGTAGATAAATTTCACCGACTGGGGTGGCTAAGTGGATGAATGAATGATGGTCAGCTGATCCTATTACTAGGACTATGGAGGTACTTCTATCTTCTTCCAGGTGTTCTGCTTCCAACTTCAGCAAAGATCACAAGATACAGTGGCAAAGCCTAAATCTGCCCTGCAGTCCTGCCTTGAGGGTCATGAATGTTTGACTTTGAGGTTATTTTCAGGCTTCCAGATAGTCCTTATCTGTCTGCAGAGAGGCTGGAATAGATCAGCCCTAATATTTCTTCTGATTCTAAGTTCTTAAGAGTCACACAGGTTCTAATAACAGTTCTCAGTCACTTATTTCTACATACAAGAATTACCTACCAGAAATTAATTTCTTTACTGAGAAGTTTATGACTGGTAGACCAGGACCTTAAAGAGTCAGTGAGAAGTTTAAGGGTAGGTCATCAGTGTTTGCACTCTTAGTTGTTATCACAAACCTGTCATGAAGTAAGACCTGGATAAATTCTTGTTGAATGGAACAGATAAAATAACAAATGAATGGGGGCCTGGTGATGGCATACCTGGTTAAGCAAGCACACGTTACAATACTCAAAAACCTGGATTCAAGCCCCCGGCCCCCACCTGCAGGGGGAAAGCTTTGCAAGTGGTGAAGCAATATTGCAGTGTCTCTTATCTCAGGACCTCTTTATCACCCCCTTCTCTCTCAATTTCTGGTTGTATGTGTCCAATAAATAAATAAATATAATAACAAAAAATTAATATATATAAAAAAGAACAAAGGAATGAATTTCAAAGACCAGCAAAAGTCGTGACTCCATTAGTTAAGTTTAAGGCAAGGAGAAAATTCTACTAATGTAAAATATGAATATTTATTTTGTATCTGAACCAAGACCAGAATATAAGATGAATGGTTCCTGCCAGGCAAAATAATGCCTGACTCTGAAAACCAATCTATGGACTTTGCTAGAAGAGTACACTGTTTGGTCTATGGGGTACACACGTAGCACAGAGGATTCCAAAGGCTGAGAAGGTATGTGTGTAACCTGGGAAGGACATATATCCATCCTCAACAGCAGGGTTGACATAGAAACATGTGAATATGCAAAAGGAAACTCTCGGGTGGCAGAACCCTACCAGATAGGGCACATGTCTTGCTGTGCTTGTGGCTCAAGTTTGAGCCCCAATACCACATGGGACTGTAGCGACACCAGGGGAAGCTCCAGTGCTGTGGTCATTCTCTCCTTCTACCTGTGCCTCTCCCTCTTATTTGTTATCTAAATGAAAAAGCTGGTCCCAGAGCAGCAAAAGCATGTATACACAAAAACCCCAGCTCTGAACAAAAGGAAAAAGAGAAACAGACACAGGAAGAAGATAGAAGATAGAAAGTGAAAACACCAGGACTGGTGCATTGGGCATATAGTTGTGAATGCCCAAGTGTGCCTGGTTGATATGTGGAGGTCTAGAGTCCAACAGATGGCATAGCCAGGGAAATAGCTTGGTGCAAAATGTGAGCTGTACATGCCTAAGGCCTCAGGTTCGATCCTCCAGCACTGCATATCCAGGAGTGATGCTCCAGCCTCTCCCTTATGAAATAAAAGTAAATCTTAAAAAAAAAAAAATCCAACTGGTGGTCTGTTCACCTATGAAACAAGCTTTATGGGTAGATAATCCTGACGGTGGTCTCAGTGGCGATTAACTATTCTACCGGGGTCTCCAGCGATATGGAAAATAATAACTCATACATATACTGGGCTGTCAGAAAAGTCATGCCGTATTTTTTTCTGTTTTTCTATGCAAAAATGGATTATGAATTTTTCTGACAACCCAATACACACATGTATTCACTTAATGATCACAATGTAGTAAACACTTTGCTCAACTCTAGCTATTTTGTTGTATTTAACCTTAACTATCTTATGAGTAAATGCTATTATTTGGTGTATGTTGGTGTGTTTTTTTTGGAAGTGGTTATACATAGTCATCAAACTTACATGGTAGATGATTTATAAGTAGTCTTATTTACTTATTTATTTATCAGATAGGAGCAGAGAGAAATCAAGAGGGAAGGGGGGAAACAGAGAGACACCTACAAAACTATTTCACTACTTTTGAAGCTTCCCCCTGCAGGTGGGGGCCAGGGGCTTGAACTCAGATCCTTGTAACATGGGCAGTCAACCAGATGCATCACCACCTGACCCTTGGGTTGATATTTGAAAGCACGGAATTGGAAGTCAGACTACCTTGGTTCAAATCCTAAGTGCTGTTATCAGTTGATGATCTTGGCGTCTATGGATCTCAGTATTCTCATACATAAACTGGAAATAGTAATATCTATTTCAAAAAGCTATTGTGTGGCACAGAAGTGTTAGTATGAGGAAAATCCTTAGAAGGGAGCTGTCACACTTTGGTTAAGTGTTAGCTATTCTTATTCCCATCTCATAGGGATGGGGTTTAGGTCAGTAGCTTGCCCATGACCTCACCCATGGTAAAGGTAGACTCAGGGCTTACATTCAGGTCTGTCTTCATGACACACATGACTCAGACAGCTAACTCGAACTCTGCAACCCCCACCTCCACCCCACTCACACTGCCATCCTATTCCTCTACCCTTAACCATGTCAATATGAGTGAATCTTTCTCAGTAGCAACCAAGACTATAAGATCATAGAAGAAACTGAAAGAACCAGCATTCTGATTTGTTAAAACTATGATCTGGATACCACACATTTTTTTAAAGTTCTAATGGGTTTCTGTATGGGGATCTATCTCTCAATTAAGAGAAAGGGGTTCTTTTCTTTTACAAAATATTTCACTACTTTTTATTTTATTCACTTATTTATTTTGGATAGAGACAGGGAAAGTGTGATAGGATGGGGAGAAGGAAAGGGAGAGACATCAGCAGCATAGTTTCACCACTTGTGAAGCTTCCCCCCATGTGGGTGAAGACCAGGGACTTAAAACCTGGTCCTTGCACATTGTAACATGTGCCCTCTACCAGATGCACCACCCCTTGACCCTGAGGAGTTCTTCTCTAAGAGGGGAGCACTTCTAGACACTTTTAAAAGAATTTTTTCTTGCCATGCAGGTTATTATTATTATTATCATTATTTATTGGATAGAGCCAGAAATATAGAGGGAATGGAGAGATAAAGAGAGACAGAGAGACACCGAAGCCCTACTTCATCAGGGGCTTGAAGCTGAGTTCTTGCTGGTGGGAATGTCAATTGGTCCAACCTCTGTGGAGAACAGTCTGGAGAACTCTCAGAAGGCTAGAAATGGACCTACCCTATGACCCTGCAATTCCTCTCCTGGGGATATATCCTAAGGAACCCAACACACCCATCCAAAAAGATCTGTGTACACATATGTCCTTGGCAGCACAATTTGTAATACCCAAAACCTGGAAGCAACCCAGGTGTCCAACAACAGATGAGTAGCTGAGCAAGTTGTGGTCTATATACACAATGGAATACTACTCAGCTGTAAAAAATGGCATATTGCACCCAAGTAAAAGACTCTGGGGTGGGAGTGGGTGGGGAGAATACAGGTCCATGAAGGATGATAAATGACATAGTGGGGGTTGTATTGTTAAATGGGAAACTGGGGAATGCTATGCATGTACAAACTATTGTATTTACTGTTGAATGTAAAACATTAATTCCCCAATAGAGAAATAAATTTTTTAAAAAGGTGAATAAATAAAAAAATAAAATAAAAAATAAAAAAGGCAGAAGTTGAAAAACAAGATCAGAAAACACAAGTAGAACCTGAAATGGAATTGGCATATTGCACCAAAGTAAAAGACCCTGGGGTGGGTGGGTGGGAAGAATACAGGTCCATGAATGATGATAGAGGACCTAGTGGGGGTTGTATTGTTATATAGGAAAGTGGGGAATGTTATGCATGTACAAACTATTGTATTTACTGTTGAATGTAAAACATTAATTCCCCAATAAAGAAATAAAAAAAAAAAGAAGCTGAGTTCTTGTGCACTGTAACATGAGCACTCAACCAGGTGCACCATCACCACCAGGCCCCTAGACATTTTTGATATGAAGTTTCACCATTTTCTTTCTTTGAAACCTCAAGATGAAGGCAAAACATGGATTGCCCAATTAAATCCATTCTTCAATGAAGGATTCTGAATTTAGGTAGCAGATGTGGTGGAGAGAGTGAAACATGAGGATCAGTCCAATAAGACGACAACCTTATGAGTCAAGTTTTTCTTTCTGCCCTGGAGCTTGCTGAAAAGGTTCTAGAGAGAACCAGAACCGTGGTAGGAAAAACAAAACCAAAAAACTGCATCACAGAAAAACAAACCACCTGTGATCCAAAATGATGTAACTGTGGAAATTTCTGAAGCATCAACTCAGAAGCAAATGATCTATAGTCACGGTTAGTTAGCCCTATGGGGTGAGTGCTATGTGGTGGGACCTGTTTAAAGTCCTTTAGAAACAATATTGCTTTAATCATACAAATAGGATGAAGTGCACAGTGTTTATTAGCTTCATTATTAGTTGAGGATATCTCAACTTCATCCAAAATCATACAAGTAGTCTAGATTTAGAGTCCACAGTCTTTTTAAAAAACACTTATTTATTTATTCCCTTTTGTTGCCCTTTTTATTGTTGTAGTTATTATTGTTGTTGCTACTAATGTCATCATTGTTGGACAGGACAGAGAGAAATGGAGAGAGGAGGGGAGACAGAGAGGAAGAGAGAAAGATGGACACCTGCAGACCTGCTTCACCGCTTGTGAAGAGCTCACAGTCTTTAACAATGTTTTCAAACCTTTTTGTCTAACCCAAGGGGGGAAATACATTAAGTTAGGACCCTGTATGCATTTAGACATTATATTTGTAATGGAAACAAAGTTTTAAAACAAAGTAATACTCACCACTACCATGTATATTACAATATGTTCTAATGTTTTATTTTCTATTCTATTCCACTCAAAATCATTCAGCAAAAAGGTATTAAACATCTAATATGTGTTAGACACTATTCTGTGCTTTGAGACTATGTCTCAAAGAGACAAAACTCTTGTAGAGCCCCTTTTAGAGCTTGCAATTTACTAGATAGCGTGAATAAAAGATCACAAGATAGAGTGAAAATTTAGCATCTAAGGTGGTAATTTTTTTAAAAGATTTGTTTAAATTTATTCATGAGAAATGATAGGAGAGAGAGAAAGAACCAGACATCACTCTGGTACATGTGCTGATGGGGACTGAACTAGGGACCTCATGCTTGAGAGTCCAGTGCCTTATCCATTGTGCCACCTCCAGACCATGCGTAGTAATTTGTTAAGTGTTAAAGAGAAAAATAACACAGGGAAAGTCAAGGGTGGCCAAGGAATTCCTTAAAACGTTTTTAAAGGAAGTTCTCTATTTCTCACTATAATGATTGCAGTGGGCTATTAACCACAGTGTGAAAAGCCCAGCCCATATTCCTTTACTTTAGTGCCCACTTGTGTGCTGAAAGGCTCTTTCTCCTAGATTATGTGTACATGTATGTGAATGTACACATGTGTACTTACAGAGGTGTGCATGGACATGCAGTCATATGTGAATGCATACTGTATGTCTGTTCTACCTCCATTCACTTCCTCACTGGGAAGGGATGGAGTCAGGAGGCAGAGCCCCCACAGATGAGCTGTGCAGAGGTTCCCTACACAAGTTGGTTATGCAGAGGAGGCCTGAAATGGATTTTGAAATACAGCCCAGAGATAGCTATCCAAAGTCTTAAGTGTTAGACATATGCCTTGGCTTGAGTCTTCAGTTCAGAAGAATCATATATATTTTTTTTTATCAATGATCCACCCCAGGGGGAACCTTTTGCTAATTTATTATGCCAGAGAGAATACAGATTCTTAATCTGCATCATGATATGCTTTGTGCTAGAGTGCCCTTAAAGAGAGAGGAGACAGAAGGCAGAAATAACAGTTATTTCCAGGGGCCAGGCAGTGGTGCAGTGTGTTAAGTACACATAGTAGAAAGAGCAAGGACCCACACAAGAATCCTAGTTCAAGACCCTGGCTCCCCACCTGCAGGAGGGTTGCTTCACAAGCAGTGAAACAGTTCTGCAATTATCTATCATTCTCTCCCTCTGTCTTCCCCTACTCTTCCAATTTCTCTCTGTCCTATCCAAAAAATTGAAAAAAAAAAAAAAAAAAAGATCTCTAGGAGCAGTGGATTTGTAGTGCAGACACCGAGCCCCAGTGGTAACCCTGGAGGCAAATATATCCTAGGTAAAGTTCTGTACACAGGGCATACCTATCAGAATGACTGGTTTGGGTTTGGGTTTGGGTTTTTGGGAGCCAGCTCTGAAGCAGCTGGAGCTACTTGGGTAGCTTCCATTGAAGACATTTAGAACTTGGCACTAGAATGAAATCTTCAGACTCCTCCTTTAAGTTAAAGGGGCACACACAAAAAAAGTGCTACTAACATGGGTAGCAACAGCATTGCCTACGGGAAAAACAGCCAATCTCTGCTAATGAATAAGTATAATTGATCACAACAGATCACTCGATGGACTTTCCAATTGTGTTGTTAGCAAAGTGGACAGTTTTTCATTCCAGTGCCAACTCTCTCAGATAAGATTTAATAACGAATATTTTGGAACAATCCCAGCATTGGTGATTCTCCTTCTTCTTTTTCCTCTTCTTCCTCCTCTTCTTCTTCTCCTTCTCCTTCTCATCTCCTCCTTCTTCTTCCTCTTCTTCTGCTCCTCTTCCTAATCCCCCCCCTTCTTCTCTGAGCAGGAAGGCTTATGTTCCTGATCATATTTTGATACAACTAGAAACCAATTTAGACTTTCCCTGTGGCCAAGGAGACCCTGACCATCCTGAATGTAGGAAAAAAAAAAAAAAAGCAGTCACGGGCATATCCCTAGCTGTTCTTTCCTCCTTAGGCCCATTCCTATTCCCTGACCTATGAAAACCCAAGCAGCTGAGAGATAATCAGTGCAATGCAATCACCCATTCAGGCAAGACATATATGATCATCAGAGGGGAATTCAATGATGACTAAGACCAGGACCTGTCCTTAGAAAAGAGGAACAGACAAGAGGGGAAGCCAGTAAAGGTCTTGGCTCATTCCAACAAGCACTTAATCTTCAATCTCCTCTTTTATCGAATAAAGGTGTATCACTAGACACAATCTCTGGGCACCAGGCCAGCTTGAAAAATTCTATAATTCTAACCCCTCCTCTTCCCATTCAGGCACTTAGCAATTGACAGATCAACTGCAGCCATCTAGGATACGCTGCAGAGGCAGAGAGGGAGCAGTGGAGATTAATGTGCCTCCCCAGGAGAAAGAGGAGCTTTCAGTTTGGTTCAAATACAGACACTAGATTCCTGGGGGAGGGTATGCAGAAGATACTAAGAGTGTGATGGAAAGGAATCTGACCGAGCCACCAGCTGGGTAGGAGGTAGGAAGAACTGTGATGTTGCAATAGTCAGCAAAAACGTTAAGGCCTGAAATGAGATCCCTCCCCTGTATGACCAAGAGTACCATTCCATCAACCTCCTGCCCGTCTCACCATAGAGCTAACTACTTTTCATTAACTTGCTAAAGCTGAAATCACCTTGGAAGACCTTTCTTTTTAAGTTCTACAACTGGTTTCAAGGTAAACAGGTAGATCCTAATCCCCCCTTTTTAAGCGGAGGTGGGGGGAGCGTTAAATAGAATAAGGTTTGCTGGGGGAGGGGCAGCAGCCCCCGGGGTGTGTGAGGCAAGGACCTGGGGGGTGGGGGGGGTGGAGCACCTACCAGCAGAGAAGCCGTCCTCGTGGTCTGAGCTGTTGTGGCTGCAGTCACTGCCCCTCTCCGGAGAGCTGTGGGTGGGCGAGTCCCGTCCGGTGACACGCAGGAATCTCCTGCGCCGCCACGCGGGGAGGTGCTCTTGGGCCCCGCGCCGAGGGGGCTCCTCCATCGCCAGTGGGGAGGCCCGCCCGTCCTTGGCCTCCGTGTCCAGCGGTTCCAGGTCGCGGCTCCGATGCTGCTGCCGCCGACCCCCGGGGATCAAGTGCATCCAGCGGTGGGGGCTGCACTCCCGAGCAGGCTTGTGGGCCTCATCGCGGGTCTCCAGCCGGCAGGGGGGCAGGAGTAAGTGGCCGAAGACGAATTTCTCATTCAAGTCCACCATCTCGAAGTCGTGGTCACTGCTGTCGCCCCCATCGTCCGCGCCCGAGGCTTCGGGCTCACCCTCCTCGGAGCCCCGCCCCGCGCGGATCCCGGAGTCCGGCTCCTCTCCCGGGGCGCAGAGGGCTGAGCCATCGTGCCCTGGGGGCGCGCAGTCCTCGCGGAGTCGGAAGAGCAGACGAGGCTGCACCAGCTGCTCGTGGATGGCGGCGGTCAGGCAGCGCACAGCGCCCCCGGCCCCAGCCGCCTCCGGCCAGGTGGGGAGGCCCAGGCACACGGAAGGGGGGGAGTCGGCTTTCGCGGGCGCCTCGGCATCCGGGAGCGCGGGGCACCGGGGTTCTGGGCCGCAGCCCGGGACGCCCTCCTGCCCGCGTGGAGGCGGAGGCGGAGGTGGTGGCGGCGCCCGCTTTGGCCGGGCCGGCACAGGCGGCCGCGCTGTAGCTCTCGGGCTGCCGCGGTCTCCACCTTCCCGGAGTCCGCAGCCAGGGCTGGGCTTCTCCCCGGCCAAGGCCGCCTGCAGGTAGAAAGACTTTGAACTTCTCCTCAGCCAACACCTGTTGCAACCGCTTCAGGTTGAGTTTGCAGCGCTCCAGCTCCCGCTCCATGTCCAGCACCGAGTCCAGCTGCATGGCCGGTGCCTCCTCGCCGGGGAACTCAGCCCGCCAGTGGCGCTCGAACTCCTGCGGGTCCCCC